>NW_028227256.1:58451428-59051428 GCF_978045245.1 Mus caroli
GAGGTCTTCTCATTTTTTACCTTAGTTTTTCTAATAACCAAATTATGAAAGCCATCTGCTCACATTTTAAGTCATATGACATGATCCCTGGGAGGGTAAAAAGTAAGCCACAGGTCATCATACTGCACAAAAATTTAGGAGTCTATGACATTTAGAAAAAATCACGGTGATAATCCAGATCAGCCCTCCTTTTCTTAACTGAGAAAACCTAAGGCTCACACATACCAGCATTGGTGCCATGAAAAGCCCCATGGAAGCACTAGCCCTTGGTCAAGTTATAGACATTCTTGAGCTGTTTCCTGAGCAACCAATTAATATTTAACTTGTGAATACTGTGGAGTTCATAGGGAATTGCTTTTCTCTCTTTTATTTGGCTGCAAGGAAACTCAGTACCTAAGCTGTAGCCCATTTTCAGGAAGTTTATAGGTGACCTTTACTCCTGACTAATCATGCTCTCTTCCTGAGCTGTGCAGGCTTTTGACACATTGCTTCTTACTGTATCACACGTAGGGCGGATCACTTTAAACAGTCCGGCTCTAAGTTCACCCTCTTACTTCTCTCCAACAAGTGGGCAGAAATATGTGATTTTTGGTAAGGTATTGAAGGAAAAAGGGTTATAATGGAGATACTGTGGCATGATGCTTATCCTACATATACTAAAGGACCCAGAGATGCCTGCTCTTCTCCATCAAACCAAGACCGCTGTTACAGTATTTCAGGGAACAAGATCAGAATGGTGTAGCCTACCTGAAAAATAGGGACTCCTTTCAAAATTAAATGCACTTTCTCTTGGGTAGGAGACAAGATAATCTATGATAAGGGAAGGGAGATGTCTCCAGCTTTTATTTTTCTTGTAATTTGCATTTAAACCCTGGTAACAGTTTACTATGAAGATGACTATGGCGGCTCCATTTATTCAATCTATCAATACTCTGTTGTCACAGGAGGAGTGATGAGGACTTGAGTGCAGAGGAGGAATCCCCACAAAGCAGTCTTCACTCTTATCATAGCTTCCATGTGCCCTTCTTATTCAGCAGCTCTCATTAAAGGAACACTATCTTTAGCACAGGGATTCTACTTGACATTGACAAGGACAGGCTCAGTAGCAAATGGGCCAAAACTATGAATAGGCGATTCACAGCAGAGTAAAATCCAATGGCAGCAGACATAAAAAGAAGCTCAAAATGACAAACAAGTCAGAAAAATGCAAATTCAAGTAACAATAAAAAAAATGGAACACTGGTTCGACACATACACAAGCAAACAAACACAAGCAAAACAAAAGATTCATTACACCTGGGGCTAAAGAGTTCTCTTATGTATTGCAAAGTGGAAATAAGACCTCCAGGCAAAATGTGATTGAATAGGATCCTATTCATAAGCCAACACCAAAGACCCTTTGTGCATGGGAATATGTCTAGTACGTAAGTGTCTAAGTGTATGTGAGCATGGAAAGACAGATGGAGGATGGACAGCTAACATGGATAACCATTGAAGTCAGGGGAACTAAAGAAGATACAGGAGGAAGGAGTATGGGGAATCTAAAACCTGAGCAAAAATCTATCACACTAAAAAGAGCAAGTGCCACCTGAACACATTCTGAACTTATGTATAATTCTATATAAATAAACAAAACTGAAATACATACATTTCAGCAGGTTCATTGTGTGGTCTGAGAAATGACTAGGGCAGAGAAATCATTTCTTTGTTGATTAATCTTAAGCAGATATGTGTCCCAGAAAATTGAGGAAACTTCACCAAGGGTAATGGTGCAGGGCCTTCACTTGAATTACACATAAGCGGCATGAAAAGTGGTAAGTCCCTCTAGGATCAAGTTGAGAACAAGAGCAAAGCACGTGACTAACCCAGGCCACTAGGATAACACTTCCCAGTACCAACACGCCCAAATGGCTTCTCCTGCCAGTGACCTGAAATTATAAATAACCTCCAGGCCATGCAACCAAATCTCTGCTACTCAGAACTTTGCTGAATGTTAGCATTGAGTCCTCTTTGGACCACTCGGGACTTCCTTTTTACCAATCATAATTGTATTCCATGAAGCCAAGCAGGTCTTCCCTGAAAGAGCCAAGGTAGAAAAAGCTGTCTTCACTCCTCTTTCCTTCTATGGACCAAAGCTCCCCAGATTTGCAAATGCTGTTTCCTTGGCATGGTTTCCAGCCTCTACCAATGCCAGCTATTGCCCTAGAAGTGCTCTAGTGGGGAACGGCCTTCTCAACTCAAGATCTCCAAAAGAAAACTGGGCTCTCTGCTATACTAATCTTTCCAGGTAGCACAATGAGAACTGTGCTTCTGATTCCATGAATACAGCCCACCTAAGAGAGCAGAGTACACAGTATTGCTCTTCCTTCTCCCCAGAAGCACACTGTTAGTTTGGTTTGAAGTTGTGATCAATTCCTGTTATTTCTGAATTAACTGTCTCATATTAGGAATTGAACTTGTGCAAAAGCTTTTAGCTGTGTATAACAGTAACTGCCTCAAAATTTTTTTCCTATTGATTTTGATGTAGGATTCCAGGCTGTTATGATCATTTCATATGTCAATTGTATTTTTATGTGACCAGTGAGCTGCCATATTGCTGCAGAAGAAATTACCCCAAATCTTAACAGCTTAAATTAACAATTGACATTTAATGTGTCACATAGTTATAAGGAATTTGTCATTAACCCAGCTATGTGGTTCTGATTCAGCTTCTTTTACAAGGCCATGACCAAGACATTATTTAAAAGGTTAATCTTGCTGCAGTTGCTCTGGGATGGGATATGTGCCTCCCAGATTACTTAGTCATGATAGTTAAGTTGGTGCTGGTTGCTGTCGGAAGCATCAGGTCTTGTGGGTCTCTTCTGGAGTTCCATTGAGATCCACACACAAGGGGTGGCTTTCAACTGGTGCTGAGCCAAGACCAGCACAGGAGAAACAGCCATGCATCAGTTTCTTCAGAATATGGGAGGGATAGGAATTGCCTGTATTTTTTTGTGGGAAGAGATGTTAAAAAAAAATGATGGGCATATTTTAAAATCACAATAGATGATTTAGATACAGGGTAAAAATAGACATAAAATTATCACAGAACAGGCAGGGGTTTGAATTCTACCTCTGCTGCTTACTGTCTTTGTAATTTTGGATTATTTATCAATCTTCCTGAGCCTCTTTCTTAAACTGAGAAAGGGTGATATGAAGAATGTTTCCCTTGTGAGGTCACAGTGGCAGTTAAATTGGGTGGGATAGTAGGGTAATAGGTGCTCATTAAACTGGCATATATTTTCTTTTTTAAAATTTTTATTAGATATTTTCTTTATTTACATTTCAAATGTTATCCCCTTTCCTCCTTTCCCTTCCAAAAACCCCTCTATCCCATTCCCCCTCCCCCTGCTCAATAACCCACCCACTCCTGCTTCCCTGCCCTGGCATTCCACTACACTGGGGCATTGAGCCTTCACAAGACCAAAGGTCTCTCCTCTCATTGATGTACAACAAGGCCATCCTCTGCTACATATGTGGCTGGAGCCATGGGTCCCTCCATGTGTACTCTTTGGTTGGTGGTTTAGTGCCTGGGAGCTCTGGGGATACTGGTTGGTTCATATTGTTGTTCCTCCTAGGGGGCTGCAAACCCCTTCAGCTACTTGGGTCTTTTCTCTAGTTCTTCCATTGAGGACCCTGTGCTCAGTCCAATGGATGGCTGTGAGCATCCACTTCTGTATTTGTCAGGCACTGGCAGAGCCTCTCAGAAGATAGCTATATCAGGCTCCTGTCCCCAAGCACTCGTTGGCATTCACAACAGTGTCTGGGTTTGGTAACTGTAAATGGGATGGATCCCCAGGTGGGACAGTCTCTGGATGGCCTTTCCTTTAATTTCTGCTCTACACTTTATCCCATCTCTTCTCATGGGTATTTTGAACCCCCTTCTAAGAAGGACCGAAGTATCCACACTTTGGTCTTCCTTCTTCTTGAGCTTCATGTAGTCTGTGAATTGTTTCTTGGGTATTCTGAAATTCTGGGCTAATATCCACTTATCATGTGTGTTCTTTTGTGATTGGGTTATCTCACTCAGGATGATATTTTCTAGTTCCATCCATTTGCCTAAGAATTTCATGAATTCATTGTTTTTAATAGCTGAGTAGTACTCCGTTGTGTAAATGTACCATATTTTCTGTATCCATTCCTCTGTTGAGGGACATCTGGGTTCTTTCCAGCTTCTGGCTATTATACATAAGGCTGCTATGAACATAGTGGAGCATGTGTCCTTATTACATGTTGGAGCATCTTCTGGGTATATTCCCAGAAGTGGTATAGCTAGGTTCTCAGGTAGTAGTATTATGTCCAATTTTCTGAGGAACCGCCAAACTGATTTCCAGAGTAGTTGTACAAGCTTGCAATCCCACCAACAATGGAGGAGTGTTCCTCTTTCTCCACATCCTAGCCAGCATCTGCTGTCACCTGAATTTTTTATCTTAGCCATTCTCACTGCTTTGAGGTGGAATCTCAGAGTTGTTTTGATTTGCATTTCCCTGATGAGTAAAAATGTTGAATATTTCTTTAGGTGCTTTTTCAGCCATTCAGTATTCCTCAATTGAGAATTCTTTGTTTAGCTCTGTACCCCATGTTTTAATAGGGTTATTTGGCTCTCTGGAGTCTAACTTCTTGAGTCCTTTGTATATATTGGATATTAGCCCACTATCAGATGTAGGATTGGTAAAGATCTTTTCCCAATCTGTTGGTTGCTGTTTTGTACTACTGACAATGTCCTTTGCCTTATGGAAGCTTTGCAATTTTATGAGGTCCTATTTGTCAATTCTTAATCTTAGAGCATAAGCTATTGGTGCTCTGTTCAGGAAATTTTCCTCTATGCCCATGTGCTCGAGGCTCTTCCCCACTTTCTTTTCTATTAGTTTCGGTATATCTGGGTTTCTGTGGAGGTCCTTGATCCACTTGGACTTGAGCTATATTTTCACTCAGCTGACTGATATAGAGAGATCTGTAAGAACAGAACTCTGTACTTTAGACCAAGTCACATCTTATCATGGAAAGCCATTGGAAGAATAACCAATACAACGTTGTCTATGGTTGAAGAATAGGAATAAACAAACCAGAAACCTAGTTATCAACACCAAACGAATCAAAATCAGTCAAAATACACACACTTAATTTATATACCAAGCAAAGTTTATATATATTAAGTAATTTCTGTTTAGACTTAAGTATTCTTTAAGTTTTATCACTGGAAATTATCTTCAAAAGAATATTAAAAACACATCCATAATCTTTACACATGTCAGGAGTATATTAAGGTGAAATTTTTATAGAAATGGTGTTACCTTGTCTTTGGAATTTGCTGAAGCACACAAATAATGCTGTGGTCTTCTGGTTACATGAAGCATTTGGTACATTAACTTTAGAGTATTTTTTTTATGTGGATAAATATAAAGAAAGGCATCATATGAAATAAGTTTATAATTGACTTTTGTTGTCAAAATGAAGAAGTGGGAAGAGATATGCTATAGCTTGTTTTCCTAACTTCCATCCAGTGCTTGGGATTTTTTTTTTTTTAGTCTCCCTTTAAGTAGGAGCTAATCCTTAGTATACTTCAGGGCACAAACACTGTCTCTAGCTCCATTTTAGAGAAGAAGAAACTGAGCCACAAAAAACAAGTATGTCTCAATTGCTCAAGAACTTAGAATTTGGAGCCTCATTGGAAATGCATGTTTTCTACTGCTATGTTAACTGGGAGTCTATGATAATGTCAGACACTGGGAACTAATTTTGTGTTTTCCTAGCTACTTCACAAATGAAAATGATGGCAATAACTCTTGCATGCTTTGCAATATCCAACCTTACAGGCCATTACCTCACATTTTAATAGGGAAAAAACCAGGGTTCTATCATGAGATTTATGGAGGTTTTCTTAAGTCTATGAAAAGACATGTTGTGTTCCAACCTTCGTGAAAGTGCACTTACTTTCTTCTATGCAAGACTGATTTTAAGACTGTCCCAACCATCTTGGGAGTTTGAGGGAGGCCTGTCAGCCATCATCCCAGCATCCTACACTCTCTTTTATTTATTTCTGGCTCAGCATTTACTGTGGTAACAGATCATCAGGTACTCATGACAATATTTGGCAGCTCACAGTCCAAGGCAGCAATGCGCTCTGAGTGATGGGGTTTACAGTATCTGCATGGTTATGATTATAAAATTGTGCATGGGCCAAGGAGAGAAAATAACCCAGCAGATTATAATTCAGTGTGCCCATTAGAGGATCAGCATGAGATGCCATCAGTAGCAGAGGAATTCATCAACTTCATAGGCACCCAAGCAGCATTAAAAGCTTTAACTTTACCAGAAATGTAAGGAGTAATAAAAACAGACAAGACTTGAAATGGTCTAATGGACACAGTACAAATGTGGCAGAAGATTAACAGTGCTAAATTCTCCAGCATAGAAACATCCCCCAACATCCAGTAAGCAGTTCCTTCAAAGTCGGGGCCTGCAAGTACAAATATTTGTGTCAGCATAAATACGTTTCTGGGTTGGACACATTCAAACACACTTTGGTCTATGAAGTCAGCCTGAGTTCATAGTCTTCAAAAGTGTGTTTGAGTTCCAACCTAGTGCAGTTTGCTTTGATACTCTGCAGTAATCCTTCTAAATTTGTCAAGTCTTTACCATCTACTGATGAAAATACTTTCTTCTTTTTGTAGCCATGCTTGTATTTAGCAGTGACTATCTTGGTCCTCTAGAATACTAACTTTTTAAAAATTTATCATAATGAATTTTAGATATACAAAAACATATGAAAATAGCATAAGATTCTATTTTCTTCACTAACCTATATTACAACATATTCAGTACATTTGAAGCCTTGTGTCGGCTTTTTCTCAAGTGCAATTTATCCTCAACAATAATTTCTCTGCTGGGTCATGTTTTTTGTTCTTAATGCTCATCTAATATGCAGAGAGTAATGGGGGGCACTGGTGCATATATTCACTGTGTCTTTGTGTTAAATGTCTATCTCCATAAAACATATAGTATTATTTGCATATTTTAAATCTTTATATGTCTAGAATCACTTACAAGTATGACACACTTACCACTTCCTGCATGTGTCTGATTTGTATTTGTTGGTACGTATGTGGGTACATGCTCATGTAAAAGCCTGGAGAACTTTCCTCACTCAAGGACTCAAAAGTTACTTTTACAACAGTTTCTGCCTACACAATTGTTTTCGTTATATACAAACTATAAGCAATTTTAAGACTTTTTCTATGTGTATATTAAAACTGTTGAGACAAGGGAGTATGTGTGTATTTATAGCAAGTATTTGCTCATGAAAGAGTCACACACACACCACACATACACACACACACACACACACACACACACACACACACATATATATCTTGCTATTCAGTATTGTAGTTATATCACTTATTTTACTGAGCAGATGGAATCATCACTGTAAGCACATGTTATTAAAATGTAACCACACGTAGTAGTTAGATTCATTGTCTTACTGCTCCATAAAAGTAATATACATGTCAAAATTAGTGGCTGTCACTGCCTTGTTCTTATATGTGTTCTTAGCAGCAGATTTGTTACCTCATTGTACACATGAACATTCACAAGTGCTTTTCAGGTAAAAATAGAATTAAAGCATTGTTAGACACATTTCTATCAACTAAACATAGCTCTGGAAGGGGAGACATGCTCTCCGTGACATATACCTTAAAAGAGAAAATAACATGAAATATAAGAGAAGAGTAAACAAAATCCTGTGAAGGAAAAACAAAAATGACTATGAGTCAAGTCACATTTGCAGGCTGACTATACTTCACTCTTATATGTCAATCATTGGCAATTGTGTGTGTGTGTGTTTTTAATGCTTTAATATAAAAACTGACAAGACTATTGTAGTATGCCTTTGCTTAGGTATTTCAAAGTTAAGACAGCGCTTTTGCAAGTGGCAAAGGAATAGTTGTACATAAAAAATGTTTAGGCAGAGACAGTGAATAATCATAACTCTAATTCATAGTAAATAACTTAAACAAGTACAATACAGTTGAAGCATAGCTCCATAGACATCAATGATTCTTCCTCAACAAGTTACTCACTTAAAATAAAATGCTTTTTTAAATCAATAGATGAAGTGCATATTGTCTCACAATGCCTCTGGGAGCACAAAGAAAGAAATCTGAAAGCAAGGATGGGCAACCCACAGTATCTACATTGCTTCTTCTTGCTGCATTTATTTCCTATATTTTTTCTCATTAAAGTTGTGTTCTACTACATGCAAAACAATTTTATTATAAAAGTAACACATGAACATTTTGAAAGCTTGAGCAACCCATACAAAATTACAAAGAAATAAAAATTTCACTACTAATCTTTTTTTGTCACATGTAACTGCTATTGATGTTTTAGCAGATGAATAATTTCTTATCAGTGTACATAGATTCAATTTCAACAAAGCAACATATATTGGAGACTTTGTGACCTTCATTGCTTGATATATATATATATATATATTATATATTTTCCACAGCATAATTCTCCTTTATTCTGGTTTTTAATGATTCCATTTGATTAATTTATTCTCCATGATATCAGGTTTTAAACTTTGTTTCTTGTTTTTTGAAAGGTTATCAGCAATGTCATAGTAAGCATTATGATTGATAACATTTATTTGTATCCATGATTTATTCAGGTAGCATAATTTGCCCACAGTCAGATGCTACACATATGTATAATGTTTTTGTGTGCTACCAAGATGTTTCTCAAAGACATTCTACTCATTTTCACACTCCTTGGAACAGCCTGAAACATAGTATTTCCTCGGCCAATAGCTCACATAATCCATTAAGGATCAGAAGTTTTCTTTATCTCTTGTGCCCACACCCAAGAGGTGCCATGCAACAGCCTCTTGGTGGCTGCCTGCTATGGTTGCTCCTGATCTTGATAATTGTGCTTTCTTTATCTGAGAATCCTCAGAAATGCTTTTTCTCTGTTCCTATACTATTGTCCAGGCTAATCCTTAGAAGAGAATACAAATAGATACAGAAAAGTAAATCTCCACTCAACCATGAAGCGTGTGACTTAATTTAGCAAAAACTAAATCTGTTTGATTGAATATCATCAAGATCAACTAATCCTCAGGTGATCCAAAAAGTGAAGAATAAAAAAATTGGACCACTTTGGAAGATAACTTATTATATAGTAAATAGCTAAATGATATGTCCAGACTACTGTTCTCTTTACCTAGTTTTTTTTTTTTTATTAAAATTTCAGTACAAATTTACAGAGTACAGAGCTGGAGAGATGGCTCAATAAGTAAAGTGCATGCTTTGCATGAATGAAGAATTGAGTTTGGATCTTCAGCAATCACATAAAAGACTGAGTGCAGCAGCATGTGCCTATTTTCTACCTCTCGAGGGGCAGATCCCTGGGCCTTCTGGTAGCACATGTAGCTGGATCAATAAGCTTTAGTTTCAGTGAGAAAGTCCAATCTCAAAAAATATAGTGGGTAGCAATTGAGGGGACACCAAACATTGACCTCTGGCCCTCACACATTTTTGCACACACATGCACATATGCTTATACCAATGCAAATATGTACTTACACCATACACAAATTAACGAAACAACACAAATAATTATAGATTATAAGGTATGTCAACTCTACTTTCTCATTTATTCTTAATTGGATTTCATAAGTCAGAAAACGACCATTCAGAAACAACTTCATGTGTTTGCTAGTATTACATGGTAAAGGCAGATTTCAAAAATAACATAGCTATTAATAGTTTAGGTTTTACAGGACTTATGATCTCTTGTGAACCAGCAACTCTGCCATGGTGATACAATAGCAGCCAATGACAACATGTGAATGACTGAGTGTATAGGGAGTGGTTCTGATGCTTTGATCGTGAATCTATGTGAGAACACTGAAGCTCCTGTTCCCCAATTGGTTCTTGATCAATCAATAAAGATGCTAGCAGCTAATGGCTGGGCAGAAAAGGCTGGATTTCCAGGTACCCAAACACAGGTTAGGAGACACAGGAGGAGGAACAAAGTTTCACCATGATTCAGAGGGAGAGAGAATCACCAGCCATGTGAGGTCTCAGGTGGAGTGAACATTGGCTGCTTCCCACACTGGGCCTGTGGTAGCAGGAGGGAGATTAGAAATGCAACTAAACTGAGAGCAGATTTAGGGTTCTGAGCAAGGAGAAGGTGACCGGGCAACTAAGTTGAGGGCAGATTTAGAGGGTTAAGCAAGGGATAAAGGGAAGGGCATGTTACCCATGAGAGGTTTAGCAGTGCTCAGCCTTTGAGCTAAAAACATATTAAAAATAAGCTAATGTGTGTGTGTGTGTTTCAATGACTATGTGTGTGTATACTAAGATTTCATAGATTGGGAAGTGACAAAGTTCCATCTTGTTCAATTTCCTTTGAAAATTGTAGCTACCAGGAAACCTCAGTAAAAAAACAAAAACAAAAGGCTCATAATGTATCTCCCTGAAAGCAATCATGAGTCAAAGGCCCACTGCTGCAAAGAAGACGATGGTTGGAAAATATATAAACTGCTGCTGGTCAGTCCTGAAGACAGAAAATAACTGAGGAGAATCCATCAAAATAGCTGAGGTGTGAAAATGAGAATTTCCCAACTTGGTTCACAAAGAAGAGATTTGAAATGAAAACCCATGAATGCATGAACGAACGAATGAATGAATGAATGATTTAAGAGGTGCTTAAGGAACTAATTTCAAGCCAACTGAATCTCAGTAAAAGTTAATTGAGATAAGGCCCCACTCTTGTGGAACCCATGAGTCTGTGGAGAAACAACAGGAAATTATGATAAAGTGTGGGCAGAGTGACAAGGGCATTTAGAAAAGGTCTTGGGAAAAAGACAGGAAACTGGCAAGTCAGTTTAATCTATTGCATCAGAGGTACTGTATGCCTCTGTGTGTTTTATTAATAATAATTATTAACACTATTGTCGTCCAGTTACTGTGACAATTAAGTGCAATCATCGTATTGCCATCTCCTTTTGAGTTAATGATTACAGATTACCCTCCCCAGCATGGGCATTAGGGCACAATCATGGTGTGATGAATATTTGTTAAATTAAAGCTTTTAGGAAAGAAAATGCTTGCTTTGATTTTCAAGAAGTTGGAAATTATGATTTATGATGGCAAGTAATCAAGTCTGCTAATCTTAGGGTCATATTCTACATTTTTGAGGCTTCATTGGGTGTGTATGATAAGCTTGTTGGCAGTTTGGGGGTGAGTCAAATATAAGTTTGTGTTTTCCATTTCAGCCATTATACCTATCTTGGGCTGTAGGTCAGTGATTTAGTTCCCTATGAAAATGTATACAGGATGATGTTTGTAGGGTTTAGAGCATTGGTTCTACAGCCAAGTGTTCATGGATAAGTCCTGGTTTCCAGAGGAACATGAGAGTGGACATAGGGTATCTGGAAGGTAATCCCAAAGAGAGGGGGGGGAGAGAGAGGAGGAGGAGGAGGAGGAAGAGGAGGAGGAGGAGGAGGAGGAGGAGGAGGAGGAGGAGAGAGAGAGAGAGAGAGAGAGAGAGAGAGAGAGAGAGAGAGAGAGAGAGAGAGAGAGAGAGAGAGAGAGAGAGAGAGAGAGAGAGAGAGAGAGAGAGAGAGAGAGAGAAACAGGCAGGCAGTCAAACAGACAGACAACAGTCAGGGAGGCAGTCAGAGACATAAGATAAATGGCAACATTTCAATAGTCTAGGTAAAAATATGCAGGTGTTCACAGTAGAAAGTTCTAGAGGGCTGGGTATGGATGTAGATAATAGCTTAATGACCTTTGCAATATTCCGTGTAGCTGAGACTACACTGGACTCTGTCTCCAAACTCTTATCACAAGCTTATCAATCTATATAGCCTATCTTTGGTATTACATGTCAATCTATAAAACTCATCTTTATGGACATCACATGTACTTTACAAGGAGTTTTGATATCTTAGGCTTTCTTGACATGTGGAATTGAGTTTTTATCGCCAGAATTTTTTCATCAAATTGTGTTGTGCTTCAATATGCCTAAAATAAACTCTTCATGGTGAGACTCCCACAGTTTGAACCAACACTATCTCCTTAGTCCTGTTGAAGCAAATTACTTCCATGACTTCTGCAGATAATTACTATGCTAGCCATAGTGGTCGCAGAGAACCCCTCAGTTCTGCATGTGGGAACGTGTGTGTGTTTGTGTGTGTGGATACATATGTGTGTGTTCAGACCAGATGACAACCTTGGGTGTTGTTTCTCAGATGATTTTTTTTTCTGAGATAGGATCTCTCACTTAGCCTGGAACTTACCAAGTAGGCCAGGCTGGCTGGTCAGTGAGCCCCAGGAGTCCACCCATTTACAGCTATCCAGAGTTAATGATGAAGGCATGTGCAATCATGCTCATTTTTTTTTTAAATATAGTTTCTGAGTATTGAATTCAGTCCTCATGCTTGCAAGGTAAGCACGTCTGCAACTGAGCTATAGGCTCAACCTGTGTCATATTTTAATTTTTATATAGAAGCTTTAAGTTTTTCAAAGAGAGTAGGAAAAATATAAAAGACAGAATTCATTTCCATTGGATTACTCTGCTGTGAGGATTAGCTGATAGCTTGGGGAAGAACAATGATTTTGTGGCTGAGAGCAAGGACTTCCTTCAAGCTACCTGGGCACCCTTTGCATTTCCTAATCACTGCTGGGGGACTCTTAGGCAAGAGGCTTACGTTTTTACCTGCTAACCAGGACTAATGAAAATCTTATTACTATGAAACTGTTCTGAGGATCAAGTGGGATGATGTATACACAGTGTGTAGAATGGCACTGTACAAAAACATAAGCAGTGTTTATCAACACTACATCCTGTTCTTCTTTAACATTCTCAATTCAGATGGTAAACGCTCTGATCACACATAATAGCCCTTATGACAATGCTCAGGGCTAGTAAGTAAATGTATACAAACACAGTAGCACTTCAGATCTGATACTGTTAATTTTTTCTTTATTTTTACTTCACTCCATCCATCTAGGTCAGAAGTATAACAGTGCTAAACAAGCCAGCAGTCAGGGATCCAGGAAGCAGATCTAGTATGGTTAAATTCAGCCCTAGACACAAGGAAAGGGATGGGTTCCCAGCAAATCAGAGAATAAGGTTCTAGCCATAAGGCATCAGATCCTAGGCAAATCTGGAGATGCTGGGCTATTGAGCAAAATCCAGGCATATGTTGAAGGAGAAAATGTGGGGCTTAGTTACTAGAAAGCAGGAAACTTGATAGCTCATGAAGAGCTAAAACAGAAAAACTTCTTAGGAAGTTTGCAAAGGTTTTGCCCTTGTCATGCTGAGGCGGCACCTGCCCTAGAAGCCAGTATATGAAGCAAGAGCCCCCACTCAAGCCATAAGATGGCTTTCAGTTTTGCCTTACCACTCATTGGAGCAGACAAATTCAAGTTCACTTTCTCTTTTTCTTTCTTTTGTTTTGTTTGTGTGGTGGCCATGTATGTGATCATGCATACCTATGTGTGTGCATGCATATGCAGGCTAGAGGATGATGCAGGTCACCCTGCACTTTATTTACTGAGGTCAGCTCCTTGCTGATTGCTGGCTGAGTCAATGTAGCTGGCTCGGTTGCTCTTGGGACCCCTTCTCTCATTATAGGCGGGCCTCCACACCTGTGGAGCTTTTCATCTACAGGCAGGGAAAACGCATAAAACAATTGTACAACAAGCACTTTAGACAGGGAGCCATCTCCCCAGCTCCCAAATTCATTGTTTAAGCCTGAGTTGCTTGTTACTCAATGTTCAGAGTCTTTTTATAATCTTGTCAAAACAGATTCCAGGTTAAGCACATTGACTCTGGGATTGGACAGCACTGGTTTCATTTGGTGTAATTATGGGTGACTAATTTGCCCATGTAGAAAATGGATTAGGTCCTAGAGGTGTTCTAATAAAACATTCTTATCTAATAGCTAGTGGCAGAAGAATCACATGTGATATTTAGAATTGGGATTAGCCGAAACTCACTAGAACATGCCAGATAGCAGCCATCAATATGAAAGCATATTTCATGTCAATGAGCAAGAAGTCCATGGATGCCAACCCAGAAGTAGTGTGACCTTGTGTTCTTGTGAGAATGGAAAGGTTCCCTATCTTGTCATCTTGTAGTGGTCACCATGGGTCATGATGCAAAGGTGGGAATGTTATCTTTATTAAGAGTAGGAAACTGGAAAACCAAGAGACCTATTAAAACCTTCAGTAACAGCTTTTTTTCCGACTGTTACTATTTTGGAATTTTTATATGATTGTTATTAATGTTCTGATAATTTTGCAAGTGAGAATTAGATAGCATTGGCACCTTAGATTTACGGTATTGATAATGACAACCAGGGCAGTTATGATAAAAACCTATTTCCATTAAGTCCCATTACGAGTTTTCTCACACCCTCAACACCAAAGGACAGAGAAATAAGTGTCATTCAGGCATCTCATTTCCCAACTCATAATAACGGGCAAAAGTGGATTATGTCCAGAAATGATTGAGAAGCCATGTTTTGGTGGATGAATTGAAGATGACACAGAAGAGAGGGTAAAGCAATCATAGGCCATTCAATATTTAAGAAAAATACATTTTAATAGCTCAAAATGGAAAGCAATTTCAATTTGACATGAAGAAAATATACTAGAATTAAAAGCTCCTAAAATGTTTACACTCTACTTTGACTCTAAAAAAATGAAAAAACATTAAGAACATGTGACAAATATGTTTAAAAACAAACAAACAAGAAGCCATTCTGCAATAATGCATTTTCTAATTGGCACCACACAGTCCAACATAATGCAAACACTGTAATAAACTAGAGAACTGAGAAACAGATCATAGAGTTATGTCCCAAGATACAATTTTCCAAAGATGACCAAAGATGAAATGCATTTCCCTTCTCTCAAACCCCATTCTCCCATTCTCTAGCTTTTTTTTATTATGTATTTTCCTCATTTACATTTCCAATGCTATCCCAAAAGTCCTCCATACCCTCCCTTCCCACTCCCCTACCCACCCACTCCCACTTCTTGGCCCTGGCGTTCCCCTGTACTGAGGCATATGAAGTTTGCACGACCAATGGGCCTCTCTTTCCACTGATGGCCGACTAGGCCAACTTCTGATACATATGCAGCTAGAGACAAGAGCTCCAGGGGGTACTGGTTAGTTCATATTGTTGTTCCACCTATAGGGTTGCAGATCCCTTTAGCTCCTTGGGTATTTTCTCTAGCTCCTCCATTGGGGGACCTGTGATCCATCCAATAGGTGACAGTGAGCATCCATTTCAGTGTTTGCTATGTGCCGGCTTACTCTCACTAGAGACAGCTATATCAGGGTCCTTTCAGCAAATTCTCCCTAGTGTATGCAATGGTGCCAGCATTTGGAGGCAGATTATGGGATGGATCCCTGGATATGAGAGTCTCTAGATAGTCCATCCCCTGGACTCACCTCCAAACTTTGTCTCTGTAAGTCTTTCCATGGGTGTTTTGTTCCCAATTCTAAGAAGGGGCAAAGTGTCTACACTTTGGTCTTCATTCTTCTTGAGTTTCATGTGTTTGGCAAATTGTATCTTTTATCTTGGGTATTCTAAGTTTCTGGGCTGATATCCACTTGTTGCGGCCTGCCCGCAGTCCACAACACGAACGGTTCAACTGAGAATGGCAGTTCGAGCTGAAAAGAGAGGAATCTAGACGGGGCGGAAGAAAGAACGGAGCTAAGACAAGATCCTGATCAAAGCTCAATTTTACTATTTCCAGACACTCAGTTATAAAGGAAGGGGGAAGGAACCCAATATCCCGCCAAGTAACTCAGGGTCCAGTGGCAGGACGAACACGTGTGTGCCTCCAGGCAGCAAAGGCAGGGTCCAGCAGTAGGCGTGGCAGAACGAATGAGCAGGTAGCTCCACCCTTGAGCAAGCAGGTTCCAGGCTGGGGGAAGGGAGGCCACATCCACTTATCAGTGAGTACATATCATGTAAGCTCTTTTGTGATTGGGTTACCTCACTCAGGATGATGCCCTCCAGGTCCATTCATTTGCCTAGAAATTTCATAAATTCATTCTTTTTAATAGCTGAGTAGTACTCCATTGTTTAAATATACCACATTTACTATATCCATTCCTCTGTTGAGGGACATCTGGGTTCTTTCCAGCTTCTGGCTATTATAAATAAGGCTGCTATGAACATAGTGGAGCATGTGCCCTTCTTACCGGTTGGAACATCTTCTGGATATATGTCCAGGAGAGGTATTGCGGGATCCTCCAGTAGTACTATGTCCAATTTTCTGAGGAACCGCCAGACTGATTTCCAGAGTGGTTGTACAAGCTTGCAATCCCACCAACAATGGAGGAGTGTTCCTCTTTCTCCACATCCTCGCCAGCATCTGCTGACTCCTGAATTTTTTATCTTAGCCATTCTGACTGGTGTGAGGTAGAATCTCAGGGTTGTTTTGATTTGCATTTCCCTGATGATTAAGGATGCTGAACAGTTTTTCAGGTGCTTCTCAGACATTAGGTATTCCTCAGGTGATAATTCTTTGTTTAGCTCTAAGCACCCTTTTTTAATGAGGTTATTTGATTTTCTGGAGTCCACCTTCTTGAGTTCTTTATATATATTGGATAATAGTGCCCTATCTGATTTAGGATAGGTAAAGATTCTTTACCAATCTGTTGGTGGCCTTTTTGTCTTATTGACAGTGTCTTTTGCCTTACAGAAGCTTTGTAATTTTATGAGATCCCATTTGTCAATTCTCGATCTTACAGCACAATACATTGCTCTTCTATTCAGGAATTTTCCCCCTGTGCCCATATCTTCGAGACTTTCCCCCACTTTATCCTCTATAAATTTCACTGTCTCTGGTTTTATATGGAGTTCTATGATCCACTTAGATTTGACCTTAGTACAAGGAGATAGGAATGGATCAAGTCGCATTCTTCTACATGATAACCACCAATTGTGCCAGCACCATTTGTTGAAAATGCTCTTTTTTCCCACTGGATGGTTTTAGTTTCCTTGTCAACGATCAAGTGACCATAGGTGTGTGGGTTTATTTCTGGGTCTTCAATTCTATTCCATTGGTCTACTTGTCTGTCACTATACCAGTACCATGCAGTTTTTATCACAATTACTCTGTAGTACAGGTTTAAGTCAGGCATGGTGATTCCACCAGAGGTTCTTTTATCCTTGAGAAGAGTTTTTGCTATCCTAGGTTTTTTGTTATTCCAGATGAATTTGCAGATTGCCCTTTCTAATTCGTTGAAGAATTGAGTTGGAATTTTGATGGGGATTGTATTGAATCTATACATTGCTTTTGGCAAGATAGCCATTTTGACTATATTGATCCTGCCAATCCCTGAGGATGGGAGATCTTTCCATCTTCTGAGATCTTCTTTAATTTCTTTCTTCAGAAACTTGAAGTTCTTATCATACAGATCTTTCATTTCCTTAGTTAGAGTCACACCAAGTATTTTATATTATTTGTGACTATTGAGAAGGGTGTTGTTTCCCTAACATCTTTCTCAGCCTGTTTATTCTTTGTGTAGAGAAAGGCCATTGACTTGTTTGAGTTAATTTTATATCCAGCTAATTCACTGAAGCTGTTTATCAGGCTTAGGAGTTCTCTGGTGGAATTTTTAGGTTCACTTATATATAATATCATATCATCTGCAAAAAGTGATATTTTGACTTCTTCCTTTCCACTTTGTATCCCCTTGATCTCCTTTTGTTTTCTTATTGCCCTGGCTAGGACTTCAAGTACAATGTTGAATAGGTAGAGAGAAAGTGGGCAGTATTGTCTAGTTCCTGATTTTAGTGGGATTGCTTCCAGCTTATCACCATTTACTTTGATGTTGGCTACTGGTTTGCTGTAGATTGCTTTTTATCATGTTTAGGTATGGGCCTTGAATTCCTGATCTTTCCAAGACTTTTATCATGAATGGGTGTTGGATTTTGTCAAATGCTTTCTCTGCTTCTAAGGAGATGCTCATGTGGTTTTTATTTGTTTATATAATGGATTATGTTGATGGATTTTTGGATATTAAACCATCCCTGCATCCCTGGAATAAAACCTACTTTGTCAGGATGGATGATAGTTTTAATGTGTTCTTGGATTCAGTTAGCGAGAATTTTATTGAGTATTTTTGCATTGATATTCATAAGAGAAATTGGTCTGAAGTTCTCTATCTTTGTTGGATATTTCTGTGGTTTAGGTATCAGAGTAATTTTGGCTTCATAAAATGAATTGGGTAGAGTACCTTCTGGTTCTATTTTGTGGAATAGTTCGTGCAGAACTGGAAGTAGATCTTCTTTGAAGGTCTGATAGAACTCTGCACTAAACCCATATGGTCCTGGGCTTTTTTTGGTTGGGAGACTATTAATGACTGCTTCTATTTCTTTAGGGGATATGGGACTGTTTATATCATTAACTTCATCCTGATTTAATTTTGGCACCTGGTATCTGTCTAGATATTTGTCCATTTCTTCCATGTTTTCCAGTTTTGATGAGCCTTTTGTAGAAGGATCTGATGGTGTTTTGGATTTCTTCAGGATCTCTTGTTATGTCTCCCTTTTCATTTCTGATTTTGTTAATTAGGATGCTGTCCCTGTGCCCTCTAGTGAGTCTGGCTAAGGGTTTATCTATCTTGTTGATTTTCTCAAAGAACCAGCTCCTTGATTGGTTGATTCTTTGAATAGTTCTTCTTGTTTCCACTTGGTTGATTTCGCCCCTGAGTTTGATTATTTCCTGCTGTCTACTCCTCTTGGGTGAATTTGCTTCCTTTTGTTCTAGAGCTTTTAAGTGTGTTGTCAAGCTGCTAGTGTGTGCTTTCTCTAGTTTCTTTTTGCAGGCACTCAGAGATATGAGTTTCCCTCTTAGAAATTCTTTCATTGTGTCCCATAAGTTTGGGTATGTTGTGGCTTCATTTTCATTAAACTCTAAAAAGTCTTTAATTTCTTTCTTTATTCCTTCCTTGACCAAGGTATCATTGAGAAGAGTTTTGTTTAGTTTCCACGTGAATGTTGGCTTTCTATTATTTATGTTGTTATTGAAGATCAGCCTTAGTCCATGGTGATCTGATAGGATGCATGGGACAATTTCAATATTTTTGTATCTGTTGAGGCCTGTTATGTGACCAATTATATGCTCAATTTTGGAGAATGTATAATGAGGTGCTGAGAAGAAGGTATATCCTTTTGTTTTAGGATAAAATATTCTGTAGATATCTGTTAAACCATTTGTTCCATAACTTCTGTTAGTTTCACTGGGTCCCTGTTTAGTTTCTGTTTCCACGATTTGTCCATTGAAGAAAGTGGTTTGTTGAAGTCTCCCACTATTGTTGTGTGAGACGCAATGTGTGCTTTGAGCTTTACTAAAGTTTCTTTAATGAATGTGGCTGCCCTTGCATTTGGAGCATAGATATTCAGAACTGAGAGTTCCTCTTGGAGGATTTTACCTTTGATGAGTATGAAGTGTCCCTCCTTGTCTTTTTTGATAACTTTGGGTTGAAAGTCCATTTTATTAGATATTAGAATGGCTACTCCAGCTTGTTTCTTCAGACCATTTGCTTGGAAAATTGATTTCCAGCCTTTCACTCTGAGGCAGTGTCTGTCTTTTTCCCTGAGATGGGTTTCCTGTGAGCAGCAGAATGTTGGGTCCTGTTTGTGTAGCCAGTCTGTTAGTCTATGTCTTTTTATTGGGGAATTGAGTCCATTGATATAAAGAGATATTAAGGAAAAGGAAAAGTAATTGTTGCTTCCTATCATTTTTGCTGTTACAGTTGGAATTCTGTTCTTGTGGCTGTCTTCTTTTTGGTTTGTTGAGGGATTACTTTCTTGCTTTTTCTAGTGCGTGATTTCTGTCCTTGTATTTTTTTTTCTGTTATTATCTTTTGAAGGGCTGGATTTGTGTAAAGATAATGTGTGAATTTGGTTTTGTCCTGGAATACTTTCATTTCTCCATCTATGGTAATTGAGAGTTTGGCTGGGTATAGTAGCCTGAGCTGGCATTTGTGTTCTCTTAGTGTCTGTATAACATCTGTCCAGGATCTTCTGTCTTTTATAGTCTCTGGTGAAAAGTCTGGTGTAATTCTGATAGGCCTGCCTTTATATGTTACTTGACCTTTTTCCCTCACTGCTTTTAATATTCTATCTTTATTTAGTGCATTTTTTGTTCTGATTATTATGTGTTGGGAGGAATTTCTTTTCTGGTCCAGTCTATTTGGAGTTCTGTAGGCTTCTTGTATGTTCATGGGCATCTCTTTCTTTAGGTTTGGGAAGTTTTCTTCTATTATTTTGTTGAAGATATTTGCTGGCCCTTTTAGTTGAAAATCTTCATTCTCATCTTCTCCTATTATCCGTAGGTTTGGTCTTCTCATTTTGTCCTGAATTTCCTGGATGTTTTGAGTTAGGATCTTTTTTCATTTTCTTTGATTGCTGTGCCTATGTTCTCTATGGAATCTTCTGTACCTGAGATTTTCTCTTCCATCTCTTGTATTCTGTTGCTGATGCTTGAATCTATGGTTCCAGATTTCTTTCCTAGTGTTTCTATCTCCAGCCTTGCCTCACTTTGGTTTTTTTTATTGTGTCTACTTCCCTTTTTAGGTCTAGTATGGTTTTTTTTCATTTCCATCACCTGTTTGGGTGTGTTTTCCTGTTTTTCTTTAGGACTTCTACCTGTTTGGTTGTGTTTTCGTGTTTTTCTTTAAGGACTTGTATCTCTTTAGCCGAGTTCTCCTCTATTTCTTTAAGTGAGTTATTAAAGTCCTTCTTGATGTCCTCTACCATCATCATGAGATATGCTTTTAAATCCGGGTCTAGCTTTTTGGGTGTGTTGTGGTGCCCAGGACTGAGTGAAATGGGAGTGCCGTGTTCTGATGATGGTGAGTGGTCTTGGTTTCTGTTAGTAAGATTCTTATGCTTACCTTTCGCCATCTGGTAATCTCTGGAGTTAGTTGTTATAGTTGTCTCTCGTTAGAGCTTGTTCCTCCAGTGATTATCTTAGCCTGTATCAGCAGACCTGGGAGACTAGCTCTCTCCTGAGTTTCAGTTGTCAGAGCACTCTCTGCAGGCAAGCTCTCCTCTTGCAGGGAAGGTGCCCAGATATCTGGCTTTCAAATCTGCCTCCTGGCAGAAGTTGTGTTCCACTCATCAGAGGTCCTAAGCTCTGGACTCTTGAAGATCTATAGACTCCTCTAGGGACCTTGGGGGTGTCTGCCAACTCCGCACCCAAGGTGACCTGGTGTCTGTGCCAACTGGAAGGGACTTGTGACCCTGGTCAGGCCGGGTTTTTTGCTTCCCTAATTAGTTCTGTTTCAGTTCCAGCGAGATTTGATTGGAACAGAAGTTATCTTCCACTCACCAGAGGTCCTAAGATTCTGTGGAGAGTCCTCTGGGGACCTTGGGGGTGTTCGCTGTCTCTGAGCCCAAGGTAACCAGGTGCTGGTTCGGACTGGAAGGGCTTTTTTGGTTTTTCAAGACAGGGTTTCTCTGTGTAGCCCTGGCTGTCCTGGAACTCACTTTGTAGACCAGGCTGGCCTCGAACTCAGAAATCTGCCTGCCTCTGCCTCCCGAGTGCTAGGATTAAATGAGTGTGCCACTATGCCCGGCTTCTCTGGCATCTTTAACCCTTCATTTGCTGACATATCCACAAAAACCAGACTTCAAGCTGGAAGACTCTGACAACAGGAGTCTTCAGAGAGCAATGGATTCCTAAACATTTTAGAATCCTATTGGAATGTTCTACCTTTCAACCCTCATGATTTAATTCTTTTGCATCTCTGCTCCTCTAGGTGCTGGATGAGCACACTCTGACTATTCTCAGGAAGCCACTCCCTCTAAGTATAGGTCCCACCCACCCACCTGGCAAGGAACTAACACCCTATTCACAGAACCCCAGGAAGGCAGGGAAACATCAGCATAATTAGATAATGCCATCAGCCTCTGAAGTGTACTCCCAACTGTGCCTCTCCACAGGAAATAGCGGTTAAATATAGATCACCCAAGGGTCTCCCATGCAGAGCTCACCTCTTCTTCCTTGCATTCCATCAGAGGAACTCAAATAGGAGGCTACAATTGGAGGATGGGCCCCATAACTTCAAGCCTATATTAGCCAGGTGCCACTTATGTCTCAATGATGTTAAATCCCAACACCAAAACTTGTGTGGAAAATGCATAGACATTATTTGAATAGTGAGTCTAATCACTTATAGAATTCAGTATTTGATTTCTGCCTTGAGTGAACAGAAATAAGTTATTGTTTGACCCCATGTTAAATTCTCCCCAATATAACTTCAGGCTTCCCTTTCTGTCACTTAGGAGCCATCCGAACATTGTTTCAGCAGACTACAGCTTAAGTACTTTCTAGGGGGCAGATATTTCAGTCTGTGCATGTGTGCTTGCACATGTGTGTGAGTGTGTGTGTGTGTGTATTAAGTCTTCCCAGGATGCTGTCTAGGCTGGTCAGACAATGAGCCCAGGGATAGATTATCTGCCTCTGCAGTGCTGGGACTCCAGGCATGTGCTGTTCCCTGTCTTGCTTTTTAACTTATGAGTTCTTTGGATCAAACTCAGGTCCACAAGCTGGCACACAGGAATCTTATGGATTAAACTATCCACTCCCTTTCTTTTTTTGTTAAATGCTTCTATCTTAGTGTCTATAGATGGTCTTTCTGCCTTCCCTTCTGTGAACCTCCTCTTACCAACTCTTCCTTCTTTCCTTCTCTGCTTTTGCCTTTCTTTCTGCTTTATCTCTTCAGAGTCCATTTTAGGATAGGTCATGTGGGTGGGGTGATTTTATAGGAAAGGAGCAGAGAGGCATGCCTCTAAGGAGAGAAGTGGCTTCCAGGTTGTTTCACTTTCTCTCCTTACACTGAGCAGTAATTGAAGGTATATCAGTCTGGGTCCTGGCAGGAAACAGATGGAAAGTCTACAGGAGTGATTGAAAAGAGTTGAGTGAAGGACTGTTTACAAAGGCATAGATGTGTTCTCACAAGCTTAGTGAGATACTCGAGAGCTACTACCATGAATGTCCTTAGCCTAAGGAGGTCAAAGGAAGGCTGAAACAGTAGGTCTAACTTTGGGGTCTAACACTGGCCAACAGAGGACTGAGAAGCTGGTCCATCCAGGAGATGTGAACTACAGAGGAGGGCATATATATATATGATAACCTGCTGCTTTACCACGTTGACCTGGGCAAATATGGCAACTATTGCATAAATGACTGGGGAGCAAACGCAACATCAGTGTTTTTAGTTGCAGTTAATTTAGTGAGCCGAATCTCAAAGAACACTTTGCAAAGGGCATGCTCACTCCTACCATTGTTCCCAGGGACAGATGGACCAACCTTGAAGTGCTTACATTGCTTTGTCTATGGTCATGTCTTGATGTCTATATAGTTATTAGTCTAATGGTTCAGATGCAGTTGGAATGTTTGGTTTACTTTTACTTTTAGGGCTCGATATTGAAAGGCTGGTAGGTGTCAGGCTTCCTGCTAGTGGTGAGAGATAGGTCTGTTTCTTCTTGAAGTGCATTTGGAATTAGCTCTAGGTTTTAAATGATTTCCCCGGAGAGAAAGAGATTCTGCCTGGTTATAGTCCCACTGAAAGCTATTGCTCCAACTCAGGGTTCAATTTAAGGTCTGCCATGACGCTTAGGGAGCTAGGCACACCTAATTCATACTTTTGGACTCTGCTGTGACCCTTACTGAGTTTCCAGAGCTTTATTCTCTTGACTGGCTTAATGTCAACTGATTCGATACATCTTGCCAAAAGCAAATGCAGTTATTGCAGTCTTGTCTTAATCTCTGGCAGAGACTGATAGCAGATTGTTTTATTTTGTTTTGCTTTCTGTGTTCTGAAAGACTTAGGCTATCTCTCTGCTGAGGCTGTGGCTTACTGGTTCAAAAAGAACACAGGGCTTCCAGCCAGATCAGAGTCCTGAAGCTTGGCCCTCCCACAGATTGGCTTTTGGATATCAGACAAGTCATTTAGTTTTTCTGAGCTCCCAATCCTTCATCTATCAAGCCAGAATACTAATACTAACAGAGAAAGGCTGTAATGTGGATTAAATGATGTAATGCTAGGGAAAGGTTTTGAAATTATTCCAAAACCCTTAGTTATTGTTACAAAACTTAGCAGGTAAACTCTCTGATTCATCCAAATATTTTGCTTCTGGAAATTTGGATATCAAAAAAGATTGAGTTAATTTTAGTTTTTACTTTACATGCTTGGCATCACACTGACATAATCACAGGAATATTTTTTGAATTTCCTATGCAACTGTATTTCACTGTAAGTGTATATGTGTGTAAGGATTATTTTTTGAGTTTGTCTGAACTTAGCAGCTCTTTTTGATGAATCCAGCTATTACTTAGCCACAGGCTTCCCTGTCTAGATTCTATTCTTCTCTCACTGTTAACAGAGGGGTTTGCTGCAGGATGCCTCTATAATAGGCCTCTTTTCTTGCAAATTTCTCCAGAGACAGCGCTTTGGTTTGAGTATTAAGGCATGATTCCAGGGCCTGTACTTCTAGCTGTGTGACCTTGAGAAAGTATTTGATTTCTTTTAGCCTTCGTGTCTTCATCTGTAAAGTAGAATGCACCGTTGGCTATTTTCTCTCCCACCTTCCACCTCCAGCCTATACTCAAAGTCTATAATTCACAACACACACACACACACACACACACACACCTCTTATGTTTTCTATGCCCTGGGAATCCAATTCCTACTGATAGTATCAGTGGAATTTGCTAGAGTTCAGCTAATGTAGGGTCAGATTATAGAAGGGAGAGTTTGGAGTATTCCTTGATTCTTATCCTACCTTTCCAGACTACAGAGCTGTTAATAGCCACAGTCCTCTCCAAACCACCTTACTGTAGCCCTTCCTTCACAGTGCTAGTAATGGAAGGGATTTGGGGGAAATCTCTTCCCATTGTTCCCCTGATCCTTCCTAGAGGTCAGAGAGCTCTAATAGCTCTCTATCCATCCCTAGTAGTTCCTTTATCTCTGCCCACACCCTACAGCTAGTCTCCTTTGCTACATTGTCCTCATGCTTATATCTGCATATTCTTTCTGCATTCCATTGGGACCACGAATACAGCAGAGGCTTAATAATAATAGGTATTTCCAGTACTGTCAATTGAAGCCTAAGCAATTGATATGGGTAGGAGCACCTGGAACCAGGAACCAGGATTAAAACATGAGAGCTCAATGAACATCAGCCATTGTCACCCTACCCTACTCCCATCCTCTAGCCTCAGTTTTCTGGCATTCTTTCCATCCTCAGCCTAGAAAACAGTCCACATATCCCTTACTTAGCCCAATTCCTGCTCTCATTACCACCCAAGCCCAGCTTCTAGGATCCAGGCTTCTGACTTTTTGATCATAGAGAATCAGGGGAAAAAATAAAATATTATTAGAAACAGTTAATTCATACTATTAAACAAAACCAATCTAAAGAAATTACTCCCACACAATTGCAAATACATTGAGTGACCATATCATTAACTCTCATTCATGAATTATAGCCTTAGCATATGTGTTCAGTGGGATAATTAGTGGAGAAATAGATGGAAAACTAATTGTTAACCTCTTAACAGGAGATGCATACTCAATAAATCATAAGGGAAGAAACAGACAAAGATAATAACACGGGCTAGCCAAGGGGATGAATTTCAGCTTGTCTGATTAATTGAGGAGGCTCACAAAATGCCAACAGAATTCACTTTTTGTAATAGTGACTACATGTTTTCTGTTTTTTGAGAAATTGATAAATAAATATAAACTCCCATTTGAGAATGTAAAGTCTGTCTTTAAGAGTTAGTATGTGGTAGAGGATAGGGCAATCAGTGGAGTGTTTACCTAGTAAATATGATAACCTGAGTTTGAATCTAGGAAATCACATTTTAGAAGGTCAGGTATGATGCTGTGTGCTTGTAATCCCACTGTTGGAAAGGCAGGACAAGTGGGTCCCTTGGGTTATCCAGCCTAGCCTACTAGGAGAATTCTAGGCCAGTAAGAGATGCTGCTTTGTTGTTGTTGTGTTTGTCTGTTGTTTTGTTTTTAAAGTGCACCAGTGTCTTTAGCAATAGAGTATCATTATCTAGTTCTGGTGGGCAGCCAAGAGGAAGGTAAGGTTTCAGGAGATAGAGAAAGCAAGCTGGAATTGAGCTGGCAGCTTCCTCCAGGCTGGCCAGCTTTCCTAGTGTGAAAGGGGCTATGTAACCTATAGGGGAAGATAAGGCATCAGAGATTTTTACCCAGCTGTAAAACTCTAGGAACCACAATGCCAACCTGCCAGGCAAAATGTACTACCCACTTAGGCAATAGTGGTACTAATATCCTTGGGTGGGATTAGAGATCCACTCTGTAGAAGGAATTCTACTATTGGAAACCTTGTTAAAAACCCATGACTGAGAGGTCATAGACCCTAGAAAGTCATTACTGTTCATTAGCCAAACTGACATGGCACAAAACAGTATTTTATGCCTCATTTTGTATTTGTTTCTATATACAAATGCTACTCTTATCCCTAAACCTAGAGGCTTCTCTTTGCAGTGAATGACTGACTAGAGACTTACAGCTGTTAAATAAAATTTGCTTAGCGTGGCAGTGTTTAGTCCTAAACAGGATAATTTTACTACCTGGTCTAAAGTCAAGGAATATTGTAGAAGAGAGAGAGGAAAGAATACATGAGTCAGAAGGTAGAGAATAGAGTTGTGAAATGCTATCTTTAGGGCATGACACACTCATCCCAAACATCTCATAGAAGCTACAGTTGCTTATACTGGGCCTGTCACCAATCATGAACCATTAGTAACTGATAAATTTTTGGAGGAGGGGTATTCATTGACTATTGTGTACCAAATACTGGGCCCATCAGGGATAATAGATAATATAAACCTGAGAACACAAAGACAGTTATGATTAATATCAGAGAATCACAAAACAAACTGAATAGGCACAAATGTGGAATTGGAGTCATAGCGAGGAAGGGGGACAGTGATGGTGAGAGGAGTTAACACCTGTAGGGTGGTGAATGGAACCATAATGTATTACATACATGCATACAATAACAATGAACTAATTTAATCAGTTTACAAAGAACTGAAGTGGATGATGATCCCCCCCCCCAAATCCACCAGGTTGATCTATGACTTCATCATGCACACCTTTCCACACACTCACATGCACACAAACATATGTACACACCAAAAAAAGGTTAGTGAGAATGAGTTTGACATGTTGTAGTGCCAAACAAACCATTTTTTGTAAAGCAAAGATTAATGTTTTTGAGTAAGATTATTTGAAAATGTAGAGGTATATGCTTTCAGGGGTAAGTCTCTAGAAGCCAAAGTATTTTGTCATTGCTCTAATCTAAGACTGGTTAAGAAAAGAAAACTTCTCCTGCTCAGAGATCAAGGAGTAGAATCTTCCAACCACTTAACCTGGGTGTATCAGCTAGGAGTCACAGGCAATACGACACATGGAGAAATACAAAAGGAGATCTGCAAAAGAGTAAAATAAAATTGGCTTATGCAATTTGATATGCTTTGTAAAACGCGGTATGATGCGGCAGGAGGGGATGCCTTAGCAGCATGCATAAGACATTCCACCCTGAAGTATCGGCCATATGACGGGTCTGGTAGAAAATAAAGTTTATTTGGGGGCATGAGAAGGGGAGTTGAGAAGGGTGTAGAGGCAAAGAGAGGGGGCATAAGAAGGACAGAGGTGGGTGGGAGAAGAAAGAGAAAGAAGAGGCCAGCCTGGAACATGTGTGTGTGTAGGGGGCAGGGAGAGAAAGAGAAAGAGAGAGAGAGAGAGGTCAGAGAGCATCAGAGAGGCCAAACAGCTCTTTTATAGCAAGCCTGCTTGTTGCTAGGTAACTATTGGGCAGAGCCTAGAAGAAATGTTCTTAAGTTAACACAATTACAACTATCAAGAGTTCCCAAAATCTACCTAGAATCTGGATATTGATCCCAAGTTTTAATGTCTAAATTTTAGAGGTTAGTTGAGTAATTGACAATCTGAGACCTAGAGGTTGGTATCTGTGGAGGTGAATCCTAGGGTCTGGAGTTCTGAGGACGAGGGAAAGGTGGATGTTTCAGATTAGGAAGGAAAGTTGGCTTGCTTTTCCTGCACCTTTTGCTTCATTGGAGTTTTGAACAAATTGGACGATGCCCACTCGTAATCATGAAAGCAAACATTCCTCATCCATCTGTGATTCAAATAATGATGTAGTCCAGGAACACCTCATAGACACACCCAGAAGTTATTTGTTATTACTGGAGTTGTTGTTTGTTGTTATTGTTTTTTCAGTACTGGAAATCAAACCTAGTGGCTTGCATTTGCTGGGATGGGGGATCTACCTCTGAGCCATATGCCTGCTCCCCTTGTCTTCTCTCTCTCTCTCTCTCTCTCTCTCTCTCTCTCTCTCTCTCTCTCTCTCTCTCTCCCTCTCCCTCTCCCTCCCTCCCTCCCTCCCTCCCTCCCTTTCTCTCTCTCTCTCTCTTTCTTTCTTTCTTTCTTTCTTTCTTTCTTTCTTTCTTTCTTTCTTTCTTTCTTTCTTTCTTTCTTTTTTGTCTATTTTAAGACAGGCTTCGCACCTTGCCACTTAAGTTCAAATATAGTCTACCACATGTGGATAGCTCCTCTGAGCTCGGAGCAAAATGGAGGACTCCCTTTTCTTAGTGGGCTTCCTCTATTCTGTCTGATCTGGGGAACCCAACTGCACTCCCAATCTTCTACTTGAGGAATGTCACATAGTCCTTGGCAAAACCTACAAGTTCAACTTCCTCCCCGCCCCCCCCCCCCAAGAACCTGTGCAGCAAGAACCTGGGGTTTCTGGAGTATCTCTCCATGCAAATAAGGCATTCCCAGTAACTCTAGTCAATGAATTTTGCATTAACCCTGAAAACTCCTTCCCACTCTCCAAGGTATATATATATGTATATATATATATATATATATATATATATATATATATATATATATTATATATAGCCCTTGGTCACTCCAAATAAGATTTTCTTAAAGAGCTGTTTCATTGAATATTGTCTAAAAGAGCCATAACACTAAAATCCTTGGAGAAGGCCTTCCTCAGAGAAGGCATCCTCTCCCATCCCACCCCCAACACAACCCCAGCCAGGCCAGGATCCTGCAGACCCCTCTCATTCTGGACTCTGCTTCATCCTTTCAACCTCATGTACAGTGGCACCTGGACACCCTGAGGGAGAGAATAGAGGACCCAGAACCCTGGCTAGTCCCCAACACACATACCATTGACAGGGTCTTGCTGTGTTGTCCAGGCTTTTTTCAGATTTGTAATCTTTGTTGAGGCTCACAAGGAGCTAAAATTATAGGCATCTACCACTATGCCTACCTCAGCTAGGTTTTACCAGCTATTATGGCAGCCTTTAAGGTAATCACATAAAATTATCTGTTATGTAGAGATATTTTTCCCAAACAACTTCCCTGAAGTATCAGCACGAGGCATAATCAGAGTTCATAGAAGACTCTAGAATCAACAGATTTCTAGCCACCAAATTAAAATCATATCCAGTACTACAAAGCAGGAGTCCCAAAAAGTTCTTCAGGAAAAGAACTGTCCTGTCTGGTCCACGTTGACAAACTATGACCCAGAAGAAGGGGGTGGCTGGGGAATGTCTGAGAGAGGGCTCTTAGACATGGTTCTCAGACTTAGAATTTAGGGATGCTAGCCATGATTTATCAATAGACAGTATGATAGAAACACCATGCAGCACCATCCCCGCTACTCTGCAACACTGTTTTATATAATCCCAGAAGATTTATATGGGGTAGATGGATTAATTCCTATTTCCTTGGGATGGCAGTGATGTAAAAACTAGGATCAGAGCAATGTAACTTTAAGGTTGTGAGGCAGGCTAGGCTGACTCCATGACAGGCTTCAAATTGGCAGTTCAGGAGACTAGACCTAAATCTGTTTCTAAGAATGAGGCAAATCCAGGCAAGTACAGGTCTTAGAAGCTGTCCTCCCATCTGGCCTGAGGCAAGGACCATAGGTCAACAGCAGTTTCCAGACTTCCTCAGCAACAATTTCCAGACTTCCCCAGCAAAAGTTTCTAGTCCCCCATGCCCCAGCAATGGTTCTGGAATGTCCCTAGAGATAGAGCTAACGATTAAGATAGAGGTCACCTACCTCTCCCTGAAATCCCCCTAATGTGCTTTAAATTGGAACTGTGAGATCACTTGGGGGTCTTCATCTTGGTGATGGGAGACTCCAGCATGCTGGACTTCTGCAGAATAAAATGTTCTTTGCTTTTGCATACTATTTGACTAAGGGCAATCATTCTTCCGCAAATCATGGACCCTTACAGTGTCACAGAGACAAGAGATGGTAGTTACTTTCGTTGCCCTCACAAATGGCAGTGCATTTTATCTGCAATCTAAGCTTAGCGTATAAGCTAGGTTAAAAAAAAAGGGTTAACTCAAAAGAAAATCAGTGGGGTGGGAGGCTAGAGATGGAGAGGCAGAGTCAAGGTCAAAGGGAAGTGGAAACAAGTGGAAGAAGGAATTGAATGGGTAGAGGAATCCTGGCTGGAGGGGAATTTCAGAAACAAAGAGCTTTGAGAGTGAGCTGATTGAAATGACAGGCAGTTCAAGTGTATGGATGAATGAACAAGGATTTAAGGTCAAGCTACATTGAAGGCCACTAGCAATTCAGAAACCCAGGAAATATATGGCAAGTCAATGAATGATTATAGTGAAGTATCTGTTGTTAATTATGTCATCTGCACTCTTCTCCAAGCCTTCTCTTCTCCAGTTCCCAGAGCTTTGTCATTTCCTCAGCCTAGTTTCCGAATGTCTCCCAGAGAGAACAGGATGACTATCATCATGCTGGGGTCTTTTGGAAATCTGTGTATCTTAAACCTAACTAGAGCCGCATTCACACTTAGAAAACTACAGATGACACTAGACAGTTCCCACTCTTTTACTGATCATACGTTCTTTTATTTCTTTGTGTCAGGTATCACCATGTCACTCAGGCTGGCCTGGAAGTTGGTGTGATCCTCCTGCCTCTGCCTGAGCAGTGTTTTTCAAACTTAAAGTGTACACTATTCGTGTTGCTGCCATCCATCTCGATACACAATCATAGCTCCAACCTCACAAAACCTAAAATCAATTGGGAGAAAATTTTTTTTAAAAATCCCATATTTTTATAGCCCCTTTATAAGTGGGATCGCAGGCTCATCATTTCATTCATCCTTACCTCTTTCTGTTATAGGCTTCATCTAATCCTCCGACTTTCACAAATAATTGTATCTGATTTTCTACTAGTTCTGTCTCTTACATCTATAAATTCAAGTCTACTTCACTGTAAAACAAATATTATTTTGCCAAAGATCACTTAAACTGCCTTTAAGACTTGTTTTTTTTATCAATAGTTCCATTTGATAAATCTTTGCTTTATTAATTCCTCACCAACCAACATTTGCTCTTGCAGTTCATTGAGGCATGTAACAGAGATAACAATAAAATCTGGTTTATATATCTACCTGAACATCTCCCCCCTAAAGAATACTACGAGCTCATCTACCACACTGAGGTCTCATGGTTCTCATCTGTATTGGGTTTTACTACCACAGCATTCCTTATTGGAATCCTCCTCCACAGTAGCCTTAGAGAATGTTGACATTCTTGTCCAGCTATTCATTTGCTTATGGTTTTCTACTCGATTCCTCCCTCTCTGCCTTCAAATATTCATGCTCTCCAGTATCTATCCTCAGTCCTTTTCTGTTTCTGTTTTATACACTTATTCATTATATCGTCTCATGTACTGGTTAATACCCATGATTCTAAAACTTTCATCTGATATGAGCCTTTCCCCAGAGCAAATTTCCCAGTTGCCTACTACATATTTACATTCATCTATCCTATAAGCAATAAAAAGTCAGCCTACTCAAAATAGAACTCACTCATTTCCCCCTTTAACACATTGGTCCCCTTTGTTCCCAATATTCCCCTCAAGAGAGAGAGAGAGAGAGAGAGACAGACAGACAGACAGACAGACAGACAGACAGACAGAGATTGAGGTAAAATGACCCTAGTCTTCTGTAGGGGAGTTAGGAGGGTAGAAGGGGGAAAGGGCAGGTAAGAAAGCATGACCAACATTTATTGGCCATGTCTTATATGTCAATCATCAAGTTGTGGAGTACTTGTAATTTGTTATCTTTGATGATTTTATAACAATCCTATGGAATATTGAGATAAGAAAATAATGGCCATGTCCTAATACCTCAATTGTTTGGCTATGTCACCCCATATGGCTTTCATATGTGATTTGGCAAAGGATCTTGCAATAGAAAGATTATGCTGCCTGATACAGGGAGAAGCAAGGCAATCATTACTTATTTATATGCACACCAATCCAGAGTATTTGTAGTGTGGATTTGGTGTCAGTTCAGGACCTTCCTACCACTCAGAGTACAAATTAGACATTGTGCTCCTTTGTCCAATAATTGTCTTAAACTTTTATAATTTTTTAAAATTTATTTTTTTGATAAAATACTTTTCCAGACTAACTCAGGTTGGCTTGGGAACTTACTATGTAGCCCAGGCTAGCCTTGAACTTGTACTAAACCTGCATTAGCCTCCAGAAATCTAGGATTATAGATGTGGGCCATCATCTCAGCTCTTTACACCATGCGGCAGATCCGGGAGTCTGAGATGAATACACATTCCCTTGACTTCTCTCTCTAGCCTCCTCTCCCTTCCAGAACCCCCATGTCTTCCTCCAGCCTGTTTTGCTACATACTTCTGCTGTTTGGACAGTTGGATATCATTGCTGGAGAAGAAGGACTCACAGAGATAGGCACACCTAAAGGCTGCTAGCTACAGTTTCACTACTGTATTTATGACACCTTGAAGTGTCAATGAAATGTTCTACTGAGTAGACCTGTTAGTAAGACTTCTTCATTTGAAAATGGCCAGTTTGACATATGACATCATTCATTTCTGCATCACATATGATATTAATGAATGAATAAGTTAATTGATATTACCTTAAGTCCTAAAATAACTTGAATGTTAGTATAAAAACTCTCTTTACACAACTCTTAGTACAGCCAAAGATGGACATCCAGACAGCCGTTTAAGAATGGTGCTTTACATATACTATTGCTGATGTGGGGGAAATGCTCACAGTATCTTCTTAAATGTAAAAAGCAAAATTCACAATTCTCCTACAGTGTGTGATCAGTAAAGTCTTTGGATGACAGAATTTTGAGTTATTTTTAACTTTATTACATTCGACTACTTTTATAGATTTAAAGTGTTTTTCATACATTAACAAATATTGCTTTTGTAAGCAAGTTAGAGCCAGCCAATAAGTTTTCCTTAAAAAAGAATAATAGAGAAAAATGTTTATGCTGATTAATCTGTTTGCCTTCCTTTATCTCCTGCCTTCCCTGGGGAATGTTGTCTGCTATAGAGAGTATCTCCAGGACTTAACATTGCCCATGGATTCAAGCTGTGTTTGGCTTAAGCAGCTTTGATAGGAATAGAGAATTAGAGAACAGAAAAGTTGGGCAATCTTCACCAACCAGTCTATCGCATTTATCTCAAGAACTTCACAGTCTGGCATGGCTATCCTGATCCTGTGAGAGTTCCCGGCCACAGTTCTGCCTTTCTCCAAGTTCTGCCATTCTTCTGTCTTCTTGCCTCCTTAGGCTATTGCTCAGTTGGCTTCTGGTTTACTAATCTCTGAATGCTACTCCTTGTTGGCTCCTTCTTCTTACTCCTGCAAATGGTCCCCTCATATAAACTCTTCTCAGTTAAGTTTGGAGTATGTCTGCCTCCCATCTGGTCCTTGGCTGGTACGAGGTTTCAGAGTTTGTAGCAGTAGCAGTATGGCAGAAGCAGATGGTTTGTGTTCAAAGAGCCAAAAGCCTTGACTTACTTTCCTGGAGATTTTTTTTTTTTTTTTTTTCAGAAAAAGCCATGGTCTAGGTAGGCTGGTGTAAGATGGGAGAAGTTGCATTTTCAGCATCCTGAATATAAATACTTGTAGCTTTGTGGCTTCTGGTGAGGCATTTGGAGTGTAGACTCCCAACCCAGAAGAGCTGATCAGCCACGTTTACAGTTGCAGAGGTATACGTGTTCACAGGGGCTGTGCCATTACCTCCTAGGAGTTGCTTTAGGTCCAAAGCACAGCTTCACAGAGCATCTTTCTACTCCTCCAGCACTGGGTGGTTTTCCTTCAGGGATTATCCCCCAGCTCCTGCTTCTTGACCCTGTTCAAATTGGATACCCAGCCCTTATTCTCAGCCAGCACCACCCATTGTTCCTATAGTAGACTTTGATATCCTGCCTTAGTTTTCTGTCTGTGTTTTAGGTCAGATGACAAACACACCTTTGTAAATAGCTTCCCTAAAAGCTGAACTTTGGCCTTGAAATTCATGTCATCATTGGTCAAAGAGATTAAAGCAGTAGAACCTTCCATGTGCCCTGTACCTTTCCCGAGAACTTTACAATGCCTGCCTTTTATTTGGGTGTGGGTTTTTCCCATTAGAGCAAGGACCAGGAAAACAGTCCAAAGACAAAGAATGTGCCTTCAGCAAGATTCAGCTTCTATACTACTCCAAGGTGGAAGCAATATTTCCCTTGGCCAGAAAGTCCCAGGAATCTGCCTTATGTGTACAGTGCCCATCTCAGCCCCTTCACTTCTCGACACACAATAGAATGGCACTATTGTCTCCAGGGAATTTTCAGAGACTCTGTCAGTTAGGCAATCCTAGAAGCCAGTTCTCATCTTGGGTGTTGTCACGGAAACCATTTTCATTGTTGCCAAGTCAAGTCTTATGGGACTGGCTCTAAGAGTCCATTAAAGGGGCTCACAAAATACAAATAGAAATCAGATGTTAGTTTTATAATAACCCTGAAAGACACATAGGTTTTATTATTAATGTATATATTATATTTATTATTAAGACAAGTGAATGGAGGTACAAAAAGGTTGAACCATGTACCCCACATCCCACAGGTCAGGAGGGGCAGAGCCCAGCTGAGAACCTAGGTATCTAGCTCATGGCCTGCGCCTTCCACAGACGCTTCAGGCTTCAAGACGCCACTTACACTAGATGTTCATGAAGTGGTGTTTGATCACGCGTTTCCTCCCTGAGGCAAACAGATGGAAATGCAACCTACAGTCAAGATTACTTGGTGAATATTAAGTACAAACAAAAAGGAATTAGTGTTTCTTAATGAAGAGTTCTTCAGCTAAGAGGGCTTGAGAGAGTCTCCCCCCCACTGAGGAAAGCACTAGTCAGAGGTGACTAGAATCTTCCAATGAAGCAGATAGAACAGGTTCTGGTCCTTTCTTCTTCCTCATTCTGCCACTCAGAGGATTTCCATTAACCCTTTGCTTCCTTCTTGGTCCTAATGTTGCCATCTGTGGCCATGGGTTTAAATATGCTAATTGCAAGCAATGACTGCAACAGCACTCTAATCTCTTCTCTGGAAGCTCATTAGCCAGACTTTCCTGAAGGAAGCTTCTGCTTTAGCTTTCAGCTCTTCTGGTCTCAGCTTTTTGTGCTAATCTTGCTTAGTTTAACTATAAATCCTGAGGTCCTTTACCATACCTTTTATGGATCTTCAGAGTCAGACCTAACCCCACTGTTGATGTCCAGGAGGGCAGGCAAGCAGGGGTGGAGGTGAGTCTTCAAATTAACAATGGCTATCACATTCCTGGAATTTAGAGCCCTAGTATATTTTATTCCAATTGTTTTATTCAAAGCTACCTGAAATCAACTGTTCAGGAATTTTAAAAAATATTTTCTTAAAAAAAAGCTTTTTTATACATAAACACTGCAATTTTAAAAGACAAACAAACCGAACCCCAAACCACATCAAACACAAAAGCTAACCAGAGTCAAAGACTGTACAATTCAATGAATTTTTATACAAGTGAGAGCAGTCATTTGTCATGGAAAATGTGGAGCTTCAAATGGGACTTGCCCTTTTGATTTTGAATGCATTTGTATGCACTTATCTACTACTAAAACCAAAAAGTCCACAACAGAGTTAAAACTGGAAAAACCATTCTCCTCTTATCCTCCTCTGTGACTATGTCATTACTTGCACTTGGTCCTTTCTCATGCCCTGATAGTTAACTTTCCTTGTTCTTTCTCCTATATATTGTACCACATATACATGCATTTTAGACACACACACACACACACGAGGGAGAGCACGTGTTTTGATAATTTGAAATGTTTCCTGGAGTTGCTTGGGAGCAGTGGGTATTATTCAAATGCTGGAGCTCTTCCAAACCAGAGAAAACCTAGAAAGAAGCAATATGACCTGAGAAAAAAGTGGCACTTTTAAAAACGAGTCCTGTGCTGTTGTCAGCTATTAAGTCCACTGTAAAACAAAACAAAACAAAAACAAAAACAAAAACTTTTGGAAAGCAAGATCTGACTTTTCACATCTTTCTTCCCAACACCAGTTTGGACATAAGAACACAGATGTCAGATGCAGATTTTCCGAGTACCCTTCCACAGTTTATGCCATTCAAAAATTGCTCCAAAGTCTGAGACTGTTTGAATATTCTTTTCTGTGAAATATACTGAGCATGCTAAGGATATTACATTAGTTACTTTTCAATCACTGTGATAAAACACAATGACCATAACAACTTATAAAAAAAAAGTGTTTGGGGCTGGAGAGATGGCTCAGTGATTAAAAAGACTGGCTGCTTTTCCAGAGGTTGTGAGTTCAAATCTCAGCAACCATATGATGGCTCACAACCATCTTTAATGAAATCTGATCCCTCCTTCTAGTATGCAGGTATTTATACAGACACAAAAGTCATATACATAAATAGATCTCTTGTAAAAAGTGTTTGGCCCTATGGCTTCAGCGGGTTAGAGCCCATGGTGGCAGAGTGAAAGCACGGGGGCAGGAATAGCTGAGGGCTCATATCTCAATCCACAGGCAAGAGGCAGAGAATGGGAACAGCACAGGTCTCTTGAAACCTCAGAGTTCACCTTCAGTGACATACCTCCTAATCCCTTCAAATAATTCCACCAATGGGGAACAAGTATTCAAACACAGGGGCCTATGGGGGCCATTCTCACTCAAGCCTCCACAGATACAATATATAACAATATATAAAATTACAGCTGTCTTTTGGAAAATAATGGAAATGCCAAATAGAATAGAAAAACAGCTGTTTTAAGTTGACGTGAATATTCTAATATCCAGAAGATATTTGTATTTAAGCTTGGTTAATCCAAAATATAAGAGTCAATCTCAAGTGAATAAGGAAATTATTTCAAAGAAATTCTAGCCATTCTTAATAGTCTAGGAAAGCATTGAAGAGTCTACCTGGTTCACCAGTAATAAAAGGCTTTATTATTTAATGAAAATCATGTGTACTGAGAGGTTAAAGCTGTCCCAGAGAGACTCAGGAAACCATTATCTCTCAGATAAGCCCAATGGATGGAAACAAATCTAGGATAGGTATACCCAATAGGAAGGGAAGTTCACAGTCTACACTACTGCAAACACTGATGTAGTCTTTATGTTAAGTGTGTCACCTTAGGTCATAATGTATACACAATAAGGTGAAAATAAAAATAATATATAAGAAAAACTACAACACACTGCTTAGGGCCCTCTTGCTCCAGTTTCCACCTTTATCTGCTGTTGTAGTATATATTTAATCTCATTTGGGGGTTTCTACCCTGCCTTAGATCATTCAGTTCCCAGATAAAAGATACAGAACTTTTATATTTAAAATAAGCCTTTAAAGCATTAGAGCTGTGCATATATCTACTCTGTAAGCTACTAGAATCTACTTCTCTATTAACAACACCGAGATATGACTTGACGTGCTCCACCTGGGCTGTTCTTACTCAGATCAGCCAGCCCTCAAGACCCAATTCTCGTGATAGGTGGTTCACCCCATGGCATCTTCTCCTCTCTCCACATTCTCTCTCCTCCCCTTGTGGTCTTCCTCAGACCCCAAGCCTGAGAACAGAAACTCTACCTATCTCTCTTCTGCTGTCAGCATCTTTATTCAACCAATACTTTTAAATTAAGGAGCAATGTCTCATAGTGTCACTTGGATGTGAGGATGCTCTCATCCCTGAGGCAACCAGAGGCAGTAATTACATTACAATACATAGCAACAGACCAAACCTCAACAACCTGCCTTAGTCACAGCTCTGGGAGTTTTTTGGACCCTCTGCCTCTATCTTTCAGTGGATTTGACCAGTGAAATGTGCCTGTAGATCAGATGTGGATGAATACCAGGCTGGTTCATCCATTCTCTGAGCCTCCCTTACTGTTTCTACAGACTGGCTGCATCTCTGTCTATGACAGATCAGGCAGTCATTTCAATGTCATGCTACATCTCATCTGGTCTCCAAACAGCTGCCCACCCATGTAAATAGTTCCTGGATTAAGGTTAAAACTCTTCACAGTGTAAGTGGGCCATCTGATTCAGACTAGAAACCTGACTGCTGTAAATATCAAAGCTAAAAACTATTCATGCAGACCCTTTCCTAGGACCTGCAGCCCAGGTGTGGAGAGAACCCAGGGTAATCACCAACCATTCTGGTGCCATAGGGCCCCAGGGAAGGAGTGAGCCCTAGCCAACTACCTATCTGGAGCCATGGGGCCTATACAAAGAGCTAGCCTGAGATGACCAGCAGTCTGAGGCTGTGCAGGCCTGAGTAGGTAGAACATACCCAAGATGGCCTTTGGCAGTTCCACACTTGCCAGGAAGGGGAGCAAGACAGAGACAAGATGACCCAAGATTCCATGGCGTAGACAGGGAGCTAGCATGAGATAACCACCAGTCCGATACCTTGAAGGCCCAGGTAGGCATACCTACACAGGAGATGACCCCTGCCCGTGCCACATTGAATGGGTAGAACCTAGAACTCCTGAGACCATTCCTGAGATAACCCCAGACACTCAGAAACCCTGGGTGCCACTAAGAGGAGCAAGTAAGTGGTGGCAAAATGGAAGAGAAAGAGAAACGGGAGGATATGGGCACAATGAAGAGATTCAAGGGTGATGGGGAACAGCCTGATGTGAGTAGCTAGTGACACTGCCTAAGACCATGGTGAGGTCCTGCCCAGTGCTGCCACTGAGGCCGTGTCTAGGTCCGTGGCCCTGCATCAGTGAAAGTCTGTTACCACCAAATGGCTGCCATCCTGGGCCATGTTGGTGTCTGAGGGCTGTGCAGAACTGGTCCTGATTGCATGAGAGCAGGGAGCTGATCCTGTCCCTTGACAGCAGCGGTACAGCTCCTTCCCCCAACACCTAGCCCAGGAAGCACAGTCGAGCTGGCCCTGGTTGCAAGAGTTGCAGGTGAGCGGCCTGAAGGTGTGAAAGTGATAGAACTGGCCCTGCCATTTATCTCCTGTGTGGTGGCATGGCCGAGGCAGAGATGGCTTCTCCCCTTCATCCCTTGCCAACTGCAACAGGTGGGAGAGCTGGCCCTGGGGTCCTGAAAGCAAGGAGAACTTCTGACTCAGGAGATCAGACCTGAACCTTGTCTGGGCTACTGTGAGTATGGGAGAGCTGGCTCTGTAACTTGTTGGCTGTGTAGCAACATGGGCAAGGGAGAGATGCTCTCTCCTACACTTTCCCCTTGCCGCCTGTGACAGATGGAAGAGCTATCCTTGGGGTATGGTTATGAGAGTAAAAGAATTGTCCCTGTCCCTTAGTCACTGCAACACTTGGGAGAAAGGGCCATATGTATACCTCTCCTAGGCAGCAAAGTACAGCTGACCTTGGTTGTGGGGTGAGGGCTGGGTGAGGGGAGGTAGGAGATAGGGTACATGGGGGCATTGCAGGTGAACCAGCCTTGAGGTCATAAGAGCAGGAGAGCTGGCCCAGCTGCTTGCCTGCTGCAGCACTCAGGCCTTGTACGTTGCAAAGGCAGCACAGTAGAGTTGGCCCTGATAGCCTGGGCATAGATGAACTGGCTCACATACATGAGAGTGCATGAGAGAAGATAAGCTAGCTTTGCCCATTGTTGGCTGCAGCAGGGCTGGAGAACTCCTCCAGTGGTGTGGGTATGGGAGAGCTCGTAGGTTGACCAGATGATCAGCCTAGATCCAGGGCTTTGAATTGGCCTACCCAGCATCTCCCACATCAATAAACTGCTGTAGCATGTGAAGGGGCCGGTCTTACAGATCCAAAAACTATGGGATCTCCATGACACAGAGTAACAACAGGATATTAGAGAGGAGTCCAATAAGGTTTCAGTACTGACAGTATAGCAGAAGCCAGAGGCCCACCAAGGACTCATTACAATGAACATTTGCAAGTAAAGAAGTGTGGATAAAAGGGTGAGGTACACTGTGCTACACTTCCACAACAAGACTTTTTTTCTTTGGTGAAGAGGTTGCAAGGATGGAGGGTACAAGGGAAGGGGGAGATGACTGGGATTGGGGTGCATGATGTGAAATTCCCAATAAACCACTAACATTTTTTTTTTTAAGAAAAAAGAGAGAAAAGAATAGATCTAGGTTAGGTGAGGTCATTTGTAGGAAGTACTCTTGAAATTTAGTCGACTCTGCATCTTCATGTTGATTTAGGTAGGAAAATGTAAAGGATGGTTTCCTCATGATGTTATATTTTACACATAGAGAGGCAAAGAGGAAGACATATCAGAGTAAGAGGTATAGCCTTGAGGGATGAATCCATTGTCCATCTATCTTAACCAGTTTAAGAGTCAAAATGTTGGCTAGAGAAGTGCATTTTATAGAGTTCTCACAATTAGTGCCTTGAAGACAGGATTATAGAAGCTTTCACTGCAGTCAGCAAAATAGATACACCAAAAAAAAAAAAAAAAAAAAAAAAAAAAAAAAAAAAAAGGTTTGAGAGAAAGAGCTCACTGTGATTGCCAGTCTTAGTTCTCAACTTTGATGTAAATTATAGTCTTAGTCATAAAATGAGCACCATTCTCATCTGCTATCTCTCATCACTCAAAATGTCCTGTGGGTAATTCTCTAAGCGAAGGGCCTGAAGAAGTTAAAAACTCTGATTGGTTATCATATTTCAGAAGGGTTATCATCTCATAGGAAAAAATGTTCTTGAATTTTTTTACCAACAGTACTATAAAAATTTATCTGTCTCCCTCCCACCCCTGTCTATAGTTTGAGAATCTCAGTCTTGAATGTAAACTTCAGAAGAAAATAAAACAGCATTGCTTCTCTGGACTCTAGAAATCCAAAATTGCGCACCTAATACGCACTTCATAAATATTTGCTGATAAACTATTTCCTCTGTGATTCCTTTGGTTCAGTTTGTAAAGCTGTAGAGAAACTACGGTCATGAATGGACATATACTTGAGTGAGAGCAAATATGTCATGATGTTGAAGGACTTGTTGAATTAGCTGCTCATTCTCTAGACCAGCAGTTCTCAACCTATGGGTCATGACCCCTTTGGTGGTTGAATGACATTTTCACATGGGTCATCTATCAGTTACCCTGCATATCAAATATTTACATTACAATTCATAACTAACAAAATTATAGTTCTGAAATAGCAATGAAATAATTCTGTGGTTAGGGGGTCACCACAACATGAGGAGCTATATTAAAGGGTAACAGCATTAGGAAGGCTGAGAACCAGTGCTCTAGACAAAGAAAGTGAACAAAGTTTTCTTCCTGATGATAATTGATCTACAGCATATTTCTATTTTTTTTATTTACTTTATTTTTGGCAAATTTTTGCTTCTAGGTTACTCCTTATAAGTGTTATAAGATGTGCCGACTATATAAAACCCACTCATATTGTTTTTCTTATGTTTGCATTTATCTCTCTTTGGGCATGTGTGTGAGTACTCATGAATACAACATGCATGTAGTGGTCAGAGGACAACTTGTGGGAGTCCATTCTCTCCTTCCCCCATGTAGATTCCAGGGATTGAACTCAGATCATTGGGTTTGGTGCCTTTACTCATTGACTCCTCTAGCCAGCTCCCTATTCGCATTCTTTGTTTCATATTCTGGAGGTGGGAGATCACTGTAAGAAAGTTGTAACAAGTATGTATAGTAACAATGGTGAACACTCTTGGAGGAAAAATACTAATTAAATCAAGCTTCCTGCTGGTATTGCAATAATAAAGCACTTATAATTAATGTGCATACAAAGTAAAATGCATGACTTTCTCAAATAATTTTATACAAAGAAATCATAGCATTAAACTCAGTCTTTTAAAGCTTCCATCATGAATTCCTGGATTATTGCATAAAATTATAGCATATAAAATAAATGAAATATTATCTGATAGGCCTGTAGTTAGGTAATTTCTGTATTCAATATTAATAGGGTTTTTTTTTTCTGGATTTTCTGCTTATAGTACTATGCAATCATAGCTAAACAAAATGATTAATTTGAATTTGATGATTGAGTTAGAGTAGGAATTTTTTTATTTCTTAAATGATTATGGAAATTAATAGTTATTTTGGCAATCAAGGAGAAAAGCTTATAAATGTAGAAGTACTTTCTCCAAGAAAAGCATCATCTTAGCCTAGGCTGATAAAAAAAAATCACTTTTCTGAATATATCAATGTGAATTGGAAGTATTATGTGTGCTTTTCCTAAATTTGACATACTACTGAAACTTAATATTTCTATGAATTCCCAGAATTCCCAGACCTTGCTTGGTCTCAAATATACCCCTGTCATTGCCATTGTGATCTGGAATCCAGCCAGATTAGGAAGCAATGGAAACTAGCAACTAGTGGAAGAGATCCCTCCCTCCTTCCCAACCTCCCTTCCCTCCCTCCTTCCATCTCTCTCCTTCCTTCCCTCCCTTCCTTCCTTCCTCCCTCCCTCCCTCCCTCCCTCCCTCCCTCCCTCCCTCCCTTCCTTCCTTCCTTCCTTCCTTCCTTCCTTCCTTCCTTCCTTCCTTCCTTCCTCCTTCTTCCCATTTATTTCTAATTTCCACTCTCCCCTTCTTGTATTTTCCAGCCTTCCTCCTCTTTAACAGCCTCTCTTCTGACCATGTTCCCAGTCTACAACAGTAGAGTCTGCTATGGATTCAGTTTGTGCCTAGCAACCCCACTTATGAGTTCTGCTGGCTATGCTCTTCTCTTATGCAGCTGGCCTTGAAGACAGAAACCGCTTCCTGCTGTGCTCCCCTCTATTTGCATTTCCATATTCCTTTTGACCTGTCAGATCTTTCACCATCAGTGTGATTAATTTTTTATATTCAGATCCCTCTGCTTGAGATATTGTATGGTTATCAATTCGTTTGGATCTGAATCCTAAGACTCTTCCCCACATCTCCTTTATGGAATCACAGATTATAAAAATTGGGTGAGCAATAATGACATAGTCTGATGGTTAAGGTATACTTATATAAAGGCAGGGAACAGTTATCAAATACACATAAAATTCACTTGAATTTAGCCTTGTATGCATGTCTCTAATCCCATCTTCTGGATTTTTGTCAACTTTTGTTCACTTTTTATTTCCTGCATTCTTATATAAAGCTGTCAAAATACGTGATGTTAAGTCATGTTTTCTTAAGCATATACAAGATTTCTCTTTGGTGTATGAGAGCAAACTCCTTACTCTGGTTCTCACAGCCCTACTCTGTCATTTCCCTCTTCCCGTATCTTCTTAACCTTATGGCCTATGTTATGTTCCATTGCAGACTATCTGGTCCTGTCAAATGTCCTGGTCCTTGCTTTCTATTCTTAACATTCAATTTCCTGTTCTCTGCTTAGAGTCTTCTCTAGGGCAGTACCACCCTTTCCTGTCTTATCTTTGACACTGACAATACTTAATGTAGAATACCAATACCAACTTGTCATTCACAATCATCATCATCCACTCTTCTGACTTCTGAGTCTAGCCCAAGCACAGTTTATTGCCTCTTCATTTTAAACTGCTTTGGATAATCTCTTATTGTCTGGTAAGTCAAACTCTAAATGGTCCCTAAATCAAATATACAGTTTTCAGACTCCCCTTTGAGCCACACATTTTGTTTCTACAGCTCATTAAAAACTTTACTTGGTTCCCTTACAGGTACCCAACTTACAATGTTTCAGTAGAAGTTCTCACTATCCACCCCTCTCAGATCCCCCTGCCTTTTAAGATGCCCTCATTAAAAAGTCCTCTCAATTAGTTGCCTGACTTAGAAAATGGGTGATTTTTCTCTTTCCTCTAAATCTTACTTTACTCAATTCACTGTAAATTCTGGATGATCTCATGATCCATCCTTCTTGTTCATCTATACTACCTCAGTCTTTGAGCAAAAGCTGCTGCAGACCATCTTGCCAATCTCATTTTTCAATTATTTTATGTGGTTCCTTAGTGATCCAGGAACCAAAATGATTTTATTGAATTTAAAAAAGTAAGGACTTTGGGACTTATCTTGGAGATAGTTGCTGCTCTTTTCTTCTAGATTCTCCCTGCCACCATTCACCTGAATGGTTTCTCTTTTACCACATCATTTTCTCCCATGCGTCTTGTTGCTCAGACCTTCCATTATGCTGTGTTGCATCCCACAAATGTCTTGTTCCTTTGGGTAGTCAATTATTATCTGTCTTTGCCACTGGAGCCAAAGCTTCATAATCATCTTGAGTGCAGTTGATTGTAAGTGTTGAATGAATAGCATTGCATAAAGGAATGAATGGCAGATGGAATGGAACAAACAGGAGCTTTTGTCTGTCTCCTAGGTTTTCTGCATTCCACCAAGCACTAATCTGAGTATGCCATTGACCTGCTAGAAATACTTTCATATTTTCCCAGTTTTTATATTAGTCATTTTAATACCCAGCTAGTCTTTTCAAGAACTGCAATTGTGTGAGAATGAAGGTGCAAAATGTCAAGTTGAAATTGAAACTGTAGGCATAGGCAGAAGAATGAGCTCTTTACCAGCATAGCCTTGCTCATGATGGTGAAGAACCTGTTGTTTTAACAAGAAAGTTATGAGAGCACTAGACTGTAAGCCAGACAGTCTGGGCTCAGAATAAGTTTGGACCTCATCTATGCACTAGACATACTGTGGGTTAGGTAATTTCACTAGCTCTCAATTTCTCTATCTATAAAATGAGAATGTAGCAAATAAATTCAAGGCTCTTTTCAGCTCTATATTTTTATAGTTCTCAGGTAGTAGAGAATTATTGCAGGATTCATTTGTGAGCATCAGATAAAATAATGAATAGACTGTGGGGAAGTGCTGTACAGATCTGATTATTAGTTTTGCTGGGAGCCTGGTGCCCTCATTACAGAGTTATTTCTATTTGAGCTTTGGAAATTGTTGAGGAGAGTGGTAATGTATATGAATTGAAATATCATCTGGGCTATTTCTCTGTGGAAGCTATTTCAAGACTCATGAAAATAACTAATTAGCTAGGCAGGGTGATGCATTCCAGTAATCCCCAGTGCTCTGGAAGTGGAGGCAGAAGAATCAGTCATCCAAGGTCATTCTCAGTCTGGCTAACAGGCGTCATTGTCTCAAGAAGAAAAGAGAAAATAAACAGTAAAGAAATTCCTGATTCTCAAAGTGGAAAAATATAGGTGAGGTAGGATGACATTTCTTGTCTACTAGGTCCTATAAATATTACCCATGCTAGGCATTATAGTAAGATTATCACTACATTTGACCCAGAGGCACAGTACCCCTGGACTACAACCACATAGCAGGAAGTCTGGAACATAGTTCAACATAGCTCTAGTCTACCATCTTTGCTTGACTCCCATTTGTGCACAGACACATCCAAGGGCCCAATCCTCGGATCTGTCTACCTTCTGCTGATAGCAGGAATGACAGCCTACTTCAATACCATGTAGAACAACATAAATGAGCCACAAATGGAGTTCTTCAAGAAAGCAAGCAGAATAGAAGTGAGAATTTGTATGGTACCCTTACCTTTGTTTTTGTCTTTGGATAACTGAGCTTGTGTGAGAGCATCCCTGACCACTGTAATTGGATCATTCTTAGAAATTTCCAATTGAGAAGTCCAGTAGTTGGAGGACTTGGTGCTCATGACCAGTGGACAGTGCTCATGGTTCCTAAGAAATGTCACAGAAGATCATATGCTGAGGAACGACATTTAACAATAACTAACTCTCAACACAACATCTTCACAACACTGCCCATGCTTTCCCTTACCTTATTTTAATTTAAAGAGAAACCATTCCATGATCCAGAGGGTTTTGAAGTAAGCTAGGTAAAGGAAGAGTTTTAGTGTGTACAGAGTAGAATTCTGTCTAAAGGAGAATAGTTGAATTATATCCTTTGTGGGGTTTTCTGATCAATTTGCAGTTAATGTGTGATGATGAATTATCAGAAAAGCTGATTGTTCCCAATGCGAGTGGTTCCCTTTCCTCAAAATGTACAGTGCTTCTACTCCTATTTTCAGGAGAGCTTCAGAAATATTCAGTAGAGGTACAGTCAATATACCGATACTGAGTCATGCAGAAACAGAAGACTTGAGTAAATCAGGAAATGTAAAAAGTATGATTGAATAAGCAACAAAAAGTTTCCTACTAAAGAGAAGCAAGACCTCACTGCTGAACTCTATCAAGCATCTATAGAAGAATTTATACCAATTCTTCTAAAATTATTTCAAATAATTGAAGAAGACAAAATTCTTCCATATGAATTCTGCGACACTAATGTTACTTAGATACTAAACAAGGACCCAATTAGTAAGAGGTAGTTATATACCAACATTCTTGATAAATATAGATGCAGGAATCATTAATAAAATACTGTCAATCCACATCCAGCAGCACATGGAAGGTTATTCATTATAATCAATTAGAACTCATCTTGCTGATACAAGGATGGTTCAGTAGATGGAAATAATAAATGAGACATAATGCTTCAGCAGAATGACCAAAACTATCATTTTAGTAGACACAGAAAATGCATTTGAAAAAATTCATCATTTTTTTTCATGATAAAAAAATGAACAATATGGAAAGACTATACTTCAGCAACCTAAAGGGCTATTGTAGGGAGTGTGATACTGATGCTTTGATTGGGAATTTGCATGTGAACGCTGAAGATCCTGTTCCCCAATTGGTTCTTGATCGATCAATAAAGATGCCAGTGGCCAATGGCTGGGTGTAAGAGGTAAGACTTTCAGGTTCCTTCAGGCTGGCTAAGAGATGCAGGAGGAGGAAAGGAGATTCACTATGCTTCTGAGGCAGAGAGAGCCGTCAGCCATGTGAGATCTTGGGTGGAGTGGCCATTGGCTGCTTCCCTGATTGGCCCTGGGGTAGCATGCAGGAGATTAGAAACACAACTAAGCTAAGAGCAGATTTAGGATGCTGAGCAAGGAGAAGGTAACCAGGCAACTACATTGGGGATTTAGAGTGTTGAGCAAAGAGTAAAGGGAAGGACATGCTAGCTGCAGGAGGCTTGGAAGAGCCTAGCCACTGAGCAGTAAGGCAGGTTACAAATGAGCAAATGTGTGTGTATGTCTTTCATCCTTGGATCCAAGGGAACCAGGGCAGTGGCTGTAGTAAGTCTGCTCAGAGCTTAAATTGGAGTAGTAGAAACTACATACTACAGACTATAGATAGAGTAAACCATATTAAAGCATATTAAATAGAGGAAGCGTGAAAGCTTTCTCTCTAAGATCTAGAATGATGCAAGGATGTTCACTTACATTCAACATAATCCTAGAAATCCTACACAGAGATATTAGGCAAGAGGAAGGAACAGTAGCCACTCAGATTGGAGAGGGCAACTGTGCTGGTTAGTTTTGTCAACTTGACACAAGTCAATGTCACCTGGGAAGAGGGGGCCTCCATTGAGAAAAATCCTCCATCAGATTGCTGTCAATTCTGTGAGAACATTTTCATGATGAAGGAATCATCTTTACCATCCAGCCCGTGGTGAGAGGTGCTACCCCAGGGAAGGCGGTCCTGAGTTGTATTGAGAGTAAGCTTACCAAGCATGGGAAAACAAGCCAGGAGGCAGCAGGCCTCCATGGCCTCTGCTTCAGTTCTTCTCCTCAGGTTCTGTCTTGGCTTCCCCCAGGCTTTATGCTGAAACTTTCCTTCCCAAGCTGCTTTAGGCTATGGTGTTTATCATTAGGAAAGTAAGTCAAATTGTCACTGTTCATAGGCATCCTGGTCTTATATGTAGAAAACCCAATACACCACCAGAAAACTATTTTAAAAAATTAAGTAAATTTAGTAGCAGGACACAAAGTCATCAAACAGAAATCAGCATCATTTTTATAAACCGGTAGCAGATAATTTGACCAATCAAGGGAGTGATTCGATTTAGAATAGCTGCTAAAGATCACGTAGAATGCATTTAGTCAGAAAAATGAAAGCTCTTCGTGAGAAAACTATTTTGATGAAGAATTCAAAGAGGACACCCATAAGCAGGAAGACAGCCTGTGTTTTGTGTTAGAAGAATAAATCCCATAAAGACACCCATAGAATAACCAAAACAGCAGGCTAGTGACATAAAAACAGACAAGTAAACCAGTGCAACAGAATGGAGAGCCTAGAAATAAACTCAGCCATGCTCTGTCAACTTAGTTTTGACAAAGGTGCTAAGATCAGGCATTGGCAAAGGACTATGTCCTCAAGAAACAGTGCTTGGAAAACTAGATGTTCATTTGGAGAGAGATAAAGCTAGGCCTGCATTTCTACCCGTGTCAAAAAAATCAGTTGGTTTAAATTGATTGAAGACTTTGTGCTAAAGAACTATAAAGCAACTAGACACAACAAAACAAAAACCAACCAACCAAACAAACAAAGAAAAATAAAACCAATCGAGGACATGCTTCAAGATACTGGAACTCGCAGGATTTATTTGAATAAGAGCTCAAAGCACAGGTATGAAGAAGCAGGACTGGATACATGGACTCACATCTAATCAGAAAGCTTCTGCCTAGCCAGTGTCAGAGGAATGACACTACCTACAAAGTGCTGTACAGTGTTACAGACCTTCTCTCTTTTTAGGAGGCAATATACAGCATTCATGAAGAACTGAAAGAACAAAACCATCAACAGCAAAACTAGCCCCCAGACCCTGACCCATGGATGACAGATGTCAATAGACATCTCTCAAGAGGAGATATACAAACATTTGACATGTTTATGAAAGAAACTCGGCGTTACTTGTCATCCGTAATGCATATGTAAAGAACCTCCCTTCAGGAAACATGGTTACATGAACAACAAACGGCAGCTGTGTTGATGAGGACATGAGGGAGAAGAAACGCTTGATAACATCATGGGGACTGGAAACCACAGTATGGAGGCATCTCAAAAAGTTAAAGGTAGAATCTCTACCCAATCTTATTGGCACTACCACCCTACTTGGCAAATATTCAAGGGATTCAAGTCAGTAGTTGAAGAAACTGCATCCTCTGCATCCTACAGCATTATCCATCACAGCCAAGACAGAGGGTCTATGTCACACGGTGCCCATTTTTACCGACTATAACAATTCTTCCTGGATCTCAAAAGTAAGATTATCTCCGACTCAATGAGTTTTCTATGATAAATACTGACTGTTGTAACTGACTCCTTGAAAGCCAAAAAGTATTTTTTGTCTTAATAGAATAAAACATTGAGATGGATTACTGGTCAACTATGAATTTACGGTTACTATTGTTTAGTCAATGCACACTATTGTTCTGGCTCCACCTCCCTGCCCCTGTTAGCCCCTATCGAGAGCTGGCAGATCTGGAGAGGGGAGGTGGTACAGGAATGGCCGGGGGCAGAAGAGACCTCAGACAGAGATGAGCCTGCTGAGAACAGACTCTTGGGAGACTGTTTCATTGAGATAGCTAAGTTTAATGGGGGTGAGTATAAAAGGTACTTAGACCTTTGAGGGGTGAGTAGGGGCTTTGGAGATGAGTGTACATCACTGGCTGGGCCCAGGATGGTGGGGGTGACTCATTTGCATAAGGAGGATGTCCAGGTGCTGCATGACGACATGATCCTATGATGAGAAAGGAAGGTTAACCTGACTACTAGGCTATGTGACTTCCTCTGGGGGTAAAGGTAGGGGTGCTGGGCTACCTGTGCTGGGTTATACAGGCCTAGGGTGGGAAGGGAGTAATCCTACTCCTGCCAATCTCAGCATGAGATTTCTGGGGTTTGGACATGCTTCAACTCACTCTTGCTCTGGGCAAGCACCCTATAGCTCCACTGCTGCCTGGCCCCACAGCACCCCTCATGGTACCTGACATTTTCATCATACCTCTTAGAGTCTAGGCAGTTCAATAATAGTGGCCAGTGTGATTGCCTACTGAAGTATTGGGAAACAAATGGGAAATCTCACAGCACAGGGGATGTTCATCCATCCAGCAGGCAAAAACAAGATAATGGAACCCAGGTCTAGACTCCTCTAATATTACTCAATCAAGGCAAAGTATTTATTGTCTTCTGCCTAGGAAGCTCCCAGGGGATGAAATATTGATTTAGGTGTTTTCTAGGCATGGGTGACTGTGTTGCTCTTCTTAATATATGATGAATTGTTTCTATGTGTGCCATTATGAGGCTGAAAAGCAAATTAAACAAGGTTATTTAATAAACATCAGATATAAACACTAAGCCTTATGCCCAGTTACTAGTGAGGGGTCATGAAAGTGCACGGGATGCACTGCTCAAACCCTGGTGTAGCTGCAGGCTTCCATTATCTACTGCAGACATGGGTTTTGCTGCATTCCATAAGACCTGCTTCATCTAATCTGTGAGTGGGATGGGGCGAGTCTGTGTGTTCTTCATAGTTAACTTGGGGAATCTCAAAGCCAGGAAGCTGAAGGCTCTGGGTACCCAAGGAGAACTTATAGTAGGCTGCAAGAGTTTGTAATGTGAAGAAAACACTGGTCCACTGGAGTTGAAGACCAGTTTGGGGACACGCTGAAGGATGGGGGGTGGGGTTGGGGGGAGGGCACAGAGGAAGCACTGTGCACTTGTTTCTCGGCTGAGATTCTTTGCTTTGTGTCTTTCCAAACATCCATACAATTCTCAGTATAGCGCGAGGCCACTCATTAATGCCTGGCATTTGCACATGCTCGATTTTTACTATTTTCTGTGGAAGACTCAGCAGAGAAACGCCTGTGAGCCCACTTCACTGCGAATGGAGACAACATTAGCAGTGTAGTGAATAGCTGGAGATAGTCCCTGAAGATACACTTCGTGATCCTGCCTCCAACCATGCCTCAGAGGGTGGCTCAATGGATTTTTTGTTTGGTTTTATGACAAAAATAATTCTGTCTTTGGTTTACCTAAATCAGTCTGTTAGATTTGCAACCCAACTAGGCTGTCTACTGTGTATTTCCTCCAAGTTGACTCAGTTTACATGACCCTCTTCGTGGCCACTGACATTGAATAAGGTGCTTTCGTGGGACATAGTCAATGTATTTTAAATGTAGGAGCGTTAAGTAGATCAGAACTCCCAGATCCATAATTTAAGACCAAACCATCCCCAGCACAACTCAAACTCAGTTTAAGTTGACATAGGAGCAACTCTGGTGGGAAATGGAGGATTCCCTGGGGAATCTTATGGATGCACTAAATTGCCATAAAAGCTGCCAGGAGCCACTAGAGATTTAGATAGGAGGACCTGTGCTCTTTGCACCATAACCAGCTGTGTCACCTGCTCAGTTTTTGAACACCAATCTGTTTTGTTTTTGAATCTTTCAGTGCTGAAAATCGATGACTGGAGGGAAAAGTTCTAACTTGAACCGCACCCCCAGCAAGTCAAGCACTCTTCTTTCTGTACAAGGTAAGGGGGAAAGTATTTATTTTCCAGCTCAAAGGAGCTGTTTACTTACGAATTAAGCTTACAGATGGTACTTGTTGATCAGAACTTCTCCCCATACCTTGGGTTCAATTGTTCAAGGACAGGAACCTGCGAAATCATGACTCAAGGGTGTTCTTTTCGTCAACAAATGCACAAAGGGAGTCCCCCTTCAAAAGGAAAAGTGTAAACTTTTACACCCTATCATATTTGGATTTTGGGTGTGATCTTTGGTGGAACACTTGGCACCTGCACAGTGGCCTTAAAGTTCCCTCAGCTTAGCTAGCTCTCTTGTGGCTCCAAAGCAAAAGCTCGGCCTTCAGTCAGTCCCACCTCTCAGTACTTCAATTCTATGGCTACTTTAGAAGGCGTGGCAAAAGCACCTGCTCCGGAGCTTCCCTTGAACCTCCCTCCAACTCTCATTTTAAGGGAGTTGCTCCGCCAGTTTCCTATCTATTCCAAGTGTGCTTTATGAGATCCGGTTTCAATTCCCCTGTGGTAGCTCCCAGATCCCGTTACAATTCCCCCGAGCTCCTTGTACCTGTGAGGGAGAGAGAGAACCAAGTGCGGGCAACAGGCTACCCAAGGTCTGGTTACTCCGGGCAACCCGGGGCTCGGTGCAACGCCTCGGTGCGCTCTGTGGCCCGCGAGCGCCGCGGCCCCTTTAAGAGCCGGGCCCAGGCTGGCCCGCGGGCCGAGGGAGCCCAGAGCGCCGCGCGCGTCGGAGGAGTTGGGAGCCGGCGCAAAAGTTTCCTCCCAACTCTGGCCCCGCGCGCCGCCGCCGCCGCCGCCCACTCCAGCCCGGGGCCTGGGGCCGGCCCTGCCACGGTCGCCAGGGCCACCGCCAGAGGCAGGGCCGGGCCGGGCCGCACCCGCAGTTTCACTTTGGCGCGTGGAGCCTCCGCCTGCGCCCGGCCGACCCTCCGCGTCCCCGCGTCTTCGCGCCCGCGTTCCCGCCCTCGGCCTCCCGTGGGGCTGCAGGGGAGCAGCCGTGGGTCCCGGTCCCGGAGGCACGCGCGGGACAGCGTCGTGTCCGCCCCACGTCCCTCGACGGAGGGGCTGTGCCCGGGGGCCAGGCACCTGTTCGGCCCAGCCCCGCGCGGGAGCCCAGGGCCAGGATGAAAGTGACAGTGTGCTTCGGGAGGACGGGCATCGTGGTGCCCTGCAAGGACGGCCAGCTGCGGGTCCGCGAGCTCACCCAGCAGGCGCTGCAGCGGTACCTGAAGACCCGGGACCAGGTGAGGGGCGCCGCAGGGGGCGAGCATGGGGCGCGACCGCCGCGGGGCTCACTTAGTAAGTGTCCTAGGCCACGCACCTGCCCGGTGCCCTGGACCAGGTGGCGCTTTTTATGGGGCTCAGATCACCCCCAGCGGCTGGTGAGCGCTGCCTGCAGCCACAACTTTTGCAGGATACTAATTTAAGGGACCCAATTAGCCCTGTCTTGCTGGAGAAGAAATGGCGGCATCTCACTCACTTGAGGGGGTCCTTACACCTCCGCCATCCGGGGCCTACTCCCAAGTCCACACACCCAGTCTGTTCTGTAAGGTAGCCCCAGGTGTTTGAGTAGCGGGGGTCCAGAACCTACTTGTGGGGACACTGTGAGGTTACTCTGTGCTGCTCACCTGAAGTGTGATTTCTGACCAAGTCCCGCCTTAAGGAGGCTCCTTGGAGTTTGAGCATTGATTGGCTCAAGAAACACCTCCAAAGTTATAGCTATTGGTGCTTTGAGAGTTCTCAGCTTGATGGGAGGTCTCCCGGTGACTTGGGCAGGAGGTGCTCCAGGTGGGGATGCTGCCCTTATGCCAGCTACTGCACTGGGGTGTATTCAGCTGAATGCCACAGTTTCTATGAGTCATAGCTAATGAGAATGGTTATAGTGGGCTCTGGGTTACTCCCAAAGTGAGGCTGACCCACTGTTCTGCTGCTCAAGTTAGGAATAAGTAACAGCCAAAAGCTAGCACACAAGTGGCAGGACTCCAGCACTCTGGTCAGGCGTCTGGGTGACTTGTGAGAGTTCTGGTTTCCTCTATGGAACCTCTAAATGAACTCTCTAAAAAGCACCTTTAAAATTGTTTCAGTTCGTCCATGGCCTGTTTCGTATGCTTCAACTACCTCTCGAACAGATAAGCCACAAACTCTTGTTTTAGTAGACAAACTCTTGTTTTAGTTCTTTTAGTATTTGTTCGCATAATGTTCGTTGTAAACTATAGTCAGCAAGTTAGTCCAATCTTGAGATGAAAAACTGTAATTTTAATGTCACATATGTTATCCAAAGTATAGAAATCACTTTTCTTTTTCCAAGTACATAGTTTAGAATTTTTAAATTACATATATTCATTTAATATGTGTATGGAGGGTACATGTATACTACTGTACATATGTGGAGGGCAGAGAACTACTTGCCCAGGTTGGTGCCATGTGGATGGAGATCAACATAGGTCTTCAGGCTTGGTGCCAAGAACCATTACCCACTGAGCCGTTTTGCCACCCCGACGTATTTAGTTTAGAGATCTAAGGAACACCAGTTCTTCCTATACTTCACCTAAGAATTAGTGTACAGAAGGAAGACTTTTGATGGGTACATGTATATTTTACTTTGAACAGTCGAGAATTGGAGGTTAGAGAGATGGCTCAGCAGTTGAGAGTACAGATGTTCATGTAGAGGTCCAGCACTCACATCTGGTAGATCCAACACGTGTGCATTTGTGTGTGTGCACCCCCACACTTCAAAAAAGGGGGGGGAATGGGAAGAGGTAGAGTGAAAGTCCTAAGGAGTTACACATATTCTTTAGATTGTATTCTTCACAACAGAGTTGAAGGAGGGGAAAGATTTAAGATGCGTATAAATCGAGGTATCAATCTAACCCAATGAGGGTTTTGCTTAGATTTGGTTTTTGCTATTGCTACATTGGTGTACTGTTTATTTCATATGATTCCATTAAAAATTGGGATTTGACCAAGTAAACAGTTATCTTTGAAATCATATTTTACTGGCTTATGAAAATCGATTAAGGTTAGCAGTAACAATATAGTCTACACAAATTATTAGAGTAGATTTCACGGAAGAATTGTTTACTGAGGTGATAAATTTATCTTTTAATTCATTAGCAATAATGTATGTCCTCTAATCTTGTACATTGAGAAATTTACTGTAAGTGTAGAAATATGTTGTACAGAGGTAATCTACAAGCATATAAATAATCATTAAAAAAATGACCACTGATCTTTAATGGATTGTAGTTAGACCTTAAAAGGTGTTAAAAAGCCATTGCTACTCTAAACTGGAAGCATAATTTATATCATAGAACTCAATGTAATTGCTTTGATCAGGTTACTGTTATTTCGGGATATTACATTTTTCTGTGTTTGCATTTATATATTAGTAAATGTGACATTTAAAGGTCACCCAAAGCTTATGAATCTCTCTCTCTCATTTTTGAGTTTTAAAATTTCAATTTATGTGGAAAATGATGTTTTCCTCTTCTCTAAACATTCTCTTCTTTCATTTTAAGGAATATTATAAGAATAAGGCTTAACTAATAATTAGTGGTTGGAGTGTAACTTGAAATGTCAAGAAACACTCTGAAAAACTCTATGCATTTATCCATTGAATTAAAAAAATAGTGGAGGAAGAACAGTACTGTTAAAATACAATTTGTGATGAATTCACTTTCTACAAGCCAGGAAGAGAGATTTAAAGAGATGCAATGGAAGAGAAACCTGGTGGGGACGTGAATGTTTCTCCCAGAGTTCTGAATAATCTAGACAGGAGAAAGGCTTCAAGACAGATGGAAGTTGTAGTTTCCAAGGGCTGAAGTGAGTGGAGCCCAAGGAGGTCCTTCTAGATGTTGTAGCCAGTATTACAGAAGGGACACCAAAGCAAGCTGGAATTTGTGGTATGTTGGAACCAGCTGAGTCAACATAAGATAAGGGTAGAAGTAGGTGAGATGCTGAAAGAACAGGAGGAGCTTTGGGGGAAGGCTTTAATTTGCTCTGAGCTGGGGAGCGTTAAGTTTCCTGTTCCTACTGGGTGACTCCCACGTTGGAGGTGAAGTTAACAGCGGGATAGAATTATGGGATGGCTTATCTTTGGATCCTGGTACTATATCAGTGTCTTGGGCACTAAATCCAATTTAGCGAAGTAGTTTGTAGAGGAGATTGTCTCCTTAAGCAGTCAAGGTGTGGATCAGTGAGTAATTAGTTAAATTTATCATCAAAATTACATGTCACAGGTGAATGGATAATTGAACTGTAACCCGTAGTCCTGTCAACCCTGGCTGATTATCACTTCTAATTCTTACATATAGCATTTAAAGCAAGACAGGTATCTGAATTCCCTTTACCAAGATTTTAATCAAGATTTTAAGTGTGGTGTGGACCTTGGGCACAGGTATTATAAAGAGCACCCCAATGCCTAGACTTATCTATCACTAATCTCTTGGAACTGGTGAACTGAAGACACTGTGTTATAGATGTCTATATATAGCCTTTAATTATAGCAAGCCAACTTTCCTCTCTTGCCAACCAGAATAAATTCTTCTAGAAGATGCTTGTTATTAAGGTGAGCATATATACATATATTTGGTGAGTTGGATGAGTTGAAATGAATAAAACACCATAGAATAAGGACGAAGAGGGGTGTGTGGCGAGGAGGTGAATTAGTTAGTTGGATAGTGGGCATGGGATTTTTTTTTAAAGCTGATGTATATATCTCACTGTATATATGAGTAACCATTGTAAGTGAAGGTAACTTTAGTAGGCTTTTCAAAATGAATTTTCTTTTTCTGTATTTAGACATCTTGAATAATTTGTTCTCCAAGTTAACATTTTCCCAGAGCTAGAAAGTTAGATAAGACTAATTCCATCCTCTGATTAATTGTGGCATCAGCATCTAAGTGAATTTATACAATCATGAGATCTGTAGTAGCATTGTGTGACCAGCCTAGAGGAATAGCTAGAACTCTTTAATTTCTGAACTTTTCTGCCTTTGATGCCTCTTTGTCTGAATTGATCTTATGGTTTTTGGATAAACAGATTAGACTCAGCCTGAATTTGTAAAGCATTTCCTAATTTGCAGAGTCTGATTTACTTGTGGTTCCTAACTTCTGCTCAGTTCTCTGCTTCTCTGATATGTGGCTATGTGATATTCTTTACAGCACCCAGGGAGGCTGCCTCCCCATCAGCAACGCACATGCTCTAACTTAGTCTGGGGCCTGCCATTGGACTGGCAATGTATTGCAAACAGGGCTCGGGGACTTTTATGAAGTTCCTCTTAGGGTTATATTTTCCTATTGTGTAAGAATTTTGAGATTTCATATACAATTCCAGAGTTCGGTCTTCTTTTAGAGCAAACCAATAGAGGCTCTGACAACACTGGGCTTTTCTTTCCCATCAGGCAGCCACTCGTTATCAATCAGACACCCCTGTTCTCTTTAGAAGGAATTACTAATGCTCCAGGGTCCATTATCACATAGCCAATTGTAAGGCTCAGTTTTGATTATCATGCTTAAATATTTGTTTTTATTTTTGTTTACTTAAAACTTTGCACTATATTTTAATTTGGTGTATACCCATACATGTATATGTATGTACGTGTATATGCATGGGTGCACATGTACCACAGTATGTGTGTGGAAGTCAGAAGACCACGCCCAGGAATTGGTACTCTCCTTCCATCATGTAGGCACCTGGAATTGAACTGAGGGAGATGGTTGCACCTCTGTCTTGTGAGGCATCTCACTATCCCTTCTTTTATTTTCTTATGGGTCACTTAATACATTGCTGCCATTTGTCTGAGCCACTGGCAGGCATGTGGGTTTTTCCTATGGGCCTTCTCTTCCTTAACTGTCTTTCTTCCTCATTTTCCTCTATGCTCCATCTCTCTCTCTCTCTCTCTCTCTCTCTCTCTCTCTCTCTCTCTCTCTCTCTCTCTCTTAAACACACAACCCTTTTGTGTTTAATCTAGAGACTTTCTCAAACTGCTTGTTAGCTGTGCTCTGGCCCACCACTTAACTTCATTAGTGCTCTTCTAATCACTGTGTGTGTGTGTGTGTGTGTGTGTGTGTGTGTGTGTGTGAGAGAGAGAGAGAGAGAGAGAGAGAGAGAGAGAGAGAGAGAGAGAGAGGAGAAAGAGAGAGGAGAAAGAGAGAGGAGAAAAAGAGATAGAAAGAGAGAGAGGAGAAAGAGAGAGAGAGAGGAGAGAGAGAGACAGAGAGAGACAGACTGAACTACAACCCCAGTTTGAAGCATCCAGTGCTGACCTCAGAAGGCTTAATCAGTGAAATATTCATTCCCAGGCTTTTTGTTCCATAGATCCCATGTGAGGAACTTGGGCAAATGGTAATGTCATATTTTCATGAGACTGTTTTCCAAAGGGATTGATAGTTAATGTCTCAGAAATCTGTTGGTAATCAGAGCCTCAGGCTTCCCTTGGAAAGTCTAAAGCAGGGTGGTCCAATAGAGACTTTGGGGGTTGTAGATGTTGTATATTTGTGTCTGCTGGGGCCTTTCTAAGGTCATATGACTATAAAAAAAGTTTAGTTGTAGCTAGTGGAACCAAGAAATAGGAGTTTAAATTTTGATCAGCATTCAATGGCCTCATGTGGCGTAACCAAGTAGACAGCTATGTTCCTCTGATGTTACCCTGTGTTCTGTTTAAAGAACACCATCTAAAACTCAGAAGGCAGGTGTCAAAACCTTGCTGGTCTTACAGATGTTGCTGCTTCATTTTGTTGGGAATTGTACCATTAGGAGGGATCTTCACTTGCTCTTGGGTAAGCCCAGGTGGTAGATGAAGATATGCATCCTTTATTCCAGCTAACAGGTAATCCTGGGCAGGAAGAAGCAATGAACAAAACACCTGGATAAGTGAGATCTTCCCTGCATTGAATACTTTCCATAGCTATTCTTCTTGGGTATTCTCAATCTCTTAGCCTACCCTTTCACCTTCCTGTTAACTTTAGTTTGCTACAGGACTGAGCTAGGACAACTCCTCCTCTCTGTTTATCCCATGGCAAGATCTTCCAGTCACATGGCTCCAGTCTGAACCTCTCTGTGCCTCTTTAATGTTTTTCACGTGGATGTCCAGTGAAGTCACACACTGAATGCATGCCACAGACTGAATTCCCAATTTCCTGTTCATGTTCATCTCTCCCATAGCCTAACCCAGTTGTTAAAGGGCCACACCACCTTTACAGCTATGCCAGTCAGGAATTGTCTTCCTCGGTAGTTCCTTTCCTCTAATGACCACAGCCTCTAGTGACCTACCTGCAAGTGGCCAACCTGCAAGTTCTTTTGACTCTGGCATGACAGAATACTCAGAATCTGATCTCCCTTCTCCATCTTTCCTTTAGCATACTGATGTTTGCTTTATATTTTTATTTTAAATTCTCTGTCTCTGTCTGTCTGTCTGTCTGTCTCTCTGTCTCTCTGTCTGTCTCTCTCTCTCTCTCCCCTCTCTCACTCTGAGTGTGTGTTTCATCAGGATCCATCCATTTTATCCTTTGAGATAAAGACTCTTATTGGACTCTGGGCCTTGCTGATCAGGCTGGGCAGGCTGACCAATGAACGTACCTTTCTGCACTGGTATTCAAACATACATCTCCACATAGACCGTTTATATGTGGGTGCTGGGGATCAAACTCATGTTCTCCTGCTTGTGTGTCAAGCACTTTACCAGCCCAGCTATTACTCCAGCCTTTTTATTTTTGGTATGTTTGCCATGTCACTACTACACTCTTCACTCTTAAGCTAAGGTGGCCATTTATAATTTTATCAGATTGTGCCATTGTTTTATTCCAGTTTCACTGATGGCTTCTATGTCTCTGAGACAGCCTATAGGGTGCTATGTGACCTAGATGCCAACGCAGAAGAAATGCATTAGCACAGCAGGTATGAGATTGCTATTCTCAGAAGATTTTCATCCAAAGCTAAGCCCTTAGATTTGTGGAGGGGTCCCAACTGTTCACTACAGGAATGGCGTATTGGCTAAGATTATGTAGAACATACAGCTTGTGCAGAATGCCTAGCCTTTGTTTTCTTAGTAGGGTATGTGTGCTGGAATTTTCATATATGTTAAGCAGAGGGGGTCTTTATGTCGAGCTCAGGAGAGTAATGAATGTCATTGGTAGGCAACACTTCATCTGCGTGTGGTGGGAACTCATTACTGAAGGCACATCATCTAGATTGGAGGATCTTTGCAGCTTGTTCCTAGGCTCCTCCTGACCTCTTACTTTTTCTTTTGCAAAATTTTCTCTATGTTTCTCACTGATAAATCATAAGCATGTACATGGCAACATATGGAGTCCAAGTCGACTTTGTGAATCATGGAACCTGGATATGCTGTGGACTCTGACATATATTCTTGTACTTCTCCATCACCATCCTCTGTCCTCCATCCAGTTCTTACTCTGCCCCAGCCTCACTGGTCTTTTTGCATATTGTCAAGCTTTCCAGACAGATTCCACTTCAGGTGCTGCTTTCTCTGAAATATTTTCTCCTGGTTACATATCTGTCTACTTTCATATTCTTTCCATTTTACATGTATCCTGAAGGCTTCTTGACTATCCCATTCATAACTATCCCATTCATAATTCATAATTATAACCCACCCAACCTCTCCCTCCCTCTCTCTCTCTCTCTTTCTTACACACCACACACACACACATACACTTTCTCTTTGAGTCTATACACAAAACCTCATCCCTTTCTACTATTCTATTTACCAAATGCATTATCCACTTGCAATGGAATATTCAGTTTAATAAATAGAAACCTTTGTCTATTTCATTCATTGCTATCTCATAGAAGAATGCCAGGTACATAGCAAGCTGTTTATAAATTCTGTTTGATTTATTGTTTTATTGTGTATCCATTATTATCCATTGCAGTTACCTCCTCCTTTATGCCAATGACCAAATATTCCAAAACATAATTTGGTAGGGTTAGAATTTGGACCAAGCATATAATTTGGTGTGATAGTTTTCTAGGTCTTGGATATTTAGGAATGTGTCTTCTTTCATGTACTTAATGGCTTCAGCTAAGTAGACTGTCTAGCTGGCAGCATCACCTCCCTGGCTATCTATCTATCTATCTATCTATCTATCTATCTATCTATCTATCATCTATCTATCTATCTATATGTCTTAGGCCTTGGTTCTTGCTACCCACTGAGTTTCTTGTGTTTTTTTATGTCGTTCTTCTCAAGACCCGAGTTTTCTTACAAGTTTCTTCTTATGATCTATGTAACAAAATGGCAATTGAAGGCTACAAAGAAAACAATAGGCAACAGGGTATTCATAAAGCTTCAATAGGCATATTCTTACTTCTGTACTCCATTAGTTAAAGCCTATCATAGGTCCAACCTCAAATCAAGAGAGAGAATTCCACCAGGAGCTAAACACCAGCACACATGCTCCATCAGACTGTTGCCACACCATATGGTGATGAAGATGTGAGGATCAAGAGACGTGAGCATCATTTAGTCTTTCTGCCTTTATAAAATTTGCAGCCAGATTTGTCTGCTGAGAAACAATATAGTGAAGGCTCATCGGAATGGAAGATATTGAAGCTGATTGGAAGGACAATGAAGAGGCAGCAAAGTGGTTGAGGGAGTTACAAAAAGTTGAGGGAAGGCCATGAAAGAAGTTTATTGCAAAAACTAACTTGGGCCAGGTTGTGAAAAACATTGGGGACTGCCCTGAAGGATTTGAATGCTTTCAGTTATCTTCTATATTAGAAAGTTACACATATTTCACTCAGTCTAATCAGTCTAAATTACTTGTTTGAGTTTAAAGTATGGAGCTGCTTCAGTTTGGCAGTGGGCTTGATAAAATAGAGTCACCTGGGAAGAGTTAGTCTCAGTGAAGGATTATGTAGCTAGTTTAGTCCTGGGGCATATCTGTGGGGAATTATCTTGATTATGTTAATCAAAGTGGGAAGAACTGTTCTTACTGGGGAGGTGGGCACCATTTTCTGAAAGGCATCCTCGATTGCATAGTAATAGAAAAAGTGAGCTGAGTACAGGCACGCGTGCATTAATTCAATGCTCTCTGCACTTGATCTTGGATGTAAGTAATGTGACTAGCTGCTTCACGTTCATCCATCTTGTCTTACCCTGTAATGATAGTGTAAAGCTTGAAATTGGGACCTGAATAAACCCTTCACCTCTTAAGTTGTTTTGTCAGGGTATGTTTTGTCACAGCAACAGGAAATGAAACAGATAATTATATAATGAGTTAAATATCTATGTTAAGAGTGTATCACATCGTTTGTTACATAGGTTTTCACACTTTCCCTAGCTAAGCTATTCTCAATAAGGCCATCAAGACCTGGTGGCTTAAACTCAGGTAATTTTTAGTTTCTATTGATGGTGCCCCACCCTTTCAGACTCCCCCTTAATTGTTTAGGATTTTGAAATTTTAATTTAGCCTTCATAGATACCCACCTTCTTACATGCTGTTGCCTACAAAGCTTGTTCTCAGTCTCATTTATACCATTACTTTACCTGATCACAAATGTATACTTCTAGCTCTGAGGTTATTTTATACCTAACATCTCCCTGCCTCTAGATGTTGATGAGTGTGCCACATTCAGTAGAATCCATCCTCATCTCCAGGAACCTGCCTGCCGCCAGTCTGCTTTCTCCTGTTGCTCTACACATGGGTCCAAGGTATACCTGCTTGTACTCTTCAGAAACCTTGAAATCCTTCATTTCATGATGAATTAAGCTCCTTCATCCTATATCATATGTTAACTGATTGCCATGCTCCTTTATAGTGTGCCTCTTGGATTTGCTTTCTCTGCCACCCCATTTCACATTTCTTCTGTGGTTAATAACAACAGACCATTAACCATCCCCTCTGTTTCTAGCAGCTCCTAACCCCTCTAATCATTCTCCACCGAGGACTCTATTGTTTAAAGTTAATGACCTCAGCAGCCCTGTTAGCAGTATTTAATGGTTCTCTACTTTTCAGCGAAAACCCCCAATAAATACCGACCATTCTGAAGGGTAGAGCCTGGCTCCAGCCTCTTCTTTCTAGGATCCCCTTCTGCTGTTTCCCCTTTGCTGTCACATGTCTGAGCTTCCAGAACTTCCTATATTTATGAGTTAATTTAGTAAACATACCAGAATCAGAGCAAGTTATGTCACCAAGGGATTCTCCTCCTGGGTGACAGGATGTGGGTACTGGCTCACACAGTCCCTACCCGCTGCTGCTTTGAGTTTCAGAGCTCCCCATAGAGTCCCCACCTGATGCCAAGAGATGAACACAGAGTCTGGAAACACTCTTGAGTCTTGAGGCTTGGCCTTGTAGTAGCAGATCTCACTTTTACTGGGGAAACTGGCTGTGGGTACTGGGCGTGAGGGACGTCCTGTATGGCTACGGTTGGGTAGCTAGGCAGGCTGTGCAACGTGCCTGCAGTCTTTTTGTTTTTCATGCTCTCTTGTGGGATAGACAAGAACAGGGAGTGTGTCTTGTTTATTTTCCTGTCCCTACATTTAGCACAGAATCTGATGCACAGAGTGGATACTAAAAAAAATGCTTACAAAATTATACCAACCTTTACAATTCTTTCTTTTTATAAAAGTGAGGGCGACCTTGTCGTCAGCACAGTGTTTATAAGTTTGAAATTATTATATGTGGTAGCATCTTTTTCCTGAAGTCTAAATGCAACTTTTCTCTTGATTATCTTCAAATGCCTCATCATATCCGCATTTGCTGTAGGCAGTCGTTTGAGGCCCATTATATCTGCTGCACTGATTGTCTTAAATAACAGCTTCACATACTGACAGGTTGACTCACTTCTCTGAGTTTTGAGACTGAGTGCTTTGCAGTTCTGATTTCAAGTGAAGCAACATCATAATGATTTTTTTTTTGTGAACACAGGTGCAATGCAATCTCATATTTGAGCAATGTTTGATTTTCAGCATTGTATCCATTAATTTCATGTTGATTTTTTTGGAACAGTGCTGAATTTCATCAGTTTTGATGGTTTATCTTTAACAGACATGATATATCTATCTTGGGGGTTGCTAAAATTAGGTCTGTCTCCTGTTGCTGGGCTCAGCCAGCTTTCTGATTGCAGGACTCTCACTTTGTATTGTGCTATGATGCAATTGCAGGGTATCATGAGACAGGCTGGTTAGAAAGGTTTTACTCTCAATTTGGCCCCTATCAGATTCAGTGCCAAGCATTCTTCAGATAAGAAAAGCCAATGTTGCTCTTTTTTTTTTTTTTTCTTCCCGGTGAGGGCATTAAACTCCTATGGTGGTCTGGGACCAAGTTAGTGTGAAGGCAGTTGATAGAAGGGTGCCTTCAAGTCTTGGCTTATCTCTCAGCAAGAAGAGAGGAGCCATGCTCAGAGCTGCCTCATTGCCTGGTTTGGTAGAATGAAAGCTATGGGGAATTCCAGCCACAGATTTCTGATGCTTATATTGGTATGACAGATGACCTCTAAATGTTGACCTCTAAACAGTAATGGGAGCTGGTCTGTTTTTGCTGAGGACTGGAGAGTTATGGGGTCCCTGCCTTTAGAAGGAAGGGAAATAACCTTCATCTCTTAAGCCTGTATCATACAAAAGCTTTGTATTCATGAGACCTCTGTTGGGTCTCCACAGAGGAGATGTTCAGTGACAGTCATCTATAGCAACCCAAAAGTCAGTTTGCTGGGTTAGGAGAAGTCAAGACAGAGAACAACATTGGGTCACACAAAATATTTTGTGCTTGAGATATAGGTTGATACAAACCCTGGAAAGCTAATGGAAAGAAAGGCCAGAGCCAGGAGTGTAACTGAAGATTGCTGTATGATTTAGGACCTGAGGGTGGTAGGTAGAGGGAACTTGGCTTTGGGCAAGGGAAGTAGGGAGCTGAGCACTTTTTGCTCTGGGAGCCTAAGGACTTTGAGGAATGCTTGGACAGGGGAACAGAATGGGAAGAGCACACAAGGCAGCCTCCTCTCTCCCAGGGGGCTAGTATTTGTTTTCCTTTTTGAGATGGGGTGTCACTGTAGCCCAGGCTGGCTTTGAAATCAGGACAATCTTCCTGCTTCAGCCTCCTGGGTGCTGAGAGTACAGGTGTGTTACCTCCTCAAGAGGTGGGAATTTTTTGTTTGTTTTGGAGAAGTAGGAAAGAAGAGGGCATTTTCTTAGGGTGCTTGTCTGAGGGAGTAGTAAGCACCAGGCAGTACACAGCCACACGTCCTTTGTTGTGACCAGCTAAAGAGGAGTCAACCCTTCTATGCTGGATGGTGAGCTCTTTGACGTACTTTTCTGCACTGATAGCTCTAGACTTGAGGAAGGAGCTGACACTCTGAGGGGAGAGGGGAAAAGGGGAGTGGGGAGCCTGGCTCAGGTCTGGCCATGGGAGCCGAGCTGAGTAGAAGTGACAGGTGAGCAAATGAGATTTGATGTTCAGAAGGAAGTGTGGGAGGAGTTCCCTGCATGTTGTCAGGGCAGCATGGGTGGACCTGGAGAGGAAGCAGTCTGAGCTTCACACACTCAGAATTCAAAGACTTTCAGTGTGTGCACCTGTGCTGTAACTCCTGGGACTGGAGGCACACAGATAAGAAAGATGTGGTTGGTGCCATTCAGGATCCCCCTGTGTTGGGGGAAGGGAGAAGGTGAAGGGTTTATGAGAGCCAGGCTGAGATTGTAAATCACAGGCTCATAAAAATGACAGTCTTGTGTACTTTTGTTTGGTACTGTATTAGAGCTTTCCTTAGAGGTTGAGATTTGAATACTGATGTGGGAAAAAGCCAAGTGGTGTCCAGAAACAAACATTATTAGACTAAGTTACTGGGCTTATAAACTGTTTTGGTGGCCTTCAGACTCTGGTCTCAGTGACTGAAAAGCCTGGTCTCCACCCTTCTCCAGTCTTATCTGCAGCACAGGGGCTAGACAGTCTGGGCCCTTGTCCTTTGACTTTTTACTGGGGTCAGCTATTGAAGAGGATCTAGCAAGAGAACAAAGATCAGGATTCTCCCTGACAGGTCACTGGGGATGAGCCTGTCCTTTTCCTAAAGGCCATAGTTCATGTCAGGCCACTAACTCACAGCTTGTCCCCTATGTATCATCTGTGTTCCTGGATGTCCTTGGGTCCTAGACAATGGCAAGGGCTCACCGCTGTCCTGTGAACTATCCCCTGATAACTTCTGGGATCTCTAGCAAAACTTCGTAAATTATTACTTTGTTAAACTTCTAAGTGCCTAGTTTGGGAAAATCATCTGTTTTCTGCCAGAATTTGGACAGAGGGTCACAGTAAGAAATAATGCTTTCCTTCAAGGCTCAGTATTCATGATATCTACACCCACATGAGACAAAAGAATAAATTCCTTTACCACAAATAATACTTTTTTGTTTTTAATTCTGGTTTGTTTGTTTGTTTAGTTTTGTTTTACTTAAACAGGAAGATAGTTGGTACATATTCAATTGATTATACTGCCTATTAGTTGGTTAGGACATGTAGTTTAAAAGCCAGTAGATTCTTGATGTTAGATGTTTAGGGGCATTAAATGGATCATCAGGCCAGCTGATTAGAAATTCCTACAGCACAATGGAGTACTACTCAGCTATTAAAAAGAATGAATTTATGAAATTCCTAGGCAAATGGTTGGATCTGGAGGGCATCATCCTGAGTGAGGTAACACAATCACAAAAGAACTCAAATGATATGTACTCACTGATAAGTGGATATTAGCCCAGAAACTTAGTATAGCGAGATATAAGATACAATTTGCAAAACACATGAAACTGAAGAAGAAGGAAGACCAAAGTGTGGACACTTTGCCCCTTCTTAGAATTGGAAAAAATCACCCATGGAAGGAGTTACAGAGACAAAGTTTGGAGCTGAGAAGAAAGGATGGACCATCTAGACACTGCCATATCCAGGGATCCATCCCATAATTATCCTCCAAACGATGACACCATTGCATACACTAGCAAGCATTTGCTGAAAGGACCCTGATATAGCTGTCTCTTGTGAGACTAGGCCGGGGCCTAGCACATACAGAAGTGGATGCTCACAGTCAGCTATTGGATTGATCACAGGGCCCCCAATGGAGGAGCTAGAGAAAGTATCCAAGGAGCTAAAGAGATCTGCAACCCTGTAGGTACAACAACATTATGAACTAACCAGTACCCCGGAGCTCTTGACTCTAGCTGCATATGTATCAAAAGATGGCCTAGTTGGCCATCACTGGAAAAAGAGGCCCATTGGACACGCAAACTTTATATGCCCCAGTTCAGGGGAACGCCAGGGCCAAAAAATGGGAATGGGTGGGTAGGGAAGTGGGGGGGAGGGTATGGGGGACTTTTGGGATAGCATTGGAAATGTAATTGAGGAAAATACGTAATAAAAAAAAAGAAATTCCTACAGCTTTAAGTTCCAATTGTTTATAGATGAAATTGTTATGAGGGAGTTAAAATTTTAAAATGGCATATTGGAATTATTTTTCCCATGGATTTTAATGCCAGTCCTTTATGTTTAGTGGAGATACCTGGCTTCTGTGACATAGAAAGTGCCAGCACATGAACTATGAGCCATCTTAGCCAGGGTCCATGTGGCTTGACAAACTCTTGGAGAAATTTAGTTCTCCTTGTCATCTCTGATTTCTTTTGTGACACACTAATAGTATTGGTGACTTTCAGTATTTGGTCTGGATTAGTTCCCTGTGTAGCAGAGAGTTAAGGAAATGTGAGCTAGGGTGCACAGGCCAGCACTGACTGAGTTCCCTTGGTACTCAGAAGACGTAGGACCCAGAAAGGCTAGAATGGCTCAGTGTGAGAACTGGATAGGATCGGGATAGATGGGGTGTTTGTGTCTGAGGGAAGAGGGGAGAGTAGTGAGGGCTGCTATGCTCCTCAGCTGCTGCTCCTAAACTTCCTTCACACTCGAAAAGAGTCCTTAGGAAAATGATCTCAACTTATATAGAGAAATTAAGACAGAAATTAGAATTCTATTTAATTGGTTTCAAATGACTCCATTATAAGCAGATCTCTCTCTCATTCTCTCTCTCTCTCTCTCTCTCTCTCTCTCTCTCTCTCTCTCTCTCTCTCTCCCTCTCTCCCTCTCTCTCTCTCCCTCCCTCCCTCCCTCCCTCCCTCCCTCCCTCCCTCCCTCTCTCTCTCTTAAAATAAAAACAACTGCTATCAGAATAAAAAAAAATACTCAGAAGTATGGCCTGAGGTAACATTTTTTTTTTTTTTTTGGTTTTCGGTGTTTGGATTATTTTCATATTTGCCTTCTCACTACATCCATTCAGTACGTTTCATGAAATGTATGAAGCAAGTCTGGCCTCAGAGCTCCATGTAACGGGGGAGGGAAGGTGCATTGTGATAACATCCTCACATACTTAGACCGAGGATTTTTGTAGTAATTGATACTTTGATTTCTCATTCTAAAAACAAATATATGCAAGTGTATGCACGCCAGGATTTTAGCCACAACGTTCTCAGACTGTTTTTGTTCAAAGTTTATGAACTTCAAATGTCAAAATGAGGTTGCAAGTTCATCTAAGGGCTTCACTGGAAAGACTCTGGCGCTCATGAAAGCCCTTGATGGAACTCATTCCTGCAGCTGCAGGGCTGAGGACCCTGGCTAACGATGCATACCCATTGGAGGCCAGCCTCAGTTTCAGAGGCCATCTTCCTTTCCTGTAGGCTACCTGTGTTTTCCTGTCGGGCAGGCTCTCCCAGCCTGACTCTTTCTTTGCTTCATCTTTAGAAATATTTGACTAGCAGGATGGAGAGTTAGCCAATGACAACCAAACATCTTTATAAAAGTTAGTTGCAGTGTGGGACTGGAAACCATAGGTGTGATATTTTCCTGTCCTATTACATTTCAGTGCTTTATATTATTCTTTAATTAGATCATCTCTCTCTATATGGATTGTTTCATCACCTATATTATTTGTACAACGTAATGGTTTTCTTTGTGGTATTTCCATGTATGCATATAAGTATATACATGTGTTATTTTCATACATATTCACCTCATCATATACACACTTTTCCACATTTCCTCTTTACACTGGTCGCCTTGGTAGCCTTCACTTGGTTATCCCCTCTTTCTAGTAAGATTTTCTCTTTTCTGTGTTTATCTTCCTCTTTCATATACAGAGTTCATATTAGTGTCTTATCTGGCATTAGAGTAGTGCTCAGAAATTTATTTATTTATTTATTTACACTGTGCTTATTATCATGGAATGGGTTTTTTTCTTCCTAGACTCTGAAGAAAGACTTTGTTAGATATAGTTGTCTAGGTTGACAGTAATGCTCTCTCAGGGCTTCAGATATATAATTTCCAGCCCTCTTGGCTTGCAGTGCTTAGGCAAAGGAAACTGCTATTCTGATGAGTTTGTCTTTATTTGTAACACTCTGCATCTCTCCTGAAGACTTCACTATTGTCCTTTGTTCTGCAGTCTTAGCAGTGTAGCTATAATGTGATATAAAGAGGCTCGTCTCCTGCCATGTGTGTGTCCCATTCTAATGCCCTCTGGGACCACATGTTCATCTTGTTCCCAGGACTTGGGTCATTTTCTGTGACTATTTTGTTTAATGTGTTTTCTATGTGTTTAGCTTATGCTTTATCTCCTTTTCTGTGCTCACAACTCACAAGTTTTCTTTTTTGAATGTCATTTCAGAAGCTTGTGAGTTCTACTTACTCTGTATTTTTATTGCTATATGTATGAATATCATAATTTGTCTGCTTTCCTACAAGACTTTGTGTTCTGACTTTCAATCCAGTATTGGTGAAACTTTTGATTTAGTTCTTTTCTTTTTTTAAAACTTGCAGAGATTTTTAATTTGTAATATTTCAACTTGAGTTTTTGTTTATTCAGAATTCCATCTATCCATTGAGTTCTTCTTTTATGTCGAGCATTGAGTTTCTTATTTGGTATGCTCCTTATTTGTATCCTCATAGGATATTGATCTGTATCCACTCATAATTTTTTCTCATTTTTGTAGTTATTCTTTAAGTTCTTTGTAATTCCATCCATTCTTTATTGTAATCATTTACTATGGAATGGGTACCTTTTGGAAAAACCATTTTGCTTTTATTATTTTTTTTTGTTTGCGTTTCTGCATTGGAATTTGTTCATTTGGGGCCAAGGTGCTGACTAAGAGTTTTGATTTCTTGGATTCTCTTAGTTGACACAGATGCTGTCAGGGTTGAGGTGCAGGGTCTCTAGGACATTCATGGCAGAAGGGATTCTAGTGTCACTAAGATGAGAACTAACTACAGTAGCAGCTATAAGAATGATAACCTGCCATGGAAATCAGTACTAATCAATTAAAATAGTTCATATCACAACTATAATAACAGCAGAGAAAAAAAGATATGATAACGTTGAGCAAACTAAGAGATATTAAGGAATAAGGACAGGAGTGGGGCAAAAAGGAAGAAGGATACAAGAAAAAGAGACAATGGGGAAGTGGAGAAATATGTTAGAGAGGGGAATAATATAAGACAGTAAATACAACTAGAAGTTAATAGTGATTTCTATTGCTGCACAGGTCTGTTTACCAATATCTTAACTTTCATTCACCTTTTACAACAGCAGAAAGAGTAACAGTCAGCTGTCCTAGAGGTGAGGATGGGAAGATTTGCCATTGCCAATATCTCATGTAGGACAGACAGCAGAAAATAGAAATAAAATGGAGTTTTCTCACAATGGAAATATTACGTCTCTTCTAAAGCTTTCTTAATATTTGAGATAATCCTGAGGAGAGGGTGCATATCAGTCTCCTAATTAAGATTTCTTTGAAGCAACAATTACAATTATTTAGAAGATTGAAAATATATGGTTTAAATCTCAGCTGGCGTTTGGGGCATTCTGTGAAGAATACGATTAGACAAGAAGCAGGAAATTGGTCTCCATTGAATTATTTGATCAGAGGAGATGATTGGAATTTTACTAATGAAAATTTGCTACCAAAGTTAGGCACATTATTTTACACTTTATAACTCTAACATGCTATCATTTACAATGATACACTAAAAATATTAAAAATGAACTGGGATTTAATTTTTTTTATCATCATTTATCCGTTGAACCCTGAGAGTGGTAGATCTAAGTTTTAGCTGCAAACAATGTCAGGGGCTGCCTCCTCCTTTGTGGGCTCACAGTTTACATATGTGGGTGTTCTTGAAAAGAGAACAGCTAAAATGGTCTAACTGTCCGTAAGTATGTAGCTCATATCTGCTGTCTTTTAAAAGAAACTAAGGGCCGTGATCACTTATCTTGTGACTGTGTAGAGTCTTGCGGCAACAGTATATTTGTATAGTATAAATGGTTACATAATACTGTATGTAAAACATCAGTGTGCAGGTTGAAATTACATGATAAGATATGTGGCATGAAAGTGTAATAATTAGTTGAGTGACAGACACACATGTGATTACTGTCTGGAATGTAACTCTTTCACTCTATTAACTGAACATCTATAGCAGGTCTTGCATGGTGCTGCCTGGCATTCCTGGTTCTATTTTAGTAGGTAGTGTTAAGTTCGTATATGACTGTGTAAATAAGTGCTTTTAAAGAGAAATTTTAGTCTTGATTCCTGTTTTCTTTAACATCAGGAGGTATGCAATTGCGGATTTTGTTTTAAAATTTTCTACGCAGTTATAATGAAGGTCAGTGGAGTGGCTAGGGTGAGTGGAATGAAAAAGACTTCCCATTTGTATAAACAGAGGCTTTCTATGAGAATACATGTCTGCACTTGGCCCATTGCTTTGGTAGTGTCAAGGGTTAAACGTCTTCAAGATGATACCAAATACAGCCCTCTTCCTCAGTATTTCTTTTGCTGACTCCTGTTAGGAATTGAAGTCTTGGTGTGTACTGTGGTGTATAATGTTTCTACATGGAATCCAGCATGGTATAATTGTATCGCTAGAGACTTGTCTGGTGAGCCAAATATTGAGATCTTTTCTTAGAAGAAAAAATGTACAAAGAGATGAGATCTTATAGATGAAATCTGTAGAGGCACGAAGTTTGCAGAAGACAGTGAGCTCAATTCAGTGAGCAAGCAAACATGTCCTCTGTGGCCTATCTTGCTGCAGCTGGCATAGGCAAAGGTTAAAAGATTTTGCTATGTTTATGAAGGAGGGACCTTAAAGTCTCTAATGGAGGACCTCACCTTCAAAGGTTGATGTCAATTTTAGGATTGATTAAGCACATTGCTTTGAGCTTCCTCCTGTCTTGTCAGTTTATCAAGGTTTCTGTGAAGATGGACTGAGGGGCTCAATCAGTTGAGAACATTGTGATTTGGGGACCTCTCGAGGATATCAGGAATCTTGACTGGCTGAGCAGGAAGAGTAACTAGGAAAATATTACCTAAGAGAAGGCTTTAGATACATCACAGGAGTCCACAGAAAAGATGTACTCAATATGGGAATGCCAACTACCAAATAAATAAGGTGGCAGACTGAGCTTTCTAAAACCTGCTGGTATCAGTTCTGGCTTCTGTAAATACTGTTTCTATGACTTAGGCAGCATGTATGACAGAAAAGCCACCAACATTCATTGCTTCAGCTGGCATAGGCAAAGAACAGAAGTCGGTTAGACCTATAAGGATTCTGGGAAGAGCATTGGGCTTTGCCCTTGGAACCTGAGGTGTGTCATCCTAGCTCCTCCATGAATAAGAACTAGCTCTTGAGGTGTAGACAAGGTCCTTGGACTCTCAAGACCTAGGTATAGACACATTTATCTCAAAGGTTCCTCCCCAGCCATAAATATGTTTTATATTGCCTGATTTATTACTTTCAAGTATTCATTCTAAGTGCTAACTTCCACAAGCTGCCAAGGAGTGGCCTTTCAGGGGCCTATTATGATGAAGTGTGATAGATGGATGATTCATTTATAATTAACTGTGTGTGTCTCCATACAAATAACCCTGAGCACCAAGCTTCTCGTCAGAGCTTTTCTCCCTTACATAGTCTTACACACTTAGAATTTTGTGTGCAGCTTGAATTTATTTGGAAAGTAAAGTTTGTATTATGCCAGGCTCACCAAATGTTTATTACATCACCAAAAGGGAAATGCTTTGTTTTGTTTAGTGGTTTGCTTTCACTCTGCCACAGCAGTTTAAACAGCAGAGTGTATGCCTAAATGTATGTTATGCACAACTGGATGGATGGGCAAATAACCAGAGATATACTTTACTTCACAGCAAGTAATTATGAGCTGTGAAATATTATAACATGACCTAAATAAAGGGTTAGGATACTACTGTCCTATGGATATTAGTCCTGTCCTATGTTAGCTGTGTCTGTGGTTGTGTGGATCTATGTAGGTGTGACTGACAGGATCATTCACAGTAAAATTGCCATAGGGAAAAAGTTAGGGCTGACTCATAACCCTCTAACTTTTATTCTCACCCTAGAGGAAGTATCCTGAGATCAGGCTTTGAGTTACTTCATGAGTCCAGAATAATGCCTCCTAATTAGAAAAGGAGGTAGTAAAATGTATGCTCAGGAATGATAATGGTCCATTATACAGAGAAAACAGTGCTTTGTTAGTTTTCTGGCCAGAAGGAAAGCAATGATCTCTACGATGAAGACCTTCTGAGAGCTGGGAGTCGGGTGAGAAGCTTCAAGGAGGAGGAAGAGCAACATGCTTGATGCAAGATGCAAGACTGGGCATAATGTGCATGGTTAGGGGTGGGGTGAAGGAGGAGGGAAGGAACTAGGGAGAAAGGCTTCTCCACTACAGGAAGCCCTCAATTCCAGGAACAGTGCCCCAGGTGCTCTCAGATTTTAACCCAGAAAGTGAGTTGGTGGTTACAGTGAGAAGCCTCTCTGTCACTGTAAAGGGATGCTGCTGTTTGACCTATGCTGTAAGACACTGCATCAAAGTCTAACTAAGAGATAATTAGATGTTAGTCAATTATAAATATTCATATAACCGCCAGTCGTGCCAGCACCATTTGTTGAAAATGCTGTCTTTTTTCCACTGGATGGTTTTAGCTCCCTTGTCAAAGATAAAGTGACCATAGGTGTGTGGCTTCATCTTGGGGTCTTCAATTCTGTTCCATTGGTCTACTTGTCTGTTGCTATACCAGTACCATGCAGTTTTTATCACAATTGCTCTGTAGTACAGCTTTAGGTCAGACATGGTGATTCTACCAGAGGTTCTTTTATCCTTGAGAAGAGTTTTTGCTATCCTAGGTTTTTTGTTATTCCAGATGAATTTGCAGATTGCCCTTTCTAATTCGTTGAAGAATTGAGTTGGAATTTTGATGGGGATTGCATTGAATCTGTAGATTGCTTTTGGCAAGATAGCCATTTTTACTATATTGATCCTGCCAATTCATGAGCATGGGAGATCTTTCCATCTTCTGAGATCTTCTTTAATTTCTTTCTTCAGAGACTTGAAGTTCTTATCATACAGATCTTTCACTTCCTTAGTTAGAGTCACACCAAGGTATTTTATATTATTTGTGACTATTGAGAAGGGTGTTGTTTCCATAATTTCTTTCTCAGCCTGTTTATCCTTTGTGTACAGAAAGGCCATTGACTTGTTTGAGTTAATTTTGTATCCAGCTACTTCACTGAAGCTGTTTATCAGGCTTAGGAGTTCTCTGGTGGAATTTTTAGGGTCACTTATATATACTATCATATCATCTGCAAAAAGTGATATTTTTACTTCTTCCTTTCCAATTTGTATCCCCTTGATCTCCTTTTGTTATTGAATTGCTCTGGCTAGGACTTCAAGTACAATGTTGAATAGGTAGGGAGAGAGTAGACAGCCTTGTCTAGTCCCTGATTTTAGTGGGATTTCTTCCAGCTTCTCACCATTTACTTTGATGTTGGCTACTGGTTTGCTGTAGATGGTCCTGGAGAGCATCATCCTGAGTGAGGTAACACAATCACAAAGAAACTCACACAATATGTACTCACTGATAAGTGGATATTAGCCCAAAACTTAGGATACCCAAGATATAAGATACAATTTGCTAAACGCATGAAACTTAAGAAGAACGAAGACCAAAGTGTGGACACTGTGCCCCTTCTTAGAATTGGGAACAAAACACCCATGGAAGGAGTTACAGAGACAAAGTTTGGAGCTGTGACTAAAGGATGGACCATCTAGAGACTGCCATATCCAGGGATCCATCCCATAATCAGCTTCTAAATGCTGACACCATTGCATACACTAGCAAGATTTTGCTAAAAGGACCCAGATATAGCTGTCTCTTGTGAGACTATGCCGGGGCCTAGCAAACCCAGGAGTGGATGTTCACAGTCAGCTATTGGATGGATCACAGGGCCCCCAATGGAGGAGCTAGAGAAAGTACCCAAGGAGCTAAAGGGATCTGCAACTCTATAGGTGGAACAACATTATGAACTAATCAGTACCCCAGAGCTCTTGACTCTAGCTGCATATGTATCAAAAGATGGCCTAGTCGGCCATCACTGGAAAGAGAGGTCCATTGGTCGTGCAAACTTTATATGCCCCAGTATAGGGGAACGCCAGGGCCAAAAAGTGGGAGTGGGTGGGTAGGTGAGTGTGTGGGGGTATGGGGGACTTTTGGGACAGCATTGGAAATGTAAATGAGGAAAATACCTAATAAAAATATTAAATAAATAAATAAATATTCATATAAGCACAGTAAGTATATATTGCCCTTCCCAGTTACAGTTTGTTAGTTGTTCTGCTCTCTGAAGAGATGGGCTGCACATGAAGGTGCTGCATAGGTCCATTTACATTTCAATAACTAAAACGCTTAGAGTTATCTAGTCTTTCACACAGTTAATATTCATCAGTTGGCAAATGTGTCAGAAACCTTGGAGCTACAATAAAGATGGTAGTTGCTGCCCTCTTGCAGGAAGTTCTAATTCTGATGGTACACTTCACTTATAAAGGGTCTTGTCCACGAAGGGCTTAGAAACGATCACTCCCTGTGGACTTTCTGAATACCATCTACATAAGTGAAGCTGGGTCTCCTTTGCTTCATTAAATTCCTAGCTCAGAGAAGTCACAGAAAGTGTGGATGACCTAGGACAGCCTATGGAGGCTGGCTTGTGGCCATGCTAGTCCAGTCAGTTTGTGCTTCCATTTCCAGCCCAAGGCATTCTGTTTCAAATAGGATGTTGTAATGAGAGGTTAAGGACACTGTAAAATAAGCCTGGTCTACACACCACGAGGTCTCCATCCTTCCTCTTCTATACTGGTTTTCACGATATATTTATAACTAGAATGACTTTTCTGTGGCTGAGATAACCATGGTGATAATGATAGCAGTGGTGGATTGATAGGACCTAACCTCCACAGAGCATACTGAACTCTAGGCGATTCGTATGCATGATCTCATCTGATGCCTTCTGACAGGGCGGAGGGGTGCCGTCATTCTCTCCTACCAGACTAGTGATGTCATTGGGACTCAGGGAGGTTAGATGACTCTCCCATGTCTGTCTGAAGTAGAGGAAAAAATGGTGGCTTATCTGATCTTTTTTTCTATGTGTGTGTGGATGTATCGACAACCTCTGTTCTTGTCACCTGCCAGCTGATACAGGATTTAGTTTATGGTAAATCCTTGCTAAGTAGAAGTTTCTACCCTGAAGGGCACTCTGGGTCCCTGGTTTCTCCTTATTCTGTTGGCATGCTGTCAGAACCTCCCCAACCCTTGGGTACGGAGGCATGACCATGCAGGTCACAGTTTGTCCTTCAGCCTCTTTCTCTGCCTTTACATTGTCATCTCTGGCTCTCTGTTTTTGCAGCTCAGCACTCCACTCAGCTTCTACCCTTGGGCATCCCTGTCTTCATGACATTCCTACACTGTGGCTGATCCCTAGGCCTTTCCTGCAGCTCTTCCTAGGCTAGAGTTAGTTCCTCTCTTTATCCCTCTAGAGTCTCTGGTAAAGTTTCCTGCTGTTGCAATGTCAGCTCCAAAGGGGAAGCCAACGGGGCATTGACATTATTTAAATTGTTCATTCATTTAGTAGCAGAGACCCTTTCTGGGTAGGTGTGTGTGCCTTGAGACTTGTTCTCAAGGTTGTTTGGCTGTGGTACAAGCATGGCATCAGAAAAGTGCACTATTGCACAAGTGACTGTTGACTGCAAGCAAAATAGCCTATTATTCTCCCAAATCTTTATTTCTATTTATATGGTGCATTTTCCTAAAAGAATAACGATAAAGTTCTCTTGGAAGCTGAGCTAGCAAGTACTTTGTATTTTACTAATACTACTTACTTGAACATTTATATTTTATGTTTTAAGATTCAGTGCTTTTAAAAGAAAATCCAAAAGAAAAATGGAACCTTCTGCTATCACATGGAAATAAGATTCATAAGAGAATAAGTATCTCATTTTAGGTTCTAGCCCTGTATGGATAATATAACTTTGTTACAGACAAGTATCTAGATGCAATGGCTTTTTTGTGTGGGCTTTATAGAGTGTTGCTTAGATGTAAATAAATAGTCTTTGTTAGTGTATACTCACTGTTTCTTTCTGTGTGATATGGAGCTATGATGTTAGTATGGACGAATAAGAGTTGCAGTTCTGAAATAGTCAGACAGTGTTGGCTATACAAAAGCAGTCTACAAGTTGGGCAGTGGTGTCACATGCCTTTAATCCCAGCACTTGGGAGGCAGAGGCAGGCAGATTTCTGAGTTCGAGGCCAGCCTGATCTACAGAGTGAGTTTCAGGAAAGCCAGGGCTACACAGAGAAACCCTGTTTCAAAAACTTATAAAAGAAAGAAAGAACAAGCAAAGAAAAAGAAATAAATATGCTGTTTTGGTTACAGATAGGCACATATCCATCACAAAATCACAAATACACATTGAGCTGATGTGACCTCTCCATAGAGTCCTGCCTGCATCCCCCCAGGCTCAGGCTGTGAGGCTTATCAGAGTTTAGCACACCAGGCCTGACTGAGAATATGTGTTATTTTAATACCTTTTCCATGTTTAGATCAGTCTTTGGTCTTCAGTTGTTTCTGGGGCAGCAGACTATCATCTTTCCTGGGTCCTTAGTGTAAAGCTCAATAGAATTTAAGCCCATTATTCCTGTCTCCTGACTTGATCTTTAGGTTTTTTTGGGCCTCGCTATGGGAAACCTTGAATCCTAAATACTGACTCTGTTATTCAAATATTTCACTCCTTAAATTTGAATGTCCACAAATTTCAATTTAAATCACGAAGTCCAGGTTAATGACCCATTTCCTAAAGCTGAGTGTCATGGCACATGTGTGTGCTCTCAGCACTCAGGCGACAGAGGCAGGCTACAGTCTTCTATATAGCAAGTACTGGGACAGCTGGGTCTGCTTAGTAAGAACCTGTTACAAAGAAAGAAAGGAAGAAAGGAAGGAAGAAAAAAAGCCAACCAACTAAACAAAAATCTTATTTCATGCACATGGCTTCATTGTAATATGTATTGCTAACCACACAGATGTGGAAGTTACGGCATTTATTATGAGGATGTTTTGGAACATGCTAATCTCCCAACACACTTGTTCTTAGTTTTAAAGTTATTTATGTCACAGTTGTGGTAAATTCCTAAAATAGTAATTACATCTTGTTTGGTAAATTCTAGATATAAAACCACCCCAGTGAAAACATTTAAGTACTACTATACAGAGCCTAAAACTTATTTAAATAGTTTGGAAACTGGTATATTTGGCTACTTTTTTAGTGAAGGGAAATATAAATTATTCATCCCCCTGACATTTCTTTTTCTTTTTCTTTCTTCTTTTTTTGAGTAAGATGGATGTGATCTGCAAATGTTTTGTATGCTGCCATCTCTGCTGGGGACAGTCACCTGCCTGCATCTTATTTCTGAGACACTCTGTACCCATATCCTCAAATTTTCATTTTAGAGTTGATTAAGAAGCATCCAAAATATGGTTTATACCTCGTACTGACACTACCTAGCCTTTGGTCTGATCTTTAAATTTTTCTAAAGGTAGATCAGTTGCTTTCAGATACCCTGAAGAGAATTACTTGCATCCCACCAGCCGCTGGGGTACTGCTACCTTTGCAGACCCAGGCATGCCTGCCTTAATTTGTACTACGTGAGAGCTTTGTAATAGGTCCCCTGGAGCAAGCAGTTTGCTTGAATGTGTCTCTGTGTGATCTGAGGGAGAAAATAGAGGCAGGGGATATGGTAGCTAGTGTCAGATCCATTTTTGATATACTGGTATGTCTTATAAACCATTGGCTACCTGGATATGATTATATCAAACTTCTTGGCAAATTAGAAGTTCATCCCATATGAAGCTAATGTTATTTGCCTGTGGTTCCTGACATGCCAGTAGCAGGTGTGTGTGTGTGTGTGTGCTTGCATGTAAGTGGATATATCTAAGTACGTCAGTATTACATGATGATGTAACATGCCACCTTTTCACAGTGTACATATTTAGTTTCTATACCCCTACCCATTGGGTTTCTCAGGGATGGTTGGTGTTTGTGTCACCTGTAAGCTCCCAGTTGTTTCTCTCACAGTGTATTTGGGCTATGGCTGTAGTCATTGGTCATGTATCATAACAAGAATAAAAAATATAGCTATGCTTGTTGAACAGTTCTTTGCCAGAAATTTGGTGGCATCTTCAATGTCTAGTTTTAATTTCTTCTGAGTTAGAGCATTGGCTTCCTATCATAGTTTTGACACAGTCATTTTAAAATAGGAAGTACACATTGGAAAAATGCATATTTAGGCTTATAAATCATCTCTTTTTTGGGTTTGGATGCATATATTGTTTTTATTTTTAGTAGGGAAATATAAATTACTTATTAAAATATCCTTAAAATGCAAGCTACCTCTAACAAATACTTTTGATCCAATGTGGCAGTCTCTTACTAGAATGTAGGGACTTACTAGTACTGTTAATGGTTACTAAGGAGCAGATGAGAAACCGAGGCACAGATGGCTTACAGATGGGACACTTACTGTACAGAAGACAGTTCTAAGGTTCTTCTCTGCTGGCCATTTAAGCCTCTGTGATTACCATTGTTTTATAGTGAAAAAAAAAACTGGGGTTCAGAGCAAATGCGTGTAGTCAGCTGGCAAGGGCAGATCCAGGCCCCAGCCCCAGCCCCAGCCCCAGCCCCAGCCCCAGCCCCAGCCCCAGCCCCAACCCCAGCCCCAGCCCCAGCCCCAGCCCCAGCCCCAGCCCCAGCCCCAGCCCCAGCCCCAGCCCTAGCACTGTGCGGTGCTCTGGAGTAGGATGGAGAGTTGAATTGCTTCCCGCTATTATAAAATATTCTCATTTTTAGATTGTGATAAAAGAGTGCTTTATTTAGGCTAGTGACCACTGTTTGGTATTGGTTTTGCCCTCTAGGACACTGTGAAGTATCTAAGGTCATTTTTGCTTCTCACGTGGGATGAAAGGTTGCTATTGGTATATATTAGAGAACAAGGGTAACGAAAAATCATCCTACAATAAATTCTGCTTGTGGCCAGGCTGTGAATAGTGTTGAGACTGAGAAACTATAACTTGGAGTACTTTGAGCATTTTAAGTTATGCCAGTGCTTTATGCTAAACAGTGAAAAGGAAATGGACAGAGGTGTTACTATACTCATGTAGAGAAGACCTTGGATTTACGCACTCGGCTCTGTGGGTTGGATTCATTTAATTTTAGATGCTGTGCTTGGGGAGTACTCAGAGCATCATGTAAATTCCAGGCAAAAGGAGCTTTTGGTTATTAAAGGGACATATCTTTAAGTCCAACCCTATAGCTGGCTTTGATGTGCTGTGTAGAGCTGTGTCTCGGCTTCTGTGTGGTGAATACATCTTTGTGTATAATACTTTCATGTGAGTGGGGTATTAGAATTACCTCATAGGAGATGGTTTCTGCCAGAATTGAGAACACAGCAGGTAATGTAGTCACAGGAGAGGTACAAGCATGAGTAATTCCTATCTCGTGAGAAAGATGTAAGCTGGTTTATGGTGATGATGATGTAATATTTGGGTGCTTGATTTATCACTCCCATCTCCAAAGTGCAAAATCCCAGTAACTAATCAGGTTATAAAAATTCAGAATGCATCTTGGAAGTCTGGCCCTTTCCCTAAAGTAGGCAAAAGTGTTACCTTCATCCTGAGATGTAGCTGCTTGTAGATGTTTCCAAATATTAAAGTCAAGATTGTGATCTGTGTTTCTTATGGCAGAAAGTTCCCAGATGTTTATTCCATAGCATAGCAGAGCACACAAGGATCATCATGAAGTAGGTACAGGAAGGTGATGCCAAGGGATGCTGGGGTAAGGAAGAACACCAGAGGAGGGAGTCTTTGAACAGTCTTATTTGAAGGGAAACCTTGGGGCTTAAGGTATGATGTCATCATCAGTGCAGCAGCAGTAGTCACGGGTGATTTGTTGATTACCCTTATACAACGGCGGCCAGAGAGGCCTTAGGATGAAATCATGTTCTTTTCACACTTATAACCTACACAGATGAATAGCTTGGGTCTAAGAAGGTCCCTGCCTGTCCATGACTACAGGCCTCAGGCAACCCTCAGGCCTCAGAGCAGCACACATCAGCTTGATGTGTCCCCTGTGACCAGGGAGTACTATGAGCCTGATGGGCTATAGCAAGGCAAATGAATCCCTGTGAGAAATGCCCTAGGCATAGCTTCATAAAGAGGCATAATTTTGGATTTTGTGTGAGGGAGGAAATTGGCTCCATTACACTTTGTATCATAGGAACTCTTGGAAATGTGGTGACTTGGAAAATTAGAGAAGTATGATATGAGTCTAACTGGCCAAGTGATTAATTTGGACATTTCAGTATGACAGCTCAAGTATAGAGCAAATATATTATCACAACCAAGCTTTCCTCCAACAGGGTGTCAGAATCAAGCCAGTTTGGAGTCTATGGCTTTGGATTAGCTATGAGAATGTTAGAGCTGGTCAACCTTCTCATCTACTCATGTAGACACCATGTTGGGGAGGCAGCTTTCTTCATTGCTTATAATAGTCTAAATTACTTGATTCTTAGCTCTTCAAGATTTTTCTAGCTTCTTTCCCCTGACTCTCTTCACTGTGAATTGAAGGATAGGATTTGATTGGGAAAGTAATATGGTAATAAATACCATGTATCAAAAAAACATTACTTGTGTATTTGACCTACTTCTCAGAGGATCAATTCTACACCTTCCTAGGAAAGGCTTATATTTTAGATTGAAGAGAAAAACCAGACATGTGAATCAAAATATATAGGAAGATATGATGACCAAAGACAGAAGGTAGAAGACAAAGTTTATGAGGCTCTAGCAGGGGAAGGAGATGGTAGGACACATCCTTGAGCTGAGTCTTTTCTGCATTTTGCCCCATGATCTCCCCTCCATGTCTGTGACACTTCCTCTCTGTTTCACAGTGGTGTGCCAGGAAGCCCAGCAGATGGTTACCACCTCTCTGCTTCCTTTTAGAGGAACTTTTTCTTCCTTATCATTCCTGTCCCAGTCATACCTCTAGTTCCAGTCTTTCTGATACCAATTTCCTCCATGCCTTCTTTATTATCCCTTTCTTTTTCCTGTCTTCTGACTTTACTCATCCTGTCACTTGTTACATTGGTGACCAGAAACATAGGAGGCTGCAGAATTGTATGAGAAAATACGCAGCACAAAAATAAAATACAGATGACTACATTCATCTGTAAAAGACCGTTTATATGCTTAGCTAAGGTTCGAAGTGTGCCTATGTTATAAGTGTCATCTTGGGGCACTTGCTTTATTAGAAATATGCTATATTGGTATTGTTCACACCTGACCTCATTAACTAGAGAATATGGCAGGGTTGTCAGGTCTTTGTAAAAGGGTTCTATAAGAGAGGCTGTGGCCTTGCCAACCCTATAATAGCAATTTGTGTGACACACAGAGCAAACCAGATTGTTGGAAAGAGGAGTCAAGAGACTAAAAGAAGCATAAATTTGGAAGCACAATTATAATTTGTGAAAGTATATTTTTATATCTTGTGGAAAACAGGTGACATCTCTACCATAATTTAAAATTCACTTACTTACTTCATTCTCCATTGAAAAGCTTTCTTCTCTTTGTTAACTATTGGATTGCAGAGTAGGGATCAGAGTCCCCCAGCCTATGAAAAGCAATCTAACAGATATGTCATACTACATCTTATCAAACGATTGAGTGTTTGGGGTCCAAGCACTCACTGGATAGGCTAGGAGCAGAAGGCTGCCCATTAGTTCTCTGAACACTGACTTGGAGAACTGTGAAATCTACTTCTGGGCTTGCTCTCCGGGAAGTCACTTAATTCTCCTGAAAAGGATTTTAGATGTTGCCTTGCATTTCTAAGTAAATTATGTGTTCTCATTCTGCCTCCTTTAACGTTTTATTCCGGTCATTAAGGCCTTGCTGTGTCCTTGTTATGTGTTGATGAATGTTTTCTAATTGCCCTACAACTAAAATTTGAACTTGAGTGGATACGTAGATTTTTATTTATTTATTTTATAAAACCTCAAAGGAAGAAAGCAAAAATGGTGGAGAAGAGGAAAGCCAGGAGCGAAATGTGAACAGGAAGGAAGTGCAGTATAGGGGACAGCACAGTCTGCCAGGTGACTTATATTGGTTTACTGTATATCTCAGAGCTTTTAGGGTCTCTCTTTAGGAATTTTATGGAAGTGTGATACTATTTTAATATTGCTTATGTTTTAAAGATGCAAAGGCTGAAACACAAATGTGTTTACTCTTTTGCCCAAGTATACATGTGTAAGAAGTTGGAGATTGACTTTGAAGCCAGGCAATTGGTTTTATCCTTTAAATTTTCTACCGGAGCTCTAATTTTGGATTCGGCTAGTCCACTTCCAGCCTCACAGTACCATTTCCTGTTTGAGACTTCTTTCCACATTGTAAGGGAATTTCATGCCAGGCTGTAGTGTACGTTTGCAGAGAGCTTTAAGGTGATGAGTGTACATGCATGGTGGCTTGTAGAAGTGTGGTGACAGTTGCTTCAGAGCCCTTCCATTCTAGGTCCTGAGGAGTAAATGGCAAGGGCAGACTAGAGTGTGGACTCTTCCTGAGGCACATCAGATATCTTGAGAGATTTGCAGATTATTTCAACAGAGCCAACTCAGCTAGGAAATTACCAAGCTATCTCAGGTGATTCCTAAGATTATGAAATATGAAATATTCTATAAATACCCCAGAGAGAAAGCTTATTCCATAAATGTTTGTATATTGCCAAGGGCAGCCCTTGTTGTTGGTCTGCTTGTGTGTATATACAGATGGATAAGAGTGTTGTTAAGCACCCGATTCCCTCTTTGGCTAAGATAAGATTTATCTAACAAATGTCTCTCTTGGTATTAGTGTTTTCTTGACTATTAAGAAAGAGGAGAAACATGTTTGAGTGAAGAAGGTAGGTTATAATGTTTTAAAACTTTTTTTCATGTGATTTTTGGATCTCCCAGAGGTCACAACAGGACATACTGAGGCTCTTAGGCAGGGCATAAGCACAGCAGGGCAAGGTGTGTGGCTGTGAAGCCCTTGATATTTGGCTTGAGTTTGGTCTGAATTGTAAAGGGACCCCTCCCATTGCTTTTACTGCCTTCACAACTAGCCACATCCTACATCCTGCCCACAGTTGATCAGGGTCTCTCTCTTAGGGAAGCACTTAACAAAGATCTGGATATTTGAACGGGTACCATTTGCTTCTTAAAAATAGCAATGTCACAGTAAATCTGTGACATTTACTAGTATGGGCTGAAGACCACATCACTGAGAATCTTCTGAGGTACTTATTTAATAATGATTTTAGTACATCTGTTGGCACTGAATTAGAATTACAGAGCAACTGTTTTGTGGCTTTCATGTGTGTAATGAAAAGCAGCAGTATATATGTACTAAATCCTTTAACCTTCTTCAGATGGTGATACACAAGGACTGTTTTTTTTTTTTTTTTTTTTTTTTAACTCAGTAGCATGTTGCTGCCAGTGAGGTGATGTCATTGGTGAGCTGTTCTGGGAGAGGTTGTTGAGGGTGTCAGTAGAAGGGGATTTAGGAGAGGTGAATCCTCAGAGCAAGAAAAGGCTGTAGGATGGTAACAGATTTTAGGAGTTAGATTCAAGACAGATGGTTTGTGCTGAAGAAACTGAATTCAGGACTTCTGAAAGCAGTGGGGAGAGGACAGACTTAGGTAGATGAAAGACAGAAACAGCAGAACACTCAATGAGGGATGAATGCAGGTGGTTACAGGTTCAGATCTTGTACGGGGAGCCTTAGGAAGTCATTAATTACAGGCCTTTTCCTCAAGCTTTATGACACAGCTTGTCAGTCCAGCTCCTGGGAATCTGACAACTGAGGGGTTAGACACTGAGCATAGTGAATTACTTGAATTGAGTGCATATATTCCTTATAAATAAAGGGTAGGATGGATTATAGCTTGGATAAGAACAGCAGAGAATCTGCTAAAAACAAACAGCTCATTCCTGAAACCATACCTTTTCCTACTCTAAACATATTGATCTAGAGAGTTCTAGAAAACACAACACACCAAACATACTTTAGCATTTTAATGCAATATTTCCCAGACCAACCATATATAAGGGCCACTGCAACAATGTCTGTCTGTCCTCTGTCTGTCCTCTGTCTGTCCTCTCTCTGTCCTCTCTCTGTCCTCTGTCCTCTGTCCCTCTGTCCCTCTGTCCCTCTCCGCCTCTCCTCTCTCCCTCTCCCTCTCCCCCTCCCCCTCCCCCCTCCCTCTCACTCCTCCCCCCTCTCCATGTTTTAATGATGCCTAGTTTCTACTTCAGTGCATTTGATTTCATTGCTCTGTGGAATATGGTAGGGAGGATTAGGGTTTTAACATGTTTTCCTCTTTGTTTGTTTGTTTTTGGTCCTTTGTTTAAAGCTGAGAAAATCCAGGTCTGGAGAGGTTGTAAATTTTTCCAAAGTGAATTGGTTTAATTGTACAGAGAGAACTGAATGAACCACCATCTCCTGATTCTTAGCACAGTGTCCAGAGGCCCCTGTTGGCTTTACAAACAAAGGAAATTTATCACAGGGTATTGTTTCAAAAGCCCAAACGATGCAAGTCTTGGGAAGGCAAACTCCTCAGGTAGCCCCCGAAGACCAGCAGTGGGAAATGGCTGTATTATTCTAAGGACTGGAGTGGTGATGGCTGTGGGGTTGTATCTGGATACCTGGAGTTGGAGCTTCTGTGGACTACAGTGGGATCAACATAGGAAGCTGAGGATGCCGCTTGAAGCACAGGGGAAGAAGGACAAATCCCTGTGCTTCTCTCATCTTCTATCATGTTCTCTGATTGCTACCAATACTTCCTATTTCCCAGCCCATTTTCCAAGAGTTACTATCTTGGGAGCAGAGAAGGACAGAGGAAGAAAGGAGAAGGAAGCAGTGGGTGATCAGCCCTTTGGTCTTTATAATGCCGGAGTTTGTGTTTTGATGTTTTCAGAAGGGATGGTTACACTGCAGTTTCCCAGTAAATCATATGGTGCTGCTATAGCAAAACACCACAAGTTGTGACATAAAGGACAGAGATTTAATTCTGACCGTTCAAGAGGCTGGGAAGTCGAAGATCCAAGATATATGTGTATCTGGCTGTCTGTTGGCCTTGTATCCTATGAAGGAGAGGGGCTGTGTATTCTTACATGGTGGAAGGCAGAAGTGCAAATAGCTAAAATGTGTAAGAGCTTTTTTCATGAAGACCTTAATCCCATTCCTGAGGGCAGAGTCTTCTTGAATCAGAGCCTTATGGAAGCCCCCACCTCCTACTATATCTCTTTCCCACTAGGTGTCAGCACCTATATTTGGGGCTTGGTGTTCAGTTCATAGCAAGGAGGGGGTGCTCTGTTTATGAAGACTAGCTATATTAAAATGGACAACTTCTTTAATATAGATGTGTACACTTTTGCTAATGTCTTCTTTTTTTGACAATCAAGGGCTCTATTTTTTCAATTTACATGCTTACATTTTATAACCTTTATATTTAAGATATGTATGGGTTTTTAAAGACCAATTAGTAATTTTCTCTGTACTGAGTCTGAAACAGTTGCTCCTTTGAGGAGTAGCTACTTTCTAGACGTATGACCGAAGACGAAATAGCCCTGTGTGTACAAGTGAGATGGCAGGCCTTATTTCACTGTCATGGAAGGTACTTTTTTTTTCTTTTTAAAAGAAAATTGGAATTAAAATGTACTGTGTTTTATTTGTTCTGCCTGATGGGCCAAGTGCTTTGCCCCCAGCGGAGCTAAGCCTCGCCATCCTGCTGTTCTAACAGTAGCTCCCCTGTAGAGCACAGCATTCTTAAGACTTGGATAATGAGTCTGATGTCATCAAGCGAGCTTTATTAAAATAAATACTCTACCATATTTCCTTCCTAAGAGCATTCTGATTAATTGCATCATAAATACTTACCTGACACTTTTTTTCATCAGTAGAGATAGCAAAGAGACTTCATTCAGCTAGTGACATTGAAGGTACCAAGGGTGTTTCCCACAGTGTTCTGTTCTGACACCCACTCTGGTGTTTGCTAATCTGTGATCTGAAGACCTTTGTCTAACTTAGCCTATTACATCGAACTGCTTCGAGAGTAATTAAGTACTAATGCTTGTCCTTGTTTTGAGGCTGTAGCTACTTACATAGTAAGAGATTAAATGTTGCCTCAAGGCTGTAGAATTGGTTCCTAATATCTAGCTTTGTATTTGACTTGCCAGCCACGGGTGCCAATACTGGAGTTCCATCTGTATTTTCCTTCTGTAGCTCATGATAACATTCATAAACAAAGAGAACATGAGGTCTGGATGATTTCTATACGTCTATGACTTTTAGGGATGGGCACACGATTCAGAGGTTAAGAGCACTGGCTGCTCTTCTAGAGGATATTGAGTTCAATTCCCAGCACCAACATAACAGCTTACAGCCCTCTGTATCTCCAGTCCCCAGGAACCTGATACCCTCTTCTAGCCTCTTCAGGTACTCTATCCATGTAGTGCACAGCTACACACGTAGGAAAAGACCCATATACATGAAAATAAAGAAATAATAACTAAAACATAAAAAAGAATTCTGTGACTTTTCAGTTGACTCACAGAGATGAATATGCTGTTTATTATCCTTCTATTCTTTATTAGTTGACTGTACTATATTGAGTATTTGGGCTATTTTATATTTTACCATGTCAAAATAATTATTAATATGAAATACTAAATATAATATGTCTCAAACTTTAAATGTTTTATGTCATTACCTAATATTAAAAATATATGAGTAAAACTAATAATGGTTATTTTAGTTCTGTTGTTACCATTTAGCAAAAGAATTATCATCCAGGGAATGTTGTATTCAAGGTGTTAGACAATGATTCTCAACTAGGTCCTCTAGGTTACCTGAATACAAATCATCAATGAAATAGAAATGAAACAGAAGTAAGCTAATGACTCTTCAGAGTTTATTAAGTATGTTTGTGTGTGTGTGTGTGTGTGTACTCACATTCATGATATATAATGTTATCAAACCTGGAGGTGAGCCAAGGGGACTGGAGAGGATATGCCCATGAGATAAAGAAGACATGGCATATATTGGAGCCAGAAATCTTATTATCAGAGAGATGTTTATAGGACAAATCTTTTTTACAGGACATAAAGAAGATAAAAAGCTATTTTATTATGGTTAATTCTGCTTATATTACTGCATTATTTAAAACTCAAAGAAACTTTAAATTTTTCTTCATTTTCTATTTCCCATCTACATTAATTAGTTTTAGGGGGCCACAATTATTCATTGCTCATAGACAAGTAGAATAGACAAGTTGATAGACACTTTTACTTTAGCACTGTTTTATAACTGAAATATAAAGAAATTTGGATTGTTTTATGAGGACATTTGAATATAAGAAATAATTTTTGTACGCTTTGATCGAAAGAAAGGCACTTCATTCATTCTAAGTTCCTTTTGTAAAGCTTCTGATTACTACAATTAGATCCATTCAGCTCAAACATGTTTTGTTCCCAGAGAGAGGAGCAGTCCACGGACCATTGGCATTTTATCTGTCCAACTTCCTTTCATAACCCTCTGCAGGAGGTTATGTATTAGGATTCCGATGGGATAGAACAGAGACACCATAACAACTGATGGCATCTGACTTTAGACCCCACACCACTTACTCACCCACTGTTGAGGAGACCAACTGTAGTGAATGGTTCATGACCTCTTGGCTATGTCTGTTTTAGAGTCTTTCATGAAGAAAGATAGAAACAATGTGCTCACATGGCAGGAACTCCCTTACATGTAATGAGATAAAGGTTGGCTGTTATAGCACTCTTTCTTCTTTGTTTCTAATGTAAAGAATGGTAAAGTTCCCAGTGACAAGGTGACCCGTGAATATCATGCAAAACTGAAGCATAGGCACTGCCCTTGGGGAAGGTTCTTGCTCTAATGTATCACTGGCTTTCCCAACTGTTGGAACTTTTGTTCCCCTTTACAGTTTTTGGAGACAGTACATGCTATTTGCTAATTTCATTTACTTTTTGAAATGTAAGGTATTCTTTATTTTTAAATTAAGCGAGTGAAAGATGCGTCTCTTTCTGTTCGTATTCAGAACACTTTTCTTAAACTGAAACTCTACCCTACCACCCCAACCCCTACAAATGAGACTAGTCCAGAGGAAATTTTTTCCCTAGTACTCAGGGGTAGAGAGGGAGCAGTCTGGGGTCTCTGGGCCTCACAAAGGCCAGAGATGACAGGTTCTCAGTCTCAGACATTCCAGATGCTGCAGTATGTCAGGGAAGAACTGAGAACAAAGTGAGGACCCTAGGGGCGGCCCAGTCAAACCCCAGAGCCAAAGGGAGAAGGGGGCAGGGGGAGAAAGGGCACTGGGCATTTCCCACGCAGGTGAGAGTCTGGCTAGCTCAGGCTGCTAGCTCAAGCAGGCAGCTTGGGTTGCCTGACGCACAGGAAGGCCTCGCAGTTAGACATGGCTCCTTAGAAGGAAGCCCATTTCACTGCTTCAGCATGGTAGGTCTTGAGCAGAGACGGTCCATGGTTTTAGAGCTTTATTGTAGAAAGGCAGAGAGAAAGAGGAAAAAAAGAAAAGGGTAGAGAAGTAGAGGCCAGCCATAGCCATGTAGAGAGAAGGGGGGAGAGGGGGAGAAGGAGAGTGAAAGGTGAGAGTAGGAGAACAAGAGCTTAGAGGGGCCTAGCAGCCCCTTTTATAGAGGGCTGGGCTACCTTACTGTTGCCAGGTAACTGTGGGGAGGAGCATACCTGGCTATTGCCAGGTTAACTGTGGGGGTGGAGTCTAGCCAGAATACCAGGAGCTTGGGACATTGTCTGTGACTGATAGTCACAGGATTATGAAGTTGAGGACTCACGGTCTCAGGGACCTGTGTCTGGGAATGTGGCTCACTGTTCTGTCCCTGGAAGAGTTTTCTACTGAGCCTCTGGAGTAAGCCTTGCTTAACCAGAATGCAGGCCGCCTTTCTCGGCCCTACACAGAAGTCTTTGAGATTTGTTTTCTCTAGCATGAAGAAGAGGCTGGGACAGTGTACTTCAACTTGGAAATCTCCAGTTTCATTGACATTCTCCTAACATGTGGACTCTGGAAGGCTCATGGTCTTAGCTTTGTTTTTCTTCTCAAGCTTTTTAGGATGCCACATCCCACAAGTATAACATATTGTATATATGATGTGTTACAATAGCAGCTTGCTTCTGAACACAACACACTGGGCCCAAGCAGTACCACGTGTGAGAGGTTTATTGGGAGGGGGGAAAGGGGGGGAGATGACAGCAGAAAGAGAAGGGGAAAAAGAGAGAGGGGAGGGGTGTTCCCCTTATTTATATGGAAAATGACATAATTCAGGTAAAGGTGGGAGGTGAGCCAAGTGGATTTTGGAAATATGGTAGCTGTTGTCTTGGTAACAGGTCTGTAGGTCGTGCTGTCGCCTATGTGATGTCATAGGTTAGGGAGGTCCTGATGCCAACCATATATGGTTAATATTATACTATATTAAGACCTGAACAACAGCATTTATATGGAAATCTTATTAGTATGCTTAAGGGCAACCCATGCAGGTGAGACCAGAAGAGGCTGAGGAGAATATTCTGTGTTAAGGAGTGACATGTGTTAATAGTTGGAATGACAACGTACATTCACATGGAATAAGTAGGGCAGCATTCGGGTGGCTTCTGATTAGGCTATGGAGGGTAAGTCATGAATTGTCAGAGGCAGAGTGGTTTGGAAATAATCCAGCAGTGGAAGGAAGTGGAACTTAACCTTGACAGCAGATGGGGACTAAGACATGTGTGGGTATAGATGTTAGGGCAGATGACTTGTGAGGAGATTGATCTGTTTATTTTAAAGATTTATTTATTATTATACATAAGTACACTGTAGCTAACTTCAGATGCACCAGAAGAGGGCGTCAGATCTCATTATGGATGGTTGTGTGCTTGTTGGGATTTGAACTCAGGACCTTCAGAAGAGCAGTCAGTGCTCTTACCCTCTGAGCCATCTCACCAGCCCCAAGAGGAGACTGATCTTAATGAGCAGTATCTGCATTGTATCATAGGAGTAATAAGATAGAAAAATCAGGTAACAAGAGGCGTCAAACATCACTATGTTGACCTTGAACTTGAGTTGGATGCTGGAGAGCCAGTGTAGGCTTTCAGAGCACTGGTGTGATAAGACACAGGTAGTACATATTTTGCTCTTATTCATTTTGAACTGTTTAGAGTATCCTGTTATGGGAAAAAAGAGAAAACTTCAAAGACTGAATATCATTATTACACAAAATTCTTGACAATAAAAGCATATTTGATTGATCCAAAGAGTTCTACTTTAGAGTGTATTGAGCAGAAAGGAAAGAGTCAAAGTAAAGATCAAAAGGATTATTAGATATAGAAATGATCGAGGTTTGGAATGTACAGTGACTTAGGCACTTGACCTTTGGGCATCAAGGACTATGTTGGAGTCTGTGACAAAATTGGAGAATTCATTTGGTTTCATATTTCAGAATTGAGATGTGGAAATTTACTAGACAACTCATGTATTTTATTTTTCATGAAAAATCACACGTGAACTCTGTCCAGTCCAAAGAAAATTCCATTTACCCAAATTTCAGAAACCTGAAAGGACAAATAGGTATCTGTGGGGCCTGTTAACATATCAAAGCACATGCTGACCTCTAGCTTCCTCATATCACAAAGACCTGTTAAACAAATAAGTCATGGAGCGCCCTACTTCTCACTCCTCCCTTACCCAAGCTCCCTCAGGTCACACTCTATCACCTAGCCACTCTCTAGAATGCTGCTCTTTCAGCTACTTTTATTCTCTCCTGGTCTTTTCTCCCATTCTGTCTCCTCCTCTCCTCTCCTCTCCTCTCCTCTCCTCTCCTCTCCTCTCCTCTCCTCTCCTCTCCTCTCCTCTCCTCTCCTCTCCTCTCCTCTCCTCTCCTCTCCTCTCCTCTCCTCTCCTCTCCTCTCCTCTCCTCTCCTCTCCCTCCCCTCCCCTCCTCTTCTCTCCCTCCCCTCCCGCTCTCCCTCCCCTCACTTCCCTTCCCTCTCTCCCTCCCCTCACCTCCCTCTCTCTCTCTCCCACCCTCCCCCTCTCCCTTTCCCTTTCCCCTCCCCGTCCCCTTCCCTTCCCCCTCTCCCTTTTCCTCCCCACCCCCTGCTCTGGTCCTGCTTCTCTCATGGTCAGATCCAGTCTGCTGGCCAGGTTTAGTCTAATACTTTCTCTCTTGGGTCTGGACTCTTCCAGATGTCATATAGTAGTTGTGTTGGTCATGTCCTCAGTGTATATAGTATTTACCTTTAAGATTAATGTTAGGATAAAATAAAGATAGGAACATGACAGTCAAATCAAGCCCCAAAACTTCAGGATTTTGATAAGTACAAGATAGTGTTTCTAAGGCAAAGGCAGAAGGAGTCCATTGTGATATAGGGCATGGTCTTGTTATCCAGCTCTCCTAGTTTGGCTGTGAGCACTGGATCGTCTGCTCTTTTCCTCATGTCACCTTTCCTCTACCTCTACACACGCATTCCCAGTCAAAATCTGCCTTTGTGTGTGTGTGTTCCATATTCATAACATGAAACTACTCTAGGCATTGCTTTTAAGTTTCTTACATTCTGGAATAAAATAATTTTCAAATTTTGTATAAGAACATTGTTAATTTCCCTCTACATCTCAGGCACGGTGTTATGGCCTTGGTGGTGTGTGTGTGTGTGGGGGGGGGAGAGGCAGTGGTGTCTTAGTGAGCTCACAGTGTAGAGGGGGATGCAGGTCAGCATAGCTGGCATGATGGAGGCCTGTGCGGAGAGAAGCACCTCAGGTCATAGCCTCTGCATTTGTAGACAGTGGCTGACTATCAGGAGAGCTTTCCTGAGGGGCTCTGAGCCGGGCTTCAGAGTAGTAAACATCATGAAAGAGTGAGGCCCTGGAGGTTCTTAAGACGTATATTTAATCATTCTGTTCCCTGTCATATAGACTTGCATTATATAGAACTTCTGCCATGCATATCTATCTTTGGCAATTTTTCTAGAAGACTAAGGGAGCCTGGCAGAATTGGATCCTGGGAGAAAGGGGAATGACTAACACCAGGGCTCCTCCAGCCAGTAGACATAGGGTAACTGTGTAACTTATTACTCAGACTGGGGCTAGAGGATTTCTGTTAAAAATTAAGCCTGGATATTCTGGAGGCTCCAGACCTTTCATTGCCTGCAACAGAGATAATCTCCTTCTGTTGTGGTTGTAGTATGGCAACTGTTGGCCATCAGTTGTCCTTTAAACAATTGTCTGTAGTTCTCTGTTTGGAAGAGCCCCAAGATTTAATTCTGCAGAGTAGCAAACCTGAGCGGATTTTGGACTGGGTGTGGAGCTCCAGTAAAAATCCTCTTCCATGCTTGCAGCAGAATAGTATCATTCTGAGTGAGTGGCAGTGGCATGGGGGATGGGCTTGCAGCAAACATCTACATGACTTCTGATTCAACAGTTAAGGCCTGGGGCACAGGGCTGAGGGAGGAGTGGTCATGGGAATCCTAGTTCTGCTCTGCCTTGATTCAGTTCTATCCTGATCAAAACTCTTCCAGCAGAGTGGGCCTATGCTTAGTGAGGAGATACCCTCAGCATTTCTGATGTCTATACCAAATGTGCTGTAGTTCGAGGGCTTACACAGCATGCATTTACCTCTCATTCTCCTGGAGGTAGCAGGCATGAGTGGAATGTACTGGGACACCTAGAGTGGGCCAACCTGAGGATATGCAGATGCCCATTCTTTGTATGCTCACAGGGTAGGAAGCAGTAATTGGGACAAACTTCCTGCTAATAAAGGTACTACACTACAATGTAGTCATATTAATAAAATAAATAAATCTTTAAAAAGGCACTAATCCTGCCCTGATGGCTCTGTCCTCATGACCTGGTTCCCCTCTAATGCTAATCTCTTAGGGGTTGGAGTTTTGACATTTGAATTCTATATAAATGGAAACATATAGTCACAACAGTGATGTAAAAGAGTTTCAGGGAATGCTGGTAAGTTGTCATATAAATGCATCTTCTGACTTTTGTGCATCCATTGGTATTGGCGCAAAGGGTCCAACTGTCAATGAAGGAGCAGCTAGCAGGTGAAATTCAGACTGTCGTGGCTGGGAAGGGACAAGGGACTAGGAGCTTGTGGTAAAGGACCTTTTTGTCCTTGACTGTTTTCGGCAGCATCAGAGATGTCATGGTTTACAGCCAGAAGTATACAGCATCTCCAGGAAAGTGTTTATGTGTGCAAGGGTTTCTTCTTAGAAGGAGTAGGAGTCAGTCTCTGAAGTAAACGATCCGAGGCTAAAGGGTCTCTGTGTGTGTGTTGAAGTTCGTTAAAATACCCAACTTTATTTCTTAGGAACGATGGTATGTGTATATTTTTGAATACTTATTCATGTGTAATATATACCTGAGCATTGAATGAAAACAAGGATCAAAAGGTATTTTCAACATACATGTGACTTATAACAGGGCTTTGCTTTACAGGTAGTGAGGTTCTTTCTGTTGTTGTTTCTTCAGCATTTACAGTAAATTTAATATCTCAAGTTGGAATGCGGTAACTTAAAAGGAAAAACCCACAGTTTTAATAATAAGTACAGTTTGATTGCCTACTTTATCTTTTGTATTAAAATGAATGCTACAATTTCTGTGTGTTTAATACGTAGAAAACTCTGTTCCATTTTCATCTTCAACTATAAAAAGTATTACTTCTAAGTAGGCACACAGTTTATCCTGGTAAATAATCTAATTCTAAGTATATGTTTGTTATGAAGCTGTCTTTCAGAATACACCAAATGGAAGGAGAGGGAAGCTGATTGTCTTTTATTATGGGGCTGACAGAATGTTTATTAATGGCCATGGATTTGAAATGAGCATCTTACTAAATGGAAGTCTTTGGCCGACCTCTGACCCCCTTTGTCACAAAGGTTTGCGAACAGATAATACGATAGAATACCAGCGCTTTTCCAGATGGCTGCATGCCTGAAGCTCCTTTATGTCTAGCTGTCATTCAAATATGAATGCCCAGTGATTATAAGTGTCTCTTTCTCTTTTCTGGACTGAAATGAAACCTTTTATGCATTGTGTGTTAAAACAGATTAACTATTTGGCTCATCAGTAGGGAAATTATAACAATAGCTGCCAACTCGATGGCATAGTAAAAGAATGTCCTTTGGGGCTCTGGGGCAAATGGTGTGTCCAAGTGTCAGGCTTGCAGAGAACAGATGAGTTATAGAATAATTACTTTGCATTTTAATTTTATAACTATGTCCGGACCAGAGTAGTCGTATGTTTTTATAAGAATGCAACATTTGGATCAATTTTGATCAGAGTTATATATACATTTTAATGGCTTATCAGTAATTTAAGTACCACTGTGCAAATTGAGTGAAAGTGCTGTGTATGTATATATAATGTGTGTTTCATGAGATTATAATTACCATGTGATATTTTCTACCTTTCACTGTGCTACAGTTGGCTTTTAAATATATATGTTTCCTGAGGTTTCTATAACAGATCCTTTAAATGCCATTTCTCTAATCCTACTAATGTGGTTTTGTAGTTTGAAGAGCAGTTAAAGATGGACAATTAACCTTTAAGCCTGGTTGAAGTGCAGACCTGCCTGGAGGGCAGAAAGGATCTAGTGACCCTTCTATGACCTCTGTGGTGACAGGGCAAGGGGTACAGGGATCATCCACATTTATGCTAGGGAACCAGGGTACTTTACAGCATGTTGGATAGAGTTACCACTCAGCAGGGAGCTGTAAGTTGATTCTCCATTTTCCTGGCAACCCATGAAATGAATAAAATACAAATTCTAATGATCAAGAGCAAGAAAAAGAACATCCCTATGTCTAATTTTCCACACCTACTTAACACGATGGTGGTATGTATTTTGCATTTCAACAAAGCTATAAGACACTGAGTTTTTCCTCATAGACATGATACATTTTTTCAGAGCATTGATATGGTAACGCTGATTTGAGCATTATGTAATTTATGCAATTTATATTTGCTTTGAAAATAAATAATACTAATTTATAAACATGTATTCTTTTATAAGTGAATTAAAAATGAATATTTAAGTAATCATTTTAAACAAAAGTGATTTTGCTTTAGTGATAGCTCATGGAGCAGCATCCAGGAAGGTTACCATGACTTTTGTCTTAATGCTACATGAGTAGATAATAAGCGCTCTGAGATTAAGGACTTGCAAAGCAGATAATGGGTCAAAGTAATTTGTGTGGTGATTTCCTTGATACCTGGAGGTGGGGTAGGATGCTAGCTAGTGCCAAGACATTCAGAACTTGACTCAGGCGTGCACAGCTCAATCACTAAATCATTGATTTGTTCAGTCATTATCATGATATCTTGAGCATTTCAGCACGTACTGTATTGATCTTTTATAGTGTCTGTCTGGCATGATAAGAAATAGGCAATGTGTGGTACCCATGGAGTCCAAAAACATGTGTTCTCATTGTAATAATGAAGAATCAAAAGAGTCATCATTATGAGAAAGAGTTGAAAGAAATTAAGAGGTGTGAACACCAACAGTTCAGGATCAGGATTGTACTGCGACTTACAAGCATCTAGGGAGGTAGGTACTGTGATCTCTCATCTAGATGAGCAAGGAAGAAGTTATTTTGCCCAAGATCAAACATACAGCCTGTGGTAGAGCTTCCATGCCTCTGCTGTGAATGTCTACCTTCTGTGCTTGAACACGTAGTAAAAGAATGTCCTCTGGGGCTCTGGGGCAAATGGTGTGTCCAAGTGTTAGGCTTGTAGAGAACAGATGAGTTCTCCAATGTTGAACTACTGCTAAGCAAACATAACTTCAAATCTTTCCTTCACTGAGCACTGTGTACATGCTTGTAAAACACTAGTGACCTGATTGCTCTGTCTCTTGTCTATTTTTTTTATTTTATTGCTCTACCTATTTTATTATCTGAGCTATCAAAGTCATGTATGTTCTTTGGAGAAAAAAGTCACAAAACAAAGTACCTTTTCATTTCTTCATACTTTAGTTTCTGCAATGCAAATAGCAGAAAATTAGGAAACAAAGATGTTGACTGTGATGAGTTTTAGAAAGTGTGGTGACAGGTGCTTCCTCCGTTGTATCTTACTCTCACTAAACCTCAAAATCTCAATGTTTCACTAGGGTCATGAGTCTACCTTATAAATATAGCTCCTTCTAAGAGGTTAATTGTGTGCAAGATTGTTCTTTGGTTCAAAGGAGTCAGATGTGACATCAATTCAGAAATTCATTTTTGGTTTTAGTTTGCCTCCATAGACCAAGAACATTTCTGTAGAGAAGTTCACTCAGAATGCACTCTTGGCATGGCACTTTGCACAGGCTCCAAAGGAGAGGAAAGGAGTTTCTTGTGACATCTCCTGCCTCTACCACACTGCCTGATTGGTAGAGGGGCAGTTCCCTGTCCACATCAATGACCGTGGATGACGGTGGATGACCGTGGTGGAGCTCATGAAGGAAGCATTGAGAAATCTAAAGCTGAGGTAGAGTTTGGAAAGCCCATAAGGAGTGTTGGCACTGCAGGAAAGACTTGACAGCTCCACTTCTTCCCATTTTCATATTGTTCCCCCGTGGGCCAGGACCAGTGACAACAGGGTACTGTCAGTACAAGTGACAGGAATGGAGAAGGCACTTAAGGAAGAAGCTGGATGGAACATTTAGATAAACATATCAAATGTTGTTGACTGTCTTGTAAGAGACAGGAATTCTATCATTTGGCCAAGTTAAACTGTCATTGTGGGAGGTCATTTCAGTTGCCATCAAGGTTGTTATCCTTGCCTCCTGAGTCAAGTATATTTGTGTAAAGAAAGTTGTGCAGATAAAATGTGAGTGTCTGTCCTCCTCTTCTTCCTCCTCATCTTCCATCTTGCCCTATGTCAGTTTAGGACCCTAGTCACGATGGAGGTTGGAATACTAAAGGAAGTGAGAGAGAGAATGCTTGCTCTTGAGCTTAGCTGGAGCCTCCAGTGAATCTGAGGAGTGGGATTTTGTCTGTTCATTTAGCAAACTTTTTTCTGCCCCCTCCCCCTTTTGAGTAGCTGATTAGTTGCAGGTGCGAGGCTAGATGCTGCAAGTTAGACATGCGCTCTTCCGTCACGCAGCAGACATGCGCTCTTCCATCACGCAGCTAGCCGACAGACTGCTGGGCAGAACGACAATGATGGAAAACAATAGAGCACTCTAATGAGTCTTGTGATAATTTTTTTGATAGTGAATGAATTTAATAAATAATTATACTCAGAATTATGAAATCATGAGATAAACTAATATGCCTTGTGTTATAGTCTAATAACCATGATTGCCTCCTATTTTTCTTTGAGAATTCTTTTTATTTGGAAAATATTCAAGCTTACACAAATGTAGTCAGAATATCTTATGAGCCCCTTTCCTCCACAAATCTCCATCACTCAGCTTCTGAATCATTAGCTGTGGTCAGTGTGGCTTTGCCTTTTTTTTTTTTTTAATCTTTGCTTTTCTAATGATTTTGTTGCCTGTTTTCTTTTTGTACATTCTGAGCATCTTGTAGTGGACAGACAGGGCTTTCTGTGTGACAGTGGGGCTATATTGAGCATTGTTTAATTTATTGTATTTGTATATTTATATCTAGTGCATGAGTACATGTGTGTTCGTGCATGTGTGCATAGTATGTGTGTGTGTGTGTGTGTGTTTAAAGAGACTACAATTCCTCTGAAGCTAGAATTACAGGTTGTTGTGTGCCAGATATTCTGGGTTCTGGGAAACTAATTCAGATCTTCTTTAAGACTATAAGTGTTCTTAACTACTAACCAATTTCTTCAGAAAATAATCCTGAGCATTATTTTCCAAGTAATTTCTATCCTTTTTATTTGGACAACCTGAAAGAGAATGCATGAAGCTGACTATGTTTTGAATTGTTGAACAGAAAGACCATAAGATATGGAAAGTCTATTTTGGGGTTCAAGTTTGAATCACACTGCTCATATAGATGCTGGCTTCTGTTTATAGGGTGAGGTAAAAAGAAAAGGGAAGAGCAAAAGGGAAGAGAAAAATCTCTTCATTATGTGTAAATATCAAATTTTCTCTAAATACAATTCAACTAAGTTAAGCTTAGTAAGAAAAACAATTGGAGTGAACATTCGTGTCCATGATACATATATATGTATATGTGTGTCCATACGTGTGCATGTGTATAAAGGCAGCAACCTCAGGCTTTTAAGGAATTGAACTAACTACAGATTGGATGTAGGAAATGAACCTGCCTAATTCATTGGCTCTGTCTTTGACATGCTCACCACGTGCAGTGAGGACATTGTATTCCATGGTACTGTGTCATGCTCCTACAATTCATGTCTGAAAATGGAATAATTTTCCTCTTGTAGCAGGAGCTGAGGTGGATTTTTTTCTGGTCTAGATCTGACACATTAATCCTATAGAACAAGTGAGGGCCGCTATGAATAAGTCCTGACTAATACACACAATCCTGTCCACAGTTTACTGCTGAGAGCACCCTCTGAGATGCTATGATTACCTTATTCCAGGCAGAGCAGTGGCAGCAGGGGAAAGCAGTGCAACTGGTGTTAGCCCAAGAATATCAAGGGAAGGTAGTTGTTTGCATAGGATTATATGGCTAACATCTGAATGTGCTCGGCAAACTCATTTCAGTTCTTAAACATCTCTGTTAGAAGCTCTGGAGCAGGCAATTTTGACCATCTTTACTTACAAGTAGACTGTGTGAGATGGCCCAGTCAGTGGGGGAGCTGGGCCTAGAGCTCAAGTCTTTTTACCTGATGCTGCCATTTTCTAGTAGGGCTAACTCTGTGATTATTAGTATGAATGACCGTGGGGGGATGACTCTAAAACGAACCTGTGCAGAACATGCTTTCTGGATCACTGGAGTTATGAGGACTTTGGAAAGGTGTGTGACGGAAAGGTATTTGGGACAGTCGCTGAAAGTCTGACTATGTCCTCCAGCAAAAGAACCTCCTTGCTTTTGATTACTTAAAGGAAGTGATTGTTGTGCCCTCCTCATCGGTCACACCTACTTTCCTGTGTCTGTTACTATGGGTAAAAGAAAGCCCTTTGCTGACTATCTGCAGATTACTAGCTTTTCAGAGCATTAGCATCCAGCAGTTAGGACTGTGAGGCTAAAAATGAGGCTCAGGTATGAGCCATGGCTTCTGTCTCTCAAGTGCATTCCTTTCTGTTATCTGAGGCAGGGACAAGTTTACAACTTGATGATCTGGACTTTACATTTTCTAGCTTTCCAGCTTCCAGAGTTGACTTTTACTTTGATCATTTAATAAAGGAAAAAAAATACCTTTCCTATATGTAAGTTGGACAATTACAAAGTAGAATTCTATTATCATCCAGAGAATCTTCAAGGAGGCTGGCTGCATTCACATATCAGTTTCTCCTATGTCTGTGCAATAAGTGACATCATTGTCCTGCAGCCTCAACTTCCTCATCTGTAGTCGGGGAGACCATAGTGTTTATGCGATAGACTGTTAGAAGAACTTGCTGAAGCAGCATTTATTAAAGGCTTGCAGTAGTACCTAGCACAAAGAATTGCTCTAAGAGCTAAGTTAAATGCTGTGTACATAACATTATTACCTTTTTCACATACCATGCATCAATGGCGGATTTCATGTAAGATGATTGACCTGGGGCATAATGAAATTGAAAGATCCTCATGTCTTAATACTTCCAGGGTAGTTTTCCAGTGGTTAGATTTACACAAGTACTTGCCATTGCATCGTGGCTGATTACAGTCCTCAATCTAGTCATATGAGTTCTCTCTTTATAGCTTGGAAACAATAGGCTGTACTATATGGTGTCATGTAGGGCAGACCATAGAGCAATATGTAAGTACAGTTTACAGTGTTTCTACAACAAGGACACTTACCACTGGCTGACTCATTTCTTAGAATGTATGTCCACTGTGAGTGACGCATGTGTACAACATTATATTGTTAAGTGGTATCCCGTTAGCTATTTAGGTTATTACACATTTTTCACAATGGTAAGTATTTCTATATTAAACACTTTTTTCCCCATGTTTTTAAAGTATGCCTAATTTTTTTCTATGATCAACTTCTTAAATTGCAGCTTCTGGCTGTCTGGTATGTGTATGCTTTAAAAGTTATCGTTTAAGTAGACAACTTGACAAGGGATCCAAAGTTGCTCACACCCATGTTTTAGGAATATTTTAATTTTTGCAATATGGGGGACACAAAGACTTTCACACTTAAAAAGCATTACTATTATAATAAAGTTAATTTCAATTTCATGGTGGATTGACCATTTTTATTTCTGTTTTGGTTATTTCTATTTAAAATTTGAAAGTATAGACTATTTTCTTTGTGTAAATAATTGGTTTAAACCACGTTTGTTTTATTTCCTACCCCAACTATGTTTTTCTCCTACTGTTTTCAGAACAAAGTATGAGATTCATAGTTTTAAAATGATATTTGTATTTAGTTTAACTGAACTACACACTTGAGTCTTCCTGTTCAAGCATCTCGGCTAATAGAAGATAGTGTTTTTCTCTCTGACTACATCTATTTACGATGATCTTTAGGTCTTTGTTTGTCAGCCCGTTGGTTAAGGATAGAGTACAGAGGATTCTTTGAGGACTGGTCTTTAAGCACTGTTCCTGCATATAGACCTGACGACCTGCACTTTATGATAATGGAAGTAAAACATTACATGCATCGGATCTTCTCACGCATATAACCTCGTTTTCTACTCCATTTATTTGATAATTGTTTCATCATTTGAGATTCAATTTGTAATAGCAATGAACACTCTTTAATATTTTTCTAATAAGGATTAGTTGGAGAGGTTAATATGGTCAGAAATTTAAAGAAGCCCAGAGTCATCTTAATGAGTGTCAGGTAATTAACCTACATGAATAGATTAAAGAAATCGAGCGGGTACGCTGATGGGTTTTCCTTTCAAGTTCAAATTTAGAACACCATCTTTGCAGTGGTTAGGTCTTGCACAGTAGATGGTGATTGCTATATTGTTTCTTAATATATAAAAGGCTTAATTGTGGAACCTTATTAGAATTCCTCATCAAATTTGATTAATGGAAAAAGGATTATGATGTGTGATATGAATTTTGAATTCTTAGTTACAAATTATACTTTTAAGATAAACAGACTCGCTCAAATTAATTTATTTGTGAATTAATCATTAGTGATTAAATATATAGGTCTCTTGTTACTAGAAGAAATCATAATGTCAGATTTCAGTGTTCCTGAACTACTTAAGTAGGCCTAAGAAAAAAGAGAGTAGATGACAGTGAGGATCCCAGCCTCAGGGACTGCTGCTGTTCACACTGGATGCAAGCCCGTCAGTGTCAGAGGCCGCTGTAAGTCAGAAGGGCATGGTCTATAAATCCCGAGGGGTTTGGAGGCAAGGCTTCTTGAAATTATTCAAACATGAGTTTATCTTTTCCTTGAAGAATTCTAGAAACTTGGAGAAGTTTCTCCTTATTTAACTATTGCCGTGGAGCCAGCATGACTATTGGTTCTGCTCTCCTGTGAGGTTAGTTGGTAATATTATCCTTTACAGTATTAGCAGTTTTAGATCAGGAACAGCTCAAACCAGAGTTCTTCTTTGATCACTTCACTGAAGAGCAGGTGGCACCATTTTGGAGAATTAGACCAAATCTGGATTTGTATCACAGCTCTGCCATTTGGCATTGAGTCTTTGACACTAGTACTTGTTTTGTTCAATGATGTCACCAACTACCTCTTTCACCTGTGCACACTAAATAAGGTATTTATGAAGACACATCATCCTGCTACTCAATACAAATACCAGATTCTTTCTGTATATTTTACATGTAATTTTTATTACTCCTAGATAAGTCTCATCCAAGCTGAATGAAATCATTTTGACTGTGACTTTCAGTATTAAAAAATTTTATCTTATTTGAAGTCTGTCTTAGTTACTATTCCATTGTTATGAAAAGACACCAATGGCAAGGCAACTTATAAATGAAATCATTTAATTGGGGCTTGCTTACAGTTTCTGAGGGTAAGTTCATGATTATCATGGCAGGGAACATGGCAGCAGACAGGCAGGCATGCTGCTGAAGCAATAGCTCAGAGTTGGCATTATGATCTGCAAGGTAGAAGCAGAGAGAGAGAGAGAGAGAGAGAGAGACAGAGAGAGAGAGAGAGAGAGAGAGACAGAGAGACAGAGAGAGAGACAGAGACAGAGAGAGACAGAGAGAGAGAGACAGAGAGAGAGACACACAGAGAGAGAGAGACAGAGAGAGAGAGAGAGAGAGAGAGAGAGAGAGACAGAAAGAGACAGACAGACAGACACTGGGCCTAGAATGGGCTTTTGAAACATCAAAGCCTATACCTAGTGACACATTGTTTCCAACAGGACTCCACCTCTCAATCCTTCCTAAGCAGCCTATCAGATGGGAAATAAACATTGAAGTCTATGAGCCTATGAGGGCCATTCTCACTCAAATCACCCCAGTACTCAAGGACCTTATTAAATAACAGCATAGAGAAGCATGATGAAAATCTGACTGGTACTGAGTTTGAAGGAAGGCAAAGTGTTATTATTGTTAGACCTGCATGTATCCTTCTTAATCTGTGGTTAATCAAAATGCCAAGTTAGGTCAGAATGTAGATTATGATGGGCATTATAGCTTGTGTCCTCATTCTATTGCCACAGAAGACAGCATGACCTCTAATCAATGAAAGTATCCAAGAGACTAAGTAGTATAAAAGAGGCTAAGTGAGTATATTATGGAGTCTTCCAGTATGACAAATTCTATGCTGATTGTTGGTAGGGGGAAGCAAAGTATATAACATTCCACAGCCTTTATCTATCTGTCTTGCTATAGTCAGAAGACAACACATTACACAGGATGGTTGACATTCCAAGTGACTTTTTTTTTGTCATTTAGATTTAAAAAAAAATAGATTCCAAAAAGAATTATCTCAATTTGTCATATTGGTGGACATTGTTATTTCTTTCTTTTTTTTTTTTTTAACTTTTTTTGTTTTGTTTTGTTTGTTTGTTTTTTGAGACAGGGTTTCTCTGTGTAGCTCTGGCTGTCCTGGAATTCACTGTGTAGACCAGGTTGGCCTCGAACTCAGAAATCCACCTGCTTCTGCCTCCCAAGTGCTGGGATTAAAGGCGTGCGCCACCACTGCCTGGTTTACACTGTTATTTCTTTAGTAGGTAGTCAATAATATTTTCAAAGCTCTAGAAACAGGATAATTGATCTAAAGCCCTACCACATTTAGAATACATTAGATGCTAGGTAATGTTATCGCCTAAAGAAAATGCGTTGGCTTCCTGAATTCCAGAGCTATTATGTTCCCTTATTTTAGGTTCTCTTATTCTTTGAAGTAGTCTATGAAAGTTCCTGTTTAGTATAGGAACAAGAAAGTACAGATGGAATAGTCTCTAAATCAGAAAAGTTAAAAATACTGTATCCTTATCACATATCCTGAGGCAACTAATTTAATTTTCTTTTATGCCTTTCTGACTTCAGTTTTATTAAATTTTCAGTCTGTCAACATCATGGAGAATTTTCTTAATTTTCTGGATTGACTTTCTGATAGCGTGCTTCGTATTAAAGACAATATTTTAGCTGTGGTTGAAATAATTTATAGGTTGTCATTAATTCGTCAGTAGTATTTCAGAAACCTTCTTAAAACTTTGCTCACTGCCCCTTGTTTGTTTTTTTCTTGGTTGGGACAAGGTAAGTGCTGGGCAGGAAGCTGAAGTGTCACGGGGAGCCATTCTCCTCCTTGAGGACTATGTAGGAACCAGAGTGAAAGCTTGGCAAGCGTAATCTACCAATTTGATAGTATTTCCCTTAAATCAGGACATAGGACATTTTTTCGTATCTTCATAATCGTGTTAGGAAAAAGGGAGCATCTTCTTGCCTGTCAGCTACGTGCTCACGGAAAGCTGTGCTTGCATGCTGCATCTGGTTTACTCTGGTCATGAAATGCATTTGGCAGAGAGGATGAGAAGACCAGGAAAAGCATTGCACCGTCATGCAAACCTGATGGGACTGTGGGGAGAAGTCTTCCAACTGCACAGAGTGCTTCAGGTTTTCAGAGTTTTCTGTCTCTGAAGGGTATTCTCCCTGGATACATGCTTACGTGAGACTAGTTGATTTAGTATGTTCTCTGTTGAAACCTTTTGGGAAAGCCTCCTTATTGATCTTCTACTGACTGACACATACTAGGTAGGTACTCTCCGCTCTGGAATGGAATAGTTTGATCAGTTCTATGTAGGCTTGAGTAGCAGCTGATGCTGAGGCAGAAGGGGCAACCATTGAGGTGATGTTTATCATTAATGACTTTATCATCTAATCTTTGAATGGTAGCAGTGTTAGGAAAGCTTGCCTGGAGAGAGTATGATGACCAGCGCTCTGGTGTCTTTGATATCCTGAGTGTTTGTCCTCTCCACATAGAACTGAAGAGTGGGTCTGAGATTATTAACATGCTTTAGATTCTTTGTTACAATGTTCTTTTATTTTTTTCCCTAGAGTAAAGTTTTAGAGGGTAGCTCAGCATCAGAATACAGTATCAGAACTGACAAATGTCCTGTCATGCAAATTAAAAATTTAAATAATTTCCCTTATGTATGTTGAAGGAAGAAATATGCATCTGAATATATATTCAGCAGTTTTCCTAAAACACTCTGAGATAAAAAAAAAATCAGTATGTATTTAAAATAATTTGGGGCCAAAATGATTTATATATGCAAGTCATTTCCAATGTCTTTTAAAAAAGAAGTTCTATTTCAGGCCTGTCTTTCTCATGCAGTGACAAGATTATCTCTGTTTTGGAGAGTCAAGCCAAAACATTTTCTTTTCTCTTCTGAGTGCCTCTTTTCAAAATCTGTTGGTATATTTTCTGTATAAAACAGTAAAACTTCATGTATCTGTAGGCCAATGGTTTCCAAGACTGGTTGCCCATTAAAATCACCCAACTGCTATTTCCAGTGACTAGTTTGGAACTACTGGAGCCCCACTACTTTAGTGGGGCTCAGAACCTTGGTGACTTTAAAATGCTCCTCAGGCTGTTTGATTGCAGCCAGAATATAGAGCAAAGGGGCCGTAGGAAACAAATGTCAGTGTAAGTCTGCTGCATGCTACTTATTTTGTGGTGAATTATCCTCTTTGGTTGGATTTTTGTTGCTGGGGTATGAGTAGGAGTCATAAAGATTGACTACAAAGTAGAGTTTGGTCATTTGTATTCAGACCTGAATAGTGCTTGATGCTAGCGGAGGCTGATGAGACAGCTGTCGAGCGAGTAAGTCCCATTATTTTAAAAACATGATTTCACAGTTCTGACTTCTCAGATGACTCAGTGCCTCTCAACCTTTTTTGTAAGAAGCAAATGGGAGAAAGGACATGCTAAACATGGTGGTGTTAGTACCCCATGCACAGACAGATTCTCACTCACTTAGGGGGAAGTGGAGAGCTCAATACACAAGTGATTTTGACACGGGTGATCTTCATAGTTCTTTTAATTATCATGGAAGTCCACTTGCCTGTTCTAGCACAGTAACTTGAAAATTATTGGTTTAAGAGATCTATTTCACTATATATCTTCAGATTGTGGGCAAGGAACTTGTTAGAGTTTGAATGTCACATTTTTCTAACCACGAAGTGTCAACTAGGATCATTTGGTAGCTTTTCTGTAGCATCCACAATCAGTTAATTCAAATGCTTGGCACTTTGGTAGTGATAGCTGGAAGGTGGGACCAGTTAGGGACCTAGGTTGGGATATATTTGGCAAAGCTCCTTCTCAAGACATTCATTTTGTAATTTACATGGTAACTCGTGGTTCCTAGAGACTCCAGGGGAATTAGGCATCAGCTACTGAAAAGCTTCTTTTTTTTTTTTTTTTTTATCATCATCACCAGTACAAGCTCCTGGTTTGTGTTCTCTCAGAGGTCAGTACTTTGAGAACCAAATTTTATTTATTTATTTATTTATTTTTTTAATTAGGTAATTTCCTCAATTACATTTCCAATGCTATCCAAAAAGTCCCCAATACACTCCCCCCCCAGTCCCCCACCCACCCACCCCCACCCCTTGGCCCTGGCATTCCCCTGTATTGGGGCATATAAAGTTGGCAAGTCCAATGGGCCTCTCTTTCCAGTGATGGCCGACTAGGCCATCTTTTGATACAAATGCAGCTAGAGACAAGAGCTCTGGGGTACTGGTTAGTTCATAACAATGTTCCACCTATGGGGTTGCAGTTCCCTTTAGCTCCTTGGGTACTTTCTCTAGCTCCTCCATTGGGGGCCCTGTGATCCATCCAATAGCTGACTGTGAGTATCCACTTCTGTGTTTGCTAGGCCCCGGCATTGTCTCACAAGAGACAGCTATATCTGGGTCCTTTCAGCAAAATCTTGCTAGTGTATGCAAAGCTTCTTATGACCTGGAGTTGAAAGCCTTGAACATTCCTTCTGCAATGATTGCTAGTACAAGAGGTCTGAAAGACGCATTGATGCCAGCAGAGGGGGAGTTATTTGTGAGAGGAATAGAAAAGAACTTGCAGCTGATTTTAAACTCCCATTCACTGAAGGTGAAATGTATACTGCTAAAAGCACATCACAAATTTCTGAACAATTGATTCATGGGTTAAGCGTCTTAGTATAGAAGCTCATTGTCTTTTACTTGATTACGTTCAGAACTCCCTAAAATCCTGTCTGTGTATGTACCAAGCTTCTTTTCTTTGACCTATATTTTTGAAGTACAATGGTGATTATGGAATTCTTCCTTAAAACTACAGATGGGATGGACCCCACCCCTTTTACAGAAGACCTTTAGTGTCAAAAAGTTCTGTGTGTGAAGATATGGTCCAGTGATGATTATCTGTAGTGGTTTGAATGAGAATGGCCCCTTAGGCTCATTGGGCTAATTGGGTTTTTTGTTCCCAGTTGATGAACTATTTAGGAAGGACTAGGAAGTATGGCTTTGTTGGAGGAGGTGTGTTAATAAGGATAGACTTTGAGTTTTCATGTCAGATCTATTCTTACTTTCCTGCTTTTTCTATCATGTGGATCAGGATGTAAGCTCTCAGCTACTGCTCCAACATCATTTCTGCCTGCCTGGTAGCCTGCTGCTGTGCTCCACCATAATGACCACGGAGTAATCCTTCAAATTATAAGCAAGCCCCCAATTAAATGCTTTCTTTTATAAGTTGCCTTGGTCATGGTGTCTTCTCACAGCAATAGAAGAATAGATACTCCAAGAGGCTCCAGAGAGACACAGTTTGGGTTCAAGCTTTGGTGCTGCTACTTTCTAGTGTGGCAGCTGTGGGCACTGCATCCTCTCCATATATTTTGCCATATGTAAATGAGAACTACCTACTTCAGTGGGTGGTTCTGAGAAGTAAATGTATAATATACAGAATAGAATATGCTGCAACATTGATCATAGTTATTGTTCTCAGAATTGCAACCTCATTTCCCATGACTGCCCTTGTACTCAGGCTGCTGCCTCAGTCTACTGTCTTCCACTGTCTTCCACGTTTTCTGAATATTTGTTGTCATTTCCTTTGTTTACACTGGTTCCTATCTGCTAGGAAGTAGACTCCTCTCTCTGTGCTCTAGGAAGTGCTGTTATCTCAAAGTATTTCTAAGGAGTCTGAATATGGGAAAATTGGAATGTCTACAAGGTCAAATTTTGTCTCTTAAAACCCAGTTTATGTATTTTGTCAGGACAACACTTTGTGTCTGGATTTGAGTTTCCCACACATAGAGCGCAGGGTGGTGCTCACATATTGATGCTTAATATTAGTCTCAGTACAGGACAGGCAAGGCTAGGCTGTGCCCTATGTACATCTGCAAACCTTGATGCAGCTCCTTCTCAGTTTTGCTTTCTCAGCCATGAATTCACGGTGAGTTAGAAGGAGAAGCTGATCATGTGCTCACTGAGGCCTGTGGCTGGGGACGGCTCTGTCTGAAGCCCTGCTTTCATGTAACAGCTGCAGAGGAAAGTATAGGGATGCATGCTTGGCTCTTACAATGCACAGGGACGCCCATGTTACTTCTGTTCCCCTGTCATTAGCCAGATAGATAAATAGTCATACTTGATGTCTGTATGGATGAAAAAATAAGATCCTCTCATGCTATCAGCCTCACAGAATCAATTATTTATGAACAACTTCTAGTGGCTACTGCAGATGACTCCTGGTCTCATTAACTATTCCCAGAAGATGCATTTTGGTTAATAGGTCCACACTGCTATAAAGTTTGCACCTGTGGGCACCTCGTTAAGTTGTAACATTCAATTCAGCTGAGACTGTAGATCCTCTTTTATGGCCCATTTGGAGGCATGACTGTTCAACTAGAGGAGAGCAAGTCATAATCATGCAAGGAGCAGTCACATCTGTGTGACTGTGTGGTTTTGTTCTCAGAGATAGTAATGCTCTCAAATTTCTCATCTTTTCATGTTTGTAATAATGCAAAAAATACATGGCTTTTGTGTCAGTCACATCCCATTTGTGTAATGTAATAAAGTAAATGCTGAGAAGTAAGAGATACGCTATGATACTACACCAGAGCTATCACTGACTGAGTGCAAAATAGAGGCCTGGGTGAGGAGGGCACTAGGATTATGACTTGAGCAAACTGAACATGTTGAATAATTTAAAGTAATAGTGATCATAGCCAATTTGAAAGCTATCCAATATGCATGTGATAATCTTCAGTGTTTCAAAGTTTAAGAGAGTAAACAGAAGGAAATGATAGAATACACTTCCTATATATGAACAATTCAGCCAACTCAGCTTAAGTATTGGGGAGATCTTTGCTTTATGGAATAATCTGTATCTAGGGTCATGACAGAACCATGACATTTCGAGTTCTAAGAGATAAAGTGTAGACATCTGTGATGGTTTGAATGAAAATGGCCCCCAAAGGCTCATAGAGAGTGGCACTATTAGGAGGTATAGCCTTGTTGGAGTAGGTGTGGTCTTGTTAGAGGAAGTGTCATTGGAAGTGGAGTTTGAGTTTTCAAATGCTCAAACCAGACCCAGTTGTCATTCTCTCTTCCTGATGCCTGCCAAGCCAGATGTAGAATTCTGAGGACCTCTCCAGCATCATGTCTATTCACATGCTGCCATGCTTCTTACCATGATGATAACGGACTGAACCTCTGAACTGTAAGCCTGCCATGGTTTCCTTTATAAGTGTTTCTGGGTAATGAAGTCTCTTCAAAGCAATACAATCCTAAGATGACACCTATGGGTTTACAGGAGATATGGGCTTAGTGTGGGAGTGAATGACTTGCCATCCATACATAGCAAATAGAAGATTCAAGGTGACTGAATGTGCTAGCAAAGTGAGGCTGCTGCTAATTTCCTTATGTTGGCAACATGATATACATATACATAATTACACACACACATACACACACACACACTATATATATATATATATATATATATATATATATATATATATATATAAATTGTTTTATGTGCATCATGTGGGAGCGGGAACAGGTATGCCATGGTACAGTGTGGAGGTCAAAGGACAACACTATAAACTCAGTTTTCTCCTGCTTTCTCATGGATTCTGAGTATCTAACTTTTTGGCAATTCTTTTACCCATAGAGCCATCTGCCAGGCCAACATGATATATTTAACTGGATCTTGCATAGGGTGTAAAGCAGCGCTTATTCTGTCTCCTTGTCACCTTTCTATAGTGTGAAGGAAAGATCCAGAGGCTAAGAAAGTTCAGCAAGTTGTAAATAAAAGCACCCATACGATGGGAACAGAGATTAGGGAGTCAATGAAGGAGAGTGGATGGTTCTAACTCTCCAGCCTGCATTCCTAACAGACTTCCCTGAAAGGATTTCAGATGGGTTCTTTCTTAAACATGCATAGGGTTCCATTCTGTGGACAGTTTAGGGGCAGGGATGGCTGGAAGAGTCAACCAGTGAATGTGAACAATAATCCTGTTTCAGTTGTGATGATTTTCGAAGGATTTGAATTCTTTTGGCAAGGTTGACATTTTCAAACCGTCTGTCTCGAACTGTGCACATGTGTACCCTGCGTTGTGTTTAATTTGTTTATGAAACTGTTGCTTCAGAATCGTGGTAGAAAAAGCAAGTAAATATATACAACACGGCTGACTTATACCTACAATAGCTTCCTCATAAGTGACTATGGTGATAAGGGAAGATGTGGCAGTGGCTGAGCAGGAAATGGTTTTTAGTCCTAGGCAGCAGCATGTGCTTGTGGATTCTAACAATGTTTGCTCTAATTCAACATTAAATATTGTAAGGGCCAAAGGAAGTTCACAGCAGAATATATTTGCTTGGAAAATGTTTCATTTTCCACTGTCTGTTGTATGTTTTGCTCTTCAGAACTTTCACACTGACTTTTTTTTCCCCAGGAAAGAGATATCTGCTCCTTGCCACGTGTCTCGACCTGTTGTGTGTGGGTAGCTGTGTATCTTCACTGGAAGGGGACAGAGTCTGAAGCCAAGTGGAGTGATTTTAAATTGGCTGAGTCTTAACTCTCTGAGGGCTATGGCTTGTAAGGAGACAGGGCCTTGGCAATACGTACCAAGAGCATGAACTGGTTGGTTGGTAACACAAATTAATTCATTGGCCCATTCCTTTTGGGAATGTTGGTCACATTTGTTGGTAAGAATCTGAGTTACCTAGGAAATAGTGTTTTCCCTTTGTGTCTGGGGAATTTATTCTAGAACTCCCCAGGGACACACAATTCTGTGGATATTCAAATTTTTCATAAACAGTGGGGTAGTATGTGCACAGAATCTATATCCTGTGGTATGCTGAAAATCATCTTGATTCCTTATTTTCCTGAATACTCTGGAAGCATTTGCCGATTGTTATGTCACTTAGGAAATAATCATAGGGGAAAAGGTCCATCTGTATTGAGTAAAACACATATTTATACTTCTTTGAGTGTCTTGATGTGTTTTTGGCTGAATCCATGGATGCTAAACTCAGATTCACAAGACAACTCTGCTCGCATGAGTACTGGGTTTCCTAACTTTGGTGGGGTCAAGGTCATTGCTTCTCTCTGATGTTTCCATCCTACATATACACAACAGCACCTGCATCTTTGTGTGGTAGTAGACATTCTGGGAAGAGTGAAAGGTTCTCAAGACATTTTATGACAACTTCATATACATGTGTGTGTATGCGTGTGTGAATTAAGGAAATTATAGAGATGTTCTTTCTATATAGGGCTAAGCACTCAACAGTGCTTTGACCAGCTATGAAGCTCAGTGCTGTTGGTAAGGAGCATTTTTGAAAACCTGATTCAAAAATGAATGTGTGGGACTGTTTAAGTCTTCTGTTATCCAATGTTTGTAGTTTCAAATCGTTAGTGATTGCAGTTTTACTACTATGGGCTGCCCTAGGATTCTATTGTGATAAACCACCATGATTAAAAGCAACTTAGTGAGTGAAGGGTGTATTTCACCTTAGCAGTCCATCACTGAGGGAAGCCAGGGCAGGAACTTAGGGTAGGAACTGGGGCCAGGAACTGAAATGGAAGCCATGGAGGAGTACTGCTTACTGGCTGATACTCATGGCTTGCTCAGCCTGCTTTCTTATACAACTCAGGACCACCAGCCCAGAGGTGGTACTATCTACCATGGTCTGGGCCTTCCCTTATGAATCACTAAGAAAAAAAATGATCTACAGGCTTGGCAACAGATCAATCTTACAGAGGAATTTTCTCAATTATGGTTCCCTCTTCTCAAATGACTTTAGCTTGTGTTGATTTGAGAAAAACAAACAGAAAGCCCAAAACAGCAGCAACAGCAGCAGCAGCAAAAACAACAGAATCACTCAGGATGTGGATCTTCCATTAATATGCTTATTACTTTACAGTTATAGTACTTTTAGGGTATGCTAGTTAAAAGTTGTAAATTCACTCAGACTTTTTACTTAAATTAAATTTGAAGATATTTTGTTCTCTATTATGCTTTTGGATTTCTACAGTCACATGCAATTTCTATGCACACACATGTATATTTATATACTTACATACCTATATCTGTATTCTGAATTGTTTTGCATGGGTGCATGGCATCTTGGCAGGATTAAATAGCCGCATATTGAAGGATTTTCCAACTGGGCATGTTTGTTTGACAAAACAGTTCTCTTCAGTGATTGGTCAAGTAGTTTGCTGGCATGGTTTCACTTCTTGTCCTTGCAGAGACTTCTGATATCTCAGTCTGCTTCACTATAAACTTCTCTCCAGGCAGTAGGGGAAGCAGCACCTCTCTATCTCTGAGGAGTCTTGGGATGAAGTGGCCTGCTGGTCACACCCATTGTTGCTGCCACCAACTGTCATTTTGGCAGCAGCATTTCTGTCTTGTACAATTCAGTTCATAAATGCTTGAAAAAATGTAAGCATTTAAAGACCTCAAAATATTTTTTACAAGTTATACTTTACATGATTTTTAAAAAACACATTTTCTGCTCCTTCACACTGCCTCCTCCACGCCATCTCTCCAGCGGCAGTCAGCGGATAGGCGGAATGACACCTTGTTGGCAGAATGATTCTGTCACAGGATAGGGAGGTCTGCAGCATGAGCTCTCTTTACCATACCTTCATATTTTGCAAAAACAGAATAAAATTATCATTTTCGCGCCAGTCCTGCTAAGGCAATGGTTAGCTCAGCAGGAACCCAAATATGAGGATTTAAAAGGAGGGTATGGGATTTTACCCCTGGGTCAGGTGACCAATAACTGTCATTCCCATGCTTGTAGCTCTTCCATGTAACCAATTTCTAAAACATACAGATTTGATACATGGTTCAAGCTAACATTTTCAACCCCATCTGAGAAAGTGGGGACCCTTGTTATGAATAATGCTGAGTAAGGCGGCAGCCTGGGACAGTCACCTTTCATGTTGCCTTCAGTTCTAAAGCAGCTTTCAATTCTCTGCCACTTTAGCTACAATGTTACTTTGGAAGGCCAAGGTCTTATGATGTAAATGAAAACAGAGAAGGGTTTTAAAGTTGTGCTGCTCTCTTTCATTTCACTTGTAATGTTTCTACCCTCTAGATATCCAGCTTGACTAGAATTATGTCTATATATACATATATATACATATATATACATATATATATGCACATATATACATATATATTAAACAACAAAATGAAGAAATATTGGATCTATCCCACATTTCTATGTAAATATATAACAATATATGTAACTATTTAAAAATATCCTGAAAGCATATCTAGTATGGATTTCCTTTATTTGTGCAGTTATCTGTGACAATTGTGATTTTTCTTGAAATATGAGGTCTTCTATCTTCTCTTTACTTTCAGGAGTGTGCAGAAAAACAGCTCCTATTAGATGCAGGAGTGAGATGCTGTGTTGCTCATTTGTAGGGGAATACAAACTATGCATGGCAGGTGTTTGCTTTCATGAAGGAACATGCTGATCTGAGTTCTGCAGTCAGCTCAGGGACAGGCTGTATGGTCCAGCAGCATGGTCTGTAGGCTGTAGATTTAGGACCCTGCTGAGCCACTATAAGAGGGCTTGCTTTTGACTCACTTTAGGATGAATTTAAAACAAAGTGGACGTACAATTTATTTACAGAAAAACATATATATACATATATACACATATATATTCATATATTGGTTCCTTAGCCAATAAATGTGAATGGTCTCTGAATTTCCTTGAGAATGTATAGTTTTTTTTTTTATAAATGCATTGCCTTTATGAAGTTGTATATGTATTCCTGTGCTTATTCATTTTGTGATTTGTCATTATTTCGATCTTTCTTACTTTGAGACAATTGAACATAATACATATGTATTATTCTCTTAAACCAAGGTCAGCTACTCCATTCTGCTTTCTTCCTCCTCAGAGACAACCTCCTCCAACTTCCTTAAGTGTTTGTTATCATGTATAAGCAACCTTCTTGATTGTATCCTATATTGCTTAATATAAAATTCAGGCATTTTAACTTGTTCAATTATAGTTAAGAATTTAGTTCCTTTTAATTCCTTCTTCCCATGTCACACCCCTCTCTCCATTTCTCTGCTTAAAAAATTATTGTTTGAGAAGTAAACATTTGGCCTTTATGCTAGTTTGATGGTAAACACTGTTTAAAGCTGATCACAAAATTATAAACTTCTTTGTTTCTTGATTGTAATAACTTTGTTGTGTCAATCCCATAATGTATTTCTATAATATTCCTATACATGCATTTAAAACGTATCTGGTTGTTTTCTGGGATAGGAAAGGTCCTTTGAATATAGGCTTTTGGGATTTATGTCCTAAAATGTCAGTTTTTATATTTTTACTAAGACTTGAGTCACAGCATCTGAAAGTTAGGTGGCAGCCTTTCAGCATGTTGGAAGCAATGTGTAACTGGCTCAATTTTCAGTGTTGTTGAGCAGGCCTTTTTATTGCTATAGCCTCAACCCTCTCCATTTTTCTCTAGTTATCTGGACTTTTATGTGGATTATTAAGACATTTTATAATACTCTGCAGCTTGGACATTTATTAGAACTTTGACTGTGTAGACCTATCTTGTAGTTTGTAGAGACATCCTTTCTCTCTTTTCTCTGCTCAATACATATGATTTTCAAGCTGGTCTTTTGTTGATTATTCCAAATTGTATTTTAGACCTGGAGTTCTCTTCTATTTGTCACTTCATTGTTTCCCTTTTCCCTCTTTTTTTTTTTGTTACTTTATTTTAATATTCTGTGAGGTATTTTTATGTTTATCTTAACTGTTTATTGGTCTGTATTTCTTCCTCTGCCTTTAAATTTCTAAGTTCCCCATTACCCCTCAGCTTGTTTCCTAGTATTGAGTACTTCTGTCGCTTGCAGAATGAGATGCTGTCTGATCTGAGAATATATTTGTTAAAGTTCTTGTGACACTTTCCTGTTCTTGGCACTCTTTCGCCATAGGCTGTTTAGTTTCAGTTTGTGTCGGTCCCTGACTTCCTTGCTACAGAATTACTAAGACTGTGTGGTGACTTCAGTGGATTGTTGTCTGGTCTGACTGGCTGCCGATGTTTCTCCCTTAGGGTACATCTACCTTTCACTCATTCCTTTACAGTGTATATTCTCATTTAAATTTAGAAAGAAAATCTTGCTTACATAGATGTCTAGTAGTCATTAAAATGACCATACTTTTAAAATATATTTTAAAAGAAAATTATGATCGATAATTTTGATTATCAATAATTTTGATACTATGCCCAAACCTAACAAGTGGTCCTTAAAGGTTGGTTGAAGACTAGAGCACACAGTCCAATCTCATGACTTTTCATATTCAATGACATCATAAAGCACAGATTTTTCATCCTTTTGAAGTTGAATTTTTTACCTGTATATGGTCTGAAACACTTCAGAACACATTGGTCATTTTGCAGATACTGGTTGACTGAATCTGAAAGTGTTAGGGAATTTTGAAAGATCATATTTAGTTATGTCATCATCAATATCATTAGGAAAACCCTTGAAGACTGAGAAGGTGTCACTCTCATGACAGGTTATATGGTGTTACCAAATCCTAACTTTTGCATGAAAGTGAAAATTTTATCATTAACAATAAGTGTTCAGTTGTCATTCTTTTTTTTGTTTGTTTGTTTTTATTTTTTATTTATTTTATTTTATTTTTTGGTTTTTCGAGACAGGGTTTCTCTGTATAGCCCTGGCTGTCCTGGAACTCACTCTGTAGACCAGGCTGGCCTCAAACTCAGAAATCTACCTGCCTCTGCCTCCCGAGTGCTGGGATTAAAGGCGTGCACCACTATGCCTGTCAGTTGTCATTCTTGAAGTGGAGGGATCATCACGTTCTCACTTTCTTAGACATTATCTGTAAAATACCGAAGTCTGCATAATCATTGTTTTTCTGTCAATATCTAAAGTAAAAATGGTCATTAAAAAACCACTTGAGCTGGGCAGTGGTGGCGCACACCTTTAATCCCAGCACTTGGGAGGCAGAGGCAGGCAGATTTCTGAGTTCAAGGCCAGCCTGGTCTACAGAGTGAGTTCCAGGACAGCCAGGGCTACACAGAGAAATACTGTCTTGAGAAAAAAAAAGTCACTAGATCAGTTTGTCAACAGTATGCCATCTTTCCCTTGAAGATAACTGGCTTTGTCTTCATAAAAAATAGTTTATATGTAAACCCAACTTTATCACACAGAGTATTAAAATAATGTGAAACCAAACACTGAGCTTTAGTAAAACTAATTATTTTAATGCTTTGCCAAGAACTTTAAATGAAGGCACACTTATATAATAAAATGGCCATTTTCAAAATTTAATTCTAACTGTATTATAGACTTAGATGTAAATGCTACACTGTAAAACTTTTTTTTTCACTGTAAAGCTTTTAAGCAGAAAACCCAGAATACCTTTGGCATGACAGAGATCACTTTTAGTTATACCATCAATGATATATGAAGTATATATTCTATAACCTAGTCTTCCTTGATTTCATATTTATTTACATCATTATCAATTTCATCAGGAAAACTCTTTAAAAATGAGAAAGTTCCATACTTATGATAGATGATATTACTTGGCCAAACCCTAAACTCTTGCATGAAAGTGAAATCTTATCATTAACAATGAACATTCAGTTGTCAGTCTTGAAGTAAATTCTATAAGATTGTATTTTCACAGTTTTCTTAATTTTCTTTTGAGATAGGGTCTCATGTGGCCTAGGCTGAGCTCAATTTTTATGTTGATGTAGCTGGCCTTGAACTCCTCAGTATCATGGTTCTACCTCCTATGTCCTGGAATTATATGTACATGTATAAACTCTTAGACTTCATTAAAATTAAATAGTTCTGCCTTGAGGGTTTCAGTGATTTTGAGGCCAACCTGGTCTACAAAGGGAATTCCAGGACAGCCAGGGCTACACAGAGAAACCCTGTCTTGGAAAAACAAACAAACAAACAAACAAACAAACAAACAAACAAACCAAACCAAATTTCTGCCTTTAAAAAATACTTTGAAAAGTGTATGAATATAATATAAAGAATGGAAGAAGAGTTTTCCCTTAAAAAATTTAAATGGCATTTTATTTATTTCTAGTGTATGGAGAAAGATGGAGGCACACATTTGCTGTGAAAGTTGCAGAAGTTGAAGGGTAATTTGAAACCAAAAAATCTGGCTTTCTTTCTCATCCTTGCATCCCAGGCTGTCCAGGTCACTCAATGATCTGGAATAAATGTTCTCAATGGAAACATTTTATAAAGACTTTTACCCAAAACTTATCAATAACTCTTAAAAATCACAAGGAAGATAATGAATAACTTGACTAATGAGCCACAGTTCTGCAAACAGTTTACCAAAGAACACACACATGTGACAAATAAGTATATGAGAAGTTGTCTCTTATCCTGGTTCATCATCATTAGAAAAATGCAAATCAGAGCTTCAAAGATACATTGATACACTCTGATTGGCCCCAAAACAAACTCTAACAATACCTAACACTGGTGAAGGTAGGGACTGATCCCCAGTTTGTTACTGAAGGGTACGAGACTAGATCAACCACTTAGGAAGATGACTTGGTAATTTCTTATAAAATTGACAATACCTTTTCTATAAGGTTAGTAATTACATTGGTTTTTACTAATTACTCAGAGTTACAAATACGTCTACACAAAAGTCTGAACATGCATCTGCAAATGTAACTTAGTGACAGAGCCCTTGCTCAAAATGCTGAAGGCTCTGGTTTCAGTTCCCAATCTATAAAGTCCCTATTTAAAAACCACAACAACAACAAGACACACAATCACATAATCTCATCATGAGTATTGATAGTAGTTACAGCCACAATTACTAAAATATTGAAGTGTGTGTGGCTGGATAAATAAATGGCAGTATTGTTAGACAATGAGAGGCCACGACATGCTAGAAGACATACCCATCTGGGCAGGGACTATGACTTGCTGTGTAAGTAGGAGGACCTTAATTCAGATCCACAGCACTCATGTAAAAGATAGGCGTGCTGTTGCTCATCTATAACCTGAGTATCAGCAGGTAGTTACGGGAGGATCCCTGGAGCCCATTTGCCAGTGATCCTAGAAAAAAAAAAACAGTGAATGCCAATAAAAAAGAGATACTTTCTCAAAAAAGACGGTGGAGGGTGATTGAGGAAGATAGTAGATGAAAACCTTTAGCCTGTATACACATGCACACACATGAACACACGCATACATGCACACACGTGGACACACATACACAGAGCAAATCAGAACATGAGCTCTCAAAAGAGCAAGAGACACAGGTCCTCCATGGCCAGAGAGATCGTGGAAGAAACCTGAATACATATCACAAAGTACAAGCAGATGATCTTGAAGGACAACACGTTGTGCTTAGTCTACTCTCCGCTGTTCTGGAAAGGAAAAGGCAGGGGAGAGTGAAAGAACCACGTTGCCCGAATCAGCAGAGCTGGGCAGAACAGAGCTCCAGATCTTTGGGTCATTGAAAATGTTCCACCTAACACTATGACAGTAGATGCATGCCATCATATATTTGTTTAGACCCATTGGATGTACATCAAAAGTGAATGCATGAGTTTTGGAGGATGATGAGGTAGCCATGAAGGTTGATCATTTGTAACTAATGTGTTAGAAGGAAACATTGATAACCAGGGCATGTGTGTGATGAGAAGTACGTGGCCAATCTTAGTACTTTGCTCTTAAACTCAAAAGAGTTCTTAAAAATAAAACTTTTTCAAAAATTGATTAAAAAGAAAACTCAAAGCATTTACAATGCAAAGACTTCAGTTTAGTTTTATGCCTCTTACAGCCTCCCTTCCACTAACCTCCCTGTTTTTATCTTATATACAATTTTTTTCCCTTAAGAAAATCATGATAACTTTTTCTAATTGTAGCCTTTCAGAATTCTCAACTGTGCCATCATTTGTTAAGTGCTGCGGCATCCTTCTAGACGACTGTGGGCTCTAATGCTAGAGAGAAATTCATTCATGTATCTACTTTGCTAGCCTTCTGTAGAAACAAGCTGGTCTCATGCTAACTCCTTATATTTTGTTCCATCCTAATTCTCCCAGACATCTTTCAGCTGGTGGCTGGATGCACACATCCTCAAATTACAGTGGCAATGAGGGCATGTCTTTTTCTTCCTGGTGACTCATCTTTGAAACACTGTTCAAATACTACCTGTTTTCTGGTCAAAATGCAGACATTCCCTCTTGGATAGTGTAGTCTAGGTCTTTGCGGAGAGATGTTCAGGCTAGTATGAGATCAATGTGAGCCAAGCATCCTAAATGAGTGTGTACTAAGAGTGCTTTCCAGTATTAAGCCACATAGCCGTACTTTCTTCAAATGTACCTTACCTACTGTCTAGGGACAAAGAATAGAATATTTTCTCATCTGCTTACTAAAATATATCTCACCTTCACTCTAGTGCTTATTTTTCTGGACCACATATTTTATTCACTTTACATCTCAATCACTGCCCTCCTTCCTGGTCACCCCCTCCCAAGCCCTTCTCCCATCCCCCTCTCCTTCTCCTCTGAGAGGGTGGATGCCCCCTTCCTCTCCCAGTGTACAATGGAGAATCATAGTGGTTTGGTTTGTACACCCTCACTATTTGGGTGACTATGGCAATTTGTGTACATTTCAGTTTCTGTATTTATAGAAAGGTATGTTATTAAGTTGTAGTAATGACTTAAACCAATGAATTAACATAGTTAAAATGTGTGCAGAGTGCTGGAGACCCCCATAGTGGACACACCTATAGCTGGAGTGGTGAGGATAACATCTGAAAGTGGAGATCAGGAATCTATCTCATACAGAAGTGCCTTGGATGAAAACTCACTCTCTCTCTCTCTCTCTCTCTCTCTCTCTCTCTCTCTCTCTCAGTATGTGTATCTGTGCATGTCTGTGTGTGTTTCTGTGTGTGTGTGTCTTTCTATGTGTTTTGTTCATGTTGTACACATGTGTGTGGGTGTACATGCATATGTTTGGAAGGTCTACTTTAGCTGTTTTTATCAACCATGCCCTCCATTATTTTTGAGACTGCGTCTCTCCATGAGTTTGGAACTCTTTGGTGCTGCTCAGCTGATTGGCCACTGAGCTCTGGAAATGCACTTGTTCTCATATGGGCATTTCAGATGGACTTGACTGGCCTTTACACAGATGCTGGGAATCTAAATTCAGGTTCCCATGCTATGTTCCAGACATTTTACTAACTGAACCACCTCACCAGTCGTAAGGAGTCTTTTAATAAGTCAACTTTTTTTTTTTAAATTAGGTTAAGAATAAGACAAATAGGATCAGTGCCTTGCTCAGACATGATCATAGAAGCTTCCCTATGTGGAAAATGAGAGAAAACACAGAGACCCACAGCAGACATTAATGCAGGCAGTGAGAGAACTTGTAATACTCAACCCTAAATGGGATGTGTCCATCAAATCCGTCCCGTTAGGGCTCAGAGACCTCTGCAGAAGAGGAGGCAGAAAGCGCTTAAGAGGGAGAGGAGATGGAGGACACCAGGAAAGCAAGGTCCTCTAAATCAGCAGAAATAATGCACACACAAGCTCGCAGAGACTGAGGGGCAAGCATAGGGCTTGCCCCAGGTGGGGTCCTAGCTCAAAGGAGAAGTGGACACATGCCCTTATCCTTAACTCACAAGCAGTCTCCAATTGATAGCCGTGTGCAAATAAAATTTTACTTTTCTCCAGGGGTGTTTCACTGGGGAAACAGACTAATCTTAAGATGGTAGGCATGCCCAGTAATCAATGGCCTGTAGTATATGAACTCAGTGGCATCTTTAGAGGTTCCTTGTCTCACAGTGTCATGGCAGGGCTCTCTCTCTCTCTCTCTTTCTCCTCTCTTATTATTTTATTCATATTTATTCCCCCCTTATGTGCTCTTTGTATATATATTATGGTTTCCAGTTTTGTGGTTCTATGTAATCCCAGAGTGTATGAATGAAAGGGTTTCTGTGTCCATGTCTGTTTCTTATTCCTTTGGGGGCCTCATTTCCTTCTGTTTGTTTTGTTCTATTCCAACATGCTTGTTTTAGTTTATCTTTTTATATTACATTTTATTATTATCCCTTAGAAACACATTTCTAATGAGAGTGAGAAAAGAGGTGGTCCAGATGGGATGAAATTGGGAGAAGTTAAGGGGAGGGAAACCATGATCAGGGTGTATTAAATGAGAAAAAGTACTTTCAACAGAAGAAAAACATTTAATAAGGTAATGTACAGTTTCAGTTCCTTTCTATAACTTACTGGAGTAGTTCCTGCTTTGAAGGTAGCCAGTGACACTAGACTCTTGACATGAGAAGTGTCTCCTGGAGTGAATGACAACACAGAAAGAGAGATGGAACAGCCTTTAGTTTTATCTCCAAGTTCTTGTGCTGCATACTGTAGATTTGTGTTTAACTCCTATGCATATAGCTGAGAGCACTTGGGAACCTGTCTTTCTTTGCTGCTTTATGGCACTTTTGAAATTATTGTTTCTTATTTTGTGTTCTGAAATAGTTAACTGTAAACACTTTTCTCGAATAAAAAATTCATTTTGTTTTTTTTTTCTCCTTCTACTCCACATTAGCTCTGTTTTCTCTCAGAACCCCTATGGACTTGACCACTGCCTGTTCCTCACTTTACTTTGCAATAAGCCTTTGCCTCTCTCTTTGTCTCCCTGTTGGGATGTGGCTTTTCATCAGGGCTGCAAAGCTGAGAGTGAAGGTCAACATCTGAGTATCCCTTTGCATTCCATGTGAGTGCTGTCCGATGGCCTCACTGCATGACCAGGGCTGAGCTCATGTCTTCAGGTGCTTAATGTAAGCTCAGGGATGCTCCACAGAGAATTAATTGTCATCAGCTCCTGTGGGAGATACAGACCTGTCCTCTTCCTTTGCAAAAGTACAAAAATGCCTTGAGACTATCTCAAATATGTCACTATTATCAACAGTTGTATTTATAGTATCCTTCACAGAGTGAGTGGTCTGACAAGACACGATCAAGGAACACTTTATGTCTTGACTCATGGCTAGAGAAGAATATACCAAAAATTCTCAAATGTGATTGCATTGGTTTATTTCTACATGAAATACAAACTACCAAGTGTGACTTCTGGGCATTCATTGTTAAGGTTGTTTGAACAAAAGTTATTGCCACATCAATCATGTCCTACAAAACCAATATGCCTTTCCCTTAAAATCTATCTACCTTTAAAGTCCTTAAGTTGATGATAAAAGAAATAAAACTCAATCACACTTGATATACTTACTACCTGATTTTTCTTAGTATCAGAAACTACTGTTGGAATATGAACTAACCAGTACCCCCAGAGCTCGTGTCTCTAGCTGCATATGTAGCAGAAGATGGCCTAGTCGGCCATCACTGGGAAGAGAGGCCCCTTGCAAACTTTATATGCCCCAGTACAGGGGAACGCCAGGGCTAAGAAGTGGGAGTGGGTGGGTAGGGGAGCGGTGGGGGGGCGGGAGGGGAGGGTATAGGGAACTTTCGAGATAGCATTTGAAATTTAAAATGTATATAAAGAAAATAACTAATAAAAAAAGAAACTGCTGTTGGGTTATTTAATGAGTTAACAAAGCATGAGACTTAGTACTTTATTATAAGTAGTTTTCTTGCTAAGTATAGGTTTTAACATAAAGTTCCTTTATTCTAATATGATTTATGTCAAAGAAAAATAAATGTTTAATGTACACAGTTTGTGTTTAGAGAAAAGTATGCACTGAAACCAGCATAGCAGCCAATGACATAAGTATATCCACCACTTCTCTTGCCTTTTCTTTCGATTTTTTAAAATAAGAATGCATGCAATAAGGGTTTCCACTTTACCAGTGTAAAATTGTTTGCTATGTAGATATCAGGCTGTAAACCAATCTCAAGGACTTATTCATCTTACAAGAGTAAAACTTTGTACCTGACTGTCACCTCCTCCCTTATCCCTGGTAACAGTCATTCTAATATCTCTTATAGCCATACTAAAAATAACCATTCAGTGCTTGTAGCCATTGCAAAGTGCCCAGGGTTGTTAGCAATACTGTCTCTGCAGTCCTGCTCTGTGGCAGTAATGTACAGATTGATTGCTTGTGGGCATTCAATTAAGTGTGCCTTTAGAATTAGCGTGCAAAGATAATGTGCTTTGATTTTCCATTAGATTAATTTGGTGCAGGTTTTTATGTGATAATTACCTTAGTGTACAATTATATTTATCAATTGTTTTCCCTGATATTCATCAGGACTCTTAAAGGTGAATTTTATTTTGGATCCTAAGGGTTTGTTTTGTTTTTTGTTTGTTTGTTTGTTTTTGTACTAGAGTCATTTTTGACTATTCACAGAAAAAGAAAACTTGACTAAACTCCCTCAAAGATGCTTGCAACAGAAAGTCCCATCACAACTTCACAATAATTTCTTTACTTGGGTTTTTAATTTGTCTATGTTTCCATGTCCTGAGGACAAACCTAACACCAGGGATCATCGAGCAGCTATTTGACTACCTGACAGGCATTCTGGACTTCTGTAAACTCTTGCACTTGTTATATACTTCGTGTTCTATATTTTGGGACACTGGGCAGGGCACATCATGTGGTGACTGCCAGGTAAATCCAGGACCAGGCTTCTAGGGACTGAACTGCTTCTCATTTTGACCCTTCATCAACCTACTATGATGAACATTTTTGTCCAGTCATCCCCATGTAATTTCTCAGGGTTGATGTTCTTACTATATCCCAGACCTCATTTGACATAGAGCAGAATTTACATTTCCCTTGGTCAGTGCAGTTCAAAATGACCAGTTGTTGATGTGGATTTGTTCAACTCCACAGTTTTTACTACTTAAATGAGGAGTAAGCATTTCATAAACTTCACTCTTGTTTGTCAGTATTAGCTCTCTTCCATTCCATATCCTCCTTGTTAGTAAAATATGATGGGAATTTCTGAAAGCCAGAGAATTTGATAATTCTTTATGAATAAACTGTCACAACTGAGGAAGGGAAGCTGGAGGGAAGCAGAGAGTTTGTCTTCCATTTGGGCTTAATGCTAGATTTGCTGTGAACTTCTAGGCATACCCCAGGAACCTGTGTGCATGGTTGGTTGAACTCTATTTTCACTTTCAAAGGCCTCTGATCCTCCTCTACAGTGGAAGATACTTACTCTCATGCAGAAGGCTTGCAGAATGTTCCTTGAACTTTTAAATAGGTTCATAACTTCTGGAGTTACACACTTCTTGCTTCATCTCCACCTGTTCACCTCTGTTCTGTTTGCACTCATTTATTCTGCCTCTTTGCCCTTCTGTTCAGTCTCTTTTAAAACAGCAGTAGCAGCAACAACAACATAAAATTGGACATCTGTAGCACTGTGCTGTAGAGTAATGAAAGTATACATGTGTATCCATCCATTCTGACAGGTCAAGTACTTGCAGCAAGAAAAACAGTCCTTTACCTTGTTAGCAGTCCTGATAAAGGAATAGCCTCTTTCTAGAAAAACTGAGGACACACAGGCATCCTGGATAAGAAGACTTAGAGCTTCCAGAGGCAATAAAAACTCTAGGCTTATGAGATAGCTTTGCAGGTAAAGGTACCTGCTACCAAGCCTAATGACCCATGTTCAATCCCCAGGATCTACTGAATGGAAAGAGAAAATAAACCCAGTGACTATAAGTTGTCCTCTGACCTTCACATGCCTTTCCTGGGGTTTATGCCCCACCCAGTCAAATAAATAAATGCATACAAAGAATGCCGGCAGCCAGAAACAGGCCTCAGATAATACAAGTTATTTTTATATAGTTATCCAATGGCTTAACACCATCAATGATTCTTTCTTACTTATGCAAATTGTTCTGTGTAAGTTGGAAGGTGCTCCTTTTGATTGTTGCCTGACTATTATTTATTGTCAGGCTGAGGTCTCAGACTGATAGAGCTCCACATTAGCATAACTTTTACTAACACCAAGCAAAGAAGAGTGCCCTGTAAATGATTTAGCCTCTCTGAAATGGTGCAGACTAGTAGTCACATATATTATCTCTATTCAAGATTCATTGGCCTGAGTAAGTCACAGCACTGTGTCATAAATTCTGATGTCCTGAAAGTAGCTGGACTGTGTGCCTGGAAGGAGCAGACCATGGACTTTAATGAACAGTGCTAACTAGCACTGGCTGTAGCTGATGTGCTGCAATAACTCTGGGTTGTGTGGAAGGAACAGAAGGTGGTCCAGACAGCTCTGAACTAAGAGGCTATTATATATAAAAGCTCAAATTATATACTGGATCCTGCATGACTGACAGTGACACAGGGGCTTCCCAGCCTAGGAGGGTCAGTAGAAAATAAGTTCACCTGGCAATGGAGGCTTGCTATACAAGGATCTGTATTTTAGTAGTCTGAGATTACTAAGTGAATGGAGAAAGGAGCATAAGGAATTTGAGGAAATTCTGTATGCTGTTATGTTTGAGATGGTTTTATCTGTATTTAAAACAAATTATACACTAAGGACATTTTTGATGATTTAGAAATGTGAGTATTGTGGCTTTACAAATGCTCCTGTGTTCTGTATATTTAACAGGAATAGCAAACTTATATCACCCTGTGTTTGGGTTATGTATGGAGGTGGGAGTGGCAAGGTTTGAAATGACTTCAAAGGTTGCTAGCACAAACAAACATTCAGTAAGTATTTAAATGAATGAGTTGTAAAAGGTACCAGTACTCCAGTGTGAAGGGTGTGGTATCAAAAGATAGCTCAAGAAATATTGACTCTTCTAGGGACTATTAGTCGCCAAAGAGTTGAGTTAGGATAACAGTGCCTTATCCAGTGAAGGGCATCCATGGCGGAGGGCGACTTTGCCTTTGTGCTGTCAGTTCCACTTAAGTCCTTGCTTGCAGATTCTCTCCCAAGCCTTGAGACCTGGTGCTTTGTCGATGTTACCATTTTATCTTGGTCATGATGATGCTTTTAATGTTTCTAGTCTTTGTAACCAACTGGTGCTCTCCATCTGTCTTATACAAAACCTTCTGAAAGAATATTTTCTTCAATGTATTAATCTAATTTTTACCTATTTTAATCTGTAATATTATCTCTCTCTACAGTTTATAAACACAGAAGATATTTTACTTTCTAGTTATGTTTTGAACTGTGGTGAACACATTTAGAAGCCTCTGATCTAGTATTTCTGTGAGTCTTCATTGTTTCAGGCTGGGGCTTTGGTTGATATTGGAGTGAACGGTGGGGGGGGGGGGATAATTGTTCAGCCTGCACTGCAGTCAGTATGGCAGTGTATTTACATTCATTTCCTGTTTTGATGATACACTATGTAACTGGACTTTGGCTACTTTGTGGGTCCTTCTTTATTCTACTCTTTTCACCCTTTCAACCCTTAATACTAGATAGGAGAGGAAAAAAAAAGAATAGAGGGGAAAGGAGGTGATGTTATTGTTAGACTACTTCCTGCTAGTTAAGGGCATCAAGTTTCTTGGGCAAGTTTGATATTTAATTATTTCTTCTTCTTCTTCCTCTTTTTCCTCCTTTTGTGCACGACTAATTAACAAACCATGACCAATAACAACCCACAGCCTCTAACCAACAACTGCCTCTCAGTGGCCCTAACATTTATATACCCTCAGAATAGTCCTCAGAATTCCAAACATTACACAACCACAGAAACTATATGCAGCTGGCAAAATCATGTCCCTGCACAAGGCAAATCATAATCAGCTGTGGTGGACAATCTGCAGCAGCCCCATATCCCACACCTGGGATTAAATGAAAACACATTCATTCATATTTCAGGGCTTTCAAAAGAAACTAAAATTTTCTCTACAATGATATACCTCTTTTAGCTATTTAGGTGGGCCTTCTCAAAGATGGTAAATTATAGATTGGTGTCCAACGAAGATATACAGGTGGCTAAAAGTGTGTAAGTGGTTCTCATCAAAACCATAAAGAGATATTCTCTTACATCTATTAAAAGGCTATTGTCACCAAAACAAAATAGTCAAGGTGACAGAAATTCTTAAATGTTGTTGGTGAGACTTTTGGATAGTATAGCCATCATGGAAATATTATAGTAGCAATTATTAAAAACATCAGAAATCTTATAAATTGCACTTCTAAGTATGTAGCCAAAAGAATTTAGATTAAGATCTTAAAGAGGCATTTGCATTCCTATGCTCATTCTAGCAGCGTTTGGAAGGAACAGCTTCTGTAACAGCCAGATGTGGCTTTTTCTTTTCTGGGTAATGATTATAGACTGTAATTCTTTTAATCACTTACCTGTTACAGGATATTTTGGTTGTGGCTAGCTTTTGCTTAGCACAAAACATGGTTATGAACAACCACAGATTAACTCTCAGGCAAGGAGATGTGGCCACTGCTGCAGGGAAGAACATTGCCTGCAATGGGTGGGGGCACTTTGTCTTGCAAAATAACCCCATCAGAATCAGAGCAGGGGACCTCCCACAAACCATATCCCAAGTTACAGGATCACATGCTTTTCCAATTACTGCCCCATTTTAACTGAGAACAATACCAGCAGCTGTGATTTAAATTCATGTCTGAAGTCCATCCATTGCATGATGAAGCTTGTGTTTGGTTTCCATCCACTTAAGAGGTCTTTGGATAATAAAGAAATGATCCTCTTTCAGGGCACACATACAGATGCTTAGATTTCATGTGTTTGGAGCTGGGAAATTTCATCTTTCCTTGTGGTTTTTCATCCAGAGATACTAGTAATAACCAAGCAGTATCATTATTGTACTAGCTTTCCCACGACTGTTCCAAAGTTTTACAAAGGGTTAATTGAGCATAACAATTGCTTTCTCTTCACAAAGGGTTAACTGGGTGTAACAAATGCACTTAAAGAGTTCTTATATAGTTCATGTGCTTTTCAGTCTATGTTGGAAGACCAAAGAAGTTGGGTTCTCTGTGAAGGGTTGGCAGAATCCAGGGTTGCTGCACTTATCAGCAAGGAGTCAAATCATTCAGGCAAGGACCTCTCTAAGTCTGTGTGACTTTCAGACTGTGCTTTTCCCCCTGGGAGAAGGTCTGGCCCTCTCAGTGGTCTCAGTAACTCTCTAATACAGCCTTTCAGAGGTGCGTCTCCGACAACCAAGATTGCCGTGATATTTTAGTGATTTATTTTAATATTCTAGAATATGTGGGTCCTTTGTTAGGTAAGATGCCTCCTATTCTTCTACCCCCCATCCTCTCATCCTTTCTTTTGCTAACATATAAATAAATCTTGCCAGGGGAATAGTTATGAGATTTCAAGAATAAAAACAGAACAAAACAAAACATGGGGTGCTTATGTGTCTGCCTGCCCTCTGCTTCCTGAAATCCATGAACAACTGAGCAGAGGACAGAGTGGGCTCCTGAAGCCAGGGCATCCGTTCCCAGCACTGCAGCTCCAGGCAGGGAGGACTCTCCTCAAGAGCTAACCAGTACCCCCAGAGCTCGTGTCTCTAGCTGCATATGTAGCAGAAGATGGCCTAGTCGGCCATCACTGGGAAGAGAGCCCCCTTGGTATTGCAAACTTTATATGCCCCAATATAAGGGAATGCCAGGGCCAAGAAGTGGGAGTGGGTGGGTAGGGGAGCAGGGCGGGGGGGGGGGGGTGGTTATAGGGAACTTTCGGAATAGCATTTGAAATGTAAATAAAGAAAATTAAAACAAAAAGAGGTGGCTGCAGAGTGCCATTTGCCATTCTATAGAGGAAATGACTATACATATAAATCACATATGCTAAGAAGAACAACATTACAAAGGCTCTCTTCCAGGATGGAGTGAGGTGGTGTTGTCTTAGTTCCAAAGTCCCTGGATAAGCCATCAGCAACCAGGGTGATAAATCCCAGACTTGTTATAAATATCAGCTGATTTCACACATTTTCCCGATTCAGCTTTGTTCTTTCCAGGTAATTGAGTCCCTTTAACTAAAGCAAAGCATTGCTGTTAGCTTTAGGTATATTTAGGTATAACAAATACCTTAAAATGACATTTTAAATGAAGACTGACCTAATCTTTGTTTTGAGCAGGATATTATATAGGAATTTTTAAACTTGTGAAACATGTTTTATAGAGTTGTTTCCCTGTATAATATAAGGAAATTTGTCTATGACATAAAGGACATCTATTCTCATGGAAGGATGTAGGTTTCCTAAGAGGTTACTTACAGCAGTTTTCATCTTATGATTTTTTTTTCATGTTTTGCTATTTCAGTGATTGTATATATGTTTAAAATTATAAAAGATAATTTTAGATTGGTTTGGATAGATATTTATAATTTGATATTTTAGTTATCACACAGTAGAAAACCTTAGTTTTGTGTTTATGAGGTAAATGACAACTTTAATATCTCTGTCATGAAGAATTGATAACTGTTTTCTGGAAAATTATTATTTTTACTTTTGCTTTATAAAATCATTAATATTTTGGTAACTGAGCCATCAGAAGTAGTAATCATCTAGCTGGACAATTTGGGAGAGTTTGGTTAAATATCTATTTTTGTTTGAGACATTCTCATGGAACCGGAGAAGAACCTGCCACCATATTATGTTTGTCAGATCAATCATTAGATGAGTATCCCCATCAAATTAAAAGTAAGTAGAATTGTCTCTGCTTTTTCATGGGACTTGGTTCTAAGACCTCCTTAAGGATGCCGAAGGCCTTCATTATACAATGATATAACATTTGCATATTATCTACATACTCCCTCCTGCTCACCGTGAGTCATCCGAATATCACACATGACACTACAATACACACAGCACATTGCTCAGTGCACAGTTGTATTATGTTGCTGGAAATCAATGACAAGTAAAAGACCTGTGCTTGTTCAACACAGAAGCTCCGTTTCTCTTTCCAGAATATCTGTCTCTGGGCCACATTCAGTAGGATTTTTAGGGTTGTAGAATTCAAGGTTTTGGAAAACTGAATGTATATTTCTTTATCAAGTCATTGCCGTCTTTTCTTTTCATGGTCCAGTTAGCTGAGATATGTGTAACTTTGTCTCTCATTTGGCTGGTACAGGAAGGAGGAAAGCTTACCCTACTATCACTTTCTATTGACATGATGCAATTTTTAAGTACTTGAAGCCAAGGGATGTGGATGGCCACATACTATCTTTAGTGATAAGTAGAAGGTAAATACTAATTCTTTTTCTTTTTCCTTATTATAGAAATAGGTCTGGGTGAAAAACAAGATTGTGAGAAATAAGAAACGCTGGAAGACAACTTAGCAATTGTGGAATAAATGGAATTGTTTCCTTCTGTGTATTTTGGAATTATTACATCCTAGTCTTCCAAAGTTTTAATAACTCTGACCTCTTTTTACTGAAGTGCAATGTGGATGAGTTTTATTGCCTAGCATCCCAACTTTAAACTTTAGGAAGATAAGAATTTGCTCTCCTGCAACATTTACTGTGAAATTTTGCAAAAGCAGAGTGAAGTTAAAATGTTAGAGAAATAGCTTTATGCCCAATACCTAGTTTCCACCAATATATTTGTATTTTGTTATGTTTTACATTATTGCCAAATGTTTTCTATTATGATCATTAGGTATACACCATCATTTTCACATTTAATTTTATTAGCAATAGAATGCACATTTTTTGTTATATTTGCTCAGATTTGACAAATCTATACACCTTCTTACGCAACTTCTCTCAAGAGAAGAGCTTTGTTGTTACTCCACATACCCTACATATCCCTTCACACACAAGTCCCCCTGTTCCTGATGCTCACATTAAAGGCACACTGTTCAATGCTTTGCTTCTTTCACTGAGCTAATGCCTTTGAGATTGTTCCTTGCCATTATTTGCATTTTTATTATTCCACTCTTTATTGACAGGTAGTATTTTCTCCATGACTATGCTATAGTTGATTTCTTCCTGTTAGAGAGGACCAGTTTCAGACTTTTAACCCTAGGAGGCTACCTTTTATGATTTAATTATATAGTTAATACATGTTAATAGAAAATTAAAGATTTCATTTGTGATTAGGCCATCCACTCATTTTTATGTAGTCTGGGGTAGACCCATAGTCACAAACACTCCAACAAGGCATATGTGTGTGTCCTAGTGACTTAACTTACTTCCAAAAAGTTATCATAGAATGGATTCCCTTCAACACCTTTACAGAGGAAAGAAATCAACTCCAGCTGCCCAAAGAGAGGAGTAACTTTGAAATCCCATTGAAAATGTCTAGTGGAAAGATTATGTCACACAAATTTGACTTTCTAAGAATTAGAAATTTGTCCTGATTCTTACATGTTTGGGATTCCTGCATCTCATACTTGACATGGGCTTTAGTGGTCCCCGTGTGAACTGTTGGATCCTTTCTACCCCTTGCTGTGTTTTTGCCTATAGCTGGAAACACTCTCATGTCTCCAAAGATGTTTCAAATCCCACATATTTGAGTCACTGCCCTAGCCAAGAGTCAATACTTTCTTTTTTTCCAAGTCACTTCCCTCCACGCTATCTGTCATTAGTATGGATGATTCTCTTCCTTCTTCCTGTTATTTCTGCACCATCTCAGACTTTTTATCCTCTTTCTAATGTCTTCAGAAGCCTTGTTGCAGTGACAGTGACCATGGTCGAAGGGTTAGCAGCTGTGTGCCAAGCATCAGCATCCATCTCTAGCACCTGTGTGGGACCAAAAGGGCCAGATATGAACTCTCTCATTAAATATTATGGTGTCTCTATCCTCTCAATATTCTTATTATGTCTAATAATATGTTACATTACCTGAACTCTTGAATTTGAATTATACCCCATTTTAGGTCCACCTAAATATTTTTTTGTTTAAAAATTTTCTCTGGAAAGAAGATAACTAATTTATCTAATATTTTTATTTTTGGTTGTGAGCCTAGCCTTTAATGGCTCAGCCATCTCTCCTGTCCTTATCTAATATTTCTAATAAAATTATATAGCCCTTTTCCTGTTCAGAAGTATTTTACAAAGGCCCCAAACTGTTTCTGATATGTATGCGTATGGGGGTGTCACAGACAGATCCCAGAAGCTGGGATGGAGGCGTGGCTCTGCCACTGCTCTTGTTATTTGATACCTTGTCATGTAAGGTAGGGGTGATTAAGAAGCTCAAGCTGCATATGGAAGATAATATATTGTAAATTCTGAATGTATCATAATAGACATCATTTCCCGGCTTATTAAAAGATAATGAGATAATCTGTGAGTTACTGAACTTGGGTTAGCTTCGTTCCTCAAGATTATTTACTCTTGTTAGGCACATTTTTCCTTTTCTGTTAAGCCGCGAAGATGGCCTTCCTAATTATCATCTTTAGTTGATCTCCTCTGTAGTTCAATGTATATGTTTATAAGTATCTTGAGGTAGACACTCTCTAGATTAAATATTTGTTTGGCTTAACACTTAATTAACTGTGCTTATATTAATTTGATCACTAAAAAGCATAGGACAGATCAAAGTACGGGGAACATTTGAACATTTTATTTCTCTCATTCAGTGTCATAGAGTACTGGTGCCTCTAGACTTTCTTTTCTAAGGATGTGGATGTTTCATCCATATTATATATGAAAACTAATATTTCCCTTTGTAGAACCTAATTTCATAGTGTTGACTTTATAACATGGAGACATATGGCAAGTGTTTGTCAAGTTAGGTGGAGGATGCCATGTTGGCTATTGGAATTTCTGGGTTGTTATCATCCCTTCTTGGTGCATAGGCCTTTCTTAGCATTGGCTCTGAAAGCCTGGGCTACTTTGGTGTGAATTTTAATCTATTTGAGCTCTAATTATAAAAACTAGCCTGTTTTTTCTACCTCTCTCTCCTTACATGTTCTGACCTCCACCTTCAGCCATCCCATTTCTATTTCTTTCCTACTACCCTGTGCACTTGACAGTCTGAACTTAGCCTTCTCTCTGTTATCATAGCCTTACATTAGCCTAGTTTAGGCTTCTAGACCCTCCTTTGTCCAAGATAATATGGTAAAATCCTACTTTAGAGTGTTACCATTGCATTCTGTCCTCAGCAAGTTTTAGGCAACTTTTGTAGTTGGCAGTGGTCTTTTCTATATAGCCTTCAAACCAACTTCACAATATCCATCCATACATCATAGTGTTCATCTGTGTCTTATGGCAGGTGATGTCCTTACAAGGAGGTGAGATTGTTTCTCTTCACTGGGTATTTCTCATATGAAGGGAAAGGGGTATAAATTCTACTATTCTTTCAAACCACGATTGCTCTTCTTCCTATTGCTTCAGCCTTGCCGCTTCTCTGTGGGTTTTCTAGAGTGCATTTGCTTTGATTTATTTTAACTTTTATTCCTCTGTATAATCAAGATGTTATCAGAAGAATTATATATGTTTGGTCATTGGATTCAATTAACACTGAAAGATTTTAATAATGTTGTCTGTTGTCACATTAAAATGTATTGATAGTTTTTAAAGATATATATGAAACCCCTAGTTACTGCACTCTTGTCCTAATTACATGCCTTTAAGATTTAATACAACCCCAAATTTAATATAACTCTTGATTTAATGTATGCATCAGCTTGAAGAACGTATAATATATTGAGAACATGCTTTATTATTCCCTGTTATTTGATATATACTGAATTCTAATATGCACTATCATAAATATGGAGAATGCCTTTTTGGACATAGACTTCAAGATTTAAAGTTAGAAGAGAATCCTAGAAGTTAGATAACCAGGCTAAAGTAATACTTTTAATACTCCTATATAATTTTTTTATTCCTGATTTCTATATTTGGACACTAACAGCTCATGGAGTGAATAAGTTAGTCACTGATTCCTTTTTTGGGCAGTCTTCCCACACTTCTCTACACAGGTCAGGGCAGTATTGTTGTTGTTGTTGTAGCTTTATTTAATAGGGCCCTAAGAGTTGGAGCAGTTAACGGCTTTCCCTTTGGAAACTTTGTGGTTCTGTGAAAGCAGAGACCCGTTTTACTGCTGTGAGGCACAGGAGGTTTCAGAGATGGGGCTGTAAGCAGCCTAGAGAGGAAGGGTGATGATCAGGATGGAAGGGTGCAAGATGAAAATTAATTTTCTGTTTTGTTGATATCACCCTGAGTACCAATGTTCTATGTGAAAGAGTAGTAAGCCTGTGACGTGATGTTAAACAAAAAGATAGCTAGATTCTTGGTAACCAAGAAAAACGTATGTAAACAATGAAGTGCACCCTGAAGGCTTATAGGAAGGGTGTCAGTTTTGAGCTTTGCTGTAGGTACTGTAACTGGGTTGGCTAGTTAGGAACCTAAGGCAAATCTGGCAGGTGTGAAAAGAGATGTTTACACTTATAGAGAAAATCAGTGAAGAGCCTACATTGCTTAGCAACTCCACAGGTTTACTGAAGTGATTTAGAGACACCGTCTACCACCCCGTGTAATTGTCATTGGTGCTGCAGTTGGCTAAATGAATGTGCTCCTTTCTGTGCGAAAAGAGAACCAAAGAGCTGTGATCCAGCACTATGTCATGATGAGGTGATTTTCTTGTACCAAGGATACAGCGCACTGTGTATTTAAGTTGGTTTTAGCAAGATGTGATTTTGTTATCTGGAGTGATCTTTGTGATGGTATTGCATTTAGCTACTCATGACCACAAAAAGCACATTTATAGAGTCTAAATAAAGCAGACATCCTGAACATTACACTAAGCCATTTTGATTGCCCATTGGTTATGCCACTGGCAAATGTGCTAAGGTATTTTTTCTTCAAATATAGTAATTGTACATCATGGTTAGCACTTTTCATGTTCTCATATAGCGTTCACCCTATAAGCGGATGGAAATGATAACATGTTGTTTTTACAGAAATTTAGACTCCTCTGAGAATCCCCACATTATCCTTTAATTCTCCACTGCACTCTCCCCTTCTTTACATTTGCACAGTTAGCCTCCATGGCCAGGCATTCAGCCCTAGCGTGCATGGCCTTTACCATATATCCTTGATCAGTGTCTTTTAAGTCTTCTGGAACTTTATGAAAAGGGAATTATAAATGTCCATAAATCACAACAAATGGAAGCCTATTTTCCCTGGCAGATGTGTGCCAGTACCACTGACCTGCACTCAAGAGTGGGCAGATAACCTAAAAAACCATTATAGGCCCTAGAGGCTTTGGTAGAAATCAGAAGACATCTCAAATGTAGACTTGTAATTCAAGCCTGATTCAGGTTTATGAAGGGAACTGGCACAGAAAATAAAATTCAGATAGTCCATGTGCCCTTGAATACAGTTTTCATGAATGGAACTTCTAGAAAAGTTATGTTTTAAAAAATTATTTATTTAAGATTTATTTTATTTATTTATTTATTTATTTATTTTTACATTTTTTAATTAGGTATTTTCTTCATTTACATTTCCAATGCTATCCCAAAAGTCACCCCATACCCTCCCCCCTCCCCCTTCTTGGCCCTGGCTTCCCCTGTACTGAGGTATATAAAGTTTGCAAGACCGATGGCCCAATCTTTCCAATGATGGCCGACTAGGCCATCTTCTGATACATATGCAGCTAGAAACATGAGTTCTGGGGGGAGGGTACTGGTTAGTTCATATTGTTGTTCCACCTATAGGGTTGCAGATCCCTTTAGCTCCTTGGGTGCTTTCTCTAGCTCCTCCTTTGGGGGCCCTGTGATCCATCCAATAGCTGAATGTGAGCATTCACTTCTGTGTTTGCCAGGCCCCGGCATAGCCTCACAAGAGACAGCTCTATCTGGGTCCTTTCAGCAAAATCTTGCTAGTATATGCAATGGTGTCAGCGTTTGGAGGCTGATTATGGGATGGATCCCCGGGTATGGCAGTCTCTAGATGGTCCTCCTTTGGTCTCAGCTCCAAACTTTGTCTCTGTAACTCCTTCCATGGGTGTTTTGTTCCCAATTCTAAGAAGGGGCACAGTGTCCACACTTTGGTCTTCATTCTTCTTGAGTTTCATGTGTTTTGCAGATTGTATCTTGTATCTTGGGTATTCTAAGTTTCTGGGCTCATATCCACTTCTCAGTGAGTACATATCATGTGAATTCTTTTGTGACTGGGTTACCTCACTCAGGATGATGCCCTCCAGGTCCAACCATTTGCCTAGGAATTTCATAAATTCATTCTTTTTAATAGCTGAGTAGTACTCCATTGTGTAAATGTACCACATTTTCTGTATCCATTCCTCTGTGTCTATCTGTTTCAGTGTGTTATATAGTTTATGTGCTTATTCATAGCTGTGTGTACCTGTGTGTATATGAAGGCCATATGAGGGTGTTAGATATTTGATCTGGGATGATAGGCATTTATAGGTTGCCTGGCATGTTCTATGGGTCTAGAGTCTGGGCTCCCACCCTCATGATGTTTCAGTAAGAGTACTTACCTGCACATCAGTCTCGCTTGCCCCATTGCATGCTTTCCATTCTCCACATGTTCTATCATCAGACACCTGCTGAAGCATTAGCAGCACAGGGAGAGAACCTGTGATGTCACCTGATTGCCCCCATCAGGTACAAACACCCATGCATACACACATACATGTATGTAACACACACACACACACACACACACACACACACACACACACAATCAAATAAATCTTAAACAAATGATTTTTAAAACATACTTTCTTAGAGGTAGTCTGGCTGGCTTTGCTCTATGGGGGTTGCATCTTTGAGGGGAATCCCCATCTTCATGTCCCTTTAGGCCATGGGAAGAATCACTGATGAATTCATGTATAACAGACCTGGCATATTACCCTCTTTTGATTTTCAAAAACCCAAAGATTTTACAAACAGGTCTTTAAAATGAGTTGGAATGTGCTATTTCTTCATACTAGAGTTCTATCATCTACTTTGAGAAGGTAAGTCACATTAAGGGGAATGCTTGAGTTGTTGGCAGTTTGCAAACATCAAGAATCTGCAACAGATTAGAAGCTATTCTGGGTTTGAGAGTAAATCAAGAGCCAGGGATGCTACACTAAACAAAAATGATAACTATTGCTATATAATAAGACAGTGTAATTGAAGTGATAGAATTGGAATTGATTAGTGATCTTTTGTGGCCTGTAATCAAATGGATGAGTAAGTATGCCATCAGAATGTTTAAGGAATGGTAAACATAGAAGGAAGAGTTGCAAAATGTATTTTGAGTGAACTGAGTACAAGATTTTAAATGAGGCTATATAAGCCTCAAGTGAAAAGTAGAGCTGGTTGAAATATATACATATATTGAAAAACATTTTGTATTTTTTATATTGCTATTTGAAAATTTATTTTATCCCCTAATTAGTGCTATGCTGCTAGTTGTCCCCTGTTTTTTGTAGATAAAAACTGAATCAATGTAGTTAGAGTGCCTACGTGAGTCCTTTTTTGCATGAATAGTGAGCTCTCCTGAGTTCCAACTACTTGTGCCAGGCATAGATTTGCCTTTGGACACACCAGAATTGTAATTCATACTCTTGGTTCTAATAACACTTTCAAATATAATTATCATTACTTTGTAATTATGACAACAAAATGTATTCTTTGGGAACTATTCTGTTATTTAGAATATTGGAAGTAAGTGTGCTTAGTACCAGTTGTCACAGAGATATTTTTCTAGTGCTTGAATTTCTAAGAAATCAGCCTCTATTGTACCTCAAAACAATTCTGATGTCTAATAAAATCCCCTTTGAGATGGTAGCTCTTTGTAGAATCTGTAAAAGGAAAACTTTACATCAAGAATATTAAAACATATTTAGAAATATTAAGAAGAAAGGGGAAATTCTAAAACTATCTAAGGTTAAAAAAAAGTGTTCAAATTGATAGGAATATACTTTGCCTTGTGTTTTAGTAGTTATTGCTAGCCAAGGTTGGAATTAAGCTTGTGGACAGAATGTGTGTGTGTGTGTGTGTGTGTGTGTGTGTGTGTGTGTGTATAAGACTAGGCTCAGCTTGTTTGGTCTTCAGAATTCTCCTGTTTCACATGGGTTCTTAGAAAGTTGAATGTTATTCGGGGTTTCGGGGTTTCTATTCCTGCACAAACATCATGACCAAGAAACAAATTGGGGAAGAAAGGGTTTATTCAGCTTACATTTCCACATTGCTGTTCATCACTGAAAGAAGTCAGGACTGGAACTCAAGCAGGTCAGGGAGCAGGAGCTGATACAGAGGCCATGGAGGGATGTTCTTTACTGGCTCGCTTCCCCTGGCTTGCTCAGCCTGCTCATATAGAACCAAGACTACCAGTCCAGAGATGGTCCCACCCACAAGGGGCCTTTCCCCCTTTATCACTAATTAAGAAAATGCCTTATAGTTGGATCTTATGGAGGCATTTCCTCAACTGAAGCTCCTTTCTCTGTGATAACTCCAGCTGTGTCAAGTTGACACACAAAACTAGCCAGTACACTGAGGTAGTTCTTTCTGAGCTTCCTTTACTGAGGGTTCTGTGATGCACTTATGATCTATGCCTTAGAATACTTAGGCCACAACTATGGACACAAGAGTAGCATCAAAAGGGTAATGACACCAGGATGTCAGCAGTGATCAACATGGTACTTGGATGGGATTTTGCAGGTCATTGCCTCAGATGGAAACTGGCCAGAATATTGTGTGAAATGGATATTTCCCATTGTGTCATTTGATATTTTCATGAAGCAGACTCATGTAATGTTTTGCTGAAGCGCACCCATGAGAGGACATGTGATGTTTGGAGAGAGTATAAGTAGGACCCAATTGTCAGTGACAAGGTGCTTGTATAGCTCGCTGTGCAATGCTTCCTTGGTCTCATAGCTTCACTGATCTTCACTTCATTGAGAAAACTGGCTTTCTGGCTGGTTCTGGTTGCTCTTGCTCTCAATGACTCATGACCATTTGGTGGAAGTCTGGCTGTTTCTGCTGGATTGTATCACTGCTGTTAATTCATGTATGGTGATATTGTTTGAACTGAACTACTGGTATCCTGACACTACTGAACTGGACTGCTGGTATCCTGGCACTGGAGATTGGAATTGCTCCAAAGAACTACTAAACAGGTTCATATTCTCTTGTCCAATTTACCATTTTTTTTGTTCCCTTACTTTTGAATTGTAGGCTACAAAGGGGGTTTGAATTTGTTTGAGAATCCTTATTAAAGTAGATTTTGGAAAATCTAAGCCTACAGTTGTAAATAGGCATTTAATGATGTATGCCTTTCACAGTGATTTAGGTAGACATCTTTATAGGGAAGGTTGCCAATTCAGTATCAAGAATATATAGCAGACATAGTTCTGTGATGTGAAATGTGAATATTGTTTATGATTTCCTGATTATTACAGTGGTAGCATGGAGGCAACTGTAGGAATTTTTTTCTCTTGTCAACTGATTTCCAGGAGTTCCTTCTAAAGGCTTCTGTTGTCATGTCCTAGATTCTGTCCCTCAACTCCATAAATTTGTGCTCAAGAGATGCTTAAATATCTCTCATCACCTTGTTCACTGCTTGTATGAAATAGGACTGAGGTTTCTGTGAATGTGACTGGAATTTGACTGGAAAACATACAAAGGACACTTGCTGGTTGCCCACTTAGATCAGAAACTGCAAACTCTTTTGGATATGCTTCCCAGTGTGAGTTGAGGTTCAAAAACCTTACTATAATTCAAGCTTGTTAACTTGTTCCTCTTGAAGCTAATATAAAACAAACAAAAAACAAATCCCAGTCTTGTTGAGATGGGCTCTAAGGCCACTGTGTCGAATTTCCTGTCTGCAGGTAAATTGACTTCTTGCTACCCTGAATTCTACTGTGAGAACTCTACTGTTGTAATCATTGTTTGTTTTTCTGGAGGAAAGCTGTTCTGTGCTCTACAAATTTGGTTAAACACCCCTCCTCCTTATGCCTTGGTAGTTCTCAGCCTGGTGACTTTTATTCACTTTCCAAAACAAGCAACACCTTTTATGGAGCTGAAATTGTGTTTTCAGGATGCTTATTTTTTAAATGTTTCTCATGTGTATGCAAAAGGACATTTATTTTTTTTAAGGATTGAAAACTTCTTGACAGGGATGTGAAGTAGAAACTTAAGGATTCTTTGGAAAGTCAGTTGTGTTGGATGGTGTTTTTTCTGAGGCAAACATGTTAAGGAACGTTTCACTGAAGCAGACACAGGTGATAGGATATTCTGCTTAAACACTTGTGATGAAGGATTCTTCTCTAGTGACATGCATGTATTGGCCTGCCTTACACTGTTGGGACTCCATAGAGAGAAATGTACCAAAAACTTATTGAGGTGTGCTTTGGCTTCTTGTTGCTTCCATGGACTTGAGCCGATTGGCACAGTGATAGCAGCTGAGACAGACAGATGCACATGATGAGGCAAGGCCTGTGGTGAGACAAGATCCATGGAGGACAGGTGATATTTGAGGGGAGTATAACTAGTCTCAGGGACAGTGATATGAGTGTTGCTTGCTTGCATAGTTAAAGACTTGTTGGTCTTGTGTCTACAATGTAGATGGGATTTGCTCTAAAGAACCATATCTAAACAGGTCCACTTCCCCTGTATCTTTTCTTTTCCACTACCTCTGGTGGGTGGTGGGCTAGAAAGGAGGTTAAAGTGTTTAAGAGCCATCATTAAAAATAAGATTTAAAAAAATTAAAATTAAAAAATCAAATTTACAGTGATGTTTTAATTTTACTAATGAGAGCACATGGCATGTGTGTGTGCTTTTAAAACAAAACTTTTGAGTAGTAATTTTTGTGTGTATTTCAATCCTGCTGGTTACCTTAATATAATATATAATCTTAAAAATATATTTTATGTGCTGAAATAACCATTTTATTAGTATATTAGTGGTATATCAATTGTGAGTGAAAAATTAATCCATTATTTTAATTTTCAATTTAAAACCTATTTTAACTGGCCCAGTGAGATGACCCATTTGGTAAGCAGCTTGCCCTGTAAGCAAAGGACCTGAATCTTCTCTCCCACAATCCCTACAAGAAGTCTGGCATGGTTGTGAGCACTCGTAATCCTAGCTCTGGGGCAGCACAGAAAGCACTGGTGCTTTCTAGATGCCAGTGTCACTGAATTGGCAAACTTCAGGTTCAATGAGAGATACTATTTCAAAATACACAAATATACACACTCACACACAAAAGATGAATTGAATTTTAATATGCACTAGTTTGTTAGTAAAGGAAATATATGTGTGGAAGGTTAAAGTTCTTTGAAGGCACTGACTCTCACTGATGCTTGACAAGCAGAGCTGAGCCTGCATGTCTTTACTGTAGATAGCTTTTCACTGTGCTCATTCAATGGGGGTTTGAGCCCAGGGCTAGTGCAGACTAGACACGTGCTCTACCAATAAGCCACTTATCCAGCCCCTCATGGTACTTTATGAAAAAAAATTTAAAGAATAAAGAACAAATGAAGTTTTGGTTTTGCCTGTTGGTGGGGTTTTCTTTTGCTCAGGCAAAATTGTTTACCAACCTCCATTTCAAGTCTTGGGTGGCCTTGTCAAGATTTATACAGACATGTTGGGCTTGTGCTTCTTAAGAGGGTTCTGGAGAAGTCATATTTCATAATAAAGCCCTGATAATCCAAATGGAGAACAGTCACTCTGGGTCAGTTTGCAAATCACCCATACTGTGTCAGTCAGGACGAGAGTAAAGAGACAGAGTGTCTACATTTGCATCATGGTGTTAATCAAACACTGAGGGGTAACTGCAGGCTCTCAGATACAAAGTGTGTAATACCTCAAGCACAATAAGTTTATTATAAAAACAATAGTAAAATGTGTTCAATTAAAGTGCCACGCAGAATTTAGTTGACTTGATTATGGCTCCTTTGGTAACTACAGTTATTCCGGAGGGGCATTCACACCCCTCTGTTTTCTTCCTCAAGTGGCTCACTAATTATGTGAAGGACAAAACTGTTTTCAGTCTCCTGAGCTCCTTGGGCACTAGCCTATAATTTACTTACTGGAAATGCTAAGTCATTTTTCTGTACATGAGAACCCTAGATATTTTTTAAAAATTATGTTTTGAGATCATAATTTATTCTCGAATTTCTCCCTTCTCTTTCCTCCCCAAAATCCTCCTAAATACCCTTCTTAGAGCTCGTTCAAAGTCATGACTGTTTTCATTAGTTTTTGTTACATATATGCAAATATATATATATGTATGTATGTATATATGTGCCTAAATATGACCTGCTCAGTCCTTATAATGCTACTTGTATTATTTATGTTTTCAGAGTTGATCATTTGATACTGGATAATGAATTGATGTAATCATATATATATATATATATATATATCATTAGGATTATTCATTTCTCCTACAGAAGTCTTTTCCTTTATTCTAGATGAAGAGAGAGCTCTGAATTTATGACTGTTCTTCCTTGTTTCTCTTCACTATCTGAAGAATGTCCAATCATTTGTTTTAGTTTTACATGTTTTCTTGAGCTGTACATGTACATAAATGCAAAGTTACGTTTGGAGCTTCATTCGACAACATATTTGAAGCTGGACCTGGAGATACAGTGTTCCAGGCCTGTAATCATAGTTACTCTGGAGGCTAACAGATGGATAGATGGTAACATCAGACTTATTTCCAAGCATTGGCTTTTAAATCTGGGGGGAAAGATGATGACAGTTGTACTATCTCCAGATAAAAGCTCACTTATGAGCAAATCTCAGCACCCATTTGCTCAGGTTCTCAGGTGAAAACTTGTACAAAATAGACTGGTTTTTTAGGTTTGTGTGTGTGTGTGTGTGTGTGTGTGTGTGTGACACTATGATGTCTTTCTGTTGTTGAAAGTTCAGCATTGTATAAATAATTGCATCCTTTTTATACATCTGACAGCAACATTTTGGTATAAAAGAGATCTTATAAAATATTGTTATGTGAGTGAGCCCATGCTCAGTTCCTTCTTCTTGGTTAATCTGTGGGTGTTTATTCATCCTGTCTTTATAGGAGACAAGGTGATGGAAAGAGCAATGGTGCTTGAGTAAACAGGAGTACCCTCTAACTTTGCAGTGGGGTCATAAAGAAGAGTAAGCTACACAGGGAATGTGTGCTTCTGCTGCATCAGCGAGGAAGTGTGAGTGTGTGCTGGGTACCTCTGGTTAGCCTCTGGCTGAGGATTTGATGGGAGGAAAGCAATGTCATGACATTGGCTCATCAGCTGCCTGGAGGAGTGGTCTTTCTATAGACAGGAAACCTTTGTGCCATGGTGGTTAGGATGTTATGGCTATGTGCTATATGTTGAGTTTTATTATTTTTTCTGTAACATTGAGTAATGGGGCATTTACTTTAAAAAGTATCTCTAAAGCTGAGATTTTAGAAGGAGCCTCCTGAGGGAAGAGTTTTTTGTTTTTTGTTTTTTGTTTCGTGAGACATCAGTATTTTTCATATGTTCTTCTCTTTGGAATTTTTATTTTGAAGGGTAACTACCATTTGAATAGGAATAAATCTTTAATTTCATGTTTATTTCTGGGCACAGTGCCAGTTTATTGATGGACAGGAGTTTGTCCCCTGAATAATCTAATTTCTGAAATGGCATATGTGTATCTTTAGTGAACTGAACAGATTTCTTGGAAGCCTGTGACACAGGAGGATCTTATACATCAAAGTGAGGTGGCAACTTAATGACAGTAGCACCCCTCTCCCTAGAAACCATTATATGTGGGGTTTTTATTTTGTCTTATACACACAATGGCACTTGCCAGAAAGTAGAAGTCATCTGTTGTGACTTTAGAGACTTGTCATTTGGCTTGCTGGAACTACACATATCCTGTGGTGAACCTTCTTTTAGATAGTGTCTGTAGCCACATTCCTGGTCCAGTTATTGCCCTGTTTCTCCCTTTGTAGAGCTCTGTTTTAAGCAATGCCTTTGTTGAAGACTGTATATGACTCAGTGCTTCTGTCAATAGTTAGTGCTCCCTGGAGTCATGTAATAACTGCCTGGACTTCCACATAGTAGTGGTTGTCTTTTCTGTTCTTCTTCAGACTCCTGCTGCTCTGCCCAACTGTGCTTGTTCAGAGTAAGATAACATCTATCTAACCTGCATTCTTCACTATGTTTGTCTCTTACTGTGAAACAAGTACTTAAGCACTTTTTCTTTATTTATAATTAAACATTTTCTGTGTTTATACTTGCTTTTTTCCTTTCAACATGTGCTAATCATCTCATGCTACCCCTACATTATCATGTACATATGAGTCTTTGGATGCAACGGTGAATATGACAAGATATTTGAATTGCTCACACTGCAGGTCATAGTATACTCAGGTATAGCATGACATGGTTATAATTAGCTATGTGAATGTGCACAATGGGGATGCTAAACACTGGCCTGTTACCTGTTACAAAGACTCAAATCATTGCATTCACCTGCATTGCCTTATAGAGTACCACAGAATCCAGCATACAGTCATGGGGGGTTACTGTTGTCTATCAGCCTATAGTTAGCTGGGGGCATTCTGGGTTTGATTGTATTTCACATTTTTTAATTTAGTTTGACTCTGCAGTCCTTGTCTGGGTTCTTTCATTAGCGTTGGGGGATATAGCAAACTGTAGGATGCTGTATTGGTTGAATTTCTGCTGCTGTAATAAAATGTCATAAGCAGAGTAATGTATTGAAGAAAGGATTGGATTGGGTATTTGATGTCAGAGGTTCAGAGCTCCTGATGGTAGAATTAGGGCAAGGAGGTGGGAGGCAGGAGCATCATCAGCTGAGCGCTCACATCTTGATTCATAAGCAGGCCAAGAGCATCCTGGGGATGGCACGAGCCTTTTGAAGCCCTCACTGACACACGTCCTACAACATAGTTACACCTTCCAATCCTTCCCCAACTGTTGTACCAATTGGGTACTAGGGATTCAAACATAAGAGCCTATGGTGGCCATTCCTATTCATACCCCCAGGATTTCTTAAAAAGGGGACTCAGAGGAAAGATTTTTTTTTCCTGGTGATTTTTTCTCCTCTAGCAGGCTGTCATGGCTTTATCTTATGGTAAAGCAAATTAGCAAGGAACAATTAGAAGTCAATGCTATCACTATGCCCAAAAACTGGGCAGAGAACAGGAATATGCACTGTTACAGTCAACTATCAGACTAGAGAAGAAATTATATTTGAATTAGGAGTTTGACATGTAAGTCACCAAACCTTGTGTCAAAGCAAAGTGGGCAGAAGTAAGTAATAAGGGTTCACATGATGAGAGAAGTATGGTATGAGTACCTTCAGCTGCAGGCTGTTCCTGGTGTAGTACCTCAGTACTCTGTTTACTCTGAATGCTTTACACCTTAGGCTGATCCCTTGTTAAGAGAGAGCTAGCCAGTTGTCAGATAACATTATCAACGGAAGTGGATCTCACTTGAATCAGGTCTCCTTTTCCATGGCATTCCTCTCTCCATCTGCACTATCCATTCCAGATTTACATTACTGAAAGGTAGGTATGCTTCAGGAACTATTTCCCAACGTGACCTGCATTCTATAATGTAAATATTATGTCTTAGCGTTCCTTGCTGTGGACCCATCAGAGAGACTTGTGCAAATATTGAGGGCAGAACCTTACCCCCATGGGCTGCCTCCTCTTGTTGAAGATTTTATGAGTTTTAAATAATTTAGAATGTAGTAGCCCCTGGGGGTATGTCAGTTGGACACTGGTTCTTTTATGTTGTAGATAAAGTTATAAAGCCCCGAGGTCACAGTGCAGTTGTTTTAGAACTGCATTTTCCTGGGGACCAGGATCAAGGGGTTATAGTGGACTTGGAGTGAGTTCTAGGTCATACAGTTTGACCCACAAATTTCATCCCACTGCTTTATCACCTGTTTTTCTCTCTCTTTCTAGAAATATAGCAAGATCTGGAGCAGAAAACTACTTGTGTTTATTGATATTACACACTTGCTTACATATAACCATATATTAATTCTTGGGATTTATAATTTTCTTGCTGCTGGAGATAAAAACCAAGATGAGGTAGAAGTACATCAATTTTTCTCAGGCTATGTGCTTAGTTGTTTTATTTTATTTAGCATGGACTCTCTTTTTGATCATACACTTTCAGGTGATTATCTAAAAGCATAATGAGCCTCAGTCCAATGCATATTCATTCGAAGACTATACTTATAATAGGAAGATGACATGAACCACCTTTCTCCATTTTATTTGTTCAGAGGTGGGAAACAAACTTAGAGTCTTCCCTGTAGCTAAGTACATATTTTCCTGCTGAATAGATTCTCATATTTCTGTAAGTCATATTTATAGTATTTTTCTTTACTGAATTGTTTTGATTTTTGTGGTGTGTGCCTGTGTGAGTTTGTGTGTATGTGTGTGTGTGTGTGTGTGTGTGTGTTTATTTGTTGTAGACAGATAAGTAATCATGGTCATATTCACTAAGGTTGAAGTGCTCTTCAAAATGCTACTCAATGTTGAAAGCTTAAACCTTTTGTTTAAATTATCAAACCTTTTGCTTGATTATCATATTGGTATTGTTTTATGGGTACTCAGTTGTCTACTGACACCTTCTGTTTTTGAAGCTCTGTGCTAGCTCCTGTGGATAATAGGCAGGTGACTATGACGTGCCCTGGACATATCAGGTCAAGAAAGACAAATTGTACGGCTACCATAAAGGGCTGTACTATGGAAGATCATATTTCTGATTACTCGGTGACATTAATTTCCCATTTTGAATTTTGGATATGCTAGAATTTTATACTTTGACCTTTACTCAAAAACTATTCTGAATATTGAAAGTTATGGGGGAAAAGAAAGCTTCGTCTTGGATATTTGCAGTGAAAGCGTTACAGGCAGCAGGTAAAGGGCAGTGGCAGGTGGAATGTGAGGAATGAGCAGCCAGGATGGTGTTCCTTCTACTTTGTCATAGATAAACTGACTTGGTTGGATTCCACAGATAAACTCATAAATGTGTGGCAATTGGCTGTACATTTTGGAGATATCTCTGGGACTTAGTGAATATGATGACCTGAGAAAGGGACTCTGGAGACAATATATATATATATATATATATATATATATATATATATATATATATATAGAGAGAGAGAGAGAGAGAGAGAGAGAGATCATGTATCAAGTCAGGGCCACTCAAATGTTATCCCTGTGGCATTTTAGTCCACTTTTGACAGATGTGTAATTTTCTTCTAAGTGTAACAGGGAAGGGAAAGGCCAATTTCTATGTTGACTTCCCACCTTTATTATCCTATTCAGTGTAAATACTACAGTTGAACGCTCCAGATGTGATTTGCAACACAGTCTGTGCTTTTCAACATGTATGTGGTAGTGTCTGAGAGCATTTAATCACCATCTTAAACACTTTCATACATTATTCAACAGCAGCTTCAAAATGACATGAATCTGTCTTTATAAACCATGGGCACTATTTACCAAGAAGATTATAGTGTGACTATGTAGGGGCAAGCCATAGTTTATTTTCACACTGAGCATAAATTGACCATGGGTTTTGCGCAATGTAATCTTGCATTAATGCTATTCTTTCTAAGGTTTTCAGTCTCCATAGGAGATGCAGAGCAACATGACCACAGGGGAAAGCCTCCACAGATAGCTTACCTTAGCCTGAACTGAGAAGGTGATGTGAAGGGACTGCTGATAAACCTGAGTGAGAACTGGAGAATGTGCCTCCTTTTTTGCTCCTTCCCTTAGGAAGAAGCAATTCAAAATATTTGTTGAGCATTGAGTCATGTAAATTATAGATGTTCACTCTCCACTCCTGCCTCAGGCCTCCATGTCTCATGGTTCTCTCCTGCCATCACCACATTCTGTTTCAACTGTGTTACTATTGCAATTAGCCATTGTCTTCCAACTGCTCTTTGAAACTTCCTAGAAAACTAACAGCCAGATTCATCTTAGTTTCCCTGTCTTATCACAGCTATTAAACATAAAACCTAAATTACTTATTGCTTACCTGTAGATTCCCAGGAGGAGATGGTATGTTGCATGGATGATTGATGATAAAAATATGTAACATAGGGAATCATGCACCTTTAAAAAGATGCTAATTTTCTAGCCTGTCAATACTGTCGTTGGAAACAGTTCTGCTAATATAGAATAAAGCATTGGTGGACGATGCCAAAATCTTGTTAAGCACTGATCTGGGTTTTGCCAGGTTGTAGACTTAGTTGCATTTCTAAAGTGACTCTGGCACGAAGTTTTAATCTTTTAAATAAGGCATGACTTTAATTGCCTAATGTTTTTACCCCCTTTTCCTATAAAGGTTTTTTCTTTGTATTTCATTTTTTGAAGAATATAGCATTAATTGTTGCTAATAATAGCAATTGTATATCTTGTAATCCTGGAAAGGTATTGCCAAAAATCTAGTATAATATATTTTTCTATAACTTTAATTTTATAGTACTAATGAGAGAATTTATAGATCATGTAATAGGGTTTGTGATTTCAGCCCACTATGAAGCCATTAACTTCCAATGTATGTTTACCTACTATACATCTGCTCCAGACCTGGCACTTGCATATCTGGCATGTAGGTGGGTATTGATGTTCTACTCAGGGAGAAGCACAGCCTTATTGCACCATGATTCCTCCGGGTTGGAACTCCTTTAAATCAGACTTGTAATCCATCAGCTGCTTTCTTCCCAGCAACAGCAGCTATTTCCAAAGTCTGTCATGCCTGTTTGTTGTACTGTCTCTAAGGAGCAGGTGCTAATTCTCCTCTCAGCTCACCCTCAGAAGCATGCCCCTGCACAGATTGCCCAGTAGTATGATTCATACTAGTTGGAGTTTTGCTTTCCACAATCCTTAGCTTCTTCCAACCTCCAGTTCCTTGTGGAGTACTGAGAAAGGTTCTGCTGTTGTAGACTGTAGAGTCTCCTCAGATCATAGGAATGAACACAAACTCTCACTTAGTTTCCCTTGAGTTATCCCTAAGTAAAACACTTAGTAGTCAGGGTGCCCATTGGTTAGATTCAGCCATAATAACAAGGAACCATTTCTTCTTCATGTTGAATGTAGAAATTAAAAACTAAACTGTATATTCTTACAGAGTTCTTTAATGTGTAATTTAATAGAAAACATCTGAATTCTCAACCTTTCTTTAGTCTGTTGTATATGCTATTTTGGTTCATTTATATTCTAAAACGTTTGACCACACACAAACATGTAGTAGGAAAAGGAAGAGTCATTTTAATATCATATTTAAGTAATAGAGAATTACTTTAATATTACCCAAAGTGGACAAGGACTGCTTTCAAAAGACTTTTTGGAGAGCCTAAAATAATATCAAGAAAACTTTTTGTGCCCAGTTATAATAAATTACAATGCTTTCTTCCACTCTGGATTCATCTTTTACCTGTATGAAATTTTGGGCTGTCATGTATTGAGTAAATTAACAGGTGCATCTTTCTCAGATATTTATACATCATATGTCATCAGAATTATCTCATTACTTCTAAAACTAACAATATTACCAGAAAGGTTTTTAAATATTTGGGAAATACAACACTCACTATAGTAAATATCAGTTATTCAGAATTCTGGTTTTCTTTGGTAAGCTGCAATTTTTGTTACTTGTAATAAATATTATAATTTGCTTTCCTTGAGGTGATGGTCTTTATCTCTAAGAGCCTTTCATTCAAATACCAACGTTTAGAATAATAGTAGTTAGTCACTTGTTCAAGTAGAAGTAGCATGGCCTTCAAACAGCAGTGAGTTCTCAAAGAAGAGTCCTACAGGTCTTTTCTTTTGAGAACCATCTTGTAGCAGGTACTTTATGTATATTTCCTGTTCTGTCACACAGAACATTACAATGATGTAACTTCAAGGGTGGAGGCTTAATAAGCTTTATAGTCTTATTGTCTCATGAGAATGCTTTGTTGTTGTTGTTGTTGTTTTTGTTGTTGTTCTCTTCCTTGTCCAGAACTAGGAAGCAGCGAGTGGTAAGAATAAAGTGTCAGCACAGTGTGGTGTTGTCTAGAGTACAGTACCAGCCTTCAAAGGAGAGCACAGTAAGTGGAGTGAATATCAATGATTGTGGAAACAGTTTTGATCTGTTGAAAGTGCCCTGAGAAGATCTGGAGACTCTCAAGACTAGTTGACCAACTGTGAGAACTGTTGTTCATGCTCTGAATCCCTCCATCCCAACATGACCAACACTGATTCTGTTGTTCATGCTCTGAATCTGTCTGTCTGTGTATGACCAACACTGAGAACTGTTGTTCATGCGCTGAATCCTTCTATCTCACTATCAGTTTTACCCTTATACTACACACAACATCATACTTGGAAGGATGGATGTGCTGTATTTCCCCCTTCTTCAAACCTCAAAAGTAAGCAAAGAGATACTCGTGTATTTGTTACTTACTTACTTACTTGAATTTATCATTAAGAATGGGTCAGCGTTTTCCCCCCAAATTGAACTCTACTGGCTGCTGTGTTCTCTGCATTGTTCCCACTTACAGGAGGCCACAGGGAACTCATGCAATCCCTCTCATAGCTCTTTGCTTGTCTTGGCATGTCATACAGTCAGCTTTCTAAGGCTACCATAACTTATGCTCAGTTGTACATTGACATTTTTGTTGAGTTGTATCATTTTGTTGATGAGAATATTTTCCTTTTCTTTTTTTATTATTCTTCAGTACTTAAGGGTATTTACTGAATTTGGAATATTGACTTGAATGCAAGAGGCCTTGGGCTTGATGATGTGTACACACACACACACACACACACACACACACACACACACACATGAGAGGGGGGAGGGAGAGAGGGAAAAGGAGAGAGAGGGAGAATGAAAATGAGTAAGAATGGATCTACAGAAATCCAGAAGAATCCACACTTCTGGAAGGTAAACTCATACCTGTTTTACAGATTTTATCAAATGAAGGAAATTATTTTATTTGTTTAATTGTTCTTGATTCTAAAAATATAAACACACTGTGGAAGGGAGCTAGAGAGAGCTCAGTGGTTAAGAGCACTTCTGCTCTTGCAGAGGACCAGGTTTGATCTGTAACACCCTCACTGCAGTTCACAACCATTGGTAATTCCAGTGCTAAGGGAACTGATGCCCTCTTCTGGCCTCTGTGGGCCCCAGGCACATGTGCTGTAGATTGATTCACATACAAACAAAACACTCATACACATTTTAAACAATAAAATAAAAATTCTTAAGAAAATGTTAGTGAAGACAGATTCATTGGGTTAGAAATATTTGATATATGGCCTTGGCTTTGCAAACTGTAGGCTTGATTGTCTTTGACTCTCTCTGAGACACACTGTCTCCTCTACTTCTCACATCTGTGCAAAGATGTTCATATTGTTTATCTGTAGTTGCATGCAGATTAATTTTATTTTGTAGACAACACGATGGATAGCAGTTTTTGAAATCATCATAATTTATGAACTTGGTAATTAGACACTTACTGGTTCTATCATATATAGTTGCACTATTTTAGAATGAAATTGTGCCCTTGTGATTCATAAAAGTATTTTTCTGGCATGTGTGCACTTCTAAGATTGTGAAACACATATTTTAAGTGTGCATGTAATGGATAGCAGATGAGAAACAAATGCAAGAAATCTTTTTTCAATATCCAAACATGACAGCAAATAAACTTGTTTTGCTCAACAAATAGGATCTTTAATTGGATGGAATTTTTATTTTATTCTTGATCTGAGGCTAATATTGTGGTTTGGATGTATTCTAACCCTATTACTGTCTAATAGCGAACTTACACAATGGTTAGACATGCCAGTAGGTATGCTTTATTTTGAAATATTTGTTCTTAATTCAAATATCAAAAGTAGATGACAAGGGCAGTCTGCAACGAATGAAGTGAATATGAGCTGAAGCATCCATTGCTTGTTCCTCTGTGTCACAGTCTTTTCATGTCATGGGACAATTCCTAGGTGCTTCCCATCCTTGGCATGAGTCATGCTTGTCCATAGTAAGTGAGCTATAGAGTGGCTGTCTGCAAGGAACACAAATAAAATTTGTGCCACCTGGGAGATAAATATCCACTCATGCCCCTTCCAGGTCAGTTCTTTGCAGTTCTTTGCACCTGATGGTACTTGATCTTCCTGTTGCTATCAGGTTGTGAATGGGAGTGGCTCCTGGAAAAGCACTCACTAAGAAATGATATTTCTTGTTTCCACATTTAAAAAATGATCCTGGGTTTTAAGGAAGTTTCCTTATAAGCACATTTGGCTCTGGTAAAATCCACCTCAAAACAGGCAATGGCATTTGAGGCTTTGGTCTCATTAGCGGGGTGTATTCCTTTGGCTATGCTTCCTGATAATAGTTTCCTATTAGATATGCGAATGTCAGGGAGCAGAGGTGGTAAGCATTTCTCTCTGCTGCTCATTCGTGAATGTACAGAGGAAGGGGACCATGGGCAGTCTGAGGAATGGCCACTCCCTTCTACTTCCCTCATTTCTTATCATTTTCAATATATTTATTGGGTATTAGCTTAAAACTTTGCTCCCAATAGGAAGTTTGACAATTGTAAAGATTTGATGCAAGTATTATCTTTGTTCAGTTTTACAAATCCATTGCCCCCCTGAAGACTGCAAGGGAATGTTTGTACTGATTTTGGAATGTTAAGAATTTGGGAGAGTGGCTTTTTAGAATCCTGAAATATGGTAATTGTGTTTATATGTTTGGGGCTATGGTTTTCTTGATACATATATTGTACTTTTGTCTAGGTTTTAATAATTCTTTAGAAAGAACAAAATGCTTCCATTTTAGGCTTCTTAAAATTGACTCAAATATGTTTATAGAGATAGATACATATTGCTGTAAGAAGTGCTGGCATAGTCCTGAAGAAGGAACAGTCAGTGGTTATTTTTTGTTTTTTTTTTGTTTTTGTTTTTTCCATATGAAAGGTAGTGTCTCAGCCTGGCAATGTCCAGCCCACCAGCTGTTTGGCTCTTGTTAAAAGGGCTACATGGCTCAGTCAGAGCAACAAGATGCTCTTTTGGCAATGTTCTTCTATGCCATCTGGTTCAGGGCTGTGGCCTCACACTCAATGCAACTCATAGATGAAGAGCTCAGCATGTGACTCTTCTGTTTTACACAGTATCAGTACCAATTCACTAGGAAAACTGTGAGGTTATCTCTGCCACTGACCAGTACTGAATGCTCAGGGAGTATGTTTAGTCTGGCTTCACTGTCCTCATCTACACAGTGAAGTAGATGGAAGGCTGCAGTGAAATTGTCTATGGTCTCTAGATGGTAAATTTTACATGTGTTCTCCCAAGGAAACTACGTTATAAAGAAGTAGAAATTATGAGGATAAATGAGGTAGATCATTGACATTGGTTACTTCTGAAGTTTTAGAAATCTCCAGTGGTATCATGGTGCTATCTTGAGCAATATTGTAAACTTACAAACTTTAAGGGTTCTTATTTCCTCCCAGAATGTGAAGCTAGTCCATAACCACACAAAATAAAGAGCTTCTTATGGGAAGATGACCGAGTGGTTACTGTTGCCACTGGTATGGCTTTCCTTGGAACTTACGTGGATGCCCACCAATCTCCTCGATATGAGTAAAAGCTGTGAGATGATAGCTGTGTGAAATGAGTTTTAAAAATGTATATGTGCGTATATGAGTGTGGGTGCAAGTGTGCTATGCTATGCCCGTGGATGTCAGAGGACAACTTTTAGAAGTTCCTTCTTTCTACCTTGAGTTCAGACACTCAACCTCAGACTATAGGGCTTTTCCTGACTCTTGTAGACCCATATTGTGATAGTTTTGAAATGTGGAAATCATTACTGATATGTTACGATCAATTTGCCTTTTAAATACTGTTTTGGGATCTCTTAGTATAGGAAACAAATAAAGTTGATGTAGACATCTCCCTATTGTTAAGGAAGAAGAAACATATATCCCACTAGTAAGGACAAATAAAATAAAAGACAAAAGTAGACAATGGGATGTGGGGAATGTGATGAAAGAAATTATATTGATGGGAAAACTTAGGATATTTTCCCACACAAAATAAAGAGCTATCAGAGTTGTCTTTGTAGAGATATGGCTACTGTTAGGACTATAACAGTTAACAATCACTTTAGTTATTTAGTCAAGGGAGAAGGGCTTTTAGGATACAGCTATCGTAGGATATGATGCACCTGTAGAACAGACATGGAACATAGTGAGAAAAAACATAGGTGAGAAAGACCATAGGTGCCTATTATAATGAACACAAAGGTCAGAGGCTACTGTCCTTAGGGGAATAGCTGACAAAGTAAAGAAAAGTCAGAAGTAGAATGGATAGTGGACAGACTTTTTGTGGGATTGAGGGGGAGATGATGATGAGGAAGATATAGATGAATTCTGGAATTGTGGCTTATACAACTGGAAAAATATTACCATATATCAAGAAAAGTAATGTCTGTGTGTTAGGAAGATAGGCATATCTGGGCATTTGTATTGAGATCCTGTAGGGTAGAGATCAGTAATAAGGCTCAGTAGATTCACCTTTGACAGCTATCTGCCTTGATATGAAACATGAAGGCATATGTCTGGATGAGCTCATCATGGAGAAAGATACACATGAAAGGTATCTAAGACTCAGTGTATATTGCAGGAGATAGCTGTAAAATAAAAGCAGAAGCTACATATTGACCATAGAACTTGGCAGATGCAGTTACTGTGAGTATAACTGGAAGTGGTATACACACCAGGTAGATAATGATATGCTCAAGCTAGCGAGTAAATGAAGATGATGAAAGCTAGCTAGGTAAGATCTTAAAATGCTGGCAATTGTCTCTGCTTAGAGTCTGTTCAGTTTGCATGTAACACTGGTTCCCAGCTCCTATGAGCAAATGTTTTGTCCTAATCTGGTAATGCTCTTTGCGGAGCTTGTGGAAACTTCAGGACTGTGGCCAAGATAGTAGAAAGTGATACCCACTTCCAGATCCAAACATACTGTTTCTTGCCTCCTGTGATGTAGCCTCCTCCCTCTACCTCCCAGGGCCATGCCTTCCCTGCTGTTGTCCACTGGCACCCACTGAAACCAATAGCCAGAATAAACCTCCTCCCTTAAATAACTTTGTCCTGTATTCTTTTACCACACTGAGAAAAATAACATATAATGGCTAGACAGAAGTCTTCATAAAACCAGGGACTGCAGTCTGTTCTTCACTACTATCACCCTAGTAGGATCTAAGGATATAATGGAAACAATCAATCTTGAAAGATGCTTTGATACTCGTTGTTTTACTTCAAATTTCCTCAGATATGGTTTATCAATTGCCATGCCCTAGGTTTACTCTCCCCTGAGTTCCTTTCTTACACTCTGAGCTGCATCTTTGCATGATGTACTTGCAAGCATCTTAAATTCATTATTTTTCTGCCTTCCTATTCTTTTACCATGGTTTCATATTTGTTATAGATTTTAACAAATATCCTCTTTCATAGGAAAGGAGGACAGGGTGGGTGAAGGGATGGTGCGAGGAAGAAGAGGGAATGGCGAGAGGGATAGAATGGATCATTTATATGCAGCGCTGCCCTTTAAGGGGTTGTTACTATTATAATAAATGGAGTGGCCTAATAGACTCCTCAGCAAACTTTCTGTTGTGCATTTTGATGTCTGCTTATCATATGTTCATACTATAGAAGACTAGAAGACTTTGGGTTTACCTGGGGTATTTTTACAAATTGGAAAATTTTGCATTCTAACCTTTTTCTCACGTAAAAGGCTAATGAATCTTTTTAGAGACAAGTAAAATGGTGCCTAATGAGGTAAGTTTAGAGAGAGCTAAAACTTCAATTATTACTTTATGGGAAAAGAAAGAAAACAGGTAGTCAGTCATTTGATGACAAAGCTGTGTTTCCATCCTAGAAGGAGGCAGATGAAAACATAGAAGGTTTCTTTGAGGCTGGAAAATCAAATGCACTATAGCATAAATCTAGTCATTTCCCCACCTAAGAGAGCTGAATGAACAAAGAACAGAGTCCGATTTCCCTGATGAACATGACCTCTGTTCATCACAGACCAAGGAGCTGCTGAGGCCCTTTCAGGCCAACCTCACTGGTCTTGGTCAATTGGCAGCTCTTCTACTTGATTGGTGCCTCTTTGCTTTAGGCTAAAGGCAGCAATTAAAATAAGATCTGAGTTTCCTTTGAATGCTTATTGACTCAATGATTTAAAACCTTATTTTAATTATTATTTTCTATATTTAAATGTCTCTTGAACTATTTAAAATAAATAATTTTCTTGGGTAGAATTATCCGGAATATCAGTGGAAAAATTTGAATAAGATTTGATATATCATGAATGTTGGATTTCTAAATTCATATTAAACTTTTGTGTTCTTTTAAAGGCTCACGCCTTTAATCACAGCACTCAGGAGGCAGAGGCAGGCGAATGGCCAGCCTGGTCTACAGAGTGAGTTCCAGGACAGCCAGGGCTACACAAGGAAACCCTGTCTCAATAAATAAATAAATAAATAAATAAATAAATAAATAAATAAAGGCTCAAAAGTTTATTTTATTTTTATTATCACATGGTGTGCATGCAAGGTGGGAGTGTGGGAGGGGACAGTTTACAGGATTTGGTTTTCTGCTTTCAGTGTGGGCTCCTGAGAATTAACTCATTTCATCAAGCTTGTTTGGCATGTACTTTTATCTGTCAAGCCATCTTGCTTGTCTAATATGAAAAATGTAAAGATACATTTTAAGTTACATCTTCAAGCTTGGAATGTAACCCCTTGACATTGCCAGCATTACTGGTATAGATAAGTTGAATGGTTATTTTCTATAGACTTGACACAGTCTACTGAACCTAGAATCACTAGGAAAGTCTCAGTGAAGGATTGGAGAGTTTGTTCTGGCTTGTAAGCATGCTATGGGGAGTATATTGATGTTATTCATTGAGTTGAGAAGACTTGTCCACTGTAAGTGGCATCATTTCCAGGCAAGAATCCTAAACTGTGCGAAACTGGAATAAGCAAGCTGAGTACAGCATACATGCATTCATTCTCTCTCTGCTCTTGATTTGGAGCTCTCTCTCTCTCTCTCTCTCCCTATACCTATATCTATATTTACATCTACATCTATATATAATCTATATCATCTATCTCTATCTCTATCAGTATCTTCCCATTGCCTTGACTTTTCCAAAAAGTCTGTTACCTGAAATTGTGAGCCAAATACACTTTCTTTCTTCCTTAAGTTGTTCTTATTGAGGTTGTTTATTACAAGAGCAGGAAATAAAACTGTGACAACCATCTAAAATACTGGCTTTAGTTCATATTTAATATAGATTGATTATAGCTATTAAAATATCTTTAAAAAAGCCAGGGAAATATATTACAATTGGTCTCATAAGTATGTCCAAGTCCCAGCCCTTAGAACCTCTGCATTTGTTCTGTTCAGTAGCAAATGAAAAAATAACTTCCAGGATTCTAATTGATGATTGTGAAGTAGAAAGTTTGCTTTAATTAACCTGGTTGGATATAATTTCAACACAAGGATCTTTGTGTGAGAATGAGGCTGCATGAAGGAAGGTCAGATCTGATTCACCACTGCTGACTGTGAAGATAAAAGGGGACCACGAGCCAAGGACTGTGGGCAGTGTCTGAAGCTTGAAAAAGCTAACTGGTAGATCGTGCCCTGAGGTCTCCAGTAAGGAGTTTCCCTCCTTTCACCTCCAGTTTAATCTTACCACACCCAGTCTTGGTTTCTGCCAGCAGAACTAGTAGATAATGATAGATTGTAACCTGTGATATTTTAAGCCTCTCTGTTTGTAAGTGATTTATTTATTTTTTTTTAAATATTTTTTATTACATATTTTCCTCAATTACATTTCCAATGCTATCCCAAACGTCCCCCATACCCTCCCTCACTTCCCTACCCACCCATTCCCATTTTTTTGGCCCTGGCGTTGTAAGTGATTTATTATAGGAGTGGCAGGAAACAAGTAGAAACCTTCATTGCTCATTGTGTTTGGCTGCCATTGCTGCTACTCACTTTCTCTGTGGCAGGAATCTGTCTTTTTTTTTTTTTTTTTCCTTAAGAAAAATTAACATATTTTTACTTTTTGTGGTAAACGGAAACAATAATTACTCTCATAAAGAATATTTCTTACCTAAACAAAACTGGACATAATTTATTTTATTTGTGTGTGATAGTATAGATTTTGGTGAGGCAATAGGTTGTGAAAGTGAATGTTTAGGGACTTGAGAAATGAATCAGTGACTAAGAGCACTAGATGTTCTTCTAGAGGGCCAGGGTTCAATTTCCAGCACACACAAGTCAACTCAAAACTACCTGTCACTCTGGTTTTTCTGTGGGCATCAGACATTCATGGAAGTGGTACACAGACCAACATGCAGGCAAAACACTCATATGTATAAAACAAAACAAAAATTGATTGTTTGGATTATTTATATATTTTGATCCTAAGATAAACTCTTATAGATAGCATGTTAAAAGTAGACTAACATAGTTATGAGTAAAGAGTCATTGATGGAAAGGACAGGGAGGACTCGGGACCTTAATTATGTGTGGGATGACAAAATCATTTCTCTTCTAGCATATAAGGGACACTTTTTAATTGGTGTATTAAATGTCAGTACTCTCTATTGGCTTTAAACCCTTGGAATCAAATCGCAGTGAGAGTATAGTCATTACAGAAAAGAATGTAAATGTTTGCAACTTGGATGATAGATTCGGAAGAAAAAGGTCAAGAGGATAGGGTTAAGCATGTAACATGCATGTTTTTTCCTAAAGGGTAAAGAGATTGTCCTTAAGTGATAAAGTCTCAAGTCTAAGTTATTAATTTAATTATAAATTAATTTAAGTATTCACTAACGGAAAACAGGAGAAGGAGGGAAAGGTTGTAGAACCTTGAATGCACTAGCATCCTGGTTCACGATATGGTCACAGTACTATTTCTGAAGTTATATTTTCAGACAACAAGACTTTAATGCTTATAAAGATATTACTATTCAACACGATTAAAGATGTGTAAAATAATTGTCTCTAACATACATGAAATCATCTTTCTGTTTCATTTAATTTTTATAATCAACACAAGGCTCATACATGGCTTATATCAGGACTGTCAAACTTTTTTGTAAAGAGCCCAGTAGGAATATTTGGTCTTGGAAAATAATCTCTATTACAGCTATTTTCTACAGAAATAGCTGTACTCTCTATCTGGGTGGGTGAGCTGGGCTATGTTGTAGTGTGCAGAGATCAAACAGAACAGCCCTTCCTTCACCATATCCAGGAAGCAATGACAAACATGTCATCTTAAAAGTTATTTTATGCTTGATACTAAACAACAGTGAACCAAGCATACTAGTGTGCTTTCATTTCTAAATAAGAATCTGTTTTCTTTTAACCCATCAATTTAAGACATTATCTGTTTCCATTCTATTAAGGTAGTTGGAAGTTCTGGCTTTCTGGCTGTTCACCTATTCTCACAGTCCCTGTGCTTCCTACTGGATTATTAGAATATTTGCCCAAATCTGCACTCTGTGCTTTCAGTCGTGTTCACTCTTGAGCAAGTAACTGGTTGATTTCTATCTTGTACAAATTGGGTTTCTCTGGAGCTGATGATGTCTTTTATTTGATTAGTTTTCCTCGAATCTCATTCTTTCTTTCTACCCCTAATAGTTGTATAAAATGACTATTAGTGAAATCTCCACAGAGTTAAATCCATTGTAAAATCTATAGATTTGGGGTTTTATCTCCTTAAAGCACGTCATTGTCATGATGTGATTAGAGGTGGATTCATTTGTAAGGTCTGCATAGCAGACATGTCATCATCATGTATTTGAGAATTTCCTTTCTGACTCTTATGTGTTGAGTCCTCTGGATCCCGAGTTCCTCATTTTCAGAGCTCACATTCATTTGATATCTTGTGAAGAGGCTGCCTCTCTGGGGCAGAATGGCAGGGGAGCAAGATTGGTCTTCACTGTATTTACCTCTGTAGGCCCATGTTTAACCCCTACTGTGCTCCATCTCTTGGAGTCATGATTTGGCTCTACTCACCTTCTCCATAGAGTTGACTTTTTGCTTCCTTAAAGGTGAGACAGGTGGGACCACTACATAGAGATTCCTTCAAGGAATTTTCAGGTAAGTTTGGTTCACCCTTTTCAGCCTTCTGCCTCTATTTTCTATGGGACTTAGTCTCTCTGGACTTTGTAGGAATGATTGGCTTTTTATTTTACAGTGCTTATCCTGTCTACAGGCAGTTGAGCTTGACATTTCTGAGAGGTGATTAACTTCCTTGTTTCTCCTTTTCTGACACATTGTACTGTGAGTTACTCATATCTTCTGCTGTCATAAAAATGGCCTTTGAGTTCTGTTTTGTTCTTCTCCTTCTAGTTCCATTGCTTGGATATAATTTTCAGAAAAGCACAGAAATAAGCATGGTCTCAATAGCTCTAGCCAGCAGAGTGTGTTAGGAGATGTATTAAAATATTTTTATAATAATTTCAAAACAAAAAGAATTTATTTTTTTGGTACAGGGTAAAATTTCTATAATCATTCCAGCTTTTGTTTTGTATTAATTATATATACTGCTTAATATACATAATGTAGATAATATATGCAAATAATACTGTATATTATTAACAACTCTGATTTTAGAGCTGTATATTTTTCACTAGAAGCTTTTATTTTGGCAAGTATGCTAGAATACTTATATTTTATGGGACAAGCCATGTATCACCAGTTTGAAAGATACATCTGTAATCCCCTTCTATTATTATCCTTTGAGGATTTTCTTCTAACAAATAAACTATTTTAGTACACTGAATGATACTGTCCTCTTTGCAGATTTTTTTTCTCATTTTATAGAGTAAAACACTTACTGTGTTTGGTAGAGTGCACTCAGTGAAGAGGTGCTCACCACTCTCTCGTGGTCTTGCAGTTTTATATGTAAGTAAGCCCATTCTCTCACACATGTGTGTTTCTTATGTGAGCTTCACTTTCTGGTTCATGTATGTGTGGGATGGCCTTGGCCTTAGTCATGCATCAGAAGACTGGAATCCCCTTCTCAGGTTTATCATTGACTTGCCTCAGATGTCACCCTGTCACTTTCCCACTCTGCCTCTGTCTTAGTTGCTGTTTCTATTGTTGTCATAAAACACTATGACAAAAATCAATTTGGGAAGGAATGGGTTCTATTGTTTTTGCTGTTGTTGAAGACCAACTTTAGGCCATGGTGATCTGCTAGGAAACATGGTATTATTTCAACCTTCTTGTGTCAGTGGAAGATTGTTTTGTGACCAGTTATCTGGTTGATTTTGGAGAAGTTCTGTGAAGTGCTGAGAAGAAGGTGTATTTTTTTGTTTTAGGGTGAATTGTTCTGTAGATATCTGTTAAATCCATTGTTTCATAACCTCTATTAGTTTCACTGTGTCTCTGTTTAGTTTCTGTTTCAATGATCTGTCTATTGGTGAGAGTAGGGTTTTGATGTCTCCCACTATTATTGTTTGGGGTTCAATGTGTGTTTTGAGCTTTTATGAATGTGGGTGCCCTTGCATTTGGGGTATAGATGTTCAGAATTGAGACTTCTCTTGGTGGATCTTCCTTTTCATGCATATGAAGTGTCCTTCCTCATCACACTTGATAACTTTTGGTTGAAAGTCTATTTTATTATATATTAGGATGGCAACTCCAGCTTGTTTCCTGGGATCATTTGCTTGGAAGACCTTTTCCTATCCTTTTACTCTGAGATAGTGGCTTTGTTATTGAGGTTTGTTTCTTGTATGCAGCAAAATGCTGGATACTGCTTCTGTATTCAGTCTGTTAGCTTATGTCTTTTTATAGGTGAGTTGAGTCCATTCATATTGAGGGATATTAAAGACAAATGACTGTTGGTTCCTGATATTTTTGTTTTTGTAGGTGGTTTTATGTGCTTGTGTTTCTCTCCTTTTGGCTTTGTTGTTAGATGCTTAATATCTTGTCTTTTCTTTGGTGTATGTACCTTCCTTGTGTTGGAGTTTTTTTTCTAGGATCCTCTGTAGGGCTGGGTTGGTAGATGGATACTATTTGAATTTGGTTTTGTCCTGGAATATTTTATTTTCTCCATCTATGTTGATTGAGAGTTTCGCTGGGTATAGTAGCCTGGGCTGGCATTTTTGTTCTCTTATAGTCTGCATGACCTCTGACCAGGTTCTTTTGGCTTTCATCGTCTTTGTTGAGAAGTCTGGTATAATTCCGATAGGTCTACCTTTGTATGTTACTTGGCCCTTTTCCCTTGCAGCTTTTAATTTTCTTTGTTCTGTGTATTTAGTGTTTTGATTATTATGTGATGAGAGGATTTTCTTTACTGCTCCCATTTATTTGGTGTTCTATGGGCTTCCTATACCTTTATGGCCATCTCTTTCATTAGGTTGGCTCGGTTTTCTTCTATGATTTTGTTGAAGACATTTTCAGGTCCTTTGAGCTGGGACTCTTCATTCTCCTCTCTTCTGATTATCCTTAGATTTGGTCTTTTCATTATGTCCTGATTTTCCTGGATGCTTTGGGTTAGGAGTTTTTTACGTTTTGAATTTTCTTTGACAGTTGTGTCAATCTCTTCTATGGTATCTTTTACAACTGAGATTTTCTCTTCTATCTCTTGTATTCTCTTGGTGATACATCTGTAATTCCTGACCTATTTCTTAGATTTTCCATTTCCATGTTTGCCTCCATTTGTGTTTGATTTATTTTTCTACTTATATTTTCAGGTCTTGGATCGCTTTATTGCTTCACCTGATTGATTGTGTTTCCCTGTATTATTTTAAGGGATTTATCTTTTTCATCTTTAAGGGCTTCTACTTGTTTACATGTGTTCTTCTGTGTTTCTTTCAGTGAGTTATTGATATCCTCCTTAAATGTCTCTATTATCTTCATGAAATAGGATTTTAGGTCAACTTCCTGATTTTCCCGTGTGTTGGTATATTCAGGGCTTGCTGTGTTGGGAGAACTAGGTTCTGATGATGCCCATATATATCGGCTTCCTTTGCTTATGGTCTTGTGCTTGCCTCTCACCATCTTGTTATCCCTGGTGTTTGCTGGTCTTGGTGACTCTGTCTGGAGTCTACCTCTTTTGTTCCTGATTTGCTTCAGGTCTCCTGATAGGCTCATGGCCCTGGCTGTAGCAGACTCCCTGTGGGGCTTTCCAACTGGGGGCTCTTCAGAGGGGCAAAGAATCTGCTGATCTGTTGCCCAGGCTGCAGTAGATCTCCTGGGAAGCCTTCAGACTGTTGGGTCTTAAGAGTTACAGTCAAACTGTTGTCCTGTGTGAAGATGTTCTCCAGAGTGGCCTACATACAGTGGTTTCTGTTTCCCTGTGTGCAGCAGAACTCCAGTGAGGCTTTCAGTCTGTTGGGTCAGTTGCTCTGCATGCCACAGAGCCCCCAGGAGGTCTTCAGACTGTGGTGTCTGTTGCACAGTTTCCCTGTTTACAGAGGAGCTCCTGGGATACCTTAAAGCTATGTTGTGTTCAGGGGAACAGACAAGCTGTGATCAGTTCCTCAGTTGCCCTGTGTTCAGCAAGTCTCCTAGGATGCCTCAGGCTGTGGTGTCAGTTGCCCAACTGCTCTGAGTGCAGCAGATCTTCTGGGATAGCTCAGAATATAGTGTCTTCAGGGGAGCAGACTGGCTAGCAGTCTGCCCCAGCAGAAAGGACTGGACAGAAGGGGAGTGGTATTCGGTGGGCGGGGGTTTTGGGGAGTTATGGGTTCTGAGTCCACTGGGCTCCCAGCAGCAGCTGTGGGACTTCATGGGTGGGTTCTTACCAACTGCTTTGAATGCAGTGGATCTTCTGGGATGGCTCAGGATATAGTGTCTTCAGGGGAGCAGACTGGCTAGCAGTCTTCCCCAGCAGAAAGGAACGGACAGAAGCCCTTACCTATTTTTAAGCTTTATTTTGCCCAAGAACTAGTTTTTCTGGCTCTGTTTTATTCATAGATGCCAAGATCCACACATGTGTTTATTGCATTCAAGGAAACTCCCATTATGTGGTGCAGAGTGCTTGCCCTTTTTTCATGCTTCTAATGACAGTATGAAAAGATCTAGGTCATGCTATCTGAGCTTGCACAAGGTAGAGTGAGATGGTTTTCTGTGCTGTTCCCTAATGCTGTTGGCCTGTTAACTCCCTTCTGTTTTCCCTATGATAAGTCATAGGATCAAACATAAGTTTAGGGCTGGGATAAGGGAGTGAAGGAGATGATTGAGGTCTGAGTCAAAGAAACCTGTGTTCTAGTTTGGGGTGGGGTGGGTCGGAACAGTAAAAGTGAACAGGTATTGAACGGAGGATAACTTTTGAGGCTGCTCTGAGAATGCTGGCTTTAGGCTTGGAAGTCTCTGAGGCCATTCCCGAGAACTGGATGGTTGAAGTCAGCTCTCGCTGCTCCCTCTTCTGTGCTTGTTGCTTCCCCCTTAGCCATACCTGTGAACAGTCTGGAACATTCTAGGGAAATGACATTGTCCCTGGAGAAATAAGCTAACAGTAGCAAGCAATATTATCCTTAATACTTTTTGAAATTCAGAGACAGACTTTCTTTATTGATGCCATGCTAAAGATATTGTTTTATAAACAGTGTGCAGGAGATTAAAGTTTGGGATTTATTTTTTTGTCTTAGAGTTCACCTACTGTATAACAACTACCATTGCTGTTACAAAGGAAATTCTCTATTCTAGGTTTTAATCTCTCCAGTTCTGTGGGTGTAAAAGGGGTGTAAAACTGTGTTTAAATACAAAGCTAGAGGCCTGGACTGTTGCCTAAGGAATGTTTCAAACCATCATATTCATTAGTGCATACAGAGATACAAACACACATGGGGAGCAGTATCTTGCAAATGTATTCTTTGAGTGAGTGTATGAAGTTGTTATTCCTAGATCAGAAACTTTGAGTTTAGGTGGCTGCCTGAAATAAACTATGAGTTATATGGATTTTCATCTTCAAATTCATTGTTAAAATTCATTATTGAACAGATACTTTTTAGGGTTTTATATTGGGTGTATTGTTTTAAAACTTACTCTTCTCTCCCTTTCATTGGTGGGATGGCTGCTTTCATTCCCTGGCTGTAGACTTCACATTCCTCTGGACCACACAAGTTTCTAAAACTTGGCACTCATACCTCTGGACTATAAAACTTCATTGGAAACAAACAATGGAAACCATGGTTTTTTAAGAATCAGCTTTTTTCTTTCAATTTATTTTGTGTTGTTGATTTTCAGTGTTAGTAAGTTGGTAATGTTTTAAAAATTGTTCCTATTGGAAATAAAATGTATTAATTAAATACATATGGATTTTTGTAAATTTCAGATGTTCAATGTTTGAATTTTGTTTTATAACTTTGCCTTTAAGACTACACTGTATTTAACCTTGTTGGTTTATAGGAAACTCATACTTTTATGTGCGGAGAATGAGCATCTTTTCCAGATCTATAAGTAAAGGAATTTTAGTATTTCTCTTAGTCAGGGTTTCTATTCCTGCACAAGCATCATGACCAAGAAGCAAGTTGGGGAGGAAAGGATTTATTCAGCTTACACTTCCACATTGCTGTTCATCACCAAGGAAGTCAGGACTGGAACTCAAGCAGGGCAGGAAGCAGGAGCTGATGCAGAAGCCATGGAGGGATGTTCTTTACTGGCTTGCTTCCCCTGGCTTGCTCAGCCTGCTCTCTTATAGAACCAAGATTTACCAGCCCAGGATGGTACCATCTACAAGGGGCCTTTCCCCACTTGATCACTAATTGAGAAAATGCCTTACAGTTGGATCTCATGGAGGCATTTCCTCAACTGAAGCTCCTTTCTCTGTGATAACTCCAGTTGTGTCAAGTTGACACAAAACTAGCCAGTACAGTATTCCTATAAAAATTCTGAATGCATCTGATGTTATGGGGAGTAGATTCAAAAATAATTAAAAATGTTCTTTATTTTATAAAAATGTGCCATCTATATATCTAGATCTCTAATTCCTCATATATGCTTAGGTTAATCACAGATCAAAAGAAACCTTTCAGCCACAGTATAAAACTTCTGAGTTTATGGATATAAAGTTGAATTTAAAAAAGACATGAAATTGTTGATATTCTTAATATGAACTAGGATACAAAATGTATACCTGAGTTTTAAAGCATTTTCCTTTCCATTTAAAAAATAAGTAAAACTTAGTTTATGAGATAAAATAAGATTCCCTGGAATTGTTATTGTTATGATATTGAAATCATTTTTGTTTAGGACTACATATCACAAGGTAACACCTACCTTTTCTGTGGCTTAGCCCTTTTGTTTTCTGGATTCCTGTTAGGCGGGAGTCTAGAAGGGACTTTCTGGTCAGTAGCCAGGGGCTCCCACTAAGGTTTGAACTGAGAAACTTAAGGGTTTGGCTTTGCAAGCTGCCAGCTGCAGGCAGGTGATTTGTTTCTTCCAGCATGAGAAACAGTCACAGAGAAAATGCATCTTTAACAGGAAAATTCTCAGTTTCTCTTAAAGTTGTGTAATAAAGTTTTATGTGTTCTAGTAAGACACTTGAATAACTGACAATTTTGAAGTATGTTGAGCTTACAGATTTCCTACTTAAAGGTACACTGTAAGTCTGTCATCAGGCTGAGCTGCCGAATCCATTGTGTTTGTGTCACAGAGATTCCTTATTTCAAGACATTTCTCTAACTGTGGATTCAAAGCCCTTTCTGGGATTCTAGGAGCTATAGGGCTGAAAATTGGAAGAGATATTGATTCACAGAAATCCCATTTTTTTTTAACACAATAGCATGGTCATGTTATGGCCATATAGCCTTGATATGTCATATTCCACAATGTAGTACATTACACACAGGGTTTTTGAAAGTTTTTTTTTTCTTTTTTTTGCTGAGATTCAGTCAACTTCTTTATTATCTATAATACCTTTTCAAAGTTGTGCATAAGTAGCCATGTTTTCCCTTAATGTGGAAGGCTTTTAATTTGATGGAAAGTCCCCTATGACCATTTATTTTTCAAGTATTTACATATAAAAGTAATCTCAAATGGGAACAGAGGATCCAGATTTTAATAGCATAGCTAACTAGTCTGAATGGTCACTGAGCATGGATCCCAGATGTAGCCACCGCACCAGGGACCCTACCTTACCTCTGTGGTGTCATTTCCCACATACAGTGGATGGCAGTGGGTTTATCTCTCACCTGACTGTGACTTAACTGCTTAGAGTAAGAATTTTTATATAACATGTTCCCCACCACAATCCTAACAGTTAACCTGGTGCACACCTGAACAAAAGGATGAGGAATATCCTCCAATCCTGGGTAAAAGGAACTGCAGTCTTGGTCTTATTGAGAGAAAGTGTGTTTTCAACACAGTATCTCTCTCAGAGACATTTTAGTAAGCATTTTTCTCTTACCTGTCTGAAACATCCAGTGTCTCAAACGCTACAGGTCTACTATCTTTAAAATAACAAAGTACTTTCCTTTTTGTTGTCTAATTTAAGTGAACTTTGTTTAGCTTGCTCATTATAAATGTATTTGTAGGCCTCTAATCACCATGATTACTGTCATGGTGTTCTCCAGTTAGTGATCTTTTCTTACAATTTTTAAAAACCTGACAAAATATTTTAAGTGTCGTGTGGCCATATCATCACAGGCTTAGGTTGGTCCTTGCTATATTCGGGAACAGTACTTAATGTCATAGTCTGAGATAGAGCAGTAGCTATAATCATTTTAACAGATTGGCTTATTTAAGTCTCTGGTTGCCTGATCCACCGTTGTATATGCTAGATATCTGAGGTACCTGGTGGTCAGTGAGCCACATGTTTTGTTCGTAGGATAACCTAGCCTTCTGTCTTCCACAATGTCTACATTTCTATAGCTTGTTTATGATTCTCCTCATGGAAATTTAAACTGCCATTCTGAACAGCCTTCTGATTTTTATTACTTTTTTTTTTTTAATCAGTAGATGTGTAATCTGTGAAGGGGGAACCGTTAGATATATCAGTTGAAAAAAGAAATCTCAGTTTTGAAGCAAAAAGAATGTTTTTGTTAAATTTTATTCAAATATCTTCGAAGTGTAGCACACCTCTAGAAAAACGTACAGGTAAATGTAGAGTAGCACACAGGTCAAAATTAGCTTGTGGCCCAGGTAGCTTCCTCGCTTCCCTTCCCACTACTGTCCTTCACCTTGTTTTGTGTTGTGAGATAATTATGACAACCTTGAATATACTGTACATAGAATCATATAGAAACACTTTCTTTTTTTTTTAATATTTTTATTACATATTTTCCTCAATTACATTTCCAATACTATCCCAAAAGTCCCCCATAGCGCCCCGCACTTCCCTACCCACCCATTCCCATTCTTTTGGCCCTGGCATTCCCCTATATTGGGGCATATAAAGTTTGCAAGTCCAATGGGCCTCTCTTTCCATTGATGGCCGACTAGGCCATCTTTCCATACATATGCAGCTAGAGACAAGAGCTCCAGGGTTCTGGTTAGTACATCATGTTGTTCCAACAATAGGGTTGCAGATTCCTTTAGCTCCTTGGGTACTTTCTCTAGCTTCTCCATTGGGAGCCCTGTGATACATCCAATAGCTGACTGTGAACATCCACTCTGGTGTTTGCTAGGCCCCGGCATCGTCTCACAAGAGACAGCTATATTTGGGTCCTTTCAGCAAAATCTTGCTAGTGTATGCAATGGTGTCAGCGTTTAGAAGCTGATTATGGGACGGATCCCTGGATACAGCAGTCTCTAAATGGTCCATCCTTTCATCACAGCTACGAACTTTGTCTCTGTAACTCCTTCCCTGGGTGTTTTGTTCCCAATTCTAAGAAGGTGCAGAGTGTCCACACTTTGGTCTTCATTCTTCTTGAGTTTCATGCGTTTATCAAAATGTATCTTATATCTTGGGTATCCTAAGTTTTGGGCTAATATCCACTTATCAATGAATACATATTGTGTGAGTTCTTTTGTGATTGTGTTACTTCACTCAAGATGATGCCCTCCAGGTCCATCCATTTGGCTAGGAATTTCATAAATTCATTCTTTTTAATAGCTGAGTAGTACTCCATTGTGTAAATGTACCATAATTTCTGTATCCATTCCTCTGTTGAGGGACATCTGGGTTCTTTCCAGCTTCTGGCTATTATAAATAGGGCTGCTATGAACATAGTGGAGCATGTGTCCTTTTTACCGGTTGGGACATCTTCTGGATATATGCCCAGGAGGGGTATTGCTGGATCCTCCTGTAGTACTATGTCCAATTTTCTGAGGAACCACCAGACTGATTTCCAGAGTGGTTGTACAAGCTTGCAATCCCACCAACAATGGAGGAGTGTTCCTCTTTCTCCACATCCTCGCCAGCATCTGCTGTCACCTGAATTTTTGATCTTAGCCATTCTGACTGGTGTGAGGTGGAATCTCAGGGTTGTTTTGATTTGCATTTCCCTGATGATTAAGGATGTTGAACATTTTTTCAGGTGCTTCTCTGCCATTCGGTATTCCTCATGTGAGAATTCTTTGTTCAGTTCTGAGCCCCATTTTTTAATGGGGTTATTTGACTTTCTGGAGTCAACCTTCTTGAGTTCTTTATATATATTGGATATTAGTCCCTTATCTGATTTAGGATAGGTGAAGATCCTTTCCCAATCTGTTGGTGGTTTTTTTGTCTTATTGATGGTATCTTTAGCCTTGCAGAAGCTTTGTAGTTTCATGAGGTCCCACTTGTCAATTCTCGATCTTACAGCACAAGCCATTACTGTTCTATTCAGGAATTTTTCCCCTGTGCCCATATCTTCAAGGCTTTTCCCCACTTCCTCCTCTATAAGTTTCAGTGTCTCTGGTTTTATGTGAAGTTCCTTGATCCACTTAGACTTGACCTTAGTACAAGGAGATAGGAATGGATCGATTCGCATTCTTCTACATGTTAACAACCAGTTGTGCCAGCACCATTTGTTGAAAATGCTGTCTTTCTTCCACTGGATGTTTTTAGCTCCCTTGTCGAAGATCAAGTGACCATAGGTGTGTGGGTTCATTTCTGGGTCTTCAATTCTATTCCATTGGTCTATTTGTCTGTCACTATACCAGTACCATGCAGTTTTTATCACAATTGCTCTGTAGTAGAGCTTTAGGTCCGGCATGGTGATTCCACCAGAGGTTCTTTTATCCTTGAGAAGAGTTTTTGCTATCCTGGGTTTTTTGATATTCCAGATGAATTTGCAGATTGCACTTTCTAATTCGTTGAAGAATTGATTTGGAATTTTGATGGGGATTGCATTGAATCTGTAGATTGCTTTTGGCAAGATAGCCATTTTTACAATGTTGATACTGCCAATCCATGAGCATGGGAGATCTTTCCATCTTCTGAGATCTTCTATAATTTCTTTCTTCAGAGACTTGAAGTTTTTATTATACAGATCTTTCACTTCCTTAGTTAGAGTCACGCCAAGATATTTTATATTATTTGTGACTATTGAGAAGGGTGTTGTTTCCCTAATTTCTTTCTCAGCCTGTTTATTCTTTGTGTAGAGAAAGGCCATTGATTTGTTTGAGTTAATTTTATATCCAGCTACTTCACCAAAGCTGTTTATCAGGCTTAGGAGTTCTCTGGTGGAATTTTTAGGGTCACTTATATATACTATCATATCATCTGCAAAAAGTGATATTTTGACTTCATCTTTTCCAATTTGTATCCCTTTGATCTCCTTTTGTTGTCGAATTGCTCTGGCTAGGACTTCAAGTACAATGTTGAATAGGTATGGAGAAAGTGGACAGCCTTGTCTAGTCCCTGATTTTAGAGGGATTGCTTCAAGCTTCTCACCATTTACTTTGATGTTGGCTACTGGTTTGCTGTAGATTGCTTTTATCATGTTTAGGTATGGGCCTTGAATTCCTGATCTTTCCAAGACTTTTATCATGAATGGGTGTTGGATCTTGTCAAATGCTTTTTCCGCATCTAAGGAGATGACCATGTGGTTTTTGTCTTTGAGTTTGTTTATATACTGGATTACGTTGATGGATTTCTATATATTGAACCATCCCTGCATCCCTGGGATGAAACCTACTTGGTCAGGATGGATGATTGTTTTGATGTGTTCTTGGATTCGGTTAGCAAGAACTTTATTGAGGATTTTTGCATCAATATTCATAAGGGATATTGGTCTGAAGTTTTCTATCTTTGTTGGGTCTTTTTGTGGTTTAGGTATCAGAGTAATTGTGGCTTCATAGAATGAGTTGGGTAGAGTACCTTCTGTTTCTATTTTGTGGAATAGTTTGTGAAGAACTGGGATTAGATCTTCTTTGAAGGTCTGATAGAACTCTGCACTAAACCCATCTGGTCCTGGGCTTTTTTTCGTTGGGAGACTATTAATGACTGCTTCTATTTCTTTGGGGGATATAGGGCTGTTTAGATCATTAACCTGATCTTGATTCAACTTTGGTACCTGGTATCTGTCTAGGAACTTCTCCATTTCATCCAGGTTCTCCAGTTTTGTTGAGTATAGCCTTTGGTAGAAGGATCTGATGGTGTTTTGGATGTCTTCAGGATCTGTTGTTATGTCTCCTTTTTCATTTCTGATTTTGTTAATTAGGATGCTTTCCCTGTGCCCTCTAGTGAGTCTGGCTAAGGGTTTATCTATCTTGTTGATTTTCTCAAAGAACCAGCTCCTTGATTGGTTGATTCTTTGAATAGTTTTTCTTGTTTCCACTTGGTTGATTTCACCCCTGAGTTTGATTATTTCCTGCCATCTACTCCTCTTGGGTGAATTTGCTTCCTTTTGTTCTAGTGCTTTTAGGTGTGTTGTCAAGCTGCTAATGTGTGCTCTCTCTAGTTTCCTTTTGGAGGCACTCAGAGCTATGAGTTTTGCTCTTAGAAATGCTTTCATTGCGTCCCATAAGTTTGGGTATGTTGTGGCTTCATTTTCATTGAACTCTAAAAAGTCCTTAATTTCTTTCTTTATTCCTTCCTTGACCAAGGTATCATTGAGAAGAGTGTTGTTCATTTTCCACGTGAAGGTTGGCTTTCTATTATTTATTTTGTTATTGAAGATCAGCCTTAGTCCATGGTGATCTGATAGGATGCATGGGACAATTTCAATATTTTTATATCTGTTGAGGCCTGCTTTGTGACCAATTATGTGGTCAATTTTGGAGAAGGTACCATGAGGTGCTGAGAAGAAGGTATATCCTTTTGTTTTAGGATAGAATGTTCTGTAGATATCTGCCAGATCCATTTGATTCATAATTTCTTTTAGTTTCACTGTGTCCCTGTTTAGTTTCTGTTTCCATGATCTGTCCATTGGTGAAAGTGGTGTGTTGAAGTCTCCCACTATTATTGTAATGAGGTGCAATGTGTGCTTTGAGCTTTACTAAAGTTTCTTTAATGAATGTGGCTGCCTTTGTATTTGGAGCATAGATATTCAGGATTGATAGTTCCTCTTGGAGGATTTTACCTTTGATGAGTATGAAGTGTCCCTCCCTGTCTTTTTTAATGACTTTGGGTTGGAAGTCAATCTTATCAGATATTAGAATGGCTACTCCAGCTTGTTTCTTCATGCCATTTGCTTGGAAAATTGTTTTCCAGCCTTTCATTCTGAGGTAGTGTCTATCCTTTTCTCTGAGATGAGTTTCCTGTAAGCAGCAAAATGTTGGGTCTTGTTTGTGTAGCCAGTTTGTTAGTCTATGTCTTTTTATCGGGGAGTTGAGTCCATTGATATTAAGAGATATTAAGGAAAAGTAATTGTTGTTTCCTGTTATTTTTGTTGTTAAAGTTGGCATTTTGTTCTTGTGGCTGTCTTCTTTTAGGTTTGTTGAGGGATTACCTTCTTGTTGTTTCTAGGGCGTGGTTCCTGTCCTTGTATTGGTTTTTTTCTGTTATTATCCTTTGAAGGGCTGGATTCGTGGAGAGATAATGTGTGAATTTGGTTTTGTAATGGAATACTTTGGTTTCTCCATCTATGTTAATTGAGAGTTTGGCTGGGTATAGTAGCCTGGGCTGGAATTTGTGTTCTTTTAGTGTCTGTATAACATCCGTCCAGGATCTTCTGGCTTTCATAGTCTCTGGTGAAAAATCTGGTGTAATTCTGATAGGCTTGCCTTTATATGTTACTTGGCCTTTTTCTCTTACTGCTTTTAGTATTCTATCTTTATTTAGAGCATTTGTTGTTCTGATTATTATGTGTCGGGAGGTATTTCTTTTCTGGTCCAGTCTATTTGGAGTTCTGTAGGCTTCTTGTATGTTCATGGGCATCTCTTTCTTTAGATTTGGGAAGTTTTCTTCTATAATTTTGTTGAAGATGTTTGCTGGTCCTTTGAGTTGAAAATCTTCATTCTCATCCACTCCTATTATCCGTAGGTTTGGTCTTCTCGTTGTGTCCTGTATTTCTTGGATGTTTTGAGTTAGGATCTTTTTGCATTTTACATTTTCCTTGATTGTTGTGCCGATGTTCTCTATGGAATCTTCTGCACCTGAGATTCTCTCTTCCATCTCTTGTATTCTGTTGCTGATGCTCGTATCTATGGTTCCAGATTTCTTTCCTAGGGTTTCTATCTCCAGTGTTGCCTCATTTTGGGTTTTCTTTATTGTGTCTACTTCCCTTTTTAGGTCTAGTATGGTTTTGTTCATTTCCATCATCTGTTTGGATGTGTTTTCCTGTTTTTCTGTAAGGACTTCTACCTGTTTGATTATGTTATCCTGTTTTTCTTTAAGGATTTGTAACTCTTTAGCAGTGTTCTCCTGCAATTCTTTAAGGGATTTTTGTGCTTCCTCTTTATTGTCTTCTGCCTGTTTAGCAGTGTTCTCCTGCATTTCTTTAAGTGTGTTATTAAAGTCCTTCTTGAAGTCCTCTATCATCATCAGGAGATATGCTTTTAAATCCGTGTCTAGCTTTTCCGGTGTGTTGGGGTGCTCTAGACTGGGCGAAGTGGGGGTGCTGGGTTCTGATGATGGTGAGTGGTCTTGGTTTCTGTTAGTAAGATTATTAAGTTTACCTTTCGCCATCTGGTAATCTCTGGGGTTAGTTGTTATCGTTGTCACTGTTTAAAGATTGGAGCAGAAGCTGTGTTCCACTCACCAGCAGTCTCTAAATCCTGCGGCGGGGGTCGTGGGTTGCTGACGGTACCCCGGTGCTGGTCCAGCCGGAAGAGGCCTGTGGTCCTACTCAGGCCGTTTTTCTGCTTCCCTAACTAATGCAGTCTCTGGTCCCGCGTGCAATTGGATTGGAGCAGAAGCTGTGTTCCACTCTCCAGAAGTCTTAAGATCCTGTGGTGGGTGTTGTGGGTAGCTGGTGAGTGTCAGCCGACCCTGCGTCCCAGCTGCCCCGGTGCTTTTCTGACCGGAAGAGGGTTGTGGCCCTATGTAGGCCGGATTTCTCTCTCCCCAACCAGAGCAGTCTCAGGTCCCGCGTGATTGGACTGGAGCAGAAGCTGTGTTCCACTCACCAGCAGTCCCAAAATCCTGCAGCGGGGGTCGTGGGTAGCTGGAGGGTGTCAGGCAACCCTGCGCTCCCGCTACCCCAGCGCTGATCCGGCCGGATGAGGCCTGTGGCCCTACTCAGGCCGGTTTCTGCTTCCCTAACTAATGCAGTCTCAGGTCCCGCGCAATTGGATTGGAGCAGAAGCTGTGTTCCACTCACCAGCAGTCCCAAAATCCTGCAGCGGGGGTCGTGGGTAGCTGGAGGGTGTCAGGCAACCCTGCGCTCCCGCTACCCCAGCGCTGATCCGGCCGGATGAGGCCTGTGGCCCTACTCAGGCTGGTTTCTGCTTCCCTAACTAATGCAGTCTCAGGTCCCGTGCGCAATTGGATTGGAGCAGAAGCTGTGCTCCACTCACCAGAAGTCTTAAGATCCTGTGGCGGGTGTTGTGGGTAGCTGGCGAGTGTCAGCAGACCCTGCGCCCCAGCTGCCCCGGTGCTTTTCTGACCGGAAGAGGGTTCTAGAAACACTTTCAAAAAGTGATTTGGCTATACCTGCATCATCTTATTTTGTGTTGATCATTCATGCTGTTGAATGAGCTTGTAGTTTGTCATTCTTTTTCATGTATAGGAATTGTTTGAAGTGCATACTACTATCTATTCTGCTGTGATGAGTATCTTGAATTTTAAGAGCAGGAATAATTCTGCTGGAGAGCCTAAATACATGTCTTTTGACAACTTTGTATTCTCATTTTTGTTTGAGAAATAGAGAGGTAGAATTTCTAAAATATTTGGGAATCTTATGTGATGGCAGATTTTAATTAATTTTTTTTCAGGTTTTAATTCTTTATATTATTTATTTAGTTCTGGTTTTTGAGACAGGGTTTCTACATGATGCAGGCTGTCCTGGAACTCACTATGTATAGCAGGATGGCCTTTAACTCAAATATCTGCCTGCTTCTGTCTCCTAAGTTCTGGCATAAAAGACATGTGCCAACCACTCCTGACTGATTTTTAATCTTCATGCTGATATAATTCAGGAGCTTCTTGGTTGTTCTGTTGACTCAGATTCCAGATCTTACCCCTAACCTTCCTGAATTTGAGCAAGATTATCAGTTTATTAGTCCACGAGAGTTTTCTTTATTTTGCCCTAACGTTTTATAATCTTTAGGAGAAATATTTTATAGTCTCCCCTCCCCCAGCCTGGAACCTGCTTGCTCAGGGGTGGAGTTTCCTGCTCATTCGTTCTACCACGCCCACTGCTGGACCTTGCTGCTTTGCTGTTTGGAGCCACACACATGCTCACCCTGCTACTGGACCCCAAGACTATTTGGCGGGAATCGGGTCCCTTCCCCCTTCTTTTATAACTGAGTGTTGGAACAAGTAAAATTGAGCTTTGATCAGAATAAAACTGTCTTGGCTCCGTTTCTTCTTTCGCCCCGTCTAGTTCCTCTCTTTCAGCTGGAGTGGCCATCTCAGTTGAACCATTCATTGCGAGCTGCTGGCCGGCCACAACAATATTTGACATGTAAGCTAGAATAATTTTAACATTTGATTCCTGATGTTATTATAAATATACTATTTAAATGTTTTGATACTATTATAAATACCATCATTTAAATATTCTGATGTTTTTATAGCTGCTATAATAAAATAACATATTTTTATATTTAATTATTATATTATTTAATTATTTTATTATTTATTATATTATAATTAAATAAAATATTTTTATATTTAATTATTTTTCCTTTTCTGATTTTTTTGGTTACTGTTTTTCAAATTTGTTACCATATTTAAAGAATATTTTTATTATTTTTTCAATAATTTCATACACTTTATTTTGTTCATATTTATCTTCTCCCATCTCCTTTAAACTCCATCCCCCCATTTCATACCTACTTAACTTTCTGTTCTCATTCATTCTTTTTTTAAAGTGAATTTGGTCAAATTGTGCTGTTAATATCATCTTGGGTATGTGTCCATCCTCTGGAGCATGTTAGATCTATGAGGGGCCACACTATTAAAGAAAATGGATTTTCCTACCCAGCAATTGTTGGTCATGGGACATCTATATCATGCAACCTCCTTCCAAGGCTCAGAAGATCTTTGCTACAATATTTTGTTCTGAATTGTTGGAATATTTGTAAATTCTTTTTCTGAATTCATTGAGGTGATCTTTAGGGTTATACTAACTTTTACATATTAGTTATCTAAATGATCATGGTTGACATTTACATTTTTATAACTCTTATAATACTACAATAAATCCTATCTGATTATATTATTTTTATATACATTACTGAATTTGATTTTAATGTATTTAAGATTTTTCCATATGTATCCAGGAGAGAAAAACTACAATGAAGGCAATTAGTGACTGCTGGAAGCAGGGAAATTAACCTCTCCCAGGAATGAGTCCCTTGTTTGTTGTCCAATGAAGAATGGTGATCCCTGAAACCATGTGCATACATATGCAGTTTTTACATACACATGGATACATACTTACATGTGTAGCAATAATCAAAGGAAAAGGCTATCAACTTGAGAGTTGGGAGGCATTGCTGGGGTTTGAGGGAACATACCTGGGAAGGGCTGGAAGGAGGAAAGGGGATAATATTATTTAAAAACATACAAATTTAATGAGTTTAGTGAATATCCCATGCACACTTGTTGAAATGTGTTTTCTGAACTGTTTTGGTTTCATTATAATAGGCATGTATTTGTGTGTTAGTATGTATAAAATAAAGAATTGGGTCTAATATGTTAATTGTGCTTAGGAGTTTCCAAGTTTGCATGTATTGTGCATAGTATGATCTTTCTGTCCCATGGCAGGATGCTCGCTGCAGCAATGCTATTGGGCATGTACAGGGTGAGAAGCCTTCTCTTCTTGCTGGATTTTGCCTTTAGTAGCAGTTTTTCCCTAGTGTCTCTTCTGTCTGATAGTAGTAAGACTGCATCACCTCTCTTTTGATAGGATTGTAGAACTTTGAGCTGAAAGCACATTTGCAGAGGTACGTACTCATGTGCTCCTTATTTTTATAATGAGAGATTAAGTGTCTTGTGGCTTTCGCCAGATATTACTTTGAACCCACAATGAAACCCATTGTACCTTCATATTTGTGAATTCTTCAGAAGCATAGTTTATGAAAATTGTGTCAGCAATGTTGATCTTGTTTGGCTTTCTTCTGAAGTTTGCAGTTGGATAATCTATTCTGGGAACATGAAGGCATGTTTAGAAGGCAATTGGGGATAAATTACAACACCCTTATATGCACCACTGCCTTGTGGATTGCAGGAACCTTGGTATGCTCTACTTTCTGCCTGAGTTTTATCCTGCCAGGTGTCAGTGGTTGAGGCCTGCGCTGCCTTCCTAAGCTTATGTGGCCTGGTTACTGGTTCCTCTTGCTCTAGGTTCATCCTCCTCCCCAGACCTGCCTCACTCTTTCTTTTCCCTGAGTGCCCTGCAAAGCAGCTCTCATTTCTGGCCTTTGAATGAAGAGGAGAATGACCCCAAAAGTTATGATAGAAGTGCTAAGTTTTTGCGTATATACATTTTCATAATTCTCCCTCCAATTTCTGATTCCACAAACTCACCTCTCTATCCTTTCTGTACATGATTGCCCAATTCCTGCATTCTAATGATTAGGAATTCTGTTTACAAGCTTTTCCCACTTGTCTCTCTCACTTCTGCTCAGACCAACTGGAGCAATACATCTGGGCCTTCTGTTAGCACCCACTGTGTCCTCTAGACTTTGACCTCTGAGATAATACCTGGTACAAAAAGACCCTGGAGCAGTCCTGGTTACTAAGGGTGGGTCAGCTGAAGCCCAGTGGAATAACTTTAGTCCATACACTTATATTCGAATGGGGAAAGACCCATTTCTCCATCTGAGTCCTATGCAATTATGTCTTGTAAAGTTGTCCTAAAAATACATTCTTAAAAGATGCTTTTAAATTTGCCATACAAACCTATGTACTAAGTATATAACCCCATACATTTTATATATATATATAAAGAAAAACATTCGGTTCCAGTGTTTATGGATTTGCTGACCTTGAATAAGACAGTTCACTTCTGTTGCTTTCTTCGTCTGTCTGTAAAATGGACTAACAACTATTTTATGAGGATATTTGAGGATAGATGAGTTAATCCTGTGAAGCACCTGGTAACTATAGTGCCTCACCTAAAACAGTGAAATCTCATTTGTGAGTTCATGCCATGAAATCTGAAAAGTTCTGCAAAGAGAACTCTGTTTCTTTTCTTTTTTCTTTTTACTTAACTCCTATCCTACTTCGCATTCCAATGGCTATGATAATTCCAGTGACAATTTTAGCTACCAGGAGTCCAGGGGCATTCTTGAACTTTGTTGGTGACACAGTTCAGGCTCAGTGTGGTCTTTCAGTCACTGGCTTTTTATTTTGGGGCTTTTCTCCTTCAAATTTCATGTCACTGCAAACTGTTTTCTTCTCTTCTACTACTAAGTCTTGACTTAGAGACCTGCGTGTATCTCCTGTCTTTTGTTCCCTGGAGCAGTTTTTCAGACTTTCAGCACTTGGTTTGCCAGTCTACTGTTGTAGGTATTGCAGATTGGAAGTTATAGATCTTTCATTCTTAGATTAATATAATTTTAAAAGCCTAAGTCAAATTTTATGTCATATACTCCCAGTGAAATTTCTTTATTAATGTCAATACATGTTTGGAATAATTTCTGTATTTGACCATTGCAAATACTGTTTTACTATCTTGTTCTTTTAATTAATATTTTTATCCAAGTTTCTCAAATTCATCCCTGTAGACTGGCTTATTTTAGTTTAAATTCCAGGAAGATTTACATTAACTGTGCATTATTAGAAGTAAAGACAGTACAACATATAACATGTTGGTTTTCATTACTTTAATGATCTCTGGAGTATAGATAATAAGATTTATTGAATTGAAAAATGAATACATGCACAGAACTATTTTAAAATAGTATTCATATTTGTTACAGATACATGTACTACATGAATGTAAACTAAATGTCACGATCATGAAAAAACTACATTAAAGTGACTCAAGGGATCAATTGTGAACCATGTGTGAATCTTTTTATATTTGATTGGTTCTTTTCTGATGGTAATAAAACCATGCAGACAAAATGCAAAATGTTGACTGCAATGTAATGGTTGAAATGTTGACATTCATAAAAGGGTCAGAGTGAATTACGATGGCTGTTGGCTGCTAATTCTGAATCCATACTCTTAAAGTGATCTATGGAAACAGAGCTGAATGCCACAGAGACAGAACCATGGTTGGTACATTCCTGTTTATTGATGCTCCCATCTGACTGTATTAAGTCCTCACGTGAGACTGCTGCTTTACTGCTTGCCTCTTTTTCTCCAGGGATAGATGTGTGAGCATATAAGCTTACTCTTTTCTTTTTAAAACAATACCAATGTGTGTGTGTGTGTGTGTGTGTGTGTGTGTGTAGGTGTTAGAGAGAGATACATACAAAGTGAGGAGAGAGAGACAAAGAGAGAGAATGGGTGCCATGACATAGGTGTAGTCAGAAGACAATTTCAGAATATGGTCCCTTCTTTTACTATGGTTACCACGGGAAGAACTGGGTCAGAATTCTTGCACGGCGAATGCTTTTACTTGATGGACCCTCTCGCCAGCCTTCATTTTTCTGTTGTTCCGTATGTGTAAAATAACTGAATCAATGTGGGAGAGTGATCTAAAGTTGCCTCTTTTCACTAAACGTTCAGTACTATTTATTCACTGTTTTTTGTTAAATGGTAACAGATATATCCAACGTCTTGAAGATTCTCAGTTTGTATCTAAACTCTTTCCATCAGATGAGGCGTCTTAGTCCTATGCTTTGGTTTCCTGCTGGCCTTAGATTCTGTAACAGTTTTCATGGAAGAACACTATGTGGCTTTGTAGCCTCTTCTGCTGCTATTTGCCAGCCAGTTTTGTTTTAATGATAAGAAATCCTACTTAATGGTATTTTTATTGTTTGATTGTTGTTGTTTTAAGTTTTTCCTATTTTTAAATTAGAACTTGGTTTTCCCTTTCCTTCTGTTTTTACCTCTTACAAGGAAGTAAGGCAGACTCAATGGGTCTGGCAGTTGCTAATGATGATTGTCTAGTTAGGGGTTACATGGTCTACTCTTACAAACTGAACCCAAGGGAAAAGAAACTGGTAGCGTTCTTCTTTTAAGTCGTCCTATTTAAAGAGACATTTTCAGAATGCTTGCCTTTTTACAATTATGGCATGCCGGTTAATTGTAAAAAGGGAAAACTGGTTGTGTTATTGGTTGTGTCAACAACACAAACTAGAGACATCTAAGAAGAAGTAACCTTATTTGAGGATTTTTTTAGATGAGATTGGCGGGTCTGGGTCTGGAGAGCATTTGAATGATTGCTAATTGAAGTAGGTCAGCCCAGGTCACTGTGGTCACTGTAGATCTGGGCGGGTGCCCATGGACTGTATAAGAAAGGCAGTGGCTGGTGAGCCTAGGAGCCAGCCAGTGAGCAGCCGCCAATGAGCAACAGCCAGTGAGCAGCATTCCTCCCTGACCTCTTCAGCCTGCCTCCAGGTTCCTACCTCAGCTTCTCTTGGTGATGCACTGTAGCCTATCAGTCAGCTAAACTTTTTACTTTACCAGGTTGCTTTTTGTCAAAGTTTATCACAGCAACAACAAGCAAACTAGACCACATGAGTATATTTCAACAATATAATATTAAAAAAAATTGTTGCAGTTAATGAACTTGGACTTTTTTCCTAAGAAGGCAGTATAAAACAGTTTCCTGGGTGGTGTGCCTATGTGAAAAGAATGTTACCTATGTCCTACCTGTATTAGCTTTTAATCTCTGAAGGTTTCTAGGGAGCCGATGTAGTCAGATAGTATTGTCTTCTGTTTACAAACCTAGAGTACTCTGTCTCGAGTCTTACTTCCTGCATTTAGCTCATTTTTGCTAACACAATTGCTTTGAGTTGGCACAAGTCTCTGGTTATGGGTTTGAGAGATGAGTATTCTGCGCTTTGCTTAGTTGACTGTGTTCTTACTGCTCAATACTTTGGCTTCTCATCTGGGCAATAGAGGTAGGCATCTCAAGTTTCCTAATCAGTCATTAGTTTTTGCATTTATAATCCTAGAATTAGAAGCAAATGAAAGCCTTATTCTTCCTGAAATTTCCATTTAGATACTCTGTTTAAAAAACAACATAATTTTGAGATGGTTAAAGCTGAGTGAAGGAGAATTGCTTCCAGTTGAAGTCTATCATAGAATTTCTTCACATTGTATTATTGTAAAGTTGTGTATTTGGGTGTCACCTCAGTCAAGTTCCGTATAGATGCTGTAAAGAATTATTATTTACTAGCCAGCCTAAGCTTTTCTCCAGGGGTCACAGGGAAAGCTGTATGGCTTTCCTATTCCTATTAGCTTTTGTAAACTCACAATTGCATTCTCTGGGTTCTGTTAGCTCTTACTCTTAATAAAGATTCATTTGATAAGGCTTAAAGCTTCATCCAAGGAGGATTTTCAACTCCTTTTAGAAACTGGAATTTGTTCCTTTACCAAGGTTTTTATTTATTTATATCTTAATGCCTTCTAAGAATCATAGAACCAAGTTGGTTTTAGCTTGGCTATTCCTTAAGATCTCTACTGATACTTGAATTCTCTTCATTAGTTGGTTCATATTCTTTCCTCATTGCTAGCATTCCTTATTTTCTTTTTCTGGAATAGGTAGTACACAAATAATTGAAATAGGTAACATCATCATTGCATTTAATATCAAGCTGTTGTGTTTTATACTAAAATGACTGTTGGAAATAATCTAAGTCATAAGGTCGGTTTAGAAAGCACCATGTTACTTTGGGCACAGCTACCCAGAGAGTGTTCCGATGTCAGAAATGGGAACGGGGCTGGAGCTTTTCCCTGGGCCCCATCAACACCCTGGAGCTGAGAAGGCACAGTGAGCATGGGAAGTTAAAAAGGCAAAGGGATTGGTGTGCTGACGCCCTCCCCCACTTCCAATTCCACTGATTTGCTAAAGTTAAAGCTGGGAGAGTCACATATTTCTACTTTGGAAATTTTATATTATAGTTTAAACTATCTGAAGTTGAGGAAATACCTTCACAATTATTCTGTAGAATATTTTTGGCATTACTTAAGTTGAAAGGTGCTTTTCAAGTTGGTAGTTCATTTTCTGCATAGTAATTTAATTTCAGAAAAATTTATTAGATGGGTAGTCCTCAAGTTAAACAGGATAAAAGTGGAAGTTATTTATACATAAGACCTTTGTTTTGTGTTAAAAAGTTTTATTGGTGTTCCAACTTCTAGATATATGTGAGAAGAGGGACTTTGATAGAGAAAAATATCTCTATAAGATTGGCCTGTAAGAAGGCCAGTAGTACTTTTTCTTGATTATTTATTACTGTAGGAGGGCCGAGCTCACTGAGGGTACCTTCCTCTGGGGCAGGTAGTTCTGAGTGCCATAAGAAGCAAGCTATGGCCGAGCAAGCTCTGGGGAGCAAGCCAGTAAGCAGCACTGCTTCAGGTCTGGCTTCCAGACTTCTGTCCTGTTGAGTGTCTCCTTTGACTTCCATCAGTAATTAACTGTGTCTTGAGAGTTGTAAGACAAACTAAACCTTTGACTCCTCACTTTAGTTTTGGATATGGTATTTTCTCACAGCAATGGGAACCATAGCTACAACAATCAATATACCGTAACTTTATTGAGATTAATTATCTCTCTTAAAATGTGTCTTACTTTGGTAGAAATAGATTGAGTCATCAGATTTACTTGTTCCACCACAGGATCCTGGATACTGGGTGAAGATTCATCACTTAGAATACAGAGATGGAGGAATCCTGGATCCGGATGATGTCTTAGCAGATGTTGTTGAAGACAAAGATAAGGTAGGTGACTCTGAGTGCTTTCTTCATTTTCCTATACCAAGCAGCATATTTTCAAGCCATTCGATTTCTTAACAAACTCATATGTCAGTTATTATTAAAAGATACCATCTGTTTCAGTTTCACCTGGACAGCTCATAAATCAAAGTTCTTCATCAGATGTTTGCCTGAAGTTTGTCGAAGTTTGGGAACTTTTTTTGTGGTGGCCTAATTAGCAGACTCTTCATTCTCAAGAGCTCCCAATACATCTCAATGAATTAGTGTCAGCTACAGAGGCTGTTGGAGCCACTGCTGCTGTTGGAGTTTATTCCAGACAGTTGCTAAATATTCATCTTAATGCCTGAGGTTGGAACGTGCTTTGTGTTTTACACTGGATAATATAGTAGGGGATGGACGACTCCCAGAGAGCCACAGAGTAGATCTTTCTCAAAGTGGATGGCACACTGTATCCTGTGTATGTCTTTATTTCATGCTAATCCTCACCCGGAAACAAAAGAAAAGCACTGCACTGAGTATGTTGAATATTTAGGAAACTTTAAAACTGTTCTTTTAATTATTTGGGAATAATTCATCACAAATGTAGCATTCTAATGGAATTTTGCTTCTTATTGCTTTGATAAGGTATAAAAGGAAAGTATCCCATGGCAATATCCTAGATTATTGTCATTGAAACACACTGCTTAATATGAGCTGTGTTGTCCTTAGAAACCGAACTGCTTCCAAGATTTCTTCTCTATAACATTAGCACTTCGTCTTCTATTTTATATTTCTTTTGACACTTGACTTGACTTACTTTATATGGTAGTCAGCCACATGGTAAGCAAATTGTGTTTCTAAGTAGATTGCCAACTCCTAGAAGGCAGGGGCTGAAGATCCTTTCCTCCTCTGTGTTTCTTATGTTAAGATATCTGGTAAGGCATTTAATGACAGTTCTTTTGTTGTGGTTTCATTTTAGCTACTTAGATTGACCATGAGATCAAGAACTTCCCTCACCTGAGCCTCCAGAGTGCTGAGTTTGCAGCCTGAGCTACCGTGCATAGCTACAGAGTGTTTTATGATTTCCCCCTTATAACACCAAATGATGGCCATTCATTTGCCTTTTCCCAGTTCACTTTCTGCTTCTTCCCTGGGAACACCTTCCTTTTTTGAGATAGTTGAGATATTTGGCTTGATTTTTAATGATGAAGGCAGCCTGCATCTCAAATTTCACTGCCAGTGTGTTCATACAGAAAGCAAGAAAATGCTACATTAAAGAAAGGGCAGAAGATACCAGCTCATCCTGGCCTTATTTCAAATCCCATTTCAGGAAGGGAAATTCTGTTAACAATACCTGAGGAGATCAGTCCGATGCAGCACTTTCCTCTGATGCATTCTTTCAACTATTTCTGCGAGGCCTTTTCAAATCGTAGCTTGTATCTTAGGCACAGAAACAGCCTTATTATGTGTGTCTTTTTTAAATGGGACTTAACACCACTATTAAATACGGAAACAAGGACACAGTCAGCTAAGAGCCTAGCAGAGGATCCATATATGTTAGCTACAGCTACAGCTTTCCTCTTAGTGCACATTCATGGCTCTCCATGAAGCCTGCCATTGTGCTACACAATCGATAAGGATTTGCACTTTTCGTGTTGCCTGAAGAAGAATCACTCAATTTTCTTCCTTTTGTTAAAAAAAGGAAAAAAAATCAGTGAAAAAGAGAGCTTTCTTATATTTCCTGAAAGCAGAGCCTACCAAACTTGTTTCTCTTACTTTTAGTCAATTCACAGTAAGTAGTAATTTCAGCTGATGGTTTGTGGACGTCCTGTTGGATATCAAACCTGCTCAAGAAGGCTGGAGGTACAGTTGGACTTTTATGTGTAAATTACTTGGTGAATACTCATTCACAGATGGAATATGGACAGAGAGCAGGCACAGAGAAGATTGGCTGGGTGTGAAGACTCATGCTCAAGTCATAACACTTGCATTCCTGGGATGGGCTACCTGCAGGGAAACTGGCAATGAGGGCTGTAGATAGGCTGGAACCAAGTAATGGAGAAGCCAAGAGCCCAACAGCAGTTACAGTCCAAAAGCGGTGTCAGCTGTGGTTGCTTTGCTTATGGAAAATCAGTGCAGTTCAATAAAGGCTAGAAACTAGAGGTGGAATGATTTGATGTAAAATTGGAGAAAGATCTAATTGATTTACTTAGTTTGATAAAGAGATAACTTCTGAATCCCATGGTCTTGTTACTCAATATTAGACTCTTAAAACAGTAACTCACATTGTGAATTGTTGACATGGTTAAAAAAGACAACTGCAACATAAAACTATGTAAATATGAAAGTACATAATTTTTATGAAAATGGAATTGCTTCCATAACTATACATACATATTATATATGCCCTAACCCTAACCTCTAACCCTAAGTGTAATATATATATATATATATATGTATATATATATATATATATACACACACACACACACACATATATCTCCATATAATCTCCATATATATGTGTGTGTGTGTATATATATGTATATATGTGTATATATATATAATATGTACATATATTTGTGTGTGTGTGTGTGGTGTGAAGTATAGTATACCAACACAGAAAGTTTCTTTATTTACAGCTAGGTTTTACCAATGGGAAGTGCTAAACTTGAAGGAAGGCCAGGAGCTCTTGACTTGCACAACTGGGCCTTGACCCTTGAATACCATGTGCTGTCTCATGTTCAAGTACTACACTATCAGCTCAGCTTTGTCTCTTGTGTTTGGTATAAGTACTTGTTAGACTTTTGTCTGCCTTATCCTCAGGTTCAACAATTTGTTCAACAACAAAATGTTAGGTAGTGTAGTGTTAGTGTAGAAGAGTTATGTGTTTAGTGTCCCTTGCTGTCTTTTAATGGTATAATACTATTGTGATATTTTCATGTGCATGTCTTGATTTCAGTACTAAATTGTTTGAGATTAAGTACTGAAACACCAAAGAAACTAACTTAATGTATACTTTAATAGTTTCAAACAAATTTTATAAAATTTGTGTTAGAGTTATTAAATTGCTCAAAATAATTTTCTAAGGAGATACTTGATTAATATGACACAACATTTGGATTAAGATGTTATTATTATGTGAGAAATGAAATGCCAGCAGAACTAAATTTAGAACAGGAACACACTGTCTGGTAACATACTCAGCATCCAGGGATCTCAGCATATTCAAAGAGAGACTTGTGCACAGTGAATGAACTAGTGACCTAGTCAGACACACTGCCACTCGCTTTCTGAGAGCACTCTGTTGCCCTCTAGTGGACGGCACAGTCACTTAGAAGCCAGCTCAGAAAACAGTTTGAAATTTGACACTCCTCCAGTTAGAAAATGTCTTTTGTCTTTTTAGTATAGATCGCAGATCAGAAGTGGATAGTAAAGGGAGAGTTTACACATACATATCTGTGCTCTCTTAAGTTTTTCATAAATGGCCAAGGACATTCTTTGCATTCATAGACCTTGTTTCTATTTTTGGCTTTCTCAGCTTCCTTTTTACTGACTGAAGGTTGATGGCTGATTGTGCTAAGGTCTGTGTGACTTTAGTGTATAACTGGACAATTCATGGTGTATGTTGTGTTTTGCATGGGAAGTGTTGGTGCTACATTAATCCTTTTTTAAAGATGCTGAATTATTGTAATTTTTTACAATCCTGGGTTATTTTTGAACACTTAATTTATTAGTGATACTTCTACCTTAACATAAAATACATGTTCTAAATCTATTATATTTTCTTAAATAATAATATAGTGAATTTAATTCTGAAACATTTAAATTTTGAAGGGATCTTGAAGTTATGATGTGCCTAGAGGTTTAAACGGTGCTTCAGAAAGAAATATGCAAGCTTGTAAGGGAGGAAAGAAGTGCTTCTGCTTACGAAGGCCCATGGCACATGCCTCAAGATGACTTTCTGCCTACAGAGTAATACAATTATAGAACTTTAGATCCAAAGCATACGAATCCTATGGACTAACTTTAACATCTTCCTAAACAGGAAGTATCTGAACCAGGGAAGTCTCTTGGACTCCTGGACTTCATGACTGTGGCTGGTTTCTTTCCGGAGTCCATTTTTGCATTTCCTCTTTGGCATTCTGATCGAAGCTGCTGTTGAGGGCTGACTTCTGCCGGAGGCTTGCCCTATGTTCTCTTTTCTCTCCTGTCAATAGAATATCCTTCTTCTAGTCTTGAACTAATCAGTTTTTTCAAAGTCTTAATCATCTGAGCACAGTTTATTTTTAATTCTTTTTTCATGTTTTTTATTCCCATCTTTGCATTTACAGAGATAATAATTTTAATAAATAAAATTCCAGACTAAGGTCATGGCAACTGTTGGGAATGATCTTTTTTCTTGGTTCTCTTACCTGTATAGCTTTCAGCAACGTAGCCCCTTTCTTTGTGTCATGGCTTTCTCATGGGTAATTGAAGCTAAAATAATGCAGTAATTTTATGTGATATTATATCATGTGTGATAAATAATCTAGCCACAGTGTAAAGCCACATGCTCAGGAGAGTAACTGTTAGGTTCTAGTGTGTTACATTACATAGTATATTTAGCATATAACTATCAAAGTAAGAAAGACTGGATTTGCATTATTTTAAATGTATCGCTTAAAGCATATCCCATCTAGGAATGTGGTTTGTAATCTGTATTTACAGATTTAGAATCTTTGGATTCAAACAGCTGTGAATCAGAATACTAAGCAAAGAATTCTAGAGAGCATCAATGACTTCACTTGTGTTTGCCCTGTGTCAGGGCTACACTGAATGTGTATGTAAGCACACCCCACCTCACAGATCCTCCGTCTCTCTTCAACATTTGTTCCACCATTGTTATCTGGAAGCCTAGGATGGTTGTCCCTGCTGTTGGGACCCGTTGGCTTTACCTCCCCTTGACTTTAACACATGATCAATACAATAGCTGCATATGGAATAGTTATGCTCTGTTAGCTATGCTTAGTAATGTGCCCATGCTTTAAAGTACATATATAAAGTGCATATGACTCATATGCAACTTCTTGTCCTGTTAGGGATGTGGGCATCTATCCATAGAGGTTGGTGTCTGAAGGACATCCTGGGACCAGCCACTGTGGATGATAATAGGCATCTATACTTAAATAAAGTACAAGTCTCATAGGTTCTGTTATGAGTCCCTGGAATACCCACCTCCCCCCAGCTGTCTGAAGCATGCTAAATGGCAACAGTAGTAAAGCTATGGTTTTTTTCTTACATGCACCTCCTACCTGTTCTATGCTTCCAGTGTTTTACTTGTTTAGTATGCCTGTTGGTCCTTGTGCCTGGTCTCTGATAATTTAGGACACATACTTACATATATATATACACATAAACACATACATACATACATACATATATATACATATATATACACACATATACATACATACATGCATACATACATATTGGTTGATAGTTTTGTCCATTGCTTGTTTCCAGTGCCTGTAAATGTGCCTAGCCCTTCCTTATAATTCAGATAATATAGAAAGAATAAATGAACACTTTTCAATGTTAAATAATTTGATCACTCAGAATTTCAATTTCTCACTGGTAAAATGAGAGTGGTAAATAATCTTAGTGTCACAGGGAAATATAGAAGTTGTGTGTGAAAATTCAATGAAAATATTAAAGCACTATACACATAATAAGAATATACTTGTACCACTTCCTTATTTTTTATCGATCTTTAATTATCCAGGTCAAACTATTTTTTTAGCAGTCAATACTTTTAGATCACTTCAATCCCAAGTGGCTTTTGGAGCACTCTAACTTCATATACATAATTCATACTTTAACATAAGCATTAATATTTGACCCTTGGCATTTTGAAATTTTTAATATAATATTATTTAGCTTGCTTTCTAAAGCCTTAGTTTTGTCTCCTCAATTCTGTGTATGCTTGCTTAGAACTGGGATCGTTTTTTAAAGTTATTTTTTTAGCACCTTGACTTAGTATGGGTGTTGTTGTTGTTGTCATCATTGATGATGATGATGATGGTGTTTTTGTTTCTTTGATTGGATCTCAATATGTAGACCAGGTTTGCCTGTAAATTACTATATAGACTAGGCTGGTCTTGAGCTCACAGAGATCAAGTGCTGGGACCAAAGGTATTTGTACCACACCCTATTTATACTTTGGTTTTAATAAACATCTTTGGTTTTAGTCACTGATAAAGTTGAAACTAAAATTGAGAGTTTCTAATTCTCTACCTTTCCCTTCTAGGAACCTATATTATCCCCTTAAATATTGCAGTAGGAAGGAGTGTGCAGGCATGTACTAAGCCCAGAGGAGCCCTCTGCATTAATAGTTCTGTGACCTTACTATGGCAAAGATAAATGGTTTTGGGAGATAGTAACTACAGCTACCATAATCCTGATGATGGCCAAGTCAAATATAGACTCCCCAATGCCTTCTGCAGTTTACCTGGTTGGCATCTATAGCATGTCTATACGTGTACACGTGAATGAGAGGCAAGGGGAGCATCCTTGCAGGAAGCATGTGGGTGTCTAACCACTGTGCTCAGGTCAGGGAAGCAAGAGTTTCCTCAAAGGACAGAAGGGATCATCAGGCCTGATGCTACTGCTCATGCAGCTGCTTCCTGTAGTACAGCAAAAACTAAATTAAAAATGTTTGCAAGACTGCAGATATGACAAGGAGAAGAATCCAGTCATACTTGAGATCACAATAATGCTTTATTTAGAGTCAAAAAGCAAGTCAGAGAAAAAGAGTCAAGGAACCTAGCCTCCTTCACCATACAGTGTGCCCTTAGCCATACGTTGTCTTGCTGCTTACTGCTCTACAAATTTTCTCTGTCACATTAGTTTCTCTTGATGCCACCTCCATAAGTATATATCTATGCTGAGATTAAGGGTCAGTCAGTCTCTACAGAGACATGCATGTTATATAAGTTACAAATTACAGTTGCCCTATGCTGTTTTAAATTATATCAAATAGAATACTGCAGGGTTTACAAAACACCCTCTTTTAAAATACAAATGTAACCCATCAATTATGAATTAATTAGACTGTATTCCACTAACACCTAGCTGGATTTAACCTCATCAGAGGTTGCAGAGGACTGGAAGTTGGTAGGATGGTTCTATTTTTCTTGATATTCTAGCATTCCTCGTTACAAACTTTCTCTCTTATAAGGTCAACTATCACTGCTCCAACTACCCTGAACCAGGAGAAGCCCAAATTAAATTAAGCAGTAACACTTAGGACTATGTTGAGCCAAATAAATCATTTATGGACACATTTCCTTGTAGGCTGGAAGGGACCTGCCATGACGATGTGAGTAGATTAAGTCATTCAGGAACTTGAGAGACGCGTAGAAGGAAGGCTGCCTGTGTCAAAGGACCTCAGGGTCCTATCAAGGAGATACTCAGGAGGAGTCAGGGTAGAGAAGAGTAGGATGCTCCTTAGAAACTGAATGAGTAGGACGAGATACTGTCAGTGTCACGTTCAGACAGGGAGCTACAGACAGTCGTGGAGGGAGGGACATTGCCATTGTTTCCTCCTGAAAAGTATGTGTGTCTGTGTGTGTGTGTGTGTGTGTGTGCATGTGCGTGTGTGCTACTTAATGAATAAAAGTAGATTTTAAGAAATGGGCAGATGTGCTTTTAAGAGTTGCAGATGAGGAGGAGTGGCATAAAGGATAAATCTGTTTTAGGAAAGAAGAGACCTCAAGGAATGCATTAGGAAGTTATAAAAACAAGGCAGCAAAACACACTAAAGCCCTGATACAAAGAGGACACGTGTGTCCTGAAACCGGCCAAAGAGGATGCTGTTCAATGGTGAAAAATTACTCATGGAGCCTAGCAAGCTGTCCATTTTCTTGGAAGTTTCATGAAGACGTATGAGCTGTGTAACAGTCTGATAGGAGTATCATCTGGTAGGCTTTGAGTATCATATGGTAGGCTTTCTACTTGACTCTGACTGGTTCTTTTGTTCCTAGGGCTCCACTATTTTATATTATTAATAAATTGCACTGAGACAAACAGACATTAAAGGCTACCCTTGCTATTGAAGTAGTACTTGTAACACTTCTATGAGGTTTTTTTTCAAGTTTTGTATAAATGCGTGAATTTATAAATACATTTTAATAAGCAAGAATATTCAATTCCCTTAGTCTTTTACATTATAGTTGTGTAAAGCTCTCTAAGCTATGATTTTTTTGCTTAAGAAGAGAGTATGCCTTTTCCATCATAGGAATCCAGACTCTTCACTTAGGGAATCATGACTGGATTTCTGAACTTAACACTGACAGTTTGAACAGTTCAGGTTCTCTCTTTAGATTGCCTTCTTTTGATGTTACCAATCAGTTTTGAAAGATCAAGTGACATTCCCCAAGCAATAAGGAGGATAACCCTCCTGTGTAGACTTCAATTGGAGATAAATAGCTCAAAGCAAGTTCAGTTACAATGTCTTTAATAATGTCAGCCTAAAACATGCTATAGTTCAAATGTAGGTATTTGTGCAATCTTAACTATAAGCTAATTAGAATGACGGGAAAAGAGTCTCATATAAAATGATCTTTCACAGTCCAAATCTCAGAAATATCCAGACACATAAAACTTGAAGAGTCTCATAGCTCTTAGTGGGTAATAGTGTTAGAACTTCTAGACTGACAGCTTAGTGTGGCCACTGCATTCAATCTAAGAGGAAGCTAGCCTATGATAGTATAAGGCGATTTTCTAAATAGGTCACCTTTTAAGTGGAAATTATACAAGCCTGCAGTTAGTGTATGTGAAAATGAAAGTGTGCACTGCTGTTGATGATGAACAAAGGAGGGAGACATCTTAGTGCATAACCTCAAAACAAAAGTCTCAGAAATGGCTTTGGTTCTCTAGCTAAAAGTACCAAGAGAAAGCTCTGGTGTCTCAGCTCCCATGTGTGGCTCAAACTCCTTTTAGACCAGTGGTTCTCAGTCTGTGGTAGTGACCCCTATGGGGGATTAGAGGACCCTTTCACAGGGATTACCTAAAACCGTCAGAAAGCATATATAAAGTAGCAACAAAATAATCTTGCGGTTGGGAGTCACCCCGACATGAAGAACTGTATTAAAGGGTTGTAGCATTGAGAAGGAGGGGAACTACAGCCTAGGGCCTAGTTCCTTCTGGGCACTGGGGCTTTGAAACTGCATTTCAAGATCTTCACAGTAAAACTCGGTTGTGGGTTTTTTTGTTTTTTGTTTTTGTTTGTTTGTTTTGTTTTACATTTCTATTCCTTCTCCTAAGTGTTTTAAGGTCTTCAGTCTGGAGGGGAAAATGTTATATAGTAGCCTTAACTAGGGATCCTTTGAGGCATTAAAGAAATACTATGTTTTCCTGGTTCAAAATGATATTTATTTCTGACCTTGAGTGAGGACTTAACATTTCTATCTGTGTATGCATGTGTACACATACATGTATGTACATTTGTGTGCTAGGTTCTGCTTATGAAAGGAGCAGGTGTTTTTTGTCTTTCTCATTTCAGATCACCTTACTAAGTACTATACTTTACAGATTTATCCATTTTACTGAACATTTCATTTTTCTTTATAGCTGAGTAGATTCCACTGTGGATCTGTAGCACATAATCATTATCCATTCAGCGGTTGATAGACATCTAGACTAGGTTTCTTTTCTTGCTGTTATGAATAGAGCAAGAGCATGTGCAGGTATGTCTGGCAGGATGTGAAGGCCTTTGGGTGTGTGTCCCGGGGTGGTATACTTTATCTGTATGAAGGAAGAACAACCCTGCTCACCGTTGGTTGCTTATTAATGCAGTGATTACAGAAACTTGTATAGATTTTTATCAAAACAAAACTGAAACTACTTGTCACCCAGCTATACCTATGGGGTCTGTTCCCTGGACTTTGGAATTTCTATTTTTACATGGTGAAATATGTGTGAGTAAACTCAAATTGTTGAGATTTCCCTTCATCTAGATTCAATCTTATTTACGTGAAGAAACTGCAGACTATTGGAAGCAAACATTCTTTATTTCTTTAAAAAAATAAAAAAGCAAAAGTAAACTACCTTAAAAGTTTGCCAGGGAAAGATGACAATTTTACAATCTCTCCCTCATTTGTGATGGGGACAGCTGTGGTATTCCTGTGTCCCCTCAGAGATTACATCTCTGATTGATTGATTGTTTGATTTCCAGATCCTCTTAGAAAAGAGGGGCCTTTAGGTCCTGTGAAGGTTCTATGCCCCAGTATAAGGGAATGCCAGGACTGGGAATGGGAGTGGGTGGGTTGAGGAGCAGGGGGAGGTGAGAAGGGATAGGGGGTTTTCAGAGGGGAAACTAGGAAAGGGGATAACATTTGAAATGTAAATAAAGAAAATATCTAATTATAAAAAGAAAAGAAAAGAAAAGAAAAGACAAGAAAAGAAGGGCCTTGACTTAATGGCTCTCCCTTTTACTATTTAGCTATGGAATCATGATGAAAAGTTGGGTGAAGAGATATCACGATGTCCCTGAGGTAGCAAGGGCAAATCAGAAACTCCCAAGGAGCAATTGGCCCTGGATGGGGTGGTTATAGAAAATTTCCTGTTCTCCAAGGAAACAAGAAGTCCAATTCTTTAGACATTGGGAACATTTGTGCTTGTGTGTGACATAGTCAATGTGTCTCATACCCAAGTAATGTAAAAACTGTTATCCCTTCTTATATGACATCAAACCCATAATTGTTCTTTTCTGAAGTGGCTAGATAAGAATTAAACCTAGGAGTCTTTGAAGCAGCTACAGAACTTTCCTTTTTTTTCCCTCAAGGACAAAGTATAATTTGGAACTGAGGTCAAGTGGATGAAACATCAGAAGAATTTGTAAAAATACCATGTAAATGTTGAGGTGGGTAGATGGACTTGATTAGTAAGAAGAAGTCATTTGAAGATTCAATGACCTGGTGTTTGACTATCTTTAAATTGCTATGATGAACATCAAGAAATAACAGGGAAAAATGCGCATAAGAGAGTGATAGAAAAAACGATAGAGTGGTGTTTCTTTAGGGAGACCTGATGGTAGGGGTATAAATAAGCTACACAAACATCTCTTTCCCAAATAGGAACTTCTATTTAAGTAAGTTAGTCATTTAATTGTAATGACCGAACATAATGAAGGAAATATCCTCTGCTCAACAGAGACTTTAATCTGAAATAAATTGCGTGTTCACATATAGTGAACACCCAAAGCAATCCTACTTAGACAAATAAACTTTAAACATTAGAGTTGTGTACACATTTTTATGTGCATAGATTGAAACCTGTGCAATTTTCCTACTTTAATATTGTAAATTAATATTTAAGTAGAAGAGAACTTTTAAAATCTTGAAGGTAGTATTCCTTAAACCCTTTCTATTGTTTGGAAGTCAGAAGCTGAAAATGAATACCAGACTGATTGAAAAGAGCATTTGGCCTAACACATTCCCTGATAAGTTTAATTTAACACACTGCTTTGGGGTTTTTAAACTAAATATTTCCCTCTTAAATGGAGAAATGTTTCTTGTATGCAAGTACAGTATCTGATAGCCTAAGGTTGTCAAGAGTAAATATGGGTAATTTAAGATTTAGACTTTTTTTTTTTTAATGGAAAATGTGGTTTTGAACAGTGAGAATTATTATGGTAGAAATACACTGGGCACTGTTTTGACAGTAGTGTACTTCTTAAGAAATAAACAGCACAAAGGCTTTAAAATTAGCTAGTGTCTCCATATAAGGAGAGGAATGCAATGGTGGATTGAGTTTTTGACACACAATCTTTTATTATGACATCAGGTTGATTAATATCTCAGCCAAATCATTGTTTTAAAATATCTTCGTTCTCTGTCCATTAGATGTGGAGCAGAAAGCACACATAAAAGCTGGCATCTGCATCGTGCTCCTGACCGTTTACTTTGGGGCAATGCCAGTATCTTGGTTATAGTGTTTACAGTCTGAATGACTTAGGAATTCATCTCAGGCACAACAGTTACAAGTTTGTCTTGCTGGAGCCAAGCTGCACAGGGAATGTTGGATAACTTGTTAAGAATAAATTGTGAAACATTTTTGAGCACAAGGTGCCGGTCTAATTTTTTTCTTTTCTTTAACTTTAAAAATATTCTAAAATTATTACTTATTAAATGTCAAAATGCTTTAAATGTAGAACAATATAAGAATGAGACTACTCAGCTCATCTAATGAAGCCCAGCCAAAGTAATCACTACCCGAAGATGGGCATATACCTTCCTTTTATGTGCATAATTAGAAAGCACATACATAATTAAATTAATCCAATTTTTGAATGAACATAATTTTGTCATTGTTTATATTCAGATTTTATCATACACTGTTTGTTGGTTTGTTTAGGGTGTATGTGTGTCTGTGTGCCACATCATGCCGGTGGAGGTCGGAAGACATCTTGTGGGAGGGAATTGATTCTCTCCCTCTACCATGTAGGTCCTGGAGACTGAATCAGTCATCAGACTTGGTGATCAGCAGTCTGCCTGCTGCGCCATCTTGATGGCATGTCTATTGTTTGAAAGATGATGATTACACTTTTAGCATCCTTTCTTTGCTTTCTGTTTGAAGAATCTGCTGTGATTCAGGCCAATAAATACTCTACTAATTGTAATATTAAAATGATATATTTTTCAGACTAAAAGATGAAGACTTAATCATATTTTTGAGGGTAGGATATTGGAGTGGTGGGTAAGGTATTAGGGGAACAGCAGGGAATGGCTGGCATACGAACGGTTTGGTTTGGTTCATGTATGAAATTAGAATAAATAGAACTTACCAAAGAGTAAATAAAAAAATTTAAAACTTATAGAAAATTGTTTTTTTTTTAATGTTGGTATTTTAGGTATCTTAAATATGGCATGGACTCCTATCAAAAACCCCAGTTAAGTGAGCATGGAGGTGGTCATGCTGTGCAGGGGTTGGTATAGTTCTGATCACTGCTCTGCTGATGCTGAGTAGAACGAACTCCATTTCTTCTACACCACCATTAGTAATATGTTTGGTCTAGTTGCTTTTTAAACATTTTTCCTTGAAATACACAGGAGAGATTTAAAAACAAACATAATTTTATTTAATCTTGAAAATCTATTTTGTATAAATATAATTTTGTACACATAACTTTTCCTTTATTAATGCCACAGATTAAATCTCTTTTTACTTTTATTTATTATTTAATATAGTATTATTAATTTTCTGAGAGTTCATAGGGTGCATTGTGGTCATATTTACAACTAACCACTCTTCTTGGGAGGGACCCTCCCATCCTCTCAACTGCATATCAACTACATTATCTTTTTCCTAATCCGAAAAGAAATGTGTGGGGCATGGCTTCCTCTGAAGTAGTAGTTTTAAAATGTATCGTTGAGAATTTCATATATGTATATGATATACTTCTTTTCCTAAGTCCAATTAGTGCCAGAACCCTGAAGAAATCTGACTCCCCTCCCTGAGCAGACATCAGCTGCTTATGTTTTCTTCTTCATGATGCTCACACAGTTCCTCATAATGGGGTTGTTGACTGACTTGACCTCATGAAGGTCTTGTGTAGGCAATCCGAGCTATGGTGCTCATGGGTACTCCAGCCCTGTTACCTCTGGAAGACAATGTCTGAATCATTATAGAGTATGTGTAGATGATACAGGTACTTCTTGTGAAAGAGATGGGAGGAGGGAGATGTTGGACTGGGTGACCAAAAACGTGACAGCTAATTTATTTCTGTTGCCTTATGCTCTTGAAGAAAAATTTAATGTTATGAATTTCTTTACTTTTATGAATGTTTTAATTTCTGTAGAGCTGCCATGCATTATTCAAGATTATAAAATGATTTGAATTTCAGGAGCAGGCAGATTTTCTGATGAGGATTTCAAGCTGTGTAATTATGAAACCCATATAGGTTAAAAGTTCAGAACTCGTTAGCTTAATCATTTAAAAATAACCAATTTATAAGTGTGGCATTTCATTTTAGAGGGGCACAATTACAATGTATCTGACTAGAGGACCCCTGGATCCTGTCTGATACAGAGTGTTCATCCTGAACACTGCACAGCTTATTCTAGAACATTACATAATTTATAAAGAAAATCCATATTTTATGGAGGTAAATTGGATGTCATAATGCGAAGCAAACTTCTAGTAATCTTTTTAACACCTTTGTTAGCTCCTTAAAAACTCAAGGAAATTAAGAAAATAGTGCAAGTATCAAAATGGTCTGCTGGAGCCTGCTGCATGTGTCTGAGCGGACAGTGGTGTGCTGGAGCCTGCTGCATGTGTCTGAGTGGACAGTGATCTGCTGGAGCCTGCTGCATGTGTCAGAGTGGACAATGGTCTGCTGGAGCCTGCTGCATGTGTCTGAGTGGACAGTTCAGGAAATGACTTGCAAAGCACAGGTGTCTCAGAATGAATGCAAGGAAATGAATGTTAAGCCCTGAAGAGCTTGTTGGTAAAGGGGTGTTGGCCTACAATGTAGCAAACTACACACAGCATAAGGCTCACCATCAGCTATGTGTAGGGTAAGTCTGAGACTCATTAAACATGTCCCTTGTTTTGGCACCAGTGCTTCTGTCCATCTCCAGACCTCACATCACAAGAATACACTTAAAACTTGAGGATAGCAGTGCAGCTGCCACAGAGGATGTTTAGATTACTAGAGATGTTCGGAACCTTTAAAGTTTTTGAACTTTTGAAACATGTAAAAATAAACCTTGAAATTATAGCTGAAGTTACATCAGGTGAAGCCCAGGAGAGTCACCTTGGAGTGGAAACTCTTGCCTAGCCTTGTCAATGCTGTGTGGGGGCATGCTACGCGTCTATGAGAAACTGTTTCTTTGAGATGTGATGGTATTGAAAGGAAAGCTGTATTCAGGTGAAAACAACCTTCATAAGGAATCATTTGTGGTGATTAAAAATGCAACAATCACCAAACAGTTAAAGATGAAAAATAAAATGTGGTATTTATGAGAATTTTGACTGGCATGAAGATTTTAATGCATATTACCTTGCTTTGCTAATCAACGTGATTGAGATGCACGTGCCTGTTAAAAAGAACTTGCTCTTGGCTTTTGGTTATCAGAGATTTCACATTTATCTTCCCTTCATTTGAATGCTACATAAACCTCTCTGAACCTGAGGGGGTCACTCTCTTTTTCTCTCAGTTAGGTATGGAGAATAGATTTTTTTCTAATGCTTGGAGAATGATACCAAAAAGGGATCTTTTTATTGGTTCATTTCATGCTTGGTGAGATTCCAACTGTCAAAACATTATAAAAATTTGAACCCAGAGGCACATTCCATCACCAGAGTACTAATTACTGCAGAGAACCAGAGCGAGTCATTATGTAGCAGTATTTATTAGCACTGCCCAATTTTAATGTTTTTTCGGACTAGAGACACTTAAATAAAAGGTTAAGCTGTTTTGGCATAAAAGTAGGAGGAGAATCGGCACAGTTCATGAAACACCACCAACTGCAGTGCAGGAAGGCGGAGTTCACTGAAAACTGTGCCTTCACTTTTACCACAACTGAGCATCTTGTTTCCAGGGGTGAGCATGGAGGGCAGATGCTATGCTGGGTTTGTGCCCATGCTATTTAAACACTGGCTATGAGGTAGGCACTGAGAGAGGAAGACCCTGGGGTACAAGCAGCTCCCTTCATAATGAATAGCACCAGCACTCATGTGAGAAGTAAGGATCTCAGGACAGATGCAGGAGAGGAAATGGGAAAGTGTGTGCTTGAGGACATTGGTGTCTTCACGTACTTACAGGAGAGTTTCCTGAAGACGTGACATTTGAGAATGACAGGAAGTGAAGGGCATTTGAAACATTTGCCATGCACACACATACTTTATGTGTGTACTGTATCTATTGTATGAAATGTTATAAGTATTAAATAAACTGAGACTATATAAGTGAAATATTAAATGTAAAAATTACACTTAATAGATGCTTATTAGCTACCTTTCATGTATAAAGCATTTGGTAGGTGGTAGACTAGGGAGGAACAAAGATAAAGGATGTGACTCTTCATAGAAGAATGGTGAAGTCCAGTGCCAATCATTGTGTTTTCCTAGAACTGAACAGTCCAGGGCAATGCATTGGATGGAGCATAGTAGGGCCTTTAATTTGACCAAATGCTAGTGAACTGCACTATAACTTAGATGTTTAGTCTTGCTGCTGTATCTTTCTCTTCTTCTGCCTTCAGTGATGAGTGGTTTACTATAACAACATAGTGTGCAGTTCGTTTTCAGAAAGCTTCAGGCAGAGTACATGGGTCAAGGAATCAGACAGAAGACAAGACTTTAAATGCTTTGTAAAAAGCATACTTTCAAAGAAAATGAGCAACTAGCTTGTATGTATTTGTAAAGGCAACACTTATTTTAAGAGTAGAGGACTGTCCGTCTGGATTTGAGAAGAGAAGGAGGAGAATGGCAAGCCAAAGCTGTGGTGCCGATGAGGAGATGGGTGAGAGAGGAAGACTGGAAAGTCCCTGGCCTGAGCCCTTCAGCAGCACCAGGGCGCAGAGTGTCAACTTTGCAAACTGTTGAATGGCTTAAAATTTTTTCTTCAAAGATAAGAGAAAATGATTGGGCTGAATGGATGAAGAACAATTATGGGATGGAAAGAAATCTGGAGTCTTAGGAGGAAAAGGAAACTTTCCAAGATAAAAATGCCGGAAGCAGAAAGATAGGAAGACAAGCTCCTGGAGACAGATTGTTCCAGAATTGGAGATTCTGAGAATTTTTTTATGAAGGTAATAATTACATCTCCTATGTACTAAGTGATGTACCACATATGGTGTGGGGCAGTACCCTGTGACCACAGACATTAATTTCTCCTAGCACAACATTAATATTTATTCTTAGTAGAATAGAGATGATAAATAGCCTCTAGTCAGTACAGTTTGTGCCAAATTAATGAAGAGAAAAAAACGGGAAAAAAAATCTCGACTGGGTTTTCAGAGACCACTGGATGTTAGGATGATGGATAAGGGAGTGTAGACCTGTGCAATTTGCTTTGTCTGTTTTTGTTTGCAGGGATAATGGAGATGGATCAAGGTGCTTAAGGTTTGAAAAACAGAAGGATGCTTTGAGCAGGGAACACATAGGTCTGTGTTGTCTGCAATGGCTGTGTGTGTCCTTACTGACCATGGGCATGGTTCTCTGTGTCTCTTTGTACCGTCTCTACACTGTGTACACCTGCTCTGACCGGCTCCAGCCTGAAAGAAAGAACATCCAGAAACTGCCCAGAGAACAATGGTGCATAATTGTATCTATTGTTGCTGATGAGACTATATTCTGGTGGTACTGAGAAATTTAAAGTGTAAGATAAAAATATGATTCAAATCCAGGACTAAGGAAAGAAAGAAGTAACTAAAGTTTATATAGGAGAAAGTTTGAAGAAACCCCCAGTATATCTTTCTGTCTCTATTACTATATACTACATTACTGTAAATTTAAGTATTTATTTATAAATTTATACTTAAATTTATTTATAAATACATATATATGCATATATATATATGATTCCTCTAAAACATAATACCATTATTATATATTTTGTTTATGTAGTTATCACATAGTGGTATACCTAGACATACTTAGTAGGTGGTAGATGACTATATAAATTTATTTTAAGAGGTATAATTTTCAATTATAATAACTAGTTATTATAATTAATTATGAGCTATCTTTATGACTAAGTACATGAATTATTAAATTGCTGTATGGGTCTATATGTGCAAATTTTTGGAATATGTTTTCTAGACCCACTCCTGATAGTGTATTTTTCTTTATTGACATATTCTCATTCATATAAGACTTCTAAATCAATGAGGATTTGTTCTAATTGACCTCATATAATCTCAAGTGAACAAAATACCAAGGCTAGGAAAGGGCCCTAGTAGGGAATTTTAAAAATGGTAATGGAAAATGTTACACAGTGCCATGCTGTGATCTTTTTGGCTTTATATTTACTTTCAGTATTGAATGCTGTGCTCTACCAAGCAGGGCCACTGAAGCTTGTGGTCGGAGTGTGAGGATTGTCTGGGGACCTGGCCACCTAGTCAGCATCCTCCTGGTTTATATTCACACCATGATCAGAGTGGAATCTCATCCTCAGTGTTTACAATGTGGCAAAACAAGTCTCCCTTTGTAACTGGAAAGCTCTGTAAAAAGGAAAAATTTTAATTATAGACTAAATTTTATCTATATACTGTATCTTTTATACAAATGATTTATGATTATGGAAAGATTAAATAACTTTTATTTGGGAAAAATAACATGTTAAAGATCATTTCTCTCGTTAAACTTTAGAATGATATTCTACCATTGCAATTGACACAGATAAAGATATATCAGGCATGGAAATTTTTTATATGATTATATCTCTGAAGTAATGTAACTGTAACATCTTGACTTATACAAGAATTTCTGAAATTTCTGTTTTTCTAAGAAATCTATACACTAATCACCTGAGATAGCCTAGTTTCTGCTTCTATTTCTGGATATTTGCTTTAAGATCAAATGTAAAGTTTTCTTAGAATGGGATCAAAGCAAGTTTGTATGAAGAAGTGTCTCCTCATGGGGATAGTGTATCCTTTATATCTCTTATATGGTTGTAGATTAGAAAATACAAACCCTTGCATCGTGGTAATTTCTCTCAAGAGGCCATCATCAAAAATCAGATCCATGTATAGCAGTGCTATAGAAATATTTTAAAGCATTTTCTTAATGTTTGTATTTGTTCTAGTGTATAATAAGGGAAGTAGTCTGGACTTCTGAGGTGGGATGAGAACAAATAAAGTTAAACAAAATCTTGTTCTGATAGCTGAGATTTTCTGACATAGCTGGGCACATGGCTGTAGAAGGAGGCTAAAGGTCCATGTAAAATGGAAACAGAAATATCACCCGGATGTGAAGATATTTGATGCATTCCTTTCATTCTATTTTGCTATTCTTGAAGAGAAAAACCCCATTTCCAGCAGGATTAGCCAGGTCTGACATTTTGGGATAGCCTTGTTCTAGGACAGAGATCAGATAGGAAAAGGTAAGAACATTTATGCAGGTGTTATAACATGTGTGAACCCTGTAAAATATTTTACTGGAAACGTATTTTATGAAAGAAAAACATGAGCAAAGGGGAGGATATAAGTTCAGATTTAGCTCCTGTGAACTTTGCATGTGTCCATGACCCACATGCGTGCTTTCTGTTGACATGTTCTCATGTCGCACATGAACCAGCCTTATGTCCTTTAGAGCTCATGCGTGTGTATTTTCTTAGTCTGAAGCTCTGTCTGGTTCTGTCTGAGGCTCACTGCTGTTGGAGGTGCGCGGTGTGCTTAGCGTGGTGAGGCAGTGCACTTCTCTGTGTACAATACAACTATTGTATCCAATAGTTGAGGTATTCAGTTACTACGTGTTATGTCTACATACTATATGCATGTTTCTATGACTTCATTGGCTATGTCCTAATCATCTCCAATTCAACTACAACGTGTCTTAGTATCATTAATGCCATATGTATTATAACAATTTCCAGATTGGAATATTCAGAGAATTATAGGCTCAAACATTACTCCCAGGGTCACATTACTTTTGCAGGCTCATAATTTTATACTTGCCTTAGGATTAATAACTATAGGATTATTAGCATTAAAGAATTTAAAATTTTTAAGTGATTGGATAATATAAAATGCATTTTTAAAAAGTCCCAACTTTAAAAAAAAATTAGAACAGGCTAAAGAAGTTATATTATTCAACTTCAAAAAGTTAAAAACAGGCCTACTCAAAGAATATTTAAAAAATTAAAATTATCTATAGTTTTGATTTTCAAAATGATCTATTTATTTGTACTTTTTTATTGCCAATACTTCAGGGGCTACAGGGATAGCTTATTTTGTAAAATAAAATAAAATAAACACTTGGTGTTCTAGCATCAGGACCTTAGTTCATATCCCTAGTACCCCAAATAAAAAATTAAGCTGTGGTGGTGCATGCCAGTAACCTCAGTGCTGGGATGATCAGGACACCTCACTGGCCCATCAATACAACGAAAATTTGTGAGCCCTGTGCACTGTTAACAGATTCTGTTTCAAAGAAATAAGGTAGAGAATAAAAGAGAAAGATGTCCCATCATTAACTTTTGGGCTCCGTAGATATTGTAGAGATAAGTGCGCCTGCACATATATGTCCAGTTTCAAATAGTATATGCACATGCAGATGAGTATGCACACACACACTTACACACATATGCTATATACACACGGGGATGAGTCTGAGCCCATGCATAACGTCAGGACAATTCCAGTAGAAAGTAATTGTGGTCTTTTTTCCATCTTGTTTTTTCTCTTTTACTGAAAATAGCTTGCTTTCTAAAATAGTAGGTCCTGCTTCCGGTTTCCCCTCCCTCCACTCTTCCCTGCAGACCCCCTTCATTTCCTAAGGCAACCTTAAAAGGTTGCTTAGGATAAGATGTATTTGGAAAGAAACTGCTCTACCGAAAAGATGTTTGGTTTAAGTCCTTGCAGATCAAGAACTTAAAATAATAAAAATTGGTTATATGTTTCTAGTTGATTAACAGATGCTGCTTAAGGTGATATAGATATAGTTACATAGAGAAACACATGAACACACACACACACTTTGCAGAAAATTTGATGATGAAAAGGACAAAGCTTCTAAATTAGAGGAGTTTCTTTGCAACTATTATAAGTCCCCTTTATGTATTTATAGAATAAGGAGAATTATTTCTCTATGCTTTGTAACTTAACATCTTGAGTGTGGTAGGAGGTTTTCCCAGTTTACTTGATCCACTGTGACTGGTTCCTCAGATTTCTTTGGGACTGTGAGTAAAGTAATATTAATATATTTGTGGTCTGATAACTTGGCTTGTGCAACTATTTGCTAATAATGATCTTTGATTATACTCTTTTCCTCATATTTTCAAAATCTAATAATGCTTGATTTTTTCCCTACAAAGAACTTTTGTAAAATGATTGAGAGCTTTACAGAGGACTCTAGATGGGTTTTCATTGCCTGTTCATTAGTGTATTGTGTATATGTAAATTATATGTTGAGCTTCATATGAAGGGTTGTGAAATTTTGCTAATAAGGTTGATAGTACTAATATCTAAGTTACTAAAATTATATGCATGTAATGGATATATGTGATCTCTCTATTATACATTATAACTGTATGTGAAACTGCAATTATCTTAGTTATGTGAAAATAAAGTCAAAGATGTATGTCCTGGTGTCATTCTCAGAATATTCCTTGTATCTTCTCATCTCTTCTTCTAAAACTCATTAAGACAAGTGCTGCTTCCATTTTCCAGGTGAGAAAACCGAGGTGAAAGGGTTAACTAACTCCCTGATTCTGATGGTTAGAAAGAGAACTGGGCCTGAGCTGAAGCAATCTGACTCCAGAGTCTGAGCTCATAGCACTTGCAACTTGGGTAACACAGACCAGATCTGAACATATGTGGCCAGCAAAAAACTCAATGTTCTTTGGTCTCCATTCTATGACAGTTTCTTGCTGATCAATAAATAAGCTATGATACTTATGTAGTATTTATATATTAATTAGTAAAATTATGTTCATGTAAATTAGTATTAATAAAATTACTTACAGCTTAATTATTTAAAGATGATTTGAAACTTCTGGTATAATCATTTTCACATGCCTTTAATATTTAGTCTTAGTTTACTATTACCAGGGACCTGTTAGACTTCCCAACATTCACTACAATTATAGGCAAATAGCCTAGAAATTAGATTCAGAAGCAATTTCTGCATTTTTTCTTCTTTTAAGGCACTAACTCTTCAGCTCTAGTGCATCTTCAAAGATGGAATACAACCTCCTTCATGATTTGGACCAGAGAGTGTGCAGATTAAGATTACTGGCATAGAAAAAGTGAAACAGCCATGAAAAACAGAAGGCTTATATTTTATGTCATTCGTAACTGTCTAAAGGAAGAGCTTGTTGTGGGGCCTCAAAGAACTTTTATTGATATGGACAAAGAAGACAGTATTCACTTAAAAGTATCTGTGGCATTTTCATGTGCTGAATAATCCACATATAGGAAAGCCATTTAATGTGATTGATCTATACAGTGATGGAATTTAAAAAAATAGGTATATGAGTTTGCTATTCAGGTTAAAAAGTAGCATTATATGTTGTTAATTTCTAGTATGTATTTTTACAGTACTACCAGTCTTCTGTCATTTATGTGCATAGTCTCCAAAATATGTTGTCACATCCTATAGTTTAGGACTCTGCATGCTCTATTACTGTATGCATTTTCTGAAGTTCCTTTGTGTTTTTTGTTTGTTTGATACAGAGATTCTCTGTGTAGCCCTGGCTGGCCTGGAACTTGGTCTATAGACCAGGCTGGCCTCAAACTTAAAGATCTACTTGCCACTGCCTCCCAAGTGGTGGGATAAGAGTCATGTACCACTACTGCTAGACCTCACTTTTGTTTTAATGTATGATTGTGATGATTACATTGTTAACTTGACATAATCTAGGAGATGGTGGAAAGCAGGGCCTTTGAGAGTGCTTGTGGGTGATTATTTTAATTACATTAATTAATATGGGAGGATATACCCACTGTAGGCAGCACCATCCCCTAGGCTTAGGCTTTTGCAATGTATAAGAGTTGAGAAAGTGAGCTGAGTTCTAGCATGTGTGAAATAATGTATTTCTCTTTGCTCTTAAATATGGATGTGAGATGACTAGCTGGTGTCAGTTCTTGCTTCCTTGACTTCTTGGCAGAAATGACAGTAACCTGGAACTATGAGCTGAATAAAGCTTTCCTTCTTAAGTTGCTTTTGTCAAGGTATTTTATCACAGTAAAGGAAGGTAAAACTAGGACAATTGTTTTTAATTTCATCCACATGCATGTACATAAGTAAGGTTCATTACTTTCATTGCTCTAATCGGTCTATAATAAGACTTAGTGATCTCAGGTTTATTTTTCTTTCAAAAGGAATTTGGATTATATATAATTTTTCAATTTCTTTCATTTGAATGTATATTTTGTTCAAGCACATAAGCAAGCAGCACACATACAAGAGTAAGAGGAAGCAGGCTGCAGTATTTACTGAGAAATGTACTAACTTTGTTAGTATGATAAAGCCAAACTGGTTTTTGAAGTCAGTGCAGTCTTTTCCACTGCCTACATACTTTTACTAATATTTTATAGTAAAATGCTATCTTGTAGAATTTATAATTTTGAGTGTTCAGTTCATCTGTGTTCATGCACGTTGTTAAGCACCCATCTCCACCATCTATTTCAGGATCTTTTCTGTTTTCTCTAACAGGTTCTTAGTGTCTAAACACACAATAATTACCCATTCTATCTAATTTATTTATTTCAGCTCTGTCACTCTGACCACTCTAGATACCTCACATAATTGGTATCATACAATATTTGCATTAGCTTATTTCACTTACCTCTTGTCATTAAGACTCATTCACATGGTCTCTTTGTCAGAATAATTGTTTATTGCTATTCCATTGCTTAGTTTAAAGGTTGAAGAATATTCTCTATGTGTAACAACACATTTTGTTTGTTACTAATACATTATTGTTGTTTGAAGATTGTGTATTTTCTCCATGTATCCCTGGAGTTCGCTCTTTGTCTGGGAAGTCAATACCCTTTTTATTTATTTATTTTTATTTTTGCTAGCTTTTGTAAAGGTCTTAGTGCTGTCCATGTCCATCACTGATGGCCTGTCATTGTTTATAGACCCTCTCTATGTACAGATATAAGAAATACCCTGACCCCAACACACATGCTTATGCATATTTGTATTTGATTTTTAAACCTGCACCCCCTCCATTATCTGTTAAACTCCACAAAGTCATAGATACCTGTGATTTTGGTCCACTATTTTGAAGTTAACTCAGTTTCTTCTACTCTTATTTACAGCAGGGTTTTCAGAGAACAAAAAGCTGGTTATTAGCAACTCAAGACCCAAAGCATGCCATGCTCAACCATTAGCATTGAGCTCACCAGCCCACTGGGGAAACTATCCTCTCTTCTTATCCTGTTTCAATATTCCTCATCTTTCTTTCTCCTCTCACTAATTCTCTAGGTCTGCAAGGCCATGTGCATTTTACATGGGACCTTCCGGACTCCCTGTTATGGTTAGTAGATTTTGTTTGTTTTACAGATTTGACCTCTCTAGTATAGATGAATACATGACTGGAAGAGGTCTAAAGTTTATAGCTGGGAAGCGGGCTGGAAGCAAAGAATCATTTTGTCATAATATATATATATATATATATATATATATATATATATATATATATATACATACATACATATACTCCCATCATAGGTAGTGGAAAAGAAAGGATATGAGGGAAGTGGACTTGTTTAGAAAGGGTTTCTGTCATTTGCCCTGACAGAAATAGCATGAGATGTGTCATCACTGCCATTCTTTAGGGAACATTACTAGGTCTCCTTCTGCATTAAGAAAATTATTTTATAAAAGACAAATATTCTCTGAGATGCACATAAGAACTCCAGATTATTTCTGAACCCTCAACGCTTATATCTACTCATCTCAGTACTCTCAAATCATCAGAAAGAAAAACCTTGCTAACTGAATCCTTTCGTCAATTGACAAACACACAGAGGACCTTGAGTGAACTCCTAGTAACTCCTCAGACTGTGCTAGCTAATCACCTTGCTTGTGGAGTCTCCATTCATTCTCCAGCTTGACAATCACTATAGTTATTCGTTATAATTTTCATTTGAAGCTATACAACAGCAATGATATTGCATTTAATGGCTGAATGGCTTCCATGTTACAATTAGAGATATCCTGTGCAATGAAAGATGACAAATTGCCCTTTAAAAACAAAATTGCAGGACCATTGCAAAGACTCACATTGAGAAGGCTTACCAACAAGACATCCCCAAGAGGGATGAAGTATTTCACTTCATCATTAGTAGTTGCTGCGAAGCTGTTTGAATTAAGTTGTGGGTTTTGAAAGAAGTCTTCTTAGAAATCTCTACATTCAGAGATCAAGAGTGAAGAAGTGTTCTGAGATAAAATAATTAAGATAGATTAGTAGTTACCACCTAATAGTTTTAATATTTTAATAAGTGTCTCTAATAAGAACTCTGTGCTTAATCCAAATAACATTTAATTTTCTGTAACACTGACAAATTTTAACATCAGACTTCTTTGTAAATTAATTAAAAAAATTTACTTTTTAAAGTGGGTGTGTTCTTTTTCCTGTAGATTTCACTAGACAAGAATTTTGGTTGTAAAATTTTAAAATCTGCTTTTTAAGCCATTTCAGCATATTCAACTCTTTTGAAAGCAGATGCTGTTTTTCTTTTTGCTGCTGCTGACTATGAAATTGAGTATTTCTGGCACTTGATTAATTAAATCATAAATTGTAACCCAGACTACTTTGTTTTGCAACCAAACTTCTGTACAAAACATATGGGAAGACCTTACTCATGCTCCCTGGTATGAAGTTTGGAAGATATTTTAAATAAGATAGTCTTTGAAAGAGGCAAGCTTTGGGAATGTTCTGTTCTTTGCAGCCTAATTAAGGCACTCCGATAACTCTTTTGTCCCTTTTGATTATTTCCCAAGAGCTCAATGGATCAAATCCAAAGTCATAGGTCTTCTGCTATGGCCTCAGCAACGTTTCCCAGAGTATTTTCTGTTCTGGTCTCTACCACAGGTCTGACTCCTCTAACCTGTAACACTATTACATTCTGGCTTTGATTCTTCCCAGTTTTGTGGGTCCTTGCTGCTTATGACTGATCTCTTATATGGCTATATACACCCATCCTCTGTGAATCTGCCCTTGTTACGGTCCATTCCTCTGAGCACCATACTACACTGATGTAATTGCACTGATATAATTGCAGCCTATTGCAGTTTTATAGCCATCAGACTATTCCACCAGTGTGATAGTCTTTAGAGGGAATTAGGCGGAATTGGCATACAGAATCATGGGCCTCCCTCCATTGTAACAAAAGTAAGATATATCAATGGAAGAAGGCCATAGACTTACATGTATAATAAACAGTCCAAAGATTTCTTACATTTGCCAATATTTGATGATTGCTCAATATGTCGTCATAATGGCTACTTTAACAATGGAGGCCAGTTCTTAATTGTATGTTAATATCTTAGAGCTTCATATTCACCAGGTGATCAATAAATGCTTTAAAAATAAGTATTAAGTGAGATGTGGAGTCCTAGTCTATACCTAAGTGGTAATGACTGTCTGAAATTTGGTTAATGTTAACCTGCCTAATTTTGATACTGATATATGGCTATGGTCCTTCGTGTTCAAAGAGCTACTCACAATCCAGTAACAAGGGCATCACCCATAAATATGGAAACATGGATGCTACTCTGAACCCACCATGTCTGAATCTCTATCCTAAGAAAAACCCAAGTGACTTGTGTGGGCATTGAAGTTTAAGGAGTACAGGCTTAGATGGACAGAATGATGATTCTTTTGTGTAGTACAATGGGTGGGATTTTAGTTCATTAGACAAGGACAAAGCATAAACTTCAAGCATCAACAGGTGTACTCTGAGATGCTGAGTTCTTTTGGGGAGGAATGTAAATGGGCTGTTATATAAAACTAAGTTACATTCTGAAAAAAGCATGAATAAGTTTGCTCACTCTGCTTTTATATTGTGATACATGTCCACATCTCCTCCTGCATCTGTCACAATGGGCTGGGTACACTTCTTTCTCAGAGTTGCACCCAGCTAGCTAATAGCCATTGCAGGCTAAATAAGGTGATCCAAGGTTTAATAGTAAAAAAGTAAATACCGTTGTATAAAACCCAAGCCTTGGTTAACTCTGTACTTGAAATAAATTCAGGTATACCCGAGACTTGAGTATACAGATTTAAGACACTGATTTAATATTATAATGCCTCTGACTTCTTCAGGTCCAATCACTATGCATGGGTCATTAAAAATTGTTAATGACTTCCATAGGGTTTTGCTCTTAATTAAAATTTGCATGCTAAGTAAAAAATACTTTCCAAGTCTATTTCATTACCATCTGAAATCCCTTACCCCATCTTCTTTCCCATCACTAGTATTTCCTTTCTCTCTGATTTGTGTAATTCTGATGGAGGAAGAAAGGAAGAATGGTATAGAGGGTAGGAAATAAGAAATTCACAGGAAGCCAAAAAAAAAAAAAAAAAAAAAGAGATGAACAATTTAACTGTGTACATTGCTACAACATGGGTCATGAGAAGAGTGATAATTCTGCTATGGACTGAAAGCTGATGGGCAGGTAGCCAGAGAGGCAAACTGGGAACCAGATGGAGGACTCAGGGTAATGAGAACATCGGGGGAGATGGCTATGGTGGTAATGTGGCAGAGATGCCATGTGCCCCAGGTTCAGGATGAACAGTTCCACATATGTGGCTGCTTGTATGTCTGTCAGTCACTGACAACTAGAGACACGTCTTCAGTTCATGAGTTAGTGTTCTGTGTGCTCCATGGCCTGGGTGATTGATGTCTGTGATGACACTTTTGCTGAATCATCTCAGGCAGAGCAAATTTGCATGCTTGCACATCTTGTAATGTTATATGAATGTTCTGAACATAACGCTTTAGTTAAACTTCATGTGTAAAGTCTCAGGTATGGTCTAGCTGTATGGAAGTTTTAGGACATGCAAGGGCAGAAAGGCAGCACCATCTTTTTGTCTCTGTCCCTGTTTCTTTTTTTTTTAATTTTTAATATTTTTTATTACATATTTTCCTCAATTACATTTCCAATGCTATCCCAAAAGTCCCCCATAGCGCCCCCCACTTCCCTACCCACCCATTCACATTTTTTGGCCCTGGCATTCCCCTATATTGGGGCATATAAAGTTTGCAAGTCCAATGGGCCTCTCTTTCCATTGATGGCCGACTAGACCATCTTTTGATACATATGCAGCTAGAGACAAGAGCTCCGGGGTACTGGTTAGTTCATCATGTTGTTCCAACTATACGGTTGCAGATCCCTTTAGCTCCTTGGGTACTTTCTCTAGCTTCTCCATTGGGAGCCCTGTGATACATCCAATAGCTGACTGTGAGAATCCACTCCTGTGTTTGCTAGGCCCCTGCATAGTCTCACAAGTGACAGCTATATTTGGGTCTGTAGTGGCTATTCCTGGTACCAACTTCTGTCTTAGTTAGGGTTTTACTGCTGTGAATGGAAGTTCAAGGATCAAGTTCCACCACACCTTTAATCCCAGATGAAAGGTGTAGCCCAGATTAAATCTCCTTAAACTCGGAGATTTAATCTTCTGGAATCCATAGCCACTATGGCTCAAGATCTCCATACCAAGATCCAGATAAGGATCTCCAAGCCTCCAGATAAGGGTCACTGGTGAGCCTTCTAATTCTGGATTGTAGTTCATTCCAAATATAGTCAAGTTGACAACCAGGAATAGCCACTACAGGGTCCTTTCAGCAAAATCTTGCTAGTGTATGCAATGGTGTCAGCGTTTAGAAGCTGATTATGGGATGGATCCCTGGATACGGCAGTCTCTAAATGGTCCATCCTTTCATCACAGCTCCAAACTTTGTCTCTGTAACTCCTTCCATGGGTGTTTTGTTCCCAATTCTAAGGGGCACAGTGGCCACATTTTGGTCTTCATTCTTCTTGAGTTTCATGCGTTTACCAAATTGTATCTTATATCTTGGGTATCCTAAGTTTTGGGCTAATATCCACTTATCAGTGAATACATATTGTGTGAGTTCCTTTGTGATTGTGTTACCTCACTCAAGATGATGCCCTCCAGGTCCATCCATTTGGCTAGGAATTTCATAAATTCATTCTTTTTAATAGCTGAGTAGTACTCCATTGTGTAAATGTACCATAATTTCTGTATCCATTCCTCTGTTGAGGGACATCTGGGTTCTTTCCAGCTTCTGGCTATTATAAATAGGGCTGCTATGAACATAGTGGAGCATGTGTCCTTTTTACCGGTTGGGACATCTTCTGGATATATGCCCAGGAGAGGTATTGCTGGATCCTCCGGTAGTACTATGTCCAATTTTCTGAGGAACCGCCAGACTGATTTCCAGAATGGTTGTACAAGCTTGCAATCCCACCAACAATGGAGGAGTGTTCCTCTTTCTCCACATCCTCGCCAGCATCTGCTGTCACCTGAATTTTTGATCTTAGCCATTCTGACTGTTGTGAGGTGGAATCTCAGGGTTGTTTTGATTTGCATTTCCCTGATGATTAAGGATGTTGAACATTTTTTCAGGTGCTTCTCTGCCATTCGGTATTCCTCAGGTGAGAATTCTTTGTTCAGTTCTGAGCCCCATTTTTTAATGGGGTTATTTGACTTTCTGGAGTCCACCTTCTTGAGTTCTTTATATATATTGGATATTAGTCCCTTATCTGATTTAGGATAGGTAAAGATCCTTTCCCAATCTGTTGGTGTTTTTTTTGTCTTATTGATGGTGTCTTTTGCCTTGCAGAAGTTTTGCAGTTTCATGAGGTCCCACTTGTCAATTCTCGATCTTACAGCACAAGCCATTGCTGTTCTATTCAAGAATTTTTCCCCTGTGCCCATATCTTCAAGGCTTTTCCCCACTTTCTCCTCAATAAGTTTCAATGTCTCTGGTTTTATGTGAAGTTCCTTGATCCACTTAGACTTGACCTTAGTACAAGGAGATAGGAATGGATCAAGTTGCATTCTTCTACATGTTAACAACCAGTTGTGCCAGCACCATTTGTTGAAAATGCTGTCTTTCTTCCACTGGATGATTTTAGCTCCCTTGTCGAAGATCAAGTGACCGTAGGTTGTGGGTTCATTTCTGGGTCTTCAATTCTATTCCATTGGTTTATTTGTCTGTCACTATACCAGTACCATGCAGTTTTTATCACATTTGCTCTGTAGTAAAGCTTTAGGTCCGGCATGGTGATTCCACCAGAGGTTCTTTTATCCTTGAGAAGAGTTTTTGCTATCCTAGGTTTTTTGTTATTCCAGATGAATTTGCAGATTGCACTTTCTAATTCGTTGAAGAATTGAGTTGGAATTTTGATGGGGATTGCATTGAATCTGTAGATTGCTTTTGGCAAGATAGCCATTTTTACAATGTTGATCCTGCCAATCCATGAGTATTGGAGATCTTTCCATCTTCTGAGATCTTCTATAATTTCTTTCTTCAGAGACTTGAAGTTTTTATTATACAGATCTTTCACTTCCTTAGTTAGAGTCACGCCAAGATATTTTATATTATTTGTGACTATTGAGAAGGGTGTTGTTTCCCTAATTTCTTTCTCGGCCTGTTTATTCTTTGTGTAGAGAAAGGCCATTGATTTGTTTGAGTTAATTTTATATCCAACTACTTCACCGAAGCTGTTTATCAGGCTTAGGAGTTCTCTGGTGGAATTTTTAGGGTCACTTATATATACTATCATATCATCTGCAAAAAGTGATATTTTGACTACATCTTTTCCAATTTGTATCCCTTTGATCTCCTTTTGTTGTCGAATTGCTCTGGCTAGGACTTCAAGTACAATGTTGAATAGGTATGGAGAAAGTGGACAGCCTTGTCTAGTCCCTGATTTTAGAGGGATTGCTTCAAGCTTCTCACCATTTCCTTTGATGTTGGCTACTGGTTTGCTGTAGATTGCCTTTATCATGTTTAGGTATGGGCCTTGAATTCCTGATCTTTCCAAGACTTTTATCATGAATGGGTGTTGGATCTTGTCAAATGCTTTTTCCGAATCTAACGAGATGACCATGTGGTTTTTGTCTTTGACTTTGTTTATATACTGGATTACGTTGATGGATTTCTGTATATTGAACCATCCCTGCATCCCTGGGATGAAACCTACTTGGTCAGGATGGATGATTGTTTTGATGTGTTCTTGGATTCGGTTAGCAAGAACTTTATTGAGGATTTTTGCATCAATATTCATAAGGGATATTGGTCTGAAGTTTTCTACCTTTGTTGGGTCTTTTTGTGGTTTAGGTATCAGAGTAATTGTGGCTTCATAGAATGAGTTGGGTAGAGTACCTTCTGTTTCTATTTTGTGGAATAGTTTGTGAAGAACTGGGATTAGATCTTCTTTGAAGGTCTGATAGAACTCTGCACTAAACCCATCTGGTCCTGGGCTTTTTTTGGTTGGGAGACTATTAATGACTGTTTCTATTTCTTTGGGGGATATAGGGCTGTTTAGATCATTAACCTGATCTTGATTCAACTTTGGTACCTGGTTAAGGAATTTTTGTGTTTCCTCTTTAATGTCTTCTACTTGTTTAGCAGTGTTCTCCTATATTTCTTTAAGTGAGTTATTTAAGTCCTTCTTGATGTCCTCTACCATCATCATGAGATATGCTTTTAGATCCGTGTCTAGCTTTTCCGGTGTGTTGGGGTGCCCTGGACTGGGCGAAGTGGGAGTGCTGGGTTCTGATGATGGTGAGTGGTCTTGGTTTCTGTTAGTAAGATTATTACGTTTACCTTTCGCCATCTGGTAATCTCTGGGGTTAGTTGTTATCGTTGTCACTGTTTAAAGATTGGAGCAGACTCTGTGTTCCACTCACCAGAAGTCTCAAAATCCTGTGGCGGGTGTCGTGGGTAGCTGGCGGGTGTCAGCTGACCCTGCGCTCTAGCTACCCAGGTGCTGGTCTGGCCAGAAGAGGCCTGTGGCCCTACTCAGGCCGGTTTTCTGCTTACCTAACTAATGCAGTCTCAGGTCCCGCGCGCAATTGGATTGGAGCAGAAGCTGTGTTCCACTCACCAGAAGTTTTAAGATCCTGTGGCAGGTGTTGTGGGTAGCTGGCGAGTGTTAGCTGACCCTGTGCCCTAGCTAACCCGGTGCTGTTCTGACCGGAAGAGGCTTGTGGCCCTACTCAGGCCGGATTTCTGCCTCCCCAACCAAAGCAGTCTCAGGTCCCGCGTGATTGGACTGGAACAGAAGCTGTGTTCCACTCACCAGAAGTCTCAAAATCCTGTGGCGGGTGTCCTGGGTAGCTGGTGGGTGTCAGCAGACCCTGCGCTCTAGCTATCCCGGTGCTGGTCCTCTGTCCCTGTTTGTCTGTCTCTTGTCTTTCTGCTCCTCTGTCTATGACTCTCTCCCAGTACTGGAGTTATATTGTAGTTTTTTTCGCTTAGTGGCATCCTCTTCCTCCCTTTGGTTAGTTGTTGCTGCTTACTGACCTTCACACAGACTGCATTTTCATGACTCACAGCTTTCAACAGCCTCCCCTGCTGACTTCACACAAAAGGAAAACACAACTCTTCTTAGTTGTCTCTATCCGCCAAATACGTTATCAGTTACATCTGGAATATGTACATTCCTGGTCAACTTCATTCAGTTTTGGTAAATCATAGGATGTGTACATCTGCCCGTGAATCTGCATCGATGAATTAGGCACTAAGGTATGTGTATGGACTGTGTGTATACCATTTGACTTTTAATCATGATTACTCATGGTGTGTTCATTTAATCAACATCTATAAAGTTTACTCTGTGCTCATTTAATCAACATCTATAAAGTTTACTCTGATCAAGACATTTTGGTTAGGTATACAGCCATGAATAAAATATAGATTGGGAACTTGTTTTTTGATCCACTAGAGAGACAATAGTTAATTAACTGAGAGTTTACGGACAGCTTTATAAAGGGTCTATTTATAGTCTCATCTTACACTGTTGGTCTCCATTCTTAATATCTGGCTTAATTGTTAAGGACATGCTTCTAATGAAACTTCTAAAAGGCGCATCTTATGGATTACTTTAGTGGAGGTAGTCTGTTATAATAGTTATAATGGAGCAATTATTTCATAGCAAGCAAAGCTAATGGAGAATACATGTAGACTGTGGGATGTTTTCAAAGCCTCGTGGATTAGCAAATAGTTGAGGAATTAAGGCCAAGTGCCTTCAAATGCTTGTCTGTTCATATTTTAAATTAAAGCTCTTATTTGAAGAGAGAGAAATATGAGTGATGAAAATCTTTGATCATCTTATTAGTAGATATCTTTAAAGTGTAAATTAACTGCTAATTTAATTCACTGTAATGCTGTGTGAAATAATGTGTTTTTACTTAAAAACTTGTAATTTTGATAAAAATATGCAGAGTTTTAATGACATCTAACCTTCTGGTTACTTCATTTTTCCTTTTTCTTACACTTATTGCATGTTAGCAAACTTAATTCAGAGAAGTATTTGACTCATTATTTTCAATTACACTGAAATAATAACTAAAGAAAACCAGAGGTGGTATATTGGCTTTTTATTTTAATGTACTTCTAAATAGGTAAAAACTTGCCTTCTTATAGGAGTAGTTATATGGAATAAGTAGTCACCTGATTTTTTTGTCTATAGAACATAACAGGTAACAAGAATGTTTCAGAGTGATTTTGTAGTTGTAAATAAGTCCTACTGATGAGTCCATTCATATTGCCCCTCTTTGCTCCCTTTGTAAGTACTAAAATGCAATGTATGTTTATTAAATATTGCCTCCAAAAGTTCCTTTTTTGAGAGCTTGCTTTTTCTTGGTCATTTTCTATCTTATTCTGTACAAGAGTTTATAAAGTTCATTTCTGTGTTTACAATCAGATTAATTGCTATTTGTCTTAATTGTGCTAATATAAAACTCATACATATTTCTTTCTTAAAATTTTAAACTTATGTCAACAGCAACAAAAATGCATGCATTGTTTTCTTGGAGCCGGTTAATAACTAACACACCAGCACCAAACATAATCCACTGTCACATGAACATTCTCAGTGTGCTCGACAGCTCTTGCCATTTTCCTACTCATGTGTGTGAGGTGGCGTCTTTACATTTGGTCTGTAAAACACTGTGTAATAAGATGTGACTCTTTTAAATTTTAGATATGATAAAAATGGCCCAGAGTAAAATAGTGAAATCGAGGTGAAAACTATATATTCTAATAGTGATTGAAGTTATCAACCAATCAGAAAAAGGTCACATTTAGTAATTTGCATTAAAATATGGAAGAGGGCTGGGCAGTGGTTATGCATGCCTTTAATCCTAGTACTCGGGACGCAGAGGCTGGCAGATTTCTGAGTTCGAGGCCAGCCTGGTCTACAGAGTGAGTTCCAGGACAGCCAAGACTATACAGAGAGATCCTGTCTTGAGAAACCTACACACACACACACACACACACACTCTCATGCGCGCGCGTGGAAGAAGAAGAATCAGGTAGTTCATGACTGCAAAAGAAAAATAGTGAATTAATTTCTTAGTAAGTTCTTGAAGTTCTTGATAGAGAACAAGAAACTGAAGTGAAACTTGAAATAGGAACAAACAAACAAACAAACACATTGTCTAGTAATCTTGATCAGACAATCCTGTCCAAAAACAATAGCACAGAAATCTCATCTGGGGTTCCAAATCAACTGCAAGCAATTGGTGTGTTTTAGTCTTATCTTTTAGATAAGTTTGCTTATATTGTCTTGCCTTCACAGAGAATAAATAACTGGGTGGAACAAGATAGAACATTAATATATAATATAGAAGGTAGCATTAGAAATGGAACACAGGGCCCCCAATGGTGAAGCTAGAGAAAGCACCCAAGGAGCTGAAGGGGTCTGCAATCCTATAGGTGGAACAACAATATGAACTAACCAGTACCCTCAGAGCTCATGTCTCTAGCTGCATATGTAGCAGAAGATGGCCTAGTCAGCCAACATTGGGAAGAGAGGCCCCTTGGTATTGCAAACTTTATATGCCCCAATACAGGGGAATGCCTGTGCCAAGAAGCGGGAGTAGGTGGGTAGGGGAGCAGGGCGGAGGGAGGGTATAGGGAACTTTCAGGATAGCATTTGAAATGTATATAAAGAAAATATCTAATAAAAAAAAAGAAATGGAAGCTAGTATCCTACTTTTAGATGCTTTTCTCATTGTTGTATTATGCATTAGTTGTAATTACTAGTTACTACTACTATTCGATTCATTCATGTTTATAATATATCACAACAGGCTCTTGGCTCTCTACCCAGCTTGAGTTCAACAACCCCTAGAGACTATGCCACACTAGGCATACTTGAATCTGAATCAGCAGTCCAGTCTGCCTAAAATTATGTAGCTGCAAGGGAAGCTATACACAAAATGATAGTTTCTACCTATAGTCAAGTGCACAGCTAAAACTATTAGTTTTATTAGTATTAAACCAGAATAGAAATTTGGAGACTAATGATTTCTACTTACTGTTAAAACTTGACACAATATACTTTGGATATTGAATGTCTCTCAAATACCCATGAATTAAAGCTATGGTTCTCATGATGGAGCTTTCTGAAATTCATAGAAACTTTAGGAGACAAGGCCTAATACTCATGAGATGAATATTTTTTCTATACTTCACATTTTTGTCACAGTTTAACACCATTACATAAAAAGGAGCCAAAAAAAGGTTTTGGTTTGAAACCTTTACAAGTGAAAGCCAAAATAAACTTTCCTCTGCATAAGTATTATGGTCACAAGTCTGTGATTAATACTAAAAATGATTTAGAATAAATTAATAGAAAAGAGAAGGTAGAGATGGAGCAGGAGATGAGTTAGTGTGAAGTTAGAAATGCCTACAGGAGATACATATTAAGTAACGCTTGGAATAGTCAGGCAGTGTCTCAAGGGAATTAAAATGGAGAACTTATTTCAGAGCCTAAAAGGGCTGCTAGAAAGGGGCAACTCCCCTGATTATTAACTTATAGAAAAATATAGTAATTTTTAGATCTTGTTAGACAGTTGCATTTTACTAGAAATGTGAATTAACTTTAATACAAACCTAAGCTGACTATAAAGTAACATCTCTTATTTACAGTTCTAACTTTGAATCTATGACATGATATTTACAATGTAAATAGAATATTTTTGTTGGTATCAAAACTAATTTTCATTAAAATTTATCCTAACATTTAAAAACATAAAAAGGAAATTCATTAAAGCTGACAAACACATTCTGACAATTATTATGTTTTGACTATTTGGAGTAAAATATACCATTATATTAATTCTACATTGTTGGTGGTCCTTGTAAAATTCTCATTGTAGATGATACTTTACATTTTGTCCACTGTTCATGGTGACGTTGGGCTATGTGTGACTCTCTTCTTTCTATGCACTGTATTTCCAGCTCCATAAGAACTACTTCAGTGTACAAAGTGACTGCCAGCTCTAGGGAGCCACACTGACATTTCTACTGTCTTACACAAACACTCAAGAACGAATAATTCAGCCATTGTCTGGACATTAGCATTTAAATCCTAAAGCACTGATTGAAATTGAGGAAACAGACATACTTCCAATATCATTATTTTCTCAGTTTTATAAACTAAGTTGATTTAAGTAAGCTTTACAACCAATGAGAAGTATTAGAACTCACACTTAGTAGAAAGTCGATTCTTCTGCTTTGTTGGTTAAGACATTTCTTTGGAAGTGGAAATTGCCATAACTTTGTAATAGCACATAATAAAAATTTTAAGAATGTCTAATTTGCATCTTGGGAGTAATGTAATCTAGTCATATGTGGCCGACAAATGTTTTCTCAGCAATAACTTCTTGTGTATTAGTACTACTGAATTAACTTGTGCTATAATTTAAACACAGTAGGCCCTCAGATGCTTTCTTGGGTAGTCTCGTGTTATGTCCTTTGAGATCATTTTTCTCTATGTGAAGGCAGCATTGCTGGCTTCCATGTCCATGATGCTTGATGAGCAAGAAGTCCAAACCAATGCAGGTTGATGGAAGCTTTAACCTACAGGTCAGGTACTGGAATCCTCTGCCTTTTGTAATCTTTTTCATTTATCAGTTGTAAATGGTATTACTTTGAATCTCAGTAAAGATGGGGAAATAGCAACACTTCCATGAACACTGAAAATGTGCACATTGACAGGCTTATGATGCATTGATTATGTGATGGTCAGTTGAAGCATCCTTTGAATGTGGACAGGAAACGGTCTAGCTGCTTCTTGGTTACTTGAGAATGTACAGACTTCATGATGTCCACTTCCCCTGCTTCTTTTTATTCTGTTTGGATGAAACTAGTCTATCAAGTAGAGCCCTTGGGAATTAGCACTGAAGTAGGAGGTCTTTCATCAAAATGTGACAATTGGAATATGAAATCTATTGTTTGAATTTTTGATATTTTTTTTCCTATTTCTCGTAAGTGATCGGTTGGTATTTTCACTTAACCATTTGGCCACTTCTTAATATACAAGAACATACTTCTTGTATCACCTACTTTAATTTTCTTGAAAGAATTATTAGTTATAGATTAATCATTTTACATTATAAAATCTTTTAGCATATTTTCATAGTGGAATCTTAGTAGATTCATTTTACGATAACTCAGCCAGTGTTAATTATTGGATTTTCTTATGAAACTTTTATTAATATAAGGATAATCCATTTGTGAAGAATTTATATGCTGCTCTGAATCAATCAAATATCATGCCTTTTATCCATAATTATCACATTTGTATGATGTTGTAGTTTTAGAAAATGAGTTAGATTAAGTTATATTCCTTAGCAAAGTGAAAATTTTGATATATATTCATAAATTTCCAAGTTTTCTAAGGGACAAGCAGGAAGATGTTGCCATTTGGTTTGATAGATTTTTTTTATCCTCCACTATACCAGCAAAATTTCTTATCATTGTATATTTTGAGGACTGCACTTTTGTGCCAAATTTAACTTTTATACACAACTGTACGGTGTGAAGCCACCTTCTTCTACTAAGGGAAATCAGAAGTGGTCTTGTCTTTAATGCTATCGGTGGTGTCTGAACATCAGTCAGGGGGAAGAGCAGTCCATGAGAAGCCGCTCACTGGAAGGCGTGCAGGAAGCAGCGAGAGGCAGCGTGATGGGATATAGAGTGGTAATCATGGAGTAAAGAAGCTGTGGTGACCATAATCCACACTGAACAGCAAAAGCCTTCGGAAGGAGGCAAACATACCGTGATTGACATGTTAATGTGGCCTGAGAACAAATTCCAAATTTCTTCAGGCAAGAAATACTGTTTTTTCTCCCCCTGTGCAAGAAATATATTTGCTGATATCGAGTTCTTATATGCCTTCTGGGCAAAAAATAAGAACATGAAAAATATTTTTCTTAAAATTACCAACCTTATGGCTAATGCTTTTTTAAACACTGGTCTCATTATTTTCTGCTCCTGGTGAGAAACCCCACATGTGTTACTTTCACTGGAGTCCGTGGCAGTGCCTTTGATAATCCAAAGCACTTTTATTATATGCTGCCTTCATTCTCTTTAAAAGAGCAGCAGCTATAGTTGTTTTTATTAAGAAAATTTTGATTGGCAATCATTCATATTTTTCAAGTACTGTTGCTAATCAAAATCCTAATATTTAGCTTATTTTCATCTCTTTTGCATTTTAGCTTGCCTTTTTCTTAGAAGACACTGGCAAGTAATTAATATGATGTTTTAAAAACACAATTGTTTCTAAATGTTATGGCTGATTCATACTGAAGTCTTTTATGGATTCCATGCCCCTCGTGGAGCAATCGTCAGTAATGTATTCACAGCAAGAATTTACTTTAGAATTAATTATTTGTGTCATTCATCCAGGTATTCCCTAACTATAAATTATTGCTTTCTTAGTCAGTATAAATTTGATTTTCACTGTTTTGTGTGACCTCTGTCATCACTGAATAGTTAAAATTTCCTTCCAGGAATCCCCCTGATTGTCTAAAACATTTGGGGTTGCATAATAGACATGTAGTATATCTTGGTGAGGTGGTCCTTAGATAATCAGGCTATTAATTATTTATGAAGTAATTGTGTGGAACTAGAATAGGATAAAATATAAATTAACAGACAGCACGGTCCTATCTTCAAATAGTTCATGATCCTGTGTGGAGACTAGCTGTACTTGGAAGTCCATTTGTGCCTGAATAAGTAACACAGGTCATACATTCTGTAGGAGAGGAAGAAAGCAGATGGGGGTGTGTGATAGCAGGACAAGAAGTCACAGAGCTCTGGGTCTCATCAAGTCTATTTACAGTTACTAGATTTGGAGCTCCTAGGTAGGACAAGGAAAAATTGGAAGTAGGAAAATACAAGAAATCATAAATAATAGAGTAGATAGATGGAGTGACAGGAATTTCTGTACTGAATTAGGGTAGAATTTTTAAAATACTACCGTTGATTAAATATAAGGGAAGGCAAAGAAATCTAGATTTTTTTTCCCCTTAGAGGCTTCTGTCTTCTGTTTGAATTATGGCTTTTGGAATAAAAATCTAAAACAACTGATTCTTCTGTAGGAAAGAGAATTCCTTTAGGAAACAAGAAGGATGAGGGAGCAGTCTTACAGACATACTAAGGATATTACTTGGGATGTACTTGGGATGTATACACACACACACACACACACACACACACACAAACAATATTTCAATTTTTTTTGAATTGTTCCTCACTAAAGTCACATAACATTGACATCTGGTATGTGACAGTAACTGGGAGAACATGGTGCACAGGACAAATCAGAGATAGATTAGCTGAGTTGGAATGAAAATGCCATGTTGTCTAGGAAGCCAAGAGCAGAACATAGCAGTAGCAGTTTACAGAAACAGTGGCTCTTAGTGTTAACTAACAGAGATATTTTAAAGGAGGGCCACCTCTTAGCCACCTTAGTAGATTTGCCCTACTATTCAGGTAGGATTTCAAACTTTTGTTATACCCCTTTGTTATGTAATTTTAATAAGAATGTGATCTTTAAGATAAAGAATTGCTTACCCATCAGTAACTAACAGAGTATAAATTTAAACTATATTTCCAGTTTAGTCCCTGGCTCATCCACATCCATCCATGATGCCTTGCATTTTCAAGATGGCAACTGAGATGCTACAGTATGTTTTAGGTGGTGGAGCCAAACCTTATGACCAGTTAATCTGCTGTTGTTATCTCATTGTCTTTCCTCTGGCTGCTGAACACTCAGAGAAGACAAACTAGCAATTTCGCTGACTCCTTCTATTGTCCATTTTAGTGGTGCTTTCAAACTTTACTGTTTTTGCTAAGCCCAGATTTATTTATTTATTTTATTGGATATTTTATTTACGTCTTGAATGTTATCCCCTTTTCTGATTCCCACCCCCTGAACTCCCTAACCCATTCCCCCTCTTCCTGCTTCTATGAGGGTGTAACCCCATCCACCCACCCACTCCCACCTCCCTGCCCTCAAATTCCTCTACACCGGGGCACTGAGCCTTCATGGGATCAAGGGCCTCTTCTCTCATTGATGCCTAACAAGACCATCCTCTGCTACATATATAGCTGGAGCCATGGGTCCCTCCATGACCTTGGCTGGTGATTTAGACCCTGGTTGCTTTGGTTGGTCAATATTGTTGTTCTTCCAGTGAGGTTGCAAACCCCTTCAGCTCCTTCAGTCACAAAATAGGCCTCAACAGATACAAGAAGATTGAAGTAATACCATGCATCCTATCAGATCACCATGGGCTAAGGCTGGTCTTCAATAACAGCAAAAACAATGGAAAACCCACATATACGTGAAAACTGAACAAGAATAACTTGGTCAAGGAAGAAATAAAGAGATTAAAGACTTTTTAGAATTTAATGAAAATTACGGCCCATCATACCAAAACTTATGGGGCACAATGAAAGCAGTACTAAGAGGAATACTCATAGCTCTGAGTGCCTCCAAAAAGAAACTGGAAAGAGCATACACTAGCAGCTTGACAGCATACCTGAAAACTCTAGAACAAAAGGAAGCAAATACACCCAAGAGGAGTAGATGGCAGGAAATAATCAAACTCAGGGCTGAAATCAACCAAATAGAAACAACAACAAACAATAAAATAAAAACAAAAACAAAAACAAAAAAACATACAAAGAATCAACAAAACCAGGAGCTGGTTCTTTGAGAAAATCAACAAGATAGTTCAATCCTTAGCTAGACTAACCAGAGGGCACAGAGACAGTATCCAAATTAACAAATTCAGAAATAAAAAGGGAGACATAGCAACAGAAAGTGAGGAATTTAAATGGCATTATCCTGAAATATGACCTCTACCCAACATTCTCTGTATCTCAGGATGTTAATGTGAGTCTCATTGCTTCTTACTGCTGTGTTTCCTAACTCAGTCTTCTCAGATACTGTTAAACTGTAATCCCTCTAAGGATGGCAGGAGCCTGTTTTCTTGTCGTACTGAACACAGGTCCAGTGTTTGGGAAGCACTTTGGATTTATTTTCAAGTCACTGGAACCTCATGGTATACTTTCTTAATTTTTATAATTTAAGAATGTCTTACAATTCCAGATTGGTTACATTTATTTGGGGAATTTAATCCTTTTAATAGGGATGGTTCAATATACGGAAATCCATCAACGTAATCCAGTATATAAACAAACTCAAAGACAAAAACCACATGGTCATCTCATTAGATGCGGAAAAAGCATTTGACAAGATCCAACACCCATTCATGATAAAAGTCTTGGAAAGATCAGGAATTCAAGGCCCATACCTAAACATGATAAAAGCAATCTACAGCAAACCAGTAGTCAACATCAAAGTAAATGGTGAGAAGCTTGAAGCAATCCCTCTAAAATCAGGGACTAGACAAGGCTGTCCACTTTCTCCATACCTATTCAACATTGTACTTGAAGTCCTAGCCAGAGCAAATCGACAACAAAAGGAGATCAAAGGGATACAAATTGGAAAAGATGAAGTCAAAATATCACTTTTTGCAGATGATATGATAGTATATATAAGTGACCCTAAAAATTCCACCAGAGAACTCCTAAGCCTGATAAACAGCTTCGGTGAAGTAGCTGGATATAAAATTAACTCAAACAAATCAATGGCCTTTCTCTACACAAAGAATAAACAGGCTGAGAAAGAAATTAGGGAAACAACACCCTTCTCAATAGTCACAAATAATATAAAATATCTTGGCGTGACTCTAACTAAGGAAGTGAAAGATCTGTATAATAAAAACTTCAAGTCTCTGAAGAAAGAAATTATAGAAGATCTCAGAAGATGGAAAGATCTCCCATGCTCATGGATTGGCAGGATCAACATTGTAAAAATGGCTATCTTGCCAAAAGCAATCTACAGATTCAATGCAATCCCCATCAAAATTCCAACTCAATTCTTCAACGAATTAGAAAGTGCAATCTGCAAATTCATCTGGAATAACAAAAAACCTAGGATAGCAAAAACTCTTCTCAAGGATAAAAGAACCTCTGGTGGAATCACCATGCCGGACCTAAAGCTCTACTACAGAGCAATTGTGATAAAAACCGCATGGTACTGGTATAGTGACAGACAAATAGACCAATGGAATAGAATTGAAGACCCAGAAATGAACCCACACACCTACGGTCACTTGATCTTCGACAAGGGAGCTAAAAACATCCAGTGGAAGAAAGACAGCATTTTCAACAAATGGTGCTGGCACAACTGGTTGTTAACATGTAGAAGAATGCGAATCGATCCATTCCTATCTCCTTGTACTAAGGTCAAGTCTAAGTGGATCAAGGAACTTCACATAAAACCAGAGACACTGAAACTTATAGAGGAGAAAGTGGGGAAAAGCCTTGAAGATATGGGCACAGGGGAAAAATTCCTGAATAGAACAGTAATGGCTTGTGCTGTAAGATCGAGAATTGACAAGTGGGACCTCATGAAACTACAAAGCTTCTGCAAGGCTAAAGACACCATCAATAAGACAAAAAAACCACCAACAGATTGGGAAAGGATCTTCACCTATCCTAAATCAGATAAGGGACTAATATCCAATATATATAAAGAACTCAAGAAGGTGGACTCCAGAAAGTCAAATAACCCCATTAAAAAATGGGGCTCAGAACTGAACAAAGAATTCTCACCTGAGGAATACCGAATGGCAGAGAAACACCTGAAAAAATGTTCAACATCCTTAATCATCAGGGAAATGCAAATCAAAACAACCCTGAGATTCCACCTCACACCAGTCAGAATGGCTAAGATCAAAAATTCAGGTGACAGCAGATGCTGGCGAGGATGTGGAGAAAGAGGAACACTCCTCCATTGTTGGTGGGATTGCAAGCTTGTACAACCACTCTGGAAATCAGTCTGGCGGTTCCTCAGAAAATTGGACATAGTACTACCGGAGGATCCAGCAATACCTCTCCTGGGCATATATCCAGAAGATGTCCCAACCGGTAAAAAGGACACATGCTCCACTATGTTCATAGCAGCCCTATTTATAATAGCCAGAAGCTGGAAAGAACCCAGATGTCCCTCAACAGAGGAATGGATACAGAAATTATGGTACATTTACACAATGGAGTACTACTCAGCTATTAAAAAGAATGAATTTATGAAATTCCTAGCCAAATGGATGGACCTGGAGGGCATCATCTTGAGTGAAGTAACACAATCACAAAAGAACTCACACAATATGTATTCACTGATAAGTGGATATTAGCCCAAAACTTAGGATACCCAAGATATAAGATACAATTTGATAAACGCATGAAACTCAAGAAGAATGAAGACCAAAGTGTGGACACTGTGCACCTTCTTAGAATTGGGAACAAAACACCCAGGGAAGGAGTTACAGAGACAAAGTTCGTAGCTGTGATGAAAGGATGGACCATTTAGAGACTGCCGTATCCAGGGATCCATCCCATAATCAGCTTCTAAACGCTGACACCATTGCATACACTAGCAAGATTTTGCTGAAAGGACCCAAATATAGCTGTCTCTTGTGAGACGATGCCGGGGCCTAGCAAACGCAGGAGTGGATGTTCACAGTCAGCTATTGGATGTATCACAGGGCTCCCAATGGAGAAGCTAGAGAAAGTACCCAAGGAGCTAAAGGGATCTGCAACCCTATTGTTGGAACAACATGATGTACTAACCAGAACCCCGGAGCTCTTGTCTCTAGCTGCATATGTATCGAAAGATGGCCTAGTCGGCCATCAATGGAAAGAGAGGCCCATTGGACTTGCAAACTTTATATGCCCCAATATAGGGGAATGCCAGGGCCAAAAGAATGGGAATGGGTGGGTAGGGAAGTGGGGGGCGCTATGGGGGACTTTTGGGATAGCATTGGAAATGTAATTGAGGAAAATATGTAATAAAAATATTAAAAATAAAAAAAAATAAGTCATTTGGGAAGGGGTTGGTTTGGGGTTTATTTTATACTCTTTTATAGAGAAATAAAATAGTTAAAATTATGTGATCTGACTCTTGATTATTGATTTTTCCTATTTTTTCTGTATTTCTATGTAAATCTTTCATTTCTTTCTCTGGTCAAAACCTTTTTCATGCTGGTATATGGTGGGATATGCATATAAGTGGTTCATTTCTGCAGCATGTCCATATCCCATTGTATGAAAGTTCCCTATGTCATTGTCTTTTGTCATATATAGCAAAACTATGTCATTCACAAGTCTCAGATTGCTGCAAGACCTCAGGATGGAAGAGTGCTTAGCTTTGTTTCTTACGCTCATGTGATCCCACCAAAAGGTTTTGAGTAGACAAATTGTTCATCTAAAAAAAAAAGTCAGTAGTAGGGGCTGCTATCTCTCAGAAGAAAAAGTATTGTGTGGTGACATTCAGAAAGGCTCTCCTCAGACAGTAAGGGGTGTCTTCTCTGTGTTAAACAAACATTGAACAGTTCAGTCTCAGTTACCTTACCAAGAGTCACTACAGTAGTTGGCACCTTTATACACCTTTGGGGCATGTATAAAGGAGAGGGATACAGCTATGGAATTGACAAGCTGGAGGGCCCAGCATCTCTTTGTGCCATTTGGTGCTATAGAGGATGGCAAATTCTACTATATAGCGAGTTTTCCTTTTTCATGGTTGTAATGTAACATGAATTCAAATCACATTACCTGCAGACTTCAATGACTCTAATCTGATGAGTGACATGAAATTAGCCTAAGAGACTGGAAGTCAGCAAGGATGCAAGGACTTTGATGGGCTGTATTTTGGAGAGTGGTGTTTGGTTATAGCATGATGCACTGTATAAGCCCTGCCCATCATCCCTGCTGACGACTGCTCTCGTCTTCCTTTTACAGTATTATCCTGGCTTATAGAAGACTGTTAAGACGCCATTGGTACTCTAGTCCTTTCTTGTTCACCCAGATATTTTATTTTTTATTTCTGATTGATGGTTCTTACTTTATTGTGGTTTCCACAGATCAGTATATAATGCTTCATTTCCAATTATTCAGTTTATTTAAGATCAATCAAAAGCTCTATCGATTATTGAATCTTCCACTGATACATGTCTCTCTCCGGTCTACCACTGTCTATGATTAAAATAAAAAATGAAGTTGGATGGTCCTTGACTAATATGAGAACAATGTTTCTCTCAATGAGTTACAAATTAATGTTAGAAGGTTTATAAATTATTACAAGTTTAGTTTTTACTCTCATGTGACTTAGGTTATGTAAAAATCAATCTAGACTCTTTGGGATTTCATCTGTTGTCATAAAACATAGATGCATGAGATAATGACTCCCTGGGTTATCTTAGAACTTTATTTAATAAAAATCTTATAGGTGCTCATAAACAGAAGTACCTGGAATTGAGTGACTCCAAATTACACTCTTGAGAAATGTGATTGAATTTTTTAATAAAATTCAGAGTTTCTTTATAATTTCATAACATTAAATTGTCTGTTTTTAGTATATATAGACTGACTGTATAATTATTTGTGATCTAGATAAAAATTATATTATTTTTAGTTTTAGTTTTTGAGTTCTTAGACAATGTGGTACAAGAGCCTCTTCCATGCAGACTGGTTGCAGTTAACTGCGGCAGCCTCCTTAGATATGAGCAGCCACAGTGAAGTGCCTGATGCTGATGTCCTCTGCACCACATTATCTTTTTCTTTATGTTACTGAAGAACTCACTGAGCCACAGGCCTTTCTGATCTCTACTTCCTGCAAGGTGGTTTGTCCTCTAGAGGAGTAATTTACTACTCCCCTGTCTTGATCCAGAAAATGATTGTTGTTTGTGAGGAGTTGCTTTCAGAAACACACACACACACACACACACACACACACACACACACACACACAGAACAGCTATTTTAAGTTTTCATATCTGAAAACATAGAACCTGAGGAAACACTAAGCAATCATTACTTTTCCTTATGTGCTCTATGCTCCACTGCTGTCCACAGAAGCAATGGATGGGAGGGAAGTGGCCTGGCTCCAGGAAGCTGATTCTCACACAGCACTGCTTCAAGGAGAGTGAGTGCATAAGCAACAACAGGAAGTTTGCATCAGAGCAGGAGCTGGAAAAATAAACGGTAGTTTTTTTTATCCAACCTGTGGCCTTCTGTGCGGGTCTCCACTATGCAATATTTTGCTACTGGTTAGGAAAGTATTACTAGACTATTAATTTGTTAGCTTTTTTATTTGGTTGAAGGTTTTAATACTCACCAAAGAAGGAAGTAAGGCTACTTTTTCTTTTCCTACCCAGGCCCCTTCTCCTCCAGGTAGAAGCTTGAGACTATACTTGTTTTAGGTAAAACTGCCTCTTTTTAGGAATATCTGTCTTAATTATGGGTACCTGTACTAAGTTGATGTTACTATTAATATATAGATGGCATCTTCACATACTAAAGCAAGGCTCTTTTGATGATAGAATATTGGAGACAATGCCTGTATTGATACAGAAGTTTTTATTTGTTTTTTTACATAAAGGCACCTAAATTCTGCCTTTCAGCCATAATTTACAACAAGGAGACAAGAAGTTCCCTTATACTCAGACTTCCATCTTGGTACTAGCATACCACCTGACACCATGATACCAGGCACAATAAGTATTAAATTATTCTCATTCATGAGAACTATTTATATAACACAGGTAAAATACAAGTTGAACCTAAGGAGTTTACTTCCCCACCTAAGTTAGATTATATCTAATGAGATCATTTTGAAAGTCAACTGGATGGAAGCCTGGGAATTTGAACATTAAAGACAAATAGATTATATCATTGAATAAATAAAAATTACACAAGACACACACATATCACACATGAAACAGTGCCATCTAAAGTCATAAAAAAGTAAAATGAAACAACAATGTATTTTAGTGAAACAGCTAAAATTAAAATGAATGATTAAAATAAGAATACTGTAAAGTAGGGAATTACCTGTACTACTAGGCAGGTCAGAATGGCCCAAGCACTTTGCATGAATTCTGTTTTCTTTTTTCTTTTCTTTTCTTTTCTTTTCTTTTCTTTTCTTTTCTTTTCTTTTCTTTTCTTTTCTTTTCTTTTCTTTCTTACTTTCTTTCTTTCTTTTTTTTTTTTTTTTGTACATGGCCTTATTATACATCTCAAGGTGGCTTCAAGCTTAATATTTTTCTATATTAGCCTTTTGAGTTCTGTCATTGCTGGACATTGATATTCTATGATGTTACATCTGTGTTTATTCAGCAATTCTATTATTAATCCACAGATAATTGTCCACACAGAAGTAATGAAATACAGTTACAAACTCAAAGATGTAAATATTATAGCAACATTATAATAACTCTAAATGGAAACAAGTCCTGTCCATTGGCTATTTAAAAAATGAGTAAATTGTGTGTGATAGCTTCAGAACTGTGTATCTGTGCCAGAGGTCAGCATTTACCATTGAACTCAATATGAACTTTATACACGCTAATTAGCCATTAATTGAATGCTTTAAGCATATGACCATGGTGGATATGAGGGAAGAAAGATTTGAGGTACATTTTAAAATAACAGAAGTTCACAAAACGAAAGAAACTTTTAGCAGTTTACCAGCTAATAAATTGAAGATTTTACAAGATCACCATCTTCAAAATCTTTAAAGTAGTAATTGATGCAATCTGTAGCTCTCAGTGACCAAGATCACCACTTAAGGGGTAACAGGAAAGGACGATAATCATGCTACAGGCTACTGGAGACATTTGCTGGATAAAATGTTTCCTTCCAGTGATAGCCATGCCTTACCTAAGTGTGCATTACAGCAGTAGGCAGCTGGTTACATGTGAGTTTTGCTTTGAGTTCCTGTGTTATGCTTATGTCCATAGTTTTATTTTGAGACTAAACTCAAGCAATATATAAATCTATGTTTCAGTTTACAGAAATATGAGTAGAGGAACATGGTTAGTCATACTGCAAATTAATGATTGACTATATCCTCAAAAGAGAACATTCTCCAAGATAATTAGGTTGGACTTGTCAAAATGCTATGTCATAAACCAAAAACAAAACTAAGAAAATTAGGGAGACTGCTTTAGATTTGAAGTGCTGGCTGATGGAAGGTGAATAAGGGCACTGGATTCTGGTAGGTGGAAAAGGAGCAAATGACATCTTGGGACAGGTGCAAGCGGGTGATAATATAGATCTTGTGTGGCACAAAAGCATTTCATTGTTTTTAACCTAATGTCATTCTGAAAAGACTGTCCTTATGTTCAGGAGAGGTATAGTGGTTTCTCATGCTCTCTGATATCACTTTGGTTAAAAAGCAGAAAACAATAAACATTTGCCCACAGATAAAGCATCAGTAGCAGAATATTAATTGTTATATCTAGGCAAAAGATATATGAGCATTCATTTTTAATTTTTTCCTTAATGTCATGCTAAAAACTTTTGTGATACAAAGTAGAAGATGTAAATTTGTACTGTGGTGAAAAAGTAATTTCTGGGAAGTATTCAAGAGCCTCTATGGCATTAAATTTCTTCATGGGGTGGCCACTTAACAAGGTGTGGTCATTATTTAATTTCTACTTCAAATATGTCCTCAGCTGTAAAGCTTAGGCTGTGATATAAGGGGAGGGGCTCTGTACGCGTTCTAATGTTCCTGTTAAATCAGAAGGTTAGCTGACATTTTAATTAAGATTAATTTAAATAGAAAAGTGCAACAAGTTTAAAACACAAAATAAAAACTTGCATACTTATATTTTACGTAGACACAATAAGATAAGGGTATAGACTAGTTTGTTAGGTTTACAGTGCTGAATAACGTATTTCCATAAGCTTAGCTTCTATGAAATGAAGCCCTTTCTTGCAGAGTCCTGTAGGTTAGCAGACTGGGCAGATTGAAATGAATTTGTATTTGGACTGTGCAGGTCCAAAAATTTGCATCAAGCTTGGCTCTTCTTGAGAGACTTCAGAAGAGGCCAGCTTTGCAGAGGTAAGCATGCTAGAGGAGTAGATCTGATGTCACTATATCTTCATTGACTATTGTCCAGGGCCACCCTCTACACCGACATGTGGCCAGTTCCCTCCTCCAGACCACCAGCACTTGGAAAGTGCTTCTGCACCCACTTTTCCACCAGCACTTGAAAAGTGTTTTTAAGGTGCTTATTTGATTAGATTAGGTTCCACAAACACTCTGATCTGAAGTCAGCTCTGATTTATGGCGTCCAGTACTCATGGGGATGGCACCATGTGTATAGCATCTACTTTATTCAGAAAGAAAATATAATGTAACATTGGGCATCATGGTAGTTATTAGAATTCATCCTAATAATTTTTACTCTGATTTCTTGGGGACCAAATATTAGTGTTGAATTCATCTCTTTTAGCTATTTTAACCTTTATAATAATATTCCATTAGAAGGAACCCTTAGTTGTGATTTGTAATCATAGAAGCATCATTTTAAAGGAAAGTATTTTGTGTTCTTAAAAATCAATACAAATAATTGTTTTTAATTTAAAACGCAGCCCCTTAGTTTTACATCTCTGTCACAGTTGTTTAAATTGTATATTATATCATACTATTTATGCATTTACTGTGGCAACCTTCAATTATTTATACATAGTTCCAGCTCAATCCAAGTAGCATACATAAAACAAATAGCATTTTCTACACTATGGAATTCTGAGGCAGAGAGAATCAACTGTGCTTGGCCTCTGCCTGATGGCATCTACAGCCTGAGCTGAGAGGTGTCATCTCCTGGGATGGTTATAGCACCTGAAACCTTGCCTTCTCCTGAGGCATCTTTACTGTCACGGCTATGTCTAGGGAGGGTGACTAACGGCTGGGCTCAGCTGGAGCAGTCACCACCATCTCTTTGCATGAAATGTCTTGGTCTTCCTTATAGCATGGAGACCTCAGGTAATTTTATACATGACAGCTCAGGCTCCTGCTGCAAAAGAGATATTGACCTCCAATTTTTTTTTATTGTGTGTAAGACAGAGCATATCCTCAAACACAATATTCCATGTTTGACAGTTGACATTTTATGTATCTGCCTTAAGTTTGCACCAAGATTTTAGGTTTCAGTTTCATATACAGAGGAAAAGGTGTCTTTTAAGTCATGAAATTGAGGCACTTGGTTTGGTTGAAAAACATATTATTCATAGCTAACTAGTATTTTTTTCTTCATTTCAAAATAATTGACATCAGTTTGAATAATGCATTGTTTAACTTTAGGCAGATTGAAATATAATGAAATATAGCAGGATTTTTGTGTTGCTTTGTTGTTGATAATGAATCACTGGAAATCTGAAAGTCAAGCAACAGCCTAGGAGTTGAGAGAAGCTGCTAAGATGAGATGGTAATGGTATTTGTTAATTGCTTTTGGCTTTGATAAATAAACAAAATCAAGTTAAGGAAGCTGAGCTCATCTCCCCTGGGTTTGAGGGTACAATGCACTGTAACACAGAAGGCCTGGGGTAAGAGCATGACACAGCAAGCCTGGGGTAGTAACACGATGCTGCAGATATTATATTTAGAGACAGAAACAGAGTTGGCACAGGCAGCTGACCCTCCAGTGTTCATCCTTTGTCATTCAGTCCAGGTGCCAGCCCTCAAACTGGTATTGCCCACATCCTGCTAGGGCCTCTTTACCTCCACTAATCCTCCCTGTGACACCTTTCACAAGACGTGCAGAGATTTATTTCCCAGGTGAACCTATGCCTCATCAAGTTGACAATAAAGGTTAACCAGCACAATGAACTTTTTAAAAGAATTAAAGAGAAATCAGATTTTACTACGTACGTATTTGGTTGATTTGTGTTTTGAGCTGGAGTCACATGTAGCCTAGGATGGACTCAAGCTGGCTGTTTAGAAAATGACCTTACACTACTGATCCTCTGACCTCTGCTTCCTAAGGGCTGAGACATTTGCATGTACTGCCCTGCCAGGCTTAATGAGGCTTTGTAAAATCCAATTATATTTGCCCTGTTTTTGGCATTTTTACTGAAAGGGAAAAACTTGTTGCCTGAAATAAAATCAGATGGTGCTCATTCCGATTTTGTCTTACCGGGGCCATCTTTGCAAATGTCTTGAACCAGCAGGAGTGTGTTGCAGTACACTCTGACAATTCTCTCTTCGTAGAACTTATTCTTAGGGAAGAGTTCAGTGCTCCCATAGGTTCATAGTATTTTGTTTAAATGCAGACGCCATGTTATTCTCCTGGTGCTTCGAGTTTATTAAGATTGTGTTGACGCCATGTTATTCTCCTGGTGCTTCGAGTTTATTAAGATTGTGTTTGGTCTTAATGGTTTAAATAGGAAAGTCTTAAATAATCTAGGTTGGCCCTTTATTTGTGCCCTACAGAAAACACCACCTCTTGGTTTATTGTTTGTATATTGTTAGTATTAAAATATAGCATAGTTTTACATATGGATCCTAATATTGGGAGACAGGGTATAAATTCAGTTTAGGTGTCTGTCCTCTGGAGGTGTAAGCTGTCTAACCTGGAACAATAGGATTAAGTGGCCCTGAAAGTAAAGTCCAGTATGTTCATAAAAGCTACAACATGTGTTTAACCTGGGAACATGTTATGAATAGGTTTTCTTAGGTCCTACTATATACATACTGACTTGAGAGCATTGAAGCTAGTGTCTAACCACCTGCTTATTCTTCAAGCTCCTCACAGGATACATGCCAAGTCTATGAATCAAATTCTAAGACTTTGCTATTGTTCTAAAGCATATAGTATATAAATTGTCATTTCTTGTCCTTTTAAGTAATTAAAACTTATTTATAGAGGACAGTTTTTAGCATCTATTAATTATAAATTGTATATGTAGATATATGATCATGCATACATGCACATATTTTATATTAATTTATATCAGAAATGTCTCTTTGTCTGTCTCCACCAGGCACTCATATTGAAATGAAGAAACTTATATATCAATGAGTAGCAGAGTAGACTAGAGTGGGCACTCTGGAGCTCAAGACTGATTCGCCAGAGGTGAGGAGGGAAAGAAGAATTAGCATCTGGGTAGGAACTCACCTCAGAGTTTGTTGGCAGCCCAGCACTCAGCAGCATTTGAGAACCTGGTAGACCAGCATGGAAGATGACCCATGGTGTGCATTTATTTAGAGCCGCTCCTTCCAAGGACAGGGGAAGGCTAGACCAATATCCTCCTTACTGAGTCCTTTAAAAGCTACTCTTGTTGCCTTCAGCCTGGTGTGAATTTGCTCTACAGTAAAATAAAATGACTCCTTTGATGATCATACACTTGTCACCAGATTAATTTGCATAGACACAAACTTGACTCTAAAACTGTTCTCCTTGTTGAAAGGTACAAACTTGACTAGAAAACTATTCTCTGTGTGGAAAGGTATGGTGGTTAGATGATACTCTAATAGACTAGGGTGGTTGTGTTTTCACTGTGTGATGGAGGAGGAGTTCTGTAAAAAGGCCATCAAGTGCGTCATCAAGAAGATACCCACTTCCTTCAAAAAGCAAAATATTTCATTTACATTGTTTCCACTGGCAAAGCCTCTTTGAGACCTTGCATTGTGGGAATGCTACACTCCTTGTTCAGCTGTAGCCTGAAAAGCATCTTGGCGTGGAGTAAGTGAACTCTTAATACATTCCTTTACTGTTCTGCTCATAATTTCAAATTTCCCTTTAAAGTGTCATCTTTAGTTTAGTCTCATGTATTTATACCTGCTAAATATTAGTTATTGATCTTGGCTTTATTACCTATTTAATACTTTTCTAAAAGAGCTATTTCTATATCAGAATGACTTTGCCTTTGCCCTGCTTTGATTTTTTGCATAATATTTTGGTGGTTGTATATCCTTTTGAAATCCTTGATTGCATATAGATTTTTAAGTTGATCTGTATTTTATGGGTTTTTTCCTTTAAGTTTTCCACTTAACTTTGTCTGGGAAAGATTTAAAATAGGCTGTCACCTTAGATAGACTATAGTAATATAACTTGAAAACATGAACTATTATAAAAGCATATTCCATGGCCTTTCTGCGTGGGCACGCATGTAGAAGAAGTTGGTGTGCTGTAATGCTTTGGTGCTATAAAAGTGCTAACAACTTGCTGGGTCACCACTAGCTGACATAGCTTGCCTTCTGACTTACTACTGTTTCTCCTCCTCAGAGCTTCCTAAATTGTCTCTCTTCTGTTTCCTCACATCATAACCTTTCCTGTGCTACTGTGTAACTTACTCTCATGGTTACCATACCCCGACAGCCCCTGCAAAGTGCTGAGACTCCTCCTGGCTGCTGAGACCCATAAGGGGAGAGGCAGCAGTGAGAAGGCTTCTTTGCTGGAACTGAGGCTTTTTCCTCGTCAGTGATAACAACTAGGACCGTGTTGAGCAAAACCTGACTTTAGAGCCCAACATTAATCAAGGATAAATAGTCAGAATCCAATAGTCTCATGAGTCTAAATGAAGAACTATGGGAAAGCTGGGTGAATCTATTTCCTGTCTGCTCAGTGAGTCTCTACATCTTATGGTTGATTTCAGTAAAGATGGCTGAGGAGGAGTGAGCTTCTATAACTTCTATCCAGCTCAATGCCATTTCTGTTCAAGCTGGATCAAAGCAAGCAAAGAAAACAAACAAAAGAATATGGTCTTTTTTGTTGTTGATAACACTTTTAATATTGTATCAGATTTTCCTAAAGTAATTGCCAATATAAAAAATGTAAAGTTATTTATTTTACAGGGTGCAAAGACAAATGAATGGTTGTTTTATTGGTTATTTTATTATATTACATTTCAAATGTTGTCCTTCTTCCCAGTTTCCTGTCTGCAAAACTCCTATCCCATCCTTCCTACCCCTGCAAATATGAGGGTGTCCCCCCCCACACACACACACTCTCACACCCACTCCCGCTTCACTGCCCTTCATCCCTCTACTCTGGGGCATAGAACCTTCATAGGACCTAGGGCCTCTCCTTTCATTGATGCCCGAACAGGACATTTTCTGCTACATATGGAGCAGGAGCCATGGGTCCCTCCATGTGTATTCTTTGATTGGTTGTTTAATCCCTGGGAGTTCTAGGGGTCTAGTTGGTTGATATTATTGTTCTTCTCATGGGGTTGCAAACCCCTTCAGTTCCTTCAGTCTTTCCCCTAAATCTTCCATTGGGGTCCCTGTGCTCAGTCCAGTGGTTGGCTGCGAGCATCTACACTGTATTGGTCAGGTGCTTGCAGAGCCTCTCAGGGGACAGCCATACCAGGCTTCTGTTAGTAAGTGCTTCTTGGCATCAGCAATAGTGTCTGGGTTTGGTATCTGCAGATAGAATGGATCCCTAGGTAGGGTGGAATCCAGATGGCCTTTCCTTCAGTCTCTGCTCTACTCTTTGTTCCTGCATTTCTTTAGAGAGGAACAATTCTGGGTTAAAATTTTTGAGATGGATGGCCCCATTCCTCAAACAGGAGCTGTGCCTATTCACTCGATATGGTCTCTACAGGTTCTATCTTTCCTTTGTTGAATATTTTGGCTAATGTCATCCCTGTTGGGTCCTGAGAACCTCTTAGGTGTCTGGAATCTGGGACTGTCTAGTGGCTACCCAAGTTCCCCATCCCCCACCACTACATACCTCCCTTTAATTTCCTGACCCTCTGTGCTCTTCTCCCCCCTGTGTCTTCCCACACCGGATCCTGCCCCTCTTTTTCCCTCTCCCTCCTCTCTCCCTTCCAGATTCTCCGATTCCTCTACCTCCTGTTTTTCCCCCTCCTAATTTGGACTGAAGCATCCACAGTTTGGCCTTCCTTCTTGAGCTTCATATGGTCTACAAGTTGTATTGTGGGTATTCTGAGCTTTTGGGCCAATATCCATTTATCAGAGAGTATATACCATGTGTGTTCTTTTGTAACTGGGTTACCTCACTCAGGATGATATTTTCTGGTTCCATCCATTTGCCTAAGAATTTCATAAATTCATTGTTTTTAATAGCTGAGTCCATTGTGTAAATGTACCACATTTTCTGTATCCATTCTCCTGTTGAGGGCCATCTGGGCTCTTTCCAGCTCCTGGCAATTATAAATAACACTGCTATAAACATAGTAAAGCATGTGTCCTTGTTATATGTTGAAGCATCTTTTGGGTATATGCCCAGGAGTAGTATAGCTGGGTCCTCAGGTAGAACTATTTCCAACTTTCTGAGGAACTGCTAAACTGATTTCCAGAGTGGTTGTACCAGTTTGCAGTCCCACCAGTTTGCAATGGAGGAGTGATGCTCTTTTTCCACATCCTCGCCAGCATCTGCTGTCACCTGAGTTGTTGATCTTAGCCACTCTGATTAGTGTGAGGTGAAATCTCAGGGTTGTTTGGATTTGCCTTTCCCTGATGACTAAGATGTTGAACATTTCTTTACCTGCTTCTCAGCCATTGGAGATTCCTCAGCTGAGAATTCTTTGTTTAGCATTGTACCCCATTTTTAATAGGGTTATTTGGTACTCTGGAGTCTAACTTCTTGTAAAATGATAAGTCTGGGAGGAAGCAGCTGAAAGATTGAGAGGGAAAATGTATCACTATGAATATGAATCTTGAATGGCTGAAATAATACCAAGAAAAATAGAAGATAAAGACCTCTAGATTCAGTCACATATAACCTTGGTCTAGGCTGAAGAGATACAGTGTTTCCTGAACAGTGCTGTGTTGGTATGGCTGTCCCCAAATGGGAACTTTAGAAACTTCCTGAGTAGGAGGAAGATTACTATCTGAGACTAGGAGGACTGTGTAAGATCCTGGAAGAAAAGCAGAGTTAATGGTGAGATTATGAGTGAATGGACTTCTGAGGTGAGATTGAAATTGAAAATCTAGGATTTTACCAAAATTTCTACTGTGACACCCATTTTATCCAAGTTGTACATTCATTTTAGGGTTGCAAAGTCAGACTAATTAAATTGAGTGGAACTGCGATTTAACATAAAATCTGAGGGAAAGTATTAAAGAACAATGGCTGTCAAGAGAGAGAATATGCTTGTGTGACATGGGGCCCTAGTCTGAGAGATGGTTGGGGATGACAGGGAAGGTCATCATGCTAAAGAACATAAATGCTTCAAAGAAGTTCAGATCTCTATCTCAAACTCTGTTTTAGGACACGGGGGTGGGGGTGGGGGCAGCCCGGGAGTTGGGCTTCTGTATAAGTTTATGTCAGAGGTGAGTCCAAGTTAACCCAGAATCTAGATTCTGCACTCAGGTGTACCTTTGTGGGGAAGATGACAGAACTTGCCTTTGAGGCTCATAAGTACATGGTCCACTGGACATAGCTAGCTGGGGCTGCTTTCATGGTGATCTGTTCTATGCCAGTTACTGTTATCAACTTCCCATACAATGGTTCTAATAATTATAATAATCCTTTAAGGCAGATGCGTTCACTTCTCCTTAGGAAGAGTGATGAGCACATTAGTAACGTATCTGAGACCATTCACTTGGGAAATACCAGAAGGGATTGTACACTCACAAATGGACTGTCTCATACCAAGCTCTGTCAATATCTCACTTCCATGAGTCCACCCGCCACCTCTATCCATTCTCCCTCCTCTCAGGCTATACTTTTCCTCATATTCAACAAGGACTTAAACTTGAAATAAAAATTAAGAAAAGATTTACAAAAGTAAGTCTGTCTCCAGGGCATCCCTCTGGAAGGCATCCAGATATCCTTACAAAGAACCTGGGAAAGATAAGGTTGCAGAGGCCTTGACTCTAATACACATGGGTACAAGAAAGTCGCTGGCTTCATTTTTCATATTCTAAATGAAAATAGGTTTGAAATTTCCCATAGTGCCAAGCGGGGTGCCCCAGCTTGGATAACTTGTGGCATAATCTGTAGTTGGTTAGAGAGAATGCCATTGCCCTGGGCTTGGCATTCATCTTGTGTGATCTGATGAAGCAGCTCACTTCCTTATCCCTCAGAGCACTCACATGTGCATTCACTCCCATGAAGTCCCTGGGAGGATCCAAGAAGATGACATAATTAAAGCCCAGGTTCTTTCTTGTCCATCCTGTGTGCTTACAGCCTGGAGCTGACTTCTCATGGGGGAGAATAGCTAGATGGTCCTTCTTGTGCCTCATTTTTAGGATCCAGAGAACTCTCCAGGAAGAGACCTATTGACCATGTATCTGAGTGCCAAGAAGTTATAGTTTGTTTTAAAATGTTCAACAATATGTTATATGCTTTAAGAAATAGTGATTCACTAGCAAGATTTTGCTGAAAGGACCCAGATATAGCTGTCTCTTTTGAGACTATACCGGGGCCTATCAAACACAGAAGTGGATGCCCACAGTCAGCTATTGGATGGATCACAGGGCCCCCAATGGAGGAGCTAGAGAAAGTAACCAAGGAGCTAAAAGGATCTGCAACCCTACAGGTGGAACAACAATATGGACTACCCAGTACCCCCCTCCCCACCCCCAGAGCTCGTGTCTGTAGCTGTATATGTATCAGAAGATGGCCTGGTCTGCCATCAGTGGAAAGAGAGGCCCATTGGTCGTGCAAACTTTATATGCCTCAGTACAGGGGAACGCCAGGGCCAAGAAGTAGGAGTGGGTGGGTGGGGGAGCGGGTGGGGGACTTTTGGGATAGCATTGGAGATGTAAATGAAATAAATACCTAAAAAAATTGAACAACAACAAAAAAAGAAATAGTGATTATAGTTTTAATAACTCTCTGGGTCATTGTTCAATTTTATGGCTGTAGGGCAGTGGTTCCACAGACATACTAGCTGTTGTATTCATGTAAAACTTGTTAAGATGCAGGGTGTTGGGCTTACATCAGACTATTCAGTGTGGTGGAGCAAGGCCTGGTTGGGCACAAGTCCGTGTTCCCAAGGGATGTTCTGGCTGCTGGCTGCTAGCTCCTGGTCAGAGCTCACACTTTGAGATTCATCATTCAAAAGTCAAGATGTAAGATGGAATTGCAAGATAACTTAAAATATTATTGTTATTAGTCTAAAATAGGAAAACATCTGAAATTGGTTTTAAAAAGGTTTTCAAATATGTATATATTTCCAATACACACACACATACACACACACACACTCATGAGTAAGCCAATGTTGACAATGGACGCTAAGGTGAATCTGGTAGGTCTTTTTCAGTGTTTCTAGCAGTTTTATGAGTTCATATTTGACTCACCCCCTTCTCTCTGATCATATCAAAAATAAATTTTATATAACCTGATTCAAGTTTACAAATAATTGAAATTTTGGGACTTTAAACGATTTCCCCAAATGATATTTTACCAATTAGAACTGCAAAAGTGCAACAGTTGTGACATCAATTTTGGGGCTGCTAACACTGCCCAGGGCTACTGGAATGATTTTTTTTTTTTTAAATTGTGACTAACATTTTAAAACAATGAGCTCAAGGGCATTGAAATAGAGAGCTCATCTTAATGTCTTTACCCCAGGAGTACAGAATGTGTTCCATGTCTGCTTTTTGTTTGTCTTAGAAGAGAAATTTTGGTGTATTGTTCCTACCATCTTTCAAGGTACTAGTCTCTGGGAGGTGCTGCCTGCACTTTTCTGTTTTTATTTTCAGGATATCACAAAATAATATGAAGGAAATGTTTCTTGCTCCTCGATATTCCAGTTTACGGAGAAGACGAGTGAACACAGAGATGGTTAAGCATTCGGGTTTGCTTGCTTCTCCCAACTTAGTAGCCAATGAAATGATCGAATGGAAATATAAATTGGCTTAATCTTTTCTTTATTCCAAATTTATTCAGTTATAGAAAACTTACTACAAATAAAGAAGAAAAGTATCTTTTTAAAATTTTTTCCTTTGTTCCAGTATAAATGAGAAGATATCTTGAACAAATAAATCCAAGAATCTTAGGTTTAGTGAGAATTTTGGTTTCTTTAAAAAACATAAATTTTTATCAGAATATGCTTTTGTTTTAACCCAGGTAAGGCTGGTTCAGATTGTCTGTAGCAGCGAACTGTGATTTGCCTCATGCTCTAACAGGGTATGATTTTGCAGGCTGTGCATAGTTTCTACCTGTGTGTGACATTTGGAATTCTGAGAATTCTTCAAAACGGTATATAAATGCCAGAGCCCCAAGAGGCAGTGTGGATTGTTTGCTGTTTGCTGTTGTTTGAAATTTGTTAAGTAGTCACATGCAAGCAAGAAACAACCTCAAGAAGATGAAATGAGATAACCTGACAGTGAATATCAAGCTTGCCCCAAGGAAATGGATGTCCATAATCAGCAGGAAGTAGTCTAATGATAACACCGCCCCCTTTCACCTCTACCCTTTTGTCTCTCCGATGTAGTATTAGGGGGTTGAAGTGGTGGGAAAGGGGTGGAGAATGGTTGAAGCAAAAAGAACCCACAGAGTACCAAAAGTCTGCCTAAACTCAGGCTGTTATCAGAGAAAACCACGTGGGCAAACAGTGCTAGCTAAGATCCTCACAGACTTCCTGTGCAAACACCTAACAGTGATAGACAGTTCAGGAACTAAGTATTCACTTGTGTCCAGCTTATCATTTCATCTGAAATGCTGATGGATCTTGGTGGTTTTTTTTTCTTTTTAGACATTGTTGTAATGTCTAATGAGATAAAATTCTACATGTGGAAAATATTAAAGTAATTAAAAACATTTGGCTTTTTTGCATATATTTTCTAAAATTAACTCTCATGTTAGCACTCAGCTGTCTCATCTCTAATTGGGTTGAAATGTGTGAAAGGAAAAGTGCTTTGATATGAAACTATTTTTTGTATGTCTTAACTATGATATGCACAAAGGAACTAATATGTAGATAGAGCTCTGAAAAAGTTTCTGATGTCTGTGTTTTTCCATGGGTGGCACAAAATTTGATAAATTTGCTACATCTTAGTAGAGCTTAAAATTCAAAGAGGATATGCCACAATCAGATTCTAAAGGCATAATCTCTCTTATTTCTTTAAAATGTGCACAGTACTGGTTAGTTCATATTGTTGTTCCACCTATAGGGTTGCAGATCCCTTTAGCTCCTTGGGTACTTTCTCTAGCTCCTCCATTGGGGGCCCTGTGATCCATCCAATAGCTGACTGTGAGCATCCACTTCTGTGTTTGCTAGGCTCCGGCATAGCCAGGGCCAAGAAGTGGGAGTGGGTGGGTAAGGGAGTGGGGGTGGGTATGGGAGACTTTTGGGATAGCATTGGAAATGTAAATGAAGAAAATACCTAATTTTAAAAAATTATACTAACCAAAAAAAAAAAAAAAAAAAAAGAATATGTGCACAGTTTTTCTAATTTTCTAGTAAGGAAGGGGGTTGTCTGTAATTTGCTTTTCTGCCGGAAAAGAACTACTACTATTGCCTCATTTCAGTGTTCTATAACTGACCAATTTTGAATTACTTTAAAATGATTTTAATTGGGAGAATGATTTTTTATACTGTCCGAATCCTGTCAGAGTAATGCAATTTGAGTAAATTTTAGAAAGTCTTTACATTAAAAGTCATTGTAAAGCATCCTTATTTTGTAATTTCACCATACGCAACCATTTAGTGTACTGACAGCTCTTAACCATTTTTTGAAGGCCAATTTTTACATAAAAACAAGGTTATATTGTGTGCCTGTGGAAGAAGTTAATATTCATTTCTCTCCTGTCACCTGTGAATTTTATTGAAATTGTAATTGCCTGTCAGCAGAAGGAGAAGGGGATCTTAATAAAAGCAATACCAGAGCAGCCCTGTAAATAAAAACGAAAACAAAAACAAAGTCCGCTTTTAGTTTGGTGGTGAGTTGTGGTATTTGTGGTCTTCACTAATCACTATGGTAACAGGTTGTGATGATTCTCGTCTCCAGGATGGCAACTGGGCCCATACTAAGTTTCGACTGTGTCCTGAAGCACATATAATTTGAGGAGGGTGTACTCCTCAAAAGAACATAGAACAAAAGCAATCAGCTTTGGACATTTATAAAACTTCTAACAGGAAATATTAGTTTTACTCTAAGAGCCCCAAAATGGTTTTCAGTAGGACAGTCTAAGATTAAGTAGTCGCTCAGCTTAAGGTAAATGACACTTTCAGGCAAAAGAAGGGAACCTCAGCTCTGCCTGTGGTTGTGAAGGGACCAAAGTTTCTATACACTCGGCCAGTCAGGTTTTCAGCCCCACTGGACTGACAGGCAGTGTTACATTTCCAGTAGAGATTCTACTTTATCTTCATTTCTTTTGTTCAGAGCATTTCTTTATAACTTGATACTTTCAAATGAAGCCACCGAATGAATGCACACACACACACACACACACACACACACACTAAATAAAAATAGTTTAGTTGGTTGGTTATGAGCTTGGCAAATGCAGCAAGGCCAAAGTTGTTGATAGTTTAGAGCACCTCAGTGTGGTGTGGCGAGCCCTTCAGTGAGGTTTTCTGTGTTTTAATACAGGACCAGCAAGAAAGCATCTCACTCATGTTACTTTAGTTAGTCTGTGACTCACAACCAAGATCCTAGCCACACTGCACACTGTCCACCATACCCATGATAGTTCAAGGGTTAATTTCTATGTTGCTAATCCCATTTTCAGGGTGTCATAATAGGTATTTGCAATAAAGGCAAAAGAAGGGTTATGTTAAAAAGTACAGAATTTAGAATTCGAAATTTTAATGTTTTACATGTGTGTATGCATGTATGCACATACTTGAGCATATGTCACAGAGCATATGTAGAAATCAGACCACTTTGGAGACAGTGTTCCGATTCTGCCATTGGATTTTCAGGTATGGGGCTTGCGTTATCAGGCTTAGTGGCAAGCATCTTTACCCACTGAGCTACCTTTCTGGTGCTGAATTACATTTAAAAGTGTGAAGCTTAGGGATTGGCCACTTGCCTTTACCTTAAGTAGGCCAGGTGCCACGGGAAAACCGACCTGTCTAAAGCCAGTGTTTCCTCATCTAGTGATTAAGGCCTGTAAGCATGGGATGGTTGGTATAATGTCGGGCATACATCAGCCTTCTGCACTATGTACCATACCTGAAGCTGTTGCTTAGTCATCGATTCAGCTTTGTACTCTGTCCGTCTGTTATGATTGTAACTTTAGTAAACAGAATAGGTGTTTAAATTCATTTGAATATTCTCCCTTGTCTGAATTTTAAAACTGTGGAGACCAACCGATTTTTATTTTGATTTACATATCAGTAAGCTTAGAGCTAAACTCATTATTCAGTTGCATAATCTGCCCAATTCAAATCTGGGAACAACTACACTGTTTTCTTTAGTTAAGTCCTAGTCTCTCTTATCCTTTAATTTCTAATTTTATTCCATCTCAATCTATAAATCACTGCCATACCTTTGGCATGAATCTGAATTATATCAAATGCTCTTTGTCTAATTCTCTACTAATCTGTATTATGTTCAGTTGCTTTCACTATGAGATATTTCTGTCATGGGATTTTCCTAGACCTAAATGGAAACATGGTCAGTCCCTCAAAACCTCTCATAGTGCACTATACAGACCCTGTGGACACACACAGCTTATTTCGTGCCACTACTGTTAGCTTCTTTGCTTTGGGGGGTTTGTTTTGGTGCAGGAGTTTGCTGTGATGCTCCTGTTGACCTGGACTCAATATAGATGTCAGGGTGGCTTCAGACTTGCAGTGAGCTTCCTCCATCCAAACAGCACGGTGGTAGGAATTGACCGTTATCTGCCTGTAGGGCAGCTGTAAGGCATAAAGTGCAAGTCAGTTCTGGCTGAAAGAGATATATTTGACATTTAGTTAAATTTTTAGGTAAGTTTAAGTAAAACTAATGTGCATGATGTGCAAATTGGCTCCATCAAGCACTAAGCATGTGACTTGCTTACCACTTTGTCCATTCTATTCAAGAGAAAAGTCAGCATTAAGTGAGATTTTAGTTCTCCTTCATAGTGAGAAATGTTCACTAAAAAGATACTGATGTCATAATTTTATTAAGATGTTGTAAGCTTTGAATTGCTGCCCTATTAAAGAATTATCTTAAAAATTTCTTCCACATTGTAGCTAGGTGGCCCCAAAAAACTGTTGAATATTTTCTACCAGTGTGTGCTATTGTGCATGATTATTCATGAATTGAAAGTACAAATGATCTATGAAACTACAGCTGATAATAGTATATGAGATCATTAGGAAAAAATTATAAGTCTACACTGTAGCATTCGATATCTCTCCAAGGTATTGGTGCTGTCCAGGGGTGCTGCAGTTATATAAGACCTACAGATCTGTTACTGATATTGGCATAGAAACCCCTTCTACAGCACAGGCCTGACTCTATGATTGTTGCACAAAGGTGTTAACCACTCCATTACTTGATTTTCTCATTTGTAAAATAAGCATTCAGCTAAGGAGATTGCTAATATTCCATTCATGTATACTAGTCTTTAATTTTTGTTCTCTGAAAATAACACAAAGTAAAATGCTGTATTTAAAACCAGATGATATTGTAGTATAAAGAGCTAGTAGCTGAATAAGTGGGAAAACTGTATATATATATATATATATATATATATATATATATATATGTAATTATGTGTATATCTACTTGTATATATATATTTACACACACATGTATATGTGTGTGTATTGGTGAGGAAGAAAAGAAAGAATTCTGTGTAATATGAGTTATGTATGCTTGGACATCAAGTGGAGTAATGGGTTTCTCTATTCCTGTAGAACTTTAGCCCATGTTGCATGAGAGGGACTTAGTAAGGAGACAATCACCATTGGCAAGAAAAGAACAATTTTCAACCCATGATGCAGGTATCTTTTATGCTGCCATGACTTTCTGCTTACTAGAGTGGTAGGCCTATGGTAGCAACCAAAGGCTCTGAGAAAGAATACCACTAAGAGATAATTTGTTTATATTGATTGAAAAAGTGATTTGAGATCATCAAAATGGGATCTTGGGACTTCTGCAGTCTACTAGGGCTCCACAAGTATTAAATGTAGCAGAATTGGTGGGAAGGAAAGGCTCAAGTAACCTTTGCTCACATTAATCCACAAATAATTGGAAATGCTTAATTATTACTCATTAGGGGAAAACATTTGCAATTATGACTGGTTGTAAGGTGCAGTCATTCCCTCAGAAGGAAATTAGAAGCCATCTTTTCTGGATTCAGATATGGATGCTGTTTCTCAATAGTCATGGGAATTTGGACAAATCACTGAATCCCTTTGTTCCCTTCCATGTAAAGTAAGTATAGTAACTGTGCCCATTTTATAAGGCTAGTGTAAAATTAAGTCACTGCTAAATGGTGAACATTTGGAACAGTGTCTGGAATGCAGCAAGTTCTATGAAGGAGTTAGTTATCAAGTCCCATTGTAACTTCTACTCAATTATTATTTTCATAAAAATCCTATTTTTAGTATCAGAAACATATTTTGGTATAAATAAGTGATAGTTCTAAAAATGAAATGATTAACAGAAGAAATTTTGGGGAAGAATGCCCTGTTGGGCTGGAGGCATGCTCAGTGGTTTAGAGTGCTGAGTGCTCTTTGGAAAGATCTGAGTTTTATTCTCCACACCCACATGGTGGCTCACAAGCATCTATAACCCCAATTCCTGGGATCTGAAGCCTTCCTCCAGACTCCACAAGCACCAGGCACATACACATTTACAGGTACAGATATGCAGGCAAAATACCTATCAACAAAAAATAAAAGTAGGCCAATGCCCTGTGATTTTAGGGACCGAGTGGCTTCATTTTGACTTTGCTAATCTAGGTAAGTTCCATCTCCCTCATGATCTGAGACAGCTGCTATAACATCTTGAGTCTGCCAGGACCAGGATAAAAGAAAGGGAAGGCATGGCTGCCCTTCAAGCATAGAGGTTGCACAAGACTGCAGGATCATATGTTGTTTACCATAATTTTGTGAGTTAGCAGAGATTCAAAGGGGGACAGAATATGCACTGAGCAATCGCTAGGCTGATTTGATTACTCCAGGGTGATGGTTTTCTTATTGATGACTAGTGAGTGAATATTGGAAAACAACCAGCATAAAACCACAATATCATTATATTCTAAAGACTGGGTTCCTCAGTTTTCCCAATTATGTTTCAGGTTCTTTGCCAAAACATTTTGTGCTATTTGCATGTGATTTACATGTTTAAATATTCAATGTCTGTCACAGCTTTTGTGTTATATTAATTCACACGCACACGCGCCCACACACACACACACACACAAATGGAATGATGTCTCCAAAGTGATTAATTAAATGGTAAAAAATAGAATTAACATATTAGCCTCAGAATTGTGGTTCAGGTAGTGGGTTTAAATTGTTGTAAGTGGGTGTAGACTCTGCTACTGTCTCAATTTAGTGGGAGCCTCTGAATATTGGAAACATGTGAACTGCAGTGCACAGCAGCATTCTGGGCGTTCCTGGGATGGGGATCCATTGGTTCTGAATCACCTGTTATGAAACTGTCACAATAAGTCTTTCCAATAGGAAATTGATTATCTTTATTTTTTTCCTTAAGTGTAGAGATTGAAACCTTAGGGGCATCTTTCATAGTTTCAGTCTTGTATGTGACAGAAGTCACACTACTACTGAGAAGCATGTCAAACAGTCCAGACACTCATGAGAAATGGGCCTGAAGGGAAGTGGATTAGTTACTGACAAACTCGTAGTGAGATGACACCTACCACATAGTAGTGACCACAGGGTGAAGGCATAGTCCCTGCTTGGTGGGCCAACGTGTTCTTTCCAGTGGGGTAGGAGAACCAAAGTTTAGAGGCAGAATTGGAGTTTCATTTATTCAACACATATTTTCAGGACCAATCTCTATTCATGAATTCTTTCAAAAATGAAAATAATGAAACTGTTGCTGTTAAGAAAGGAAAAGCTCTTCTCTACTAGAACTTATATTTTAATAAGGCAAAAAAATGTTTATCATTAGCATTGTTTACCACCTAATATCTTAAGTGATATGGGGAGAGGAGATTATTTGTTCAGTGTCTATTGAGAGCTGTGGCAGCTTGCTTTGTGTGGAATGCTTGTCCATCTTCATCCTGGAACAGCTACATACTGCCTCTTGCTTATAAATCAGGAAGGAAGGAAGGAAGGAAGGAAGGAAGGAAGGAAGGAAGGAAGGAAGGAAGGAAGGAAGGAAGAATTGGGAAAGATTTAAATTGCTGTCATTGAGCTTGTGGCCTAGTGTTGTAGGTAGAGAAACCCAGCACTGCGTCCCCCTCCCAGGAATGATAGCTAGATGCCCAGTTGCAGATTCCAGTGGATCTGAAAAGCAGCATGCAGGTACCACTTCTGGAGCAGCAGGTTCCCTTATACCTGTTTTCCAAAGAGACCTGCTAGCTTGATTGTGAAGCTCAGTGTCTTAAGTTGGGTGAAACTAGAATGTTTAAAAATTAGTCCAAAGACTTCAGCAGAGTGTAGAAATAGATATATTTTTCATATGACGGATTTTAAGTGGAACTATATGTAAATGTGAAGTGTACCCACCATTCCCAGGTGTCTACTTGTTACAAATATCCTTCTGTCTAAGAAGTATACTGAATTCTTATTGCTATTCACAAGGTCCCAGTAATAGAAAGGAAGGGTTTTTAAATTAAAGGAAAGGAAGTGACAGAACACACTAAGTGGATGGGGTGATCTAGTCTTTAGCTTGGGTCAGGTATAGATTCCAAAGATTACAATTAGCAGACATTACTCTCACTGACATGAAACTCTTAATTTTCTGTTTAACTAATGACTGGTGTAAGTATGTGTGTGTGTGTGTGTGTGTGTGTGTGTGTGTGTGTGTGTGTGTTAGTCATTGGTAAGCAGTCCCCTGAACAAAGATACTTAGGAAAATACTGTGGCTGTGCTTCTGTCTGGGGTCCTTCCATTGATACTAGTCTATTTTCAAGTAGCCTTGCATACCTGGGGTGCATAGCTTGGTTTCCCACCATATTCTGGTTGTTCTGGGGCTACTGCAACTGGTTTTTCTGTCTAACCAGACTGATCTTTAAAACCTGTCGGCCATGCACCAAATTGATGCATTCCAAGAGCCCAGCCTCAAAGCCTAAGTTCTGGATTGTTAATGTCCCCTGGTCATGTGGCCAATTCCATAGAGTCAGTGTCAGTCCTAAGGATGGGCTACATTAGAACTATCATGAGTACTTTCTACCATAGAGTGTAAAGGACAGAGCCTTGATCAAAATGTGTACTTATATACCTGAGGGAACTGGTATCTTGAAAGATTGGCTAAGCTTACACTATAATGGTTTGAATTACTCTAAATGTGAGAATCTGAATGCTGTAAAGTTCCATCTCTCAACTGGCTGTTCATTATAGTTCCTTGGGTGAACTGAAAATTTCAGATTATGTTTGTTGCATTATATTTCAGGAAAATTAAATGAGGATTTCTAGGAACTATCACAGGCACAGGTGTATTTTCTAGTCCATGATAGGATCCCAATGTGTCATTAAGGCTGAGCATTATTACTTTAGGAACATTGCTGGTGACCTGGACTTGGGGAACACAGCATCACTGATGCAGATGCAATGCTGCTTACATGTGCAGTGAGAAATGATTAAGCCTGGTTCTTCATGGCATCCATTGCATTGTAGTGTCCTCTAGTCCAATGTCTCTTTTGCCTAAGATATCATCTCAGTCATCATCTGAGTATGTCCTCAGAACTCTAAGATGCTTTGGTATTTCTCAGGTGACATTACAGCATGCCTTGTTATAGATAGCTATGCCTTGAGTTATTCAGGCTTTCTTATTTGATGATTGCTTCCTAGTTATGTCTCAGGGCTTTGTCATCCTCATACTGTCTCTCACTGGCACACTGATTCTTTCTACTCAGAGTACATGTCCTCCTCACCCCAAAGGGAAAGACTGCCTTTCCCAACAGTCTTGTTTTCTTGCAAACGTTTCCAGATTATTGTTTATAATTGAAGATATTCAAATGTTTTCTGTGAACTTAACTATATATTTGGTTTCTCTTTGGGACAGAATATTCTATATGACATTTAATCCTTTCTGTTTAAGTATCATTTTTGACATACTCATAAAAATGTATGCATCACTAGCAGGGCATATAGTTTATACACTTAAACTTCAGTAGCTATGCCAAAATGTGTTTTGGCATATTTTATATTCCCATGGTACTTTATGAACATACCTTTCCTTCAATAGTCTCCTCCTCACTGGGTTTTAACCCATTTTTGACTTTAATTTAGGCCCACCCATTATCTCTTATATGACCCACAGCAATCATCAATTTAACTGACTTGACATGTGCAAGTTTCAGCAGAAGGTACACCTGGGAGATTGCCTGTAACTCTAAGGATGATAAACTTCCATCACTGGGAACAGATTATAACAGTTCTGTTCAGTTTCTTTTGAGTTCAGGTATCCAAGTTAATAAAAATACCCTGTGCTGCAACTTTGAAAACAGACAGCATGCTAAAAGATGCAGCCAAGTGGTCTGTATTAAATCTCGCACTTACTTGTTTGTCTGCTTGTTTGTTGTCTGTGCGATGCGGGGAGATGGGTGGATGCATGGACCACTTCATTGTGTGGATTCTCTCCTTCTACCTCTATGTGAGTTCTAGGATTTGAACTGAGAGTACAAGGTTTGTGTATTAAGTGCCTTTAGTCATTGAGCCATTTTGTCAGCTCACACATTATTTGTAAACTATGTTTGTAAATAACTTTCGTGTGCTACTTTCCAATTCAGTAACTTACATGGCATTTGAAAATTATATGGATCTTTATTTGAAAACATGACGTGGGCTAACAGTGTGTTTTAGTAGAGTATTAGAAGCCCTGGGTTTGATCCTCAGAACCACACAAATCCAGGTGTGTTTGTATAGGCCTGTAATCATAGTAATAAGGAAGATTCAAGGTTCAAGGTTATCTTTGGCTATGTGGTGAGTTTGAGACCAGTCTGAGCTACGTGAAACCTGGTCTAAAAATGAAAGTGTTATGAAGTCTATGTACATGGAATAAATGTTTCATTTTTGAGCTATAATGAAAGTCTTTGCTTGGACTGATTATTTTGGGGGATTTCCCTTTGTGTACAAGCAATCAAATGAATGACCAATAAGAGAATTTCTTGTGAATATTTAGAAAATTCAGAAGAAATTGAAGCTTATTCTTTGAAAAACTGGTGTGGAACAGTATATTATTATACTGTCATTAAAAAATCATGACTTTATGAATTACATTTCGTTTCTGGCCCTATAGTTTTTTCTTTTAATATATTGGAACTGTTTTATTAATAAGGGAATTTCAACTTTTTTGGAACCTTTTACTTTGGGCAAATAAGATTTTCCTAGTTCATGACGAAACCAATCTCTTTCTTACAAACCAGCTATTCCTGAGAATGATGGACGAGGCGAGGCGGATGATTCCATGCTCCTTTAAGGCCCAGGAATAACTGCTGCCTTGGGGCGTGCCTATAAGAGAACTTTGCTTTTAATGGATGGAAGAATGTCGTGGATTGTAAAGCTGTGCTCCTTTACACATGTGCACCATCCCTCTCATGTAGGGAAAGTCAGAGTTTGAGAATAGAATCATAGACTGGAGGTACCCTGTCACTTTCTTTCCATTAAGAAGTCCTTCCTGTATATTGAGGTCACTTTATTTTACCTGTTAGAGTCAAGCTTCTACCTAGCCACAAAATTTATTGACAACATATTATGCTATACATTTTTCAATTTTTCTTTCATGTAATCTTTTTTTTTTTGTTTATTTGTTTGTTTGTTTGTTTTTTGAGACAGGGTTTCTCTGTGTAGCCCTGGCTATCCTGGAACTCACTCTGTAGACCAGGCTGGCCTCAAACTCAGAAATCCGCCTGCCTCTGCCTCCCAAGTGCTAGGATTAAAGGCATGAGCCACCACTGCCTGGCTCTTTCATGTAATCTTAAAAGACTCTTGAGGTTTTATTGTTATACTTCGTGGTTTACAAGAGGAAGCTTCCTACAAAATGGGTAAGTTGTCCAAGGCACCCAACATATAGAATGCAAACCAACTCTGCAGTCTACAGTTATTGAACAGCCAACAGTGGCTTCTTGAGATGTAATTTTGGCCAATAGATCCAAATTCTAAGAAATTTATCTTAGTATTCTGTTATCTTATGTGATTTCTTTTTAAGTTCAAGTTGTTCTAGTACCTAAGATTGAGACAAGCTCTGTATTATGTTCTTATTGAAGTAATATCACCTTATTAGAATAATGATTTTTGTATGTATGTTTTATAAATTTGTGGTGTGTGTATGTGTGCATTTGCAGTTGTGTGCACATCAAGGCCAGAGGACAACCTCAGGTGTAGTCATCTGCCTTGTCTCTGCCTGTTAGGCACTGGCATTGTGAGTGCACACTACAAACCCAGTACTTTTATGTGGATTTTGAGAATTGAGCACTTGTCTTCGAGCTTGCCAGGCAAGTGCCTTATTGATTGAACTATCTGCCAGCCTACAAATTGTGATGCTTCAGTCACTCAAAAGCACTGTATCCAGACTCCATGCTGAAAGAGTAGCTACCAGGATAAACTCACCCAAGCCGAGAGCTGAGGCAACTTTTCAAAGTGGTAAATCCTTAAGATTGGACTGTTTTTAAGAGAGAATCCATTTGTGTGTTTAGTTCCTAAGATGGCTAGATTCTCATATTTATTAAGCCAATTCATAGCTTTTAATGATGGAGGCTTACATTTACACATAATAACCCGCAAAAATAGTTTTTATTGTCTTCTTTAACATGCAATGCTTTGTCAAGATGTGTTAAATTACACCATCACAGTTTAGATATCTTACCCTATACATATTTTTGCTGGAGAATCTGAATGCTCATCTGGTGTCTGTATTCAATTCAAGGAACTACACTAAACTTAACTTTAATAAAAGACCATGTCAAGTTTTATTTTGATTTATCAAGATTTAGCTCCCAAGTAAGAAACTGGAGGCTTTGTTTTAAATTTTCTGATGTCCTGAAACATTCATGTAGCATACTGCATGGTTGTAATATGCATCAGATCTGTTGTTCTAATGTCATGATATGTTTGTGAGTCAGGGTTCTGGTTTTAGGATTCACTTACTTAGTCTCCTATGCTCCTGGTGTGGGTGTTGTCACTGTTTTTAATATCTGAGCGAAGCTTGTCCTCTTGTACCTGAACCCCTAATTTTCTTTGTTTTTCAGTCAGATAATGCATATTTATTAAACAATAAAGGTTTTCTGAATCCAGATCAAATAAATTTGCAAAAACTCAAGAGGCAGATCTTACATTATGGTAGAAGCAAATTTAAAATGAAGCCTGGCTCATCTGTAGGTAAATATTAGCATTAGATTAAGAATAAGGTATACATTGATTTGTTTTCTTTGTTTCCAAAGCAGTAATGGAGCTAGGGTATTAGTTTATTTCTTTTGATATTTCCAGTCATGTAATGAAGTTCCCAATTGTTTTGAGTGTGAGGTACTTTCTTCACTACACTGATGGGGGAGGGGGACATAGGAATCTAATCTTCTGCTTGGTTGACAATTGTTTCCTGCATAGCTGTTGTCTTCTCTATTGTATACCTGATAGAACTGTGTTGTTTCTTTGTAAATATTCCCTTCTTTGTTTCACCTACCAGACCCATCATGCATTGTAAATTACTCAGTGTGGATAGCACAGGTACTGTCCAAGCAGCTACATCTGATAAGGACAAACCAAAAGCAAAAGTGTGCTCTACCCAAAGGAAGCTCACACAAACACGTACAGGTTGCCTTGTATTTGTTCATTTGATTTAGTTTTACAGATTAAAGTTTTGACTCTATCTGAGTATTTTGTGCCAATGCATTTTTCAGGTCTGACACATAGACAACTTAGCCTGAATAAATTGTCTCCCTGGCTGGATTAACAAGAGACCCAAATCTCTTCAAAATGTAGGAGTTATACTTTTTCCAAACAAGAACTAAAGTGATTTCCATCAAATAGGGAAAAGATGTATCTTAAAAGAAGCAAAACTGATTTGGAAAAGATTGTAGAAGTTTATAAACTTATTTTTTTAAAGGTGATAAATAATACATTTTTACTTTTAACACTAGACATTACTGATTGATGTACAACCCAGACCTTTCCTAAAATATATTTCACAAGCACATATTTCCGTGTGAAAAGCCCTGACAAATATTTAGAGCATGTCAGGTATTACATTCTGGCTTTAGTATCAAGTCTCAGGGTCAGGTTGAAATATGCATTAAACACACAGAGTAATCTTCTTCAACATAAGTGTATTTTTATTGTGAAAAGATACAACAGTCATTTATTTTTTGCTCATTGACCACTGGCCACTGCAAAAAGAAGTGTTTCTGCTGGAGGCTGAGAACAGCATTAGTTATGGACGTAAACACAAGTATTTAGGAGGCATGTCGACAACATGGCCATGCAGCTAAATAACAGTAGGTTCTCTCTTAGGGCCTGTCACCTCCCAACCACAGGCTCATGACCATGTTTACTGTACTAAGCATGACTTCCTTCTGCTAGAGTTTGACTCAAATCTAATCAGAAAGTTGCTGAATTACCCAGTTACATTCAAGGCACTACTCACCAGTGGGAACATATTGCCTCGAAAAGTTGGTAAAGTAGCTTCAAGGGTTTATAGCTCAGTAACACTTGTAATAACTTCTTTAGCCCAGCAGCCTTCATCCCACCTTCCAACACTATATATTATAGACAGGGAGAAAGCCTCAAACTTGGATGTATATTTTGCAATCTAATCCTCTGATGTCTTCAGCAGCAGAAATTTCCCCATTAGTTCTAGTAGGCAACCAAGACAAATGGTGACAGTGTACTTTGTGTAAGGGATTTTATCAAGAGAGACAGAGTTGACTCTTGGTGGTGTCCTGAGGAATAGAAAGTGTTTGAAGGCATCTCTGGCAATTATCAATTTCTTTCTCATAGTTAAACTAATACTTTCGGACATTGCCACATATCCTCTGGAGAATATATTGTTCTAGACTCATAGTTACTGTCCTTCATATTATTTAAGATATTTTTTAGAAATTTTCCAGAGACAAAGTTCCTTAACAAGTATATCTATTAGATGACATTATTATGAATTTATTAGCAGCAGCCAAGTGAGGTAGGGGCATGGAAGGACAATCTCCACATTAGCATATTTTCAAAGTGTCCTTTCTTTGGTTTGCAGTAAAATTATCTCCTCCTCCCCCTCTTCCTCCTCCTCTTCCTCTTCCTCCTTCTTCTCTTCCTTCTGTCATATGTGACTGAACATATTATGGGATGCTGTTTCTTGCTTTTGAATACCTGCTTCGTGACTTTGATATAATAAGCATGAGCCACACTTCGCACAGAATGTATCTACCATGTTCTCTTTTGAACTGTTAACTAATACTGAGAATATTCAATAAGATATATATATATATATGTATATATTATTGAGTATATATATATATGTATATATATTTATATGTTATTGAACATGATCAGGAATTCATAGGGTCCCACATGTTTGTTCTAATATGATTATATTTGTCCTGTGGATTAAAATCTCCAACTCCAGGGGAGCACTACTTTGTAAATAACTCCTGTGTTCCCCTTACCTGCTGTAGGTAAGACATCTTTATCCATTCTTTTATCTTAATTGTACTTATTGGCTTTGTGTTCATTGGAAGAAGAACCCATTATGTTTGAATACATTATCTATATATTTGGATGTCTGTGACTTCCTTACCAACGTTTATGATGACTTTGGGGAGGACAATGAGGGCTTTGGGAATAGGTTGATTTTTCTCTGTCACCCTGGGAGTAGTTCAGTATATAGTGTGTCCCCAAGAACTCAGAATATTAGTGGGTCTAGCCTATCAGGTGCTTGGATGCCCAGAAGGCAGACAAGAGCCACACCAGAGGGATGACCATATTACATGTCTTCTGTCTACCTTGATGAGTTGGTAGTCCTCAAAAAAAATCCCAAGATGAGGTCCCAAAATGGTAAGGTCTACCAAAAGAAGTTCTAGAGACACCCTCCCTTCCCCCCTCCCCCCCCAAAAAAAATTCAATCTAGGCATCTTGATTGGGTTTGTTTTCTCTGCCAGTTAAAGAACTAAAAGGCAGGAAAATCCTGAAGTGCAACAGGTACCAGCAGAGAAATCTCACATACCACAGTCAGAATTAGCAGTTAAGAAAGGTGTTTATTTTGGGTGAGGAAACACATACATCCAGCAGACACGCAGATAAAAAGACCCTCTATGAAACAGAGCAGGGACTCAGGTAGTCAAGAAATCCTAAGTTATCATTTTGACAAAGCCTTTTCTTAGCTATGAGACCATGACCCCTTTATACCAATAGTTCTTGACTGTAAAAAATGAGGACATTATGGTCTCTGGCTTGATTCCATAGGGTCCAAGGCTTCACAATTTTAGAAATCTATCAGTTTTATTATTTCCTTAAGACAGCTTACTTTGGTTTTCTTCCTTTATCCCTTTACTATGCAATAAGGGAAAATAGCCTGAAAGAATCTCCATTTAATTTTTCTTTGTTTAAGAGCTGTGGGAAATAGACTTTTAGTGGAACATCGTTCAGATGCCCTTAGGCTGCACACTAGTAATGGAGGAAGCAGCCCTGAATCCTCTCAGCACCTATAGGCCTTGCTGAAGAAGACACTTGACAAGGACAGTGGAAATATTCAGTGGTACTTGATGTACTGAAGTATGACTCCAAGTGTAATATAAACCATTTATAGCTCATTGAACTTGTGTAGCTAGCACAATTGGCATAGCCATCAAATGCTCATGAAGCACGCAGCTAATATTGATGATTCCCTGTACGTGTCGGCATGATGAATGGATTGTAAAAGTCGAATCTCAATTGAAATATGTATGTTTGTATGTGCTGTATCTTATCAATGATTCTATATATTTATTAAATATTACAGAGAGCAGTAGCTATACAGTAATTATGATTATTTGGGAAGGGACAGAGAGTCAAGAGATCTACTTTATGTGATCAAAACCTCACAATACCTAGATATTATTGACCACTTTATCTATTTTAATTAGTCCTGGGTACTTACCTACCTTAAAACTAATTTTGCATTATAAAAAAGAGTAACCACTCATTGTTAATAATGCAGGATTATAGAGGCACATAAGATGACAACTGAAGGCGCAAGGTCACTGCTTTGAGGTTAGTTGTATTTTTTCCTGTTTTCTGCATTGCCCTATTGAAATATAGGTGCATTGCTTTCTTAAAGTTCAGTAGTTATTTGTTTCACATTATGTTCATTATCAATACTTTAATTTTTGATTGATTAGGCACAACAGTGTGTTGTTGGAATTTTGAGTCGCAAGACTGAAATAGCAAATTCAAAACCATCTAGTATCTGATAATTGTATCAAAGCAATCACAATTTAAAAGTTTTGAGGTTTGCAGGCAGAAGTGTGGCCTTCCTGCCTCAATAAAGCTCTGATTTAAAACAAACAAACAGCACACTGATTTGTTTCTGAAATATATGAAACAGATATATGCCTTTTGAAAAAGTGGTATAAACTGTATTTTTGGATTCTAATAAGAGATGTATTAGTAAATGATGTTTTCAGAGCTGATTTTGATTTTAAGTTCATGGCAATATTACTATAGAGAATTATATGCAGGAATTTTCTATGTTATTGATTTTATTCTCAAAATGTGGCTGTGGCATTTGAGAGTGGGTCTCTCAAACAGTCTCCTCTCATGAAGTTCATTAACAGATATGGCATGTCAATTAGCAGATTTGCAAAGCATGTAAGCGAGAGATTTCTGCAGGAATTTCCATGTCTGACTACTTGAAGAAAGTGCTCCACTCAGATGTACATCTAGCTTCTGGATCTTGGCAGACAGAACCAGCTAGCACCTCCGCTCCTTCCACCACCCCTCCCACCCGTGTTTGCCCTGATGGGTACTTATTTCCCTGTTAAAGGTCTCCGGACTTGTTTTGCCATTGACCAAGATGTGTTTAGAAAAAAATTAATCTCTTATGCAGTTTTGGCAAACAGCAGCCTGAGCTGTGCTTTTTCTAACAAATAACTTGCAGATTGTCATGTTTCTCTTGGGAAAGGGAAAAAACGTCCAATCAGAACAGAATTGAAATGATATAAATTAGGCTCATTGTTTAGCAAATCGCTGGCTTTAGGTAAGAATTGTAGATAAGAATAGCCTGGGCCCTCTCAAGGATCAGAGCAGGCATGTGTGCCTGCATGAAGAAACCAGGCCTTTCTTTGTTAGGATCCTTTCTGCAATGGCTATTAAAGTAATTACAGTAATTTATAGATTTTTTCCCCTTCCATTTCAAAACGGGTTCCATTTTTCCTCTTTTGTCTTGAGATCCTCAGTTGGAAAAACGTCTGTGTGTGAGCATGTGCTGTACACTGTATCGCCTGTGGATCATCTGCCTCCAAGCTGATGAGGTGTGATGCTCACAGAAGTCTAGAGATGGTTTGGCAGCTCCGCAGACAGGAAACACTGGTCCTTGGAAGTGCTAAGTATACTGTATAATCATATACCATAATGGTTAATTATGATTTTCAGTGAAGGCATTACAATTTTCTGTGTTCAATTTAAAGATACACTATTTCTGATGTCTTAAAACTTACCCCTTCAAAACAATGGATTTTATGGTTATACTTTGTTGTAGTTTTATGTCAGGGATGCCTGGGTATAAGAACTATAATACTTTTATGTCTCTGCCTTCAGGGAACTTTAAAAGTCTATTGACTGCTGTAGTTCCATGTGCTCATGATGTAAGGTGTAATTTTAGTGTGCAAGGAAGAAAAGGGATTTTATGCAGCCCCCTTTTCTGTATTAGATGTTTGAGAAAGTAAATTTAAAGATTGGAAATACCAAGAATTCCTTTTAAACATTTTATGATTATTTTCCTTGTCTTCACCTGAACAAATCAAATTAGTAAGGGTGACTTTCTAACAAGTTCATATTGATAAAGAAATGGAACAATTTCTCAGTTTGTCCTGGAATCATTTACTAATTATAAGAATAATTACTGATTACATATAACTTAGTTTTGAATTGTGCACAGTGAGATATTTGCCCATAGGAGAGCATCGTCTAAAGCCTAGCTTGTAGCCAGCTATTTTACCTTTCTTGAATGGAGTCAGCACTGAAAGAGTTAAGGTTTCCTTATTCTGTAGATCAAGCTTTGTAACCACAGTAACCAATTTACTGTTATTTGCTTATGCCTGGTAAAGTGGGAAATTCCTTGTTTTGAAAAATGTGTTCATTGACAGACATAGTTGTAGTTGATCTTAAGAGTGTTAAGATTGTGAGGTATAATTAACTATTTGAGGTTTTAAGGCTTATAATTTTTAACTGGATTATATTTTATTTTCCAGGCAGCTTACTTTCTCAACAGCAATCAAGTTTAATATAAAGGGAGTAGAATACATTTTATATTTCACATTTTCATAAGGGATCAGTTGCCAAGCTCATTTTCCTGAAAGCAGAGGCAAATAAGATTTAGGATAAATAATAGAAAAGTTAAATGTAAATTAGAGAAACTTCACTATCTCTGCACATTAAGTAATATTGAATTTTATAAATGATATGCATTGTGTATTGTGACTATTCCCATTGAAACACAACAAATAGATATTGTATTTTGAATGATTTACATAAAAATAAAATGTGTTACAGCTGTTTCTAAGAACTCTTGCAAATAAAGATGGGTGTGTGCTAGCTAGCTGGAGGACTTTCCGCTATTTAGAGGAAATATAACTTCATAGATGATCTGTGCAAACCATCCCCTTTTCCTTCCCAGTTCTCTGCTGTTCCTTGTGTTCATCATGAAGAGGGAATTCCATTCTTTGGTGCTATGTATACACTACAGTTAGGGCAGTTATCTTAGCTCTGGCAGAATCTGGAATAAATGACAGGGTCAGATTTATCAAAGATAAGTTTAAAATAATATTCTGAATTGCTAACTTAAACAATAAGATAGATGGCAACTATCTTATTGATGAAATTAAAGCATTTAATTATTGATATTTTAAAACTCTTTTTCCCATACTTTCCAAAATTGATTCTTTGTGAATTCCACATCATGAAATTCACAAACAACCCCATTCATTTTCCAGTCCTTCCATATCTGCCCTCCACCTCCTCCAGCAGAGAGAGGAAAACAAACAAGTCGCTCCATGGAAGCTGCAGTGTGTACAGTGTCTCTCACAGTATATATACTCTTTTGTCCAAACAGCTTTGCTTTCCATTGTTCATTGCACTGAGTCATTGGTCTGGTTTGATGCCTCTGGCTTCTGCTACACCATCAGTACTGGATCGTCCCCCTGACTCAACTCAGATATCCTGTTGTTGCTCTGAGCCTTGGAGGTCCTACAGTTTTGGTATGGCAGGACAGGCTCCATCACATGTTCCAGTTCATAGATGGCGTACATGTTGGGGTAGGCAAACTCAAAGCCCTATATCTGGGTCTGGATAGTAGCTGAGTTGGTTAGCTTGCCAGCTCTTCACTGGGATTGCAATCCAGACCAAGGAGATCCACATGGTGTTGGGTGGTAACATGGGCAGTGACCATTAACACAGACCCCTCCTGCAGAAGAGCCACATACAGCATGGGTGCAAATATCACCATGGCCTCAGGTTACAAAGCAGGCCTCACATCAAACTGTTCCTCACTGCCTTTTCTCTTCATAGTGTCCAAATCCCTCTGCTTCTCTTTCTCTCCCATCTTCCCACCACATACTTGTTCATTGTAGTAGTGCCTGCCCTGGCCAGTGCAGATACAGATGCAGATATTTGCACCCAATGGACAGAAGCACCTGACCCCTGTTGTTGAATTAGGGAAGGCTGAAAGAAGCTGTGGAGAAGGGCAATCCTGTAGGAGGACCAGCAGTCTCAATTAATCTGGAACCCCGAGATCTCTCAAACACTGGACCACCAAACAGACAGCATACACCAGCTGATATGAGGCCCCTAACACACATACAGTAGAGGACTTCTGGGTCTGTGTTCATTCAGAGACGATGCAACTAACCTTCAATAGACTGGAGGTCCCAGGGAGTTTAGAGGTCAGGTGAGGTGGGGGATGGGGGCAACCATGTGGAGATGGGTTGGGGTAGAGAAGAGGTGTTGGATGTGGAGCAGTCAGAGGGTGAATGGCAGGGGCGGGGAATGGAATATGGAGTGTAAAAAAATAAATTAAAAATAAAATAAAATTTAAAAAAGAAGTGCTTATTAATTATTTTTTGCTACACTTTGAAATGTGTCCATGTGCTTTCCCACACAGAACCTTAATTCTGGATGCAGGTTATTAGTGAGGCCATATTGCCTACCAAACCTATTATCGTTTCTCTAAGTTTTAAAACATTTTCTTCCTGATGTTATATTATGGATTTTACACACACACATACTCAATCCCACATATATAAATCTGCTTTCTTCTTGGGAATGCAAATGCCATCATCTTAATATTGTCCTTCTCTGATTTCTCAGTATCAACTGACACATATTGACACATATTGGTTGATATTATTGTTTATAAAATAAATATTGGTACTAAGATTGATAGGCACCACATTTTCAAACAGATGCTAAGGACATAATTGGAACACAGGCAGGAGGGAGGGTGTCCTTGTTGTCTGTCCTGAAGCCACCACACCCTCTCACTAGCAGAGCATCCTGTCTCTCGTGACTCCTTCTCCACTCTTTCTCCAAGGCTTATCACTTTACTTTGTAATTGATTGTTTCTGAGATTCACTTCTTAGAAATATGCATTTTTATTTGGAACATGTATGATGAGAAACACTACTAGGAAAATACTCTAATGCTCCATGATGAATATTTAAAAATCCTCCCACCACAGAACTCACTCACCAAATACACTTCCTATGTTACTGTTTCGACTTCAGTATTAATCTTTCATCATTTACTCTAGGAATTAGAGAATCTTTCCAATAAAAGTCAGATATTTCTAGGCAGTTACAAATATCAGTAACTCTCACAATTCACAACAATATTTTAGAAAGTATTTCAATAAATGCTCTCTAGGGGATGAAGCATGACAAAGTCTGTCCCCATAGCAGGTAACTCCTTTTCATGTTGTCAACAGAAGTGTGTACCATGAGAATTTCTGGATTCCCAAAACTGACAACTTCTCAAATGCGCCTAATTTATTAGAGATAATTTAGTTGGTGCTCTTAAAAATCCATTGATGAGTATGACATGGTTGACAAATGCTGATTAAAAAAAAACAAACTTCACATGTGAAATGAGAAAAATGAGTGCACTGAAAAGACAACAGCAACAGCAAAACAAACAAACAAAAGATACATTTTGGCTATCAGAACTTTAAGGGCCAAACTCAGACAGCTTTATCAAAGTTTTCCTCAAAAAAGTGTTATCTATTAAATCCTGAGATTTATGGATATAGCTAATGCTAATATTGACAATAACAAGACTAATTGAATGCTCATATGATAGAAAGGATCTTAAAATTTAACATAATGTTATTATTTTATAACGGCCAATGTATTTTATCAAGAAAATCTTCATAACTTTATTTTGGGAGGAGGAAATGAAGATGTAAGGTTAATTAAGTTGTATTTGGTTAATTAACTTCTTGGAAGTCCTCAGAATTTTAATGTAGGAATGAATGTGTAAGTCTCAACTCAGGATCTCAATCCAAGAAAATGTGATTTATCTGAGGCTCACAGTTATGAACTCCTTTCCCATCGCAGTGTGGGTGCCTCCTCATAGTCTAAAGTCTGCAAGTCTCTGATCAGGACACAATTTAAAGCCTTAGATAGGAGTAACTCTGTTTGCGTCGTTATCTCTATTGGTTATTTCTGAGGGCTTCAGCTTCTGGCAGATGCCCTCAATGTGTATACTCTGTTAGCACCCTGTCATCTAAGGAGAGAAATCAAATAAGCAACGTGGCTAAATTAGTAAGACTAATTATGTTGTATAAAATCTTCCTGGCTAGCACATTTTTCTTCTCTTAGGAGAGGTGTAATGACAGCATGTTTCTCAGAAGCCCGAATGATGGAATAGGAAGAATCATTCAACTCTTTCCTCAGAGATTTACTAATCATTCACTGTTTATGTCAGCAGAGATTCTACACTGTCTGAAGGCTGGTCAGCTAGAATATACCAGTAATGACATATGTGGTCTGATGATCTTCTAACGTACAATTCTGTCCTTAATCAACTTCTTAAGAAATATTCTTGAGTGATTGAGAAATTGTGCTGAAATGCTGAACCAGTTTTTCATAGAACAGTATCTGTTGCTGGTGTTTGTGAGCTTTGGGACTCACACAGTGATTTAGCACAGTAGCTGAAAGCCATGAAGGCTTGCAAAAGAGGTTGATAGTATGACAATCATTAAGGTCTGCAGTATGAAGGTGATGTATTGAAAAATAGATTCTGGAAGAATCTGTTGGCCTCAGGGGTAAGGCAATAGAATAGTTTTCTTGTTACATTACTCGTGTGAGTTCAGGACAGATGGTTAAGTGATGGAAGGCCTTGAGCATTTTTGTGGTAGCCTCGTTGCCAATCGTGATGTCTTATTATACTATCTAGTTTTTGAGCAGGTATGAAGCCCATTCCTCAGAAACAGATTCATATGTAATATTTATGCCTCCCTTTCTAAACAGAAAGGCCTCCCCTACAAAACCTATTCATACAGTTCTGCCTTTTGTATAATAAGACTCACCTAGTCCTCTACAGTGAGCATGAGGATGGACAGTTAGCTACTTCTTGCCTGGGATCAAACAGATGAAGCTCAGGTCCAGAGAGGAAGAAATCTAAGTTGATCCGAAGGTGGCAGGTAGAGAGTCAGAGATTCTGGCTGTGTGATCATGGTCAACAATAATTTCTTTTATATTCTCCTCAGGTGTGTGTGTTACCAGGGGATGGTATTCATAGCTTAGTAGAGAAAGTTATATGAATACGTGATTATGGCTAGCCTATGTCCTGAGATCCACTCAGGAGTTGGGATAATGACGGAGGTAAAATAAAAGTGACATAATGTAAAAAAGACAAATGCAAAAATGACAACATCTCTGTGAACTTGAGAAAACCAATAATCTCACATGGTGAGACCTTGCCAGCATCTTTGCAAACAGATACTATAAATAAAACCAGTGATATGTTTGAACCTGTTGTTGAACAATGAATTTTCAAACTTATGTAGACAAAGAAGTCAATGTCCTGAACAATAACTGTAAATGAATGGCTCAGACTGTTATCGCTTTACCCATGTGATTAAAGATATTTGTTTAGACAACTCCTCCATTGTTGGTGGGATTACAAGCTTGTACAACCACTCGAAATCAATCTGGTGGTTCCTCAGAAAATTGGACATAGTATTACCGGAGGATCCCACAATACCTCTCCTGGGCATATATCCAGAAGTTGTTCCAACCAGTAAGAAGGACACATGCTCCACTATGTTCATAGCAGCCTTATTTATATAATAGCCAGAAGCTGGAAAGAACCAAGATGCCCCTCAACAGAGGAATGGATACAGAAAATGTGGTACATTTATACAATGGAGTACTTCTCAGCTATTAAAAAGAATGAATTTATGAAAATTCTAGGCAAATGGATAGACCTGGAGGGCATCATCCTGAGTGAGGTAACCCAATCACAAAAGAACTCACAGAATATGTACTCACTAATAAGTGGATATTAGCCCAGAAACTTAGTATACCCAAGATATAAGATACAATTTGCGAAACACATGAAACTCAAGAAGAACAAAGACCAAAGTGTGGACACTTTGCCCCTTCTTAGAATTGGGAACAAAACACCCATGGAAGGAGTTACAGAGACAAAGTTTGGAGCTGAGATGAAAGGATGGACCATCTAGAGACGGCCATATACGGGGATCCATCCCATAATCAGCTTCCAAATGCTGACACCATTGCATACACTAGCAAGATTTTGCTGAAAGGACCCAGATATAGCTAGGCAGGGGCCTAGCAAACACATAAGTGGATGCTCACAGTCAGCTATTGGATGGATCACAGGGCCCCCAATGGAGGAGCTAGAGAAAGTACCCAAGGAGCTGGGGGGATCTGCAACCCTATAGGTGGAACAACAATATGAACTAACCAGTACCTCCTGGAGCTCTTGTCTCTAGCTGCATATGTATCAAAAGATGGCCTAGTCGTCCATCAGTGGAAAGAAAGGCCTATTGGTTGTGCAAACTTTATGTGCCTCAGTACAGGGGAATGCCAGGGCCAAGAAGTGGGAGTGGGTGGGTGGGGGAGTGGGTGGGGGACTTTTGGAATAGCATAGGAAATGTAAATGAAATAAATACCTAATTAAAAAAAAAAAGAAAAGAAAACATTTCAAAAAGTAGATAGCTCTGATTTCATTCTCTGGAGCCAGAATTCAACTCAACACTTAATGTACAGTCCTCATACTGGTGCTCAGGCCTCATCACAGGCTAATTCACTGTACCATACTCTGCTCTGAGTGTTGGTGAGAGAAGTCAAAGGGAAAATGAAAGAGGCTAAAACCACATCTGTTTCCACATCCTTGAGATCATTCTCTTCTTACCATATAGTTTACTTTCTGTAGTTTTTTACCTAATTGTGTTTCAGAAGCTGATTCTTGTTCAGTTTGATGTCAGCAATGGAAATTAATTCTGTTGATAATTGGTTGCCATCGAATGTACTTAGAAAAGTATTACCATGTGTAACATAGAGTGAACCAAAATTGGCAGAGGCACAATATTACAATATGTGCAATATTGAGGGTAAGTGCAGTAAAGATTAGTGCAGAGGCAGTGCCTGTAAAAACAGCCATACGTGTGGGTAAAATGTTAGTAGTGGGTAACATCTGGATGGATCTGATATGTCCCGTGTGGTTGAATGCTCCCAGAAAAGAGAAACTCAACATGATCAATCTTCAGGTCACACCCACTTGCAACTCTTGGCCAAACCCTGTTTATTCTAAAATTTGGAGAGGCTCTTAAAGCTGACACCAGGACATTGCCTTAGTCCAAACGGTCTCAGTCTTCACTGCTGCAGAATCAGCTTAACTGATCTCATGTACCTGCTATTTCCGTTTTCTTCTTTCTTTCTTTGGAAATTTGGGTGACATGTCTTTCTGGATGTGTTCATGCTCCTCTTTATATGTAAAGACCAAATCTGTTTTTTTTTTTTTTCATAAAATAATTTTTTATTAGATATTTTCTTCATTTACATTTCAAATGCTATCCCAAAAGTCCCCTATATCCTCCCCACACCCTGCTCCCCAACCCACCCACTCCCGGTTCCTGGCCCTGGCATTCCTTCCCCTGTACTGGGGCATATGATCTTCGCAAGACCAAGGGCCTCTCCTCCCATTGATGGCCGACTAGGCCATCCTCTGCTACATATGCAACTAGAGACACAAGCTCTGGGGGTTACTGGTTAGTTCATATTGTTTATCCTCCTATGGGGTTGCAGACCCCTTTAGTTCCTTGGGTACTTTTTCTAGCTCCTTCACTGGGGGCCTTGTGTTCCATCTAATAGATGACTCTGTGCATCCACTTCTGTATTTGCCAGGCATTGGCATAGCCTCACAAGAGACAGCTATATCAGGGTCCTGTCAGAAAAATCTTGCTGGCATATGCAATAGTGTCTGGGTTTGGTGGTTGATTATGGGATGGATCCCCAGGTGGGGCAGTCTCTGGGTGGTCCTTCCTTCCATCTCAGCTTCAAACTTGTCTCTGTAACTCCTCCCATGGATATTTTGTTCCCCATTCTAAGAAGGAACGAAGTATCCACACTTTGGTCTTCATTCTTCTTGAGTTTCATGTGTTTCTCGCAAATTGTATCTGTTTTTAAAGATAAGATCTAACCATATAGCCCAGGTTGTCCTGGAATTTATCATGAAGGCTGGTTTTGAACCCAGAGTGGCACTCCTTGTGTCCTACATATTGATTGCTATTTTTGTTACCATGCCCAAAGAAAATCCAACCCATGTCTTACAAACTTTCTCCTTTGAAGCCCACCGACCTCATTTTCCTTATCTCTGAACTCTTTGCCCTGTGGTCAGTTGGCTCCAGAATTCTGTCTTCATTGCAGGGAGTCTAGCTCTCTTTAGAAGCATACATTTTGAATATATCTTCTTGCTGAAGATGTTTAACCTGCCTCATTATGGAGCCAATGCCTTGTCTGTTTCAAGGCCCTGATCATTAACTTTATCCCTAGCAATGCTTTTCTTGACAACCCTAGGCAGAATTTTCCTTTTTGTCTACTTGTTTCCTTCCTTAAAAATTATTTGTTTAGCAAAATGGTTTTTTTGTTTGTTTGTGTTTTGTTTATTTTAGGTAATGCATCTAGTTACAGGCACTTTATTCACAAAATGGTTTTTATAGGATCATAATTAACTATCATTACCTTTTAAATTGCTAAATCCTTGACATCATGTTGGAGATTGATTCTAATGCTTTGTTTCAATCAGGAGTGTGCATGCCCAAATGCTAAACGTCCCTGTCTCCAGTTGGTTTTTGATCAATCAATAAAGATGCAAACTGCCAATAGTTGGGCAGGGTGTGCGACACTTAGAGTTGTACAAGCTAGAATGAGAGAGGAATGGGAGAGAATCACAATGACTCGGGGTAGAAGGATGGGATACAGGAGCAGCAGGAGATAAAGACAAGCAGCCATGGGAGACCTCCCCGATTGGGCCTGGGATAGCACAGGAAGGTTTAAGGAATGCCCAACCTTTGAGGTAGCCAAGGCATTTTAAAAAATGAGCTTATCTCTATCTCTATCTCTATCTCTATCTCTATCTCTATCTCTATCTCTATCTATCTATCTATCTATCTATCTATCTATCTATCTATCTTTCATTTGCAGATCCAAAGATAGCTCCAGTACAAGTGCCCATGCAATCTGTCAGGAGCCAAAGTTGTATAGCAAAAACTCCTGCTACAGTGCTGTATGCCTGGTACATCACAATTTTCTCCCAGTCTGATAGGAAATTTTCTATGATATTTTTATTATAGCTTTTCATTTTTGAGATTATATTATAATTACATAATTTCATCCTACTTTTCAAATACCTCCAAAATACCCTCCCCCTTTCTCTTTCATATTAATGGTCTCCTTTTAAAAATTGTCATTGTTGTTGTATTGTTGTGTGTAAGAGTGACAGAGACAGAGACAGAAAGACAGAGGAGAGACAGAGGAAGGTAGGGGGGAAAAAGAATACAATCTGATAAGTCATCAATATTTCTTGTATGTATGTGTTTTCAGAGATGATCATTTGGTATGGAATAACAAATTGGTGTGCTCTTCCCCTGGAAAACACTGTTTCTCCCACTCTGAGTTCTTTGTCTCGGATTGAGGCTTCACGAGCTTCCTCTTTTGCATATTAGAATGTCCATTTGATCAGTTCATGTTTGGGTAACTGTGTTGGTGAGACTTCATGTGTGTAGCTTCTATAACATTTTTAGGAGACACAATTACACATCAAACTTCCTACTGCTCTGGCTTTTACAGTCTTTCTGCCCCACTTCTGCAATACTTCCTGAACTTTATATGTAGGAATTGTAAGTTTATCAGTTGGGTCTTGGCTTTATAACTCTACCATTTGATTTGTTGAGGTTTAGTATAATGGTCTCTTGTCAATTGCAAAAATAATTTCCCTTCATAATGAATGGGAACTATACTTATCCATGGGTATAAGGATAAGTGTTTAGAATGTATTTGGGGATTATGCTGGTTTAGTAAAGTGGCAGTTGTAGGTTCTTTGCCATATTCCATGACTTAACTAACCTTGCATAGTTGGCTAGTTTTTCAGTCCCTGGCATGGTTTGCTCTTATTGATCAGGTCTTAAGTTCAATTGTGGAACTGTTAGTTACCACCAAGGTATGTGTGTCAGTACTGCAGCCCTACGTTTATCATGCCATGCTGGCCATTGTTGTCATTCATAGGCATCATATCTAGATAGGACTATTGGTTTTTTTCCCCTCCCTTGGAAGCTTGCATGGAACCTTCTGGTACTATGAACACTAGCATGCCACCATGGAGGAGACTTTAGGTCAGATCCAACTCAAGTCCTCTGGATCCTCTGTCTGAATTGCTTGGTGCCTTCAGGAATAAGAACTTACTTTCTACCTCAAGGGGATAAACAAGTGTAATAGCAATAAGATGTAATATTTGGGGAGTCATTTAAACAACCTGATCAATAAATAAAATTAGGGCTTCTTATTCCTGGTATTGGGGTTTTTGCTAGGTGCCTTCTAAAGGAGAGGAAATTTTTTTAAAAAAAATTATATCCATGTAGTGAGTAACATATATTTATTATAGGTAATTTTAGCTATATAATTAATAATATGACTCCTCGTGGCTTTAAAAGATATCCTTACTGTTATTTTTTTCTCTACCCTCCTTCATCTGTATCTATCTTCCTTATCTCTCTAATTGAAGGCCCCTCCCTATTTTTATCATTTTCCCTCCAAATCACAATTGTTTAATAAATAAATTCAGATTTAAAAAATGACACCTTTAACAGTACTGGTGTGTTATTATGGTTATCAGGGGTATTTGATAACTTAGCTAGCATTTTCCTCTACCTCTTACTGAAACACAGTATACTAGAGAAGCATGCCTCTCTTTCCTTCTTCTCAGGTTGCAATGGACCTTGCTAATAGGTATATATATATTTTAAATGCATTTATTTATATACACTGTCTATGTTTAATATTTTGTTAATTAAAGATACAACAGAAAAATAGAACATATACTGGAAGATATAAGGTGAATTGTTCACATTCTTTTGTATTTACTTTTATATTAACTGTATTATTAATTTAATTTGTCAGTTTATTGCATTGAGATCATAGTCACTCTTGTTACCCTCTCCTCTCCCAATCCCACTAACACCGTTATCTTCAACTATTTTCCCTCCTACTGTCCTTACTTGATGTATACCTGTGTAGGCAGCTACTGCTCTAATGTGTTGGTGGTTCAAACAACCATGTCATATCCATAAGACAGCCTTGCAGTGAAGACATTCTCCTCCTCTACCCGTTTCAATCTTTCCAACCCTACTTGCACACTGTTCCTTGAGCCTTGCTGCTGGTGGTGATAAAGATGTGTCATTTAGAGCTAGGGTCTGAACAGTAACTTATTCTCAATTCTTTAACCAAATATGAGCCTATGAATCTGCAGTAACCATTGCCCTCTATAAAAAGATACTTCTTTGATTAAGACTGGAGCTGCACTTAAATATGTGTGTATGTGTTTATATATGTGTATATTTAGGGTCAAAATAAGGTAGTCATATATGGCACCATTCTGATGACATGGCACAGAAGTATAGCTCAGAAGCTCAAAAGACAGAAAATTCAACATGTCTATGACTGACTTTTCTTATTTCCTGCCAATTGTCATATTAAATAACCATAATACTTCATGAGAAAACTATTAAATGTTGTATGGACTACTGCCTTTAAGCAAAGTCAGGTCTAAGGTATAGATGACTTACCCAACTCTATGCTGGATTTCCTCAAATGAAAGAGAAGATGCGAATTTTATATAAAAAGCAGCATTGAATGCACCTGCTTGAGCTGTTTAGCCGAGGCTTCATTTCAATCTTGTGGCTGTATTTGGCAAGCAAAGAATTCCTCATTTTCTCTGCTGTGAGAACCCCAAGGAGACATTTATATTACTAATACCGAATTTGCAAACCTGCATTTTAAAATTTCGCTTTCTTTGTATACCGTGTCTCTCTGGGAGGTGTTCAGTCCATTGAATCCCATGATTTTACCTCCTGCTAAGGATTTGAGTCCTTCCTCTAATTAATCATTAAGTGTTGTCAGTCTATCATGATGTGGCTAATTATCAGAGAAGAGTGTGTGTATTTCAGCCAGTCATGACCCTTTCCTGGGTAACTATAGAAACCTTAGCAGCACTAGTTATTAAAAACGTTATATAGTTTGTTTTTTAAAGCATTTTCGTCTTTGGTAGTTATGGGGAAATAATTGGTTATCATCTAGAAAGAATGGGAAGCTAGGACAAAACTAAGATTTTTAAATAATTTATGCACAGTAAAAATGTGTTCTAAATAATTTATAAATAACAGAAATGTGTTCTATAAAATATTTCTGACTGCTACTAAAATGAACCCTTGCCCCAGACCTCTAGCTTCATACATTACAGGACTCTCCCTCAATCTCATTCCACCCAAATATGGAAAATTCCTCTAATACAAGCCTGTGGAGACTCCTAATAATCCATTTGGCACAGCGATATCAGAGTGGGGAATTTGCCCCTCTGGATACGAAACAGCAGAGTTCCAGGTTTGTGCACACTGGTAGACACATACAGACAGTGTTGACAGTGCAAGGTGCCATTGATGCATTCTCCAAGCCATGGCTCTATAAAGAAGGGATTAGGAGAACATCCTTTTTTTCTTCCTATGCTGAGCAATCCATCTGAGTCAGAAGGAGGGATGATCTTTCATTGTACTTTTTAATGCGAAGCTGTGCAAGGATTGCAACAGGAATGACAGTCCCCATCAATGTGGAAATGAAAATTGGCTGCGTTTTTCAGGATGCTCCATATCCTACATCACTCAGGGAGCAGGTGACATCCCCTTTGGAGGAGGCAGTGCTTCAAGTGAGCTTTCCGCATTCATTGGCAGAGGCGATGTTAGTGGTATGTAATTGTAGTGATTTTTTTTCTGTTACGTGTGACCAGTTTATTTATAGATCACAATCCTCATGGATCTTTTTCTCTTGTCCTCATTTTCTTTGAAGAAGAATATGGTGACTAGAATTTGAGTCTTCTACTAGTTTAATGCCTGACTCTTAGACATTTATTCTAATAGATTGAATGATATTAAACCAAATGTAAATAATGTACAAATGCAAATACTGTTAAGCAGAATCATCATAATGCATTATGTAAATGTAAGGTCCAATTTCACTCTATTTTAAAATATTGCAATAATATAGCATTGTAATCATCTATACTTAATTGTTTCTTATCTTTTATCATATACAAGGTTAGTTCTTAAGGTATGTTTATTTCCATAATTAATTATATCATAGAATAAAGTGAATTTTAATGTTATTTACTTTTCTGATCAAAACATAAAGGTTTTAGCCATAGGGACTTTGGTTGCAAGTCTAGTCAATATAAAACAATGCAGATAATCACTTTTCATTGCTGATCCTTCTACTAAAAGTTAAATTCAAGCTAACATTTGACCCAAATACAAGTAGTTCCAGTAATTAGTGAATTCTTGATGTGAAGAACAGATGTTTTAATAAAGTTTTTGACCATATACTGAAGTCCAGTAAGATAGTTCAGTTGGTTTACCTAACTCAAGTCTCAGATTTGCTCCTCAGTCATGGAAGTTTCTCATATTTGTCAGTCATGGAAGACACTTAATAGACTGCGTGGTTGCTAATATGATGGCATTATGAATTATACTACTTAAAATATTTTACTGTGTGTTAATAGATTTGCAGTTTTTTTATAATCAGATTCACTCTTAATACTTATTCCTTTTGAATACTGCAAGTTTGCAGGCTAACAATGCTGCTGAAAGTTTGCTTGATGCTAAACAATAAAAATTAAATCTCGTACTACAACAGCTGAAGCCACAAATCTTGTGAACTAAGAGGTGTGAGCCTCAGTATGGAGAGTGTAATATCACTGGCTTCCTTATGCTGGAACACTGCTCAGCCTAATTATCCAAGGATCTTCTGGTTCTCTGGCATGTTACAGCTGTGCCAGCCCCTTTGTCTCTAAAATAGCTCTCTTCTACACTGCGCATGCATGAGAGAATGTTTTCTCATATTAGTAAACCACTTAAGAATTCCATTCCTTGTTAAAAAAAATAGTTTGCAAAATATACGTTAAGATACTCCCAGTTGATTATCTGCTTGACAAAGTTACATCAATTTGTAAAATATTTGAAATCAGCCATTTGAAGATGAAATTCAGTGTAACTAAAGCTATTAGTAATATTTTAAATATATTTTTCCATGTAAGTTGGGCAATTAAGCAATGCATTATTTATTTTTGCAAGTCTGGTAATGTTTTAATTTTTTGTTTAATTTTCCCATTATTGGTTTTTGGTTATTTCCATTTCAACTGACAAGCAGAAGCCCAGCCTTTCTAGATTTCTGTCTAGTTTTCACTTTCAAAGAGTACTTGCCCTTGAAAATTCCTGAGTCACTTAGCTATTGTAGTATTTTCCTTTAGTCCACTAGGACAGTCTCTGTCTCACAGACTTCATTTTTTCATGCTGAGCTGATGTCAGTAAAATAGTTTGAACTGTTTTAGCAACTTGATGTGCTTCTCACTGGCTTCTCTGTGCTCTTTCTACAAAGGAGTCATTGAGAGCGACATCATGCTTGTAACACTATAGGAAGATGAAAACCAGCCTCGTGGAGAGAATCTGGAATGGCTGTAAGCCCATATTAGTCAGGATGTATTTGTATGAGTCTTCTCTTCCTGGCATTCAGACAGCTTCCTTTCTTCTGTGGCCTCTGTGGCCTCTTCCCTGTGTGCTACAAAAAGAAAAGATCTTTACTGACTCTGCCTCTTATAAAAGGCATCACCCCATAGTCACTGGGTCCCACCATTATGATGCCATCTATCTTAATCCTCTATTGCCATGCCTCCAAATACCACTGGGGCTCTCAGAACAACACAGTTGAGCCTGTAACATGATGCTGTGCCTGATAATCACCTTCAGTCTGTGTTACAGATTACAAACCTAGGATGCAAGGCAGGAGGGTCTACCTGTATCACAGGTGTGACTAGCTTGCCTAGAGCCCAAATGCTCACCTAGTAACTAGCTATTTTGCTTTTAAAAAGTAGTGAGGCTATTAGAACGTTTCATACTAAACTTAGCAATTGTTTTAAAAATGTAGCTCTTATGTCCAACTCAATTTTATGCTGGCATGATAATTTTTATGACAACTTTTCTATTATTCACCTTTCATAAACAGATACGAGATCACCCAGGTTCATTCTGAGGGTGCTAGACAGTGATTGTCACCCCAGGAGCTTTTGTGCTTTGTCTTCTTTGACTCAAGGCATGTAACTTGGATTAAGGGACCAGTGACCACAGAAGTGAGTCATTCTACAGAGTATACTTGACAAATCCAACTTTCAACCTTGTAGCAACAATCTCTTCAGTTACTACAACCACAAAAGCCTAAGAGTTGATGATGGTCCTACATGAAGTGAATCTCAAAACAAATACCAGGACAGAGTAGTTTTTGAACACACCGCCAGCATGAGCAGGCTTACCTTCTGTTTACACCAAGGGAGATTGTGCTTCTACAAGCATAATCAGATTTTACCGATAACTTTCCATTAACGTGATAGAAACTGATGCTTTCTTTACACTTGTAGTTCTTTGCCATCAATGATACCTTTTTCTGCCTTTTTCCCCCTAACATTTGTGTGAATGCTTTTGACATTAGAGCAATCTGCCCCCTCTTTATCTCTGCAGCATAGGTTGTCATTAGCCACATCTCTGAATGCTAGATTTCTACAGATGGAATTTAGTGGCAGGAGTTTCTCAAATGGGTCAGGCTGTGTTACCACTGTTCTTCTTTATAGTACCTGCCATGTTTATATTGGTAACTTGGTAAGTCATGTCTTCCTAGTGTTTTTTCCTATAACTTGATACATTAAAGCTAGATAGATACTCTTACAGTGCTGCATTAAATCTGCAATTAAAAATTAAATAATATTTGCATGTCTCACTCTCTTATTGTTATGAAGTTATTCCTATCAGTTCCCTCACCTAGAACATCAGAAGACTTTTTAACAGTTATTTGATTCTAATAGTTCAGTGCCTTACATGTAGCAAGCATCTAATATACATACACACACACACACACACACACACACACACACACATATATATATATATATATATATATATATATATATATATATATATGTCTATGTTGAGTTAATTATTAGGTTCTATTTATTTTTATTCCCTTTCTTTATGAACTGTTTCAACTATTGATTTGATATCAAGAGACTTTATTGGGTGGTGTTAATCTGTCAAAATATATAGGCATGTGGAACTAAAATAAAAATTACTACTTTTTAGTTTGGGGCATAGCCTGAATTATATGCGAGAGTGAAAAACAAAAAAACAAAAAACAAAACAGTGGCAGACACTTGCCTGGTTCTAATGCATGCTCAGGAAATTAAGGGATATCTTTTTTTAAGACCTGATTTGCTATTCCTTTTTACTCTGGGAGATGCATTGCTTAGATCCTGTTTCCTTCTATAAAACACGTCCCAGTCAAACAATGTGTGACTCTCCTGTGCTATGAAGCTTTGAATTTGCCACTTTTGTTTGCTTTTGTTCTTTCTGTGAATTACTGGAGCCTAGAGATTCTGTGACCTGCCTGCACTTCAGCATCCACACAGTGGCCTGAATTCACTGTCATTTCCTTGGATGGCAATCAGCTAAACAGTTGAAAAATCACCACATTGCAGAGTAGCTGAGGAGGTCACCAGAACTTACTCTAGCTAATAAGTTTTGTGTCCTATTCATTTTCTCTTGACACCATTCCTCAGTATTCCTGATGACTTCATCACAAATATGGTCTTTTTAAACTTAAGAAATAATGTACATTGATTTTTTTTTGCAAGCAAACAACAGAACTCCACAACTAAAGCAAGAGTTATCTTAGAGCTGGTCCATGACAGTCTCAGCAATGCAGTGAGCAGCTACATTCATCACAATAGCACTCAGCACATCAGATACTGGGAAAATTACAAGCGTTTTGCTCTCATTCTCAGTGCAATAAAGACAAAATATCAATAAAACGCAAACCCATGTGCCAGCCATGCACTCTAAGATGATTGTGACTTAGAGCTTGGTCTCTGGACACATGGGATGTTACTGCTTTATTTCGTTAGACTTGAGATCAACTACACACACCTGGGCTTCTTGCTTGTTAATGGAGCACTTTGCATCTTTTCATCAAAGTTGAAGAGGAAATTCATTTTTATGGCACCCTGTGAGTTACTGGAGGCATTTTTTTGATCCATATACGATGGAGTTAGGAACAAATCTTCCCCATCCCAGAGCACTGCCATTCCTCATCCTTAGGTGCACCATCTCTAGGGGCTGTTTGATTTGCTGCCTCTGGACTGATTCATCCAGGAATGTGCCTTGTGCTGTATTTCACTTTGTAACTCTCCTTCTTGCCTTTTAGACAACCCAGCTTTTCTCAGTTTGTTGTATATTAGAATTTCGTCTCTTGACAGTATCAACTGTTGATGCACAGATGGTGGGGAGATCCAGCTCCATCTCAGGTGTGAAATTACGTTTGGTGAATAGACACACTCACCTGCACCATTAGAGGCGGCAGTTGTGAGGGCCACTTGGAACTGCCTCCTGGGTTTTATCTAGTTATAATCGCTTCATAAGTAGAAATTTTTGTGTGTATAAATGCTAGCAAGCTACAGGAACGAGTAGCCCATTCTTTTCCTTGCCCATTGATTGAAAGAATTTTGATGCTTTTGTTCTGTTTTTTTGTTTCTTTGTTTCTTTGACTAGTATTTATGTGGGTTTTGACACAGTTCAAATTCATTCATACATTAGGATTTTGACCCACCAATGCGTATTTTAATTCTTGAAAATTATGGCCCCTTGTGCCCCCCAAAAAGTTATTCATTTTTTTAAATCATGAGTATGTAACTACATGTCTGTTTGTGCATTATACTTGTGTCTCATGTATGTGGAGGCCAGAAGAGGGACCTGAGGCGAGAGGTAGCTGTGAGCTGCCATGTGCTTGCTGATGCTCAGACTGAAGGCCTCTCCAAGGGCAGCCATTGCTTTGAACCACTGAGCCAACTATCTAGCTCTGCCATACCACTTTCAAGTTAAAAATACAGTTTTAGAGTGCCAATTGACATTAAAAGGAAATGTATTTGGGGAAGATGCCCAGTACCAATGTTACAGGGTGAATATGTGGGTGGTTGTATTCTCAGCTCTCTTTGCCCTTCCCATTGACTTTAGGTACCTATCCTAGCCTGTGCCTTGGCAGGATGTCACTATTGAACTGGATTTGTGTATTGATTTCCTAGCTTGAGCTCCTTGTGGCATTATGAATATCATCTTTGAACTTCGATGATAGTGTCTGGTCGAGGTTAGATGTTTAATCCATGTTTCATGAATAAATTTGCTTCTATAATAACTCCTGACTGATTTGCTTGTCAGATCCACTAGTAGCTATCTTTTATAATGGGCATATTGTGAGAATCTGGTGTACTAGCTGAATATCTACTTACATTTTATTAGGAGTGCTTACTCTGTAGAAAGTATCCGCATTAAAGGACTCTGTTACACATCATTGAAATGGTGACTGAGGTAGGCATAGACTTATAGAAGAGAAATACAACCTCCCAGCAACCTGACCGTATGCCACAGCACAGTCCATAGGATGAGTTCTTCCTTAAAATCATGTGTTAGTGCTCATGTGATAAGCTACTTATTAACCTGAGAGTGATTTTTGTCATAGTATAATTATTAATCTGTCTTAGACTCATTGAATCCATCTGAAAACATTAAGATGCAAATTCTGTTTTCTCCTTATTCAACAATCAGCCCCAATATCTTTAGCTTATATTTATTTTTGAATTTTCTACAAGGCCACAAAATTATACATATTGATGTACTCTCGTGTGATATCTAAACATACATATATATTGCTTAATATTTAAACCCAAGTAGGCATATCTGAGGAGACTAGGCAGCTTTTAATAGACTTTGGTGCCCCATCATTTTTGACATCAAAAAACATTTTTAAATTATAACATGATATATGGATTTTCAATAAGTAATCCTTTGGGTTAGGTCCAAGTGTTCCATTGATGGTTAGAGTAGAGATCATAGAAGGGTTTGGGTACTAGTTTTGTTGTTAAAGGTATTGGCATAAGATGGTAAATATAAAGATATTGTATGAAGGATGGGAATATATAAATTATGATATAAGTTATAAGTATTGGAAAGTATATGTATTTTATTATATTAGAGAAGATAATGCATTTCAAAAAACTTTGTCTGTTATTTAATATGGTGTTGTATCTATGGCATGATTGTTGTAAAGGACATTTTTTCTATTAACTATATCCCATCCATTTTAATATTTACTTTAGAATTTAGGCAGTGATATATCATATAGTCACCTTAATTTTTTCCAATAGTTGTATTAAGTAGATGTCATACTTATATTGCTGTGTGTGTGCATGTGTGTATGTATGTATGTATGTATGTGTATTTATGCTAGTATAATTGTTTTAAGACTATTTTAATACTAGGGATACAATATTAGAAATAAAACATAATTATTAAAATTAGATGTTTTATGCTTCTTAAATGACTTAAGGTAGGAAAACGCTTTCAAGTTACTTGCAGGAAAGAAATCTATTATTTAGAGGTGTGACATCATGAAGATTAAGAATTGGTGACCATCAACTTTCTATATGTTTGAACTTGGGAGCTCATAGAACATCTCCATTTCTTAGTCATATCTTTCAGCTACAGTTTGGGATTTTGAAATGGTTGATCAACTGGAATACATTAGGTGGTACTGTTCTAAAAACTCCCACAGTTGTTTGGATGCTTAGAGTTCTGCCTAACATCTTAAGAGTGCTTAATCTTAGAATCTTTTCTATTTAAAGAACTGGAATCATGTCTGCTATCATGATGAATCTTGGTGTTAGGAATAACATGACCTGCAGACAAGGTTCTGGGAAGAGACAAGGACCAGGTGTGGTCTGAGAAGTCCTCTACATGTGGTATTTGTGACTCAGTTCCAGGGACTGAATGGGCTTCCCAGCGTGAGCTGACATTACCTATTCCTAACTTACCATCCCAGCATCTACCACTGTAGAAGCTCAGAGGAAGAAGCCCAGTCCTTCTATCCCTTAAAGAGGGAGGCCCTGACAAGGTGAGGCTCCATATTGACATCTTTTATTTTAATTTAGTCTTTGTCCATATTCTGAGTGGTCTAACAAATGGGACATTATTCCTAAATTTTAGGTTTAAGTCCAGAGTATAAGAGAAAATGTTTGCTCTTCCTCTACTAGAATTAAACAGTTGTCTGTAGTCACTCAAGTGCAGGACAGTTGTGCTGATATGGGTGCTGTGTCCCACAACAATAAGACCTGTTTGCCCTGTGGACAGAATAAAATGTTCATAGTAATTTGCTCTAGTTTTAAATTCAGTCCTCCTTTTCCTCAGTACAGTTTCCCATCAACAGTATCTTATTATTTTATTGGTCTCCTCGTAAGACTCATGACCGAGATGACAATCCTAAGAACAAGCTCATGGCAGTAGTAAGAAGTATTGACTGTTTTGTGAATGAATTTCTAAACTGTGCCTGTTTTGATTTGACTGGGTTATTTAGTTTTCATTTATGACATGGTCTTGCTGTGTTGTTCAGGTCGGTCTGTCCCGGTACTTTTTCTTCTGTTGTTTCCCAGAGAGGTGGGGCTGCAGATACATGCTTCCTTGTACTTCTAAGCCTCACGTCCTCCCTGCTTTTCAGAAGAGTAGTTTTGATGAGCTAGAGATTATGGACGTGGAACAGATTATGGGGCTTTTCATTTGGATGGTTAAGGCTAACTTCCTAACTGAAGAATGCTCGGCTCAGATTCACTGGCCCATCTGCAGCAAGTGGTTCAAGTTCAGTAAGTTTTGTGCAGTATTACTATTTACTAACTCACTGTTTTAGAATTGCTGCTCTTGTGGAGCATAAAGCTTGTGTCAATTATTAGATTTTTTTTTCAGGGCCAAAGCATTATTTCTATTACACTGTCTGAATACCTATTTGTTTTTTTAAAACTAGTTTTGAGTATAGAATTGAAATGCGTAATTACAATATAAACTTGGTTTTAATTACTTTGTTCTCTATTCCACGTAACTTCTGCCCTTTAGAGCTGAAAATCTGGCCCTTTGTTCTTGGGTGCTTTCAAAGTTTTTATAATGTTCATAATCTTCGGTAGTGCCTTATTGTATCTAAACGTTATTTTTATGCTGTGTATGGGATTATGGATTCGGGAGGAGCATGAGGCTATGTCTTTTACATTTAATGAAAAGTTCTTGGGAATTTATGCCCTTGTGAAATCTGATAATGAAAGTTGAGAGGGTGTTAAAAATCTAATTTAGAAAGACTTCTCCAATTTGGTAAACAGAAAAATTCTGAATACTGAATCTGGTAGCAAATATACATTTATTAGACTTTTGATTGTTATGGATATGTGCTGAACTTTATGGGCGAAAGCACAAATATCAGAACATATTGTATTTCTACAATCTTACCTTTCTTAAAGTCCTTAAAAATATTATCCCTTTAGATCCACTTCACCATTTTTGCTTGTTAAAGAATCCAACAATAATGGTTTTAAAGTTGAAATCTTTAAACAAATCACTGGGACCAGAACTTTGTACTTTTCAAAATCAAGCTGTGTTGACTAAGGAGCAGTAATATGCACCCTTTATGTTCAGGGTCTGTGTGGTGAAGAAAAGCCGGAAAAGCTTAAGTTTCCTCTTGAAATAATGTTGATTTTTTTAAAAAGAGCTAGGAATCTAGAGAAGCTTAAGAGGAAAAACTATCTCTTGGCATTTTAGACTTCTCAGCATATAATTGCATATTCTGCATTCTTTACAATCATTTTACCCAAGACACCACTGAACCCTTGTTTTTTATAAATTGCATGTAAAATATAAATTACAGCCGATATGAAAGTTGGATATTTCTAAAGTGACTAATTAGAATGTGCTATGGGTTCTAATGTAGAGAGTATACAACATGGTTTGCACTTATTCTTTTAGAAGGCATGTGCACAAGGTGCTTGGTTACTTCCTACATCTCTCTTACTCTGGATTACTGATGGTGATGATGATGATGATGGTGATGACAACAGTATAGTTTTGAATTTAGTTTTGAGGGTTTTATTTGGATCCATTCATCACTGAGATCTGTAGCATATAAGAGACAGATGGTGGCTAGCAGCCTTTCTGACATTCTTCGAGAGTTCTTTTTGGTTTTATATTTCCCTGATTGTCATGTGCATGAATGAAAAAGGAAAAAGGAGGATCAGTTTTTGTTTAATCCAAGATGATCAAAAGAAGTCCCCAATAACAGTACAGGCTGATTTTGACAGTGATGGGTATTTGCAAGATATATGAGCCTTGCTCTATTTTACGTTTTCTTTCTCATTCTCTTTTCTCTTTGATGTAACAAAGTTTCAGTTTTATTCAGAATACTTCATTCATATTTTAGACCACTATTCCCTTGTTTCTCCATCATGAGAAGAAGCCCCCAAATGTCTATTACCTGCTTTGATTAAAAAACAAAATCTTTCTCTGTAAATAGCCATTTTACCTAGTCACCAATAATTTTTGGCTTTGTTTTACTGCTTGTATTTTGTGAGTGCTGTAGTCCCATGGTCATGGATCTGAACAGTAGTCCTTCAAGAGAGTACAGTTCAAATAAACCCCACGGGTGGTTGTCTTTCAAAGAGTTTCACTTTCTAGTCTTACTACCCACATATTTACTTAACATTCTTTCCTTTCCCCCTTTTATCCTTACACATGTCAAAACTAGTCTGGGTGCTGCCTATTTCATTATTATTGCATTGGTGAATATTGAGACTTAGCATTAGGAAGTTTTTTTTTCCTAGTACTTTATTATTATCGGGCTTTGGGAACATCCTTGATTTGTTGAATTGCAAAGGGGTATGTTTAAAAAAGAGAAAACTTATTCCAAACTATGAAAATAGAAAGAATTCTTAGATGCGGATTAAAGCATCCAGAGTCCTTTGATTTTTATTACTACTTTTCTGGTGGCTTGGGCTCTCTTTCTTGTATACACTTTTAAAGGTGTGCGTGTGTGTGTGTGTGTCTGTGTGTGTCTTTATTTAGGTATACATATACCCATGGGGCCAGAAAAAAGGTGTCAGACTCCTTGGAGCTAAAATAACAGGCATTTGTAGCTGGAACTGGGATCTGAACTGTGTCTCAGAGCAGTCAGAGCTTTAAATTCCTAAGTCATACTTCTGCCCCTCCCCGACCTGCTAAAAACCGAATTAGTTTTGATATGAAATCTTACAAATCTTTTAAGTTTCATGTAATGAAACATGACATATTATTACTTCAGGGGGCTAGCCGAATGACAGTTGGTGGTTTAAATGGTGACTGTAGTCCCAATTCTCTGGCACTTACTCAACAGCTGGTGCTGTTTGCTGAAACTTAGTATGTCACTGGTGTGGGGCAGTGTAAAAGCTCATGATATTTCAAGTCTACTCTCAGCTTCCTGCTTGTAATCCAAGATATGAGCAAGCACTCAGCTCTCCTCCTCTAGCTCCAGCTACTGTGTCTGCTGCCTGTTATTCTCAACCACTAGGGACCCTAATCCTCTGAAACTGTAAGCCCGACATAACTCTTCTATAAGTTGCCTGGGTCCAAATGTTGTATCACACTAATAGAAACTCTAACTTAGATGCTACTGTAACCTGTTTGCTCACATTTGCTATTTGTGATGCTATTATGAAGGTGATGTCATGCTTTGTTTTAGTGTTCATTGTGAATGTGCTCAGCTCTTTGTGCTTGAGAACTACAGTAGCGTGCTGGTGATGGTCTATCCATCAATTGACTTTCAGGGCCAGCCTGAGATGAGAGATGGGTAGCATTTGCTTATTCCCATGGTGAAAATACGTTGGCCACGGATAGTTCCAATCTACTTGTGTGATGTTTCCAAGTAGAGGACTGGACCGGGGTGCAGATAATAGCCATATAAATAACTTCAAGTGAGGATGATAATAAGATGCTGTTAAATAATTAGGAAGTATTTCAAGTTATTACTAGAATTGTTTTTAACATTTCACTGAATTGGAATTTTACATAATTAGATGTTCAATATTAGGTAGGCTTTAGTAGCCTTTCAAAAAAAAAAAAAAGTCTGAAAGCCAGCAGCAGGCTGTCCCGAGCTTGCCCATGCCAGCTTTAGCACACAGTTGGAGATGTATTATGGCACTGACTCTGTACCTGGAATCTGCTTACTTGATTATTATTCTTGCCCTGGAACATGGTGATGCTCAGTTCTACACATACTCCAATTCTCACCACCACCACCATCAGTTCTACACATACTCTCATTCTCACCACCACCACCATCAGTTCTACACATACTCCAATTCTCACCACCACCACCATCAGTTCTACACATACTCCAATTCTCACCACCACCACCATCAGTTCTACACATACTCCAATTCTCACCACCACCACCATCAGTTCTACACATACTCTCATTCTCACCACCACCACCACCACCATCAGTTCTACACATACTCCAATTCTCACCACCACCACCATCAGTTCTACACATACTCTCATTCTCACCACCACCACCACCATCAGTTCTACACATACTCCAATTCTCACCACCACCACCATCAGTTCTACACATACTCCAATTCTCACCACCACCACCATCAGTTCTACACATACTCTCATTCTCACCACCACCATCAGTTCTACACATACTCCAATTCTCACCACCACCACCATCAGTTCTACACATATTCCAATTCTCACCACCACCACCATCAGTTCTACACATACTCCAATTCTCACCACCACCACCATCAGTTCTACACATACTCTCATTCTCACCACCACCACCACCATCAGTTCTACACATACTCCAATTCTCACCACCACCACCATCAGTTCTACACATAGTCTCATTCTCACCACCACCACCATCATTTTAATAAACAAGTTGGACAAAATAAAGCTCTTGTTTTATATAAGAGCTTAAAATTGTTGTTTATTACTCTGTGTAAAAAGTATGCTGAGTAAAAGTTATGGGAAGAAAGTGGATATACTCATGGAAGCGGCAAAGATGTCTTAGCAGTTAAGATTGTGTACTAGTCTTATAGAGGACCAGTGTTCAGTTGTCACATCTCATGTTGTCCTGTTCACAGCTACCTCTAACTCCTGGGACTCTAACACCCTCTTATTGGCTCCTTGGGCACCTCTGCTCATGTGCATATATGCACATGAAGGCATGCACATATGCATATAATTAAAATGATAAAAATAATATTTATAGAAACAATCAAAATTTAAACATTAAACAATAAGGAGGTTAAAATTCTTTAGATGTGCAAGAAAAAAATGATGTCTCGTTTTATGATTAGTTCAGTAATACCTCTGATGACATAACATGACTTGCTTGACTCTTGCCCAGCCTCTCTCTCAGTGTTTGAATCAATAAGGTGATGGTTACTTCAGTTGATTTGGAGGTGACGATTTCCTTTGTCACAGCACAGCACATAGGAAAGCTCTGCCTATCATATTGTAATAAACCAAGGTAACTTCAGAGATCAAAGCGCTTTTCCATACTCCATACAAAATAGACTCCGAGCCAATGAGTACTGACTTGTGAAGAGAAGGAGATCTCAAGAGCCCAGTCCAGGCCAACAGTAGATATTAGGTTGCCACTTGACACCATAACTTATAAGTTTCTTTTCTCTTAGGAACAAAGAATAATACTTGGAAGCAACCTAAGCTTTTTTTCAGAGGCAAACATTCTATGATCTGACTTTTTCTATGTTTAGGTTAGTAGAGTGTGCTAGCTGAGCCTGCTCAGAAATGCATTTCCTGAATTCCATTCTAGAACTGTCAAAGATACAAGGACAATAAGCATCAGCTCACTAAAGATGCTTCCTCTAAGAAATGTGAAAACTGGGCTGGTGGAGAGGCTCAGCAGGTACAGGCACTTGGCCTCCATCAGGACCTTCATCCCCCAGAGTCCACAGGAGGGGAGAAGCAGCTCCCATAACTGTGTTCCCACATCCACAAGAGCCTATGCCATTGTGTGCCTACAGTGTAACACATCCAAAACAAACACATTAATGATAATGTTGAAGAGTGTTTAAAAGGCCTTTGAACTTGTTCATGAGAAGTGATTCCTTTCTCCTCTGTTTTAAAGTAAAGATCCCATATAATACAGGACTCGGCTGATCTTTACCCTGATCATGAAGTGAAAGTCAAATTTAACAGGTCTTTGTTAGCAAATGTGTGTGATATTTATTTCACAATCATTTACATCTATGTTTTCTTCATTTTGAATATAATATCATCATTTATGAGCATCCTCTAAGAGAAAATATGGCATAAGCCATCAGTACTTAAGTACAAAGAAATGTTAATGGAGACAGTGTTATTTGTATGTAATGTCTACTCTGCTTCTCAGGAGGCTGGTTGTAGGCCTTGGCGATATTCACACCTTTTATCTGTTTGCTTGTTTGTTTGCTTGTTTGTTCTTTGCATTTATGAGCAATATTTATTTGTCATTTTAAGGCCTTCATCCATGAATACTGTATTTTTCCATCTTCTCACCACTTCAAGTCCTTCCATTCCTTCCATTTCTTTAGTTAATATTGTGTTATATGTTTGTGCATATACACACACACATACACATACAGACATGTACACAACTGCCGAGTCTGTTTAGCGTTGTTTGGATGTATAAATATACTTAGGGTTCATTTCTTGGGGTTAGATAACATATCCTGGAGAACAATGATTCTCTATTTTTTATAACTTTTTGTGTGTGCAATATTGTGATATGGCTTAGTGGTTCAGTTGATAGCTACTGGTGCCTGAATTTCCATGGGAAGTCAGTATGTTGCTAGGGGGTGTTGTATAGCAAACTATTGGGATTCCATACCATCACCATGGAGGGAGGAGGAACCGTGGTACCCCAGGCCACAGAATGGAACTTTACCATCCTGAAGACTGGGGAACTGATAAGTAGCTTTGGAGCTCAGTGCTCACAGAATCCCTGTTCCTCTTATGACCTTCTTAGCAGCTCATGCAGCTGGGTGACTTTGCATTCAGTCAAGATGCACAGAAAACTTGAGTATGGGTGGAAAATCCTCCAAAGCCCTGCCAGAGGCAAACTTAGTCTAATAACCCCACAGGCAGGAAGAGATGCATATCTCCTGGTCTACTCTAGATCCAGTGGATTTGATAATGAAGTACACATGAGAACATGTGGAGCTCACACTCCCTATACATGAGACCATGTGAAACTCAAGGAACTTATAGTTAGTATATTAATATTTTTGGCCCAGGGACTTCTGGTTCTTTTCCGACAATAAGTTCTGTCTATCTGCCTCTGGCTATGATGTATGTAGATAATATTTGCAATATGCTTTTAATATTCTTTTAAACTAGTTATTAGATTAAGAACTTTATATTGTAGAATCTGGGGCTTTCTTAAGAAAATAAACTAGTTTGCATATTATTAATAATTAAAAACTATCAAAGAGTTATAGCATAGGAAAACTTTTCTCAATTATAAATAATTTCATTACAAGAGTCCAGGGAAAACATTCTACTCTGTTTTATATGTAAATACATTACTGAAATAAATTCTTATTTTATTGATAAGTTTACTGCCTGAAAGAAAATTTATCCAGATTAAAATATAAACCAACCAAAGCATTTTATACCTTGATGGGTTAAGTTTCCTGCTCCCTTTGTTCTTACTGTATTGTGTTACTTTCATAAAGGGAAGTTATTAAAGGATTTTACCCAAAATATTAACCTGTGAATAATACTAGCTTACTGGGAAATTATATTAGAAGTGGTATAAAGAAAATAAGCTGTCACTCACCTCCCTGGGCTCTGGTACGTTCTAGAAGGTCCGCTCACATGCCGCCCTCCTTAAGCTGCTTATCTCCATTCTTTCTCTTGGACCTCTGGACTTTTCTGTTGCACCCCCATACCTGATCATGTTCTCCTTTACCTTCCCCTTCCCCTCCTCTCTTCCCATGTAGTTTCCTCCCTCCCTATGCCTCCCATGATTATTTCCTTCCCCCTTCTAAGTGGGATTGAAGCATCATCACTTGGGACTTTCTACTTGTTACACTTCTTACAGTCTATGGGTTATGTCTTAGGTATTCTATACTTTTTGGCTAATAGCTATTAATCAGTGAGTACATACTATGTATGTCTTTTGGGGTCAGAGTTACCTTGCTCAGGATGATATTTTCTGGTTCCATTCATTTTCCTGCAAAATTCATAGTGTCCTCATTTTTATTGGCTGTATAGTATTCCACCATGTAAATGAACCACATTTTCTGTATCCATTCTTCGGTTGAGGGACATCTGGGTAGTTTGCAGTTTCTGTTTATTATAAATAAGGCTGCTCTGAACATGGTGGAACATGTGTCCTTATGGTATGGTGGAGCATCTTTTGGGTATATGCTCAGGAGTGGTATAAGCTCAGTCTTCAGGTAGAATTATTGCCAATTTACTGAGGAACTGCCAGACTTATTTCCAGAGTGGTTGTACCAGCTTGCAATCCTACCAGCAATGGAGAAGTCTTCCTCTTTCTCCACATCCTTGCCAGCATGTGCTGTCACTTGAGTTTTTGATCTTAGCCATTCTGATTGGTGTGAGGGGGAAATCTTGGTGTCATTTTAATTTGCATTTCCCTGATGATTAAGGATGTTAAAACATTTCTTTAGGTGCTTCTCAGACATTTGATATTCTGGAGTTGAGAATTCTTTGTTTATTTTTGTATCTCATGTTTTAATAGGGTTATTTGGTTCCTTGGAATTTAACTTCTTGAGTTCTTTATATATTTTTTATATTAGTCCTTGGTCAGATCTGGGGTTAATGAAGATTTTTCCCCCAATCTGTAGGTTGCTGATTTGTTCTATTGATAGTGTTTTTTGCCTTACAGAAGCTTTTCAGTTTCATGAGGTCCCATTTATCGATTGTTGATCTTAGAGCCTGACCCATTGGTGTTCTGTTCAGAAAATTTCCCCCATGTGCCAATGACTTCAAGGCTCTTTTCCACTTTCTCCTCTGTTAGATTCAGTGTTTCTGATTTTATGTTGAGGTCCTTGATCAATTTTGACTTGAGCTTTGTACAGGGTGATAAATCTGGATCTGTTTTCATTCTCCTGTTAGACCAGCACCATTTATTAAAGATATTTTTCCACTGGTTTTTTTTTTTTTTTGGCTTCTTTGTCAAAGTCAAGTTCATAGGTGTGTGGGTTTACTTCTGAGCCTTACATTTTATTCCCTTGATCTACATGCCTGTCTCTGTACCAGGACCATGCAGTTTTATCACTATTGCTTTGTAGTACAACTTGAGGTCTGGGATGGTGATTCCCTGTAAGTTCTTTTATTGTTGAAGATTGTTTTGGCTATTTTGTGTGTCTTTTTTTTCCATATGAAGTTGAGAATTGCTCTTTCCGTGTCTGTGAAGAATTATGTTGGAATTTTGATGGGGATTGCACTGAATCTGTACATTACTTTTGGTAAGATGGCCATTTTTACTGTGTCAATCCTGCTGTCCCATAAGCATGCGAGATCTTTCCATCTTCTGAGGTCTTCTTCAGTTTCTTTGTTCAGAGACTTGAAGTTCTTGTCATACAGATCTTTTTCTTGCTTGGTAAGAGTTACACCAATGTTTTTTATACTATTTGTGGCTATTGTGAAAGATTGTTTCCCTAATTTCTTTCTCAGCCTGTTTATCATTTGTGTAGAGGAAGGCTGTTGGTTTGTTTGAGTTAATCTTACATCTGGCCACTTTTCTGAAGTTGTTTATCAGCTGTAGGAGTTCTATGGTAGAATTTTGGGGCTCATTTATGCATACATATTATCATATCATCTGCATATAGTGATACTTTGACTTCATCCTTTCCAAATTGTATCTACTTGATCTCCTTTTGTCATCTAATTACTCTGGATAGAACTTTAAATACTTTATTGAATAGCTAGGGGAAGAGTAGGCAACTTTGTCTTGTCCTAAATTTTCGTGATTTAATTGCTTGTAGTTTCTCTCTATTTAATTTGATGTTGGCTGTTGGTTTGCTATATGTTGCTTTTATTATGTTTAGTTTTGTGCCATGAATTCCTAATCTCTCCAAGACTTTTAATATAAAGGGGTGTTGTATTGTGTTGAAGGCTTTTTCAATATCGAATGAGATGATCATTTGGCTTTTTTCCTTGAGTTTTTAAATATAGTGTATTACCTTGATGGATTTTCATTTATTGAACCATCCCTGCATCCCTGGGATATAGCCTACTTGATAATGGTTGAATGATGTTTTTGATGTGTTCTTGGATACAGTTTGTGAGAATTTTATTGAGTATTTTTGCACTGATATGTATAAGCAAGATTGGCCTGACGTTCTCTATCTTTTTGTGTCTTTAAGTGGTTTAGGTGTCAGAATAACTGTGGCTTACTTGTGAATTAGCTAGAATTTCTTCCCTTTCTATTTCATGGAATAGTTTGAGGAGTATTGGTATTAGCTCTTCTTTGAAGATCTGGTAGAAATCTGCACTAAAACCACCTGGCCCTGGTGTTTGTTGTTGTTGTTGGGAGGTTTTTTATGAGTATTTCTATTTCCTTAGGTGTTATAGGACTGTTTAGATGTTTTCCTAACCTTGATTTAACTTTGATATGTGGTATCTGTGTAGAATCCACTTCATCTAGATTTTCCTGTTTGGTAGAGTATAGGCTGTTGTAGTAGGTTCTGATGATATTTTGAATTACCTCAGTTTCTGTTGTTAAATCTCTCTTTTCATTTCTGATTTTGTTAATTTCAATACTGTCTCTGTGCCAAGATTTATCTATCCTATCAAAGAACCACCTCTTGGTTTTGTTAAGGACTTAAGAGGGAATGACCTTAGCCAAAATGCCCAACATTGGAGAGAGGGAACTAAAAGAGTCCACCTCCTGCAGATAGACAGTGCCTCAAGCAGAGGGACAGGGTTACTAACCTAAAGTCAAAATGTCTGACCCAGAACTGCCCTTGTCTAAAAGAACTGCTGGGACAAAAATGGAGAAGAGACTGAAGGAAAGGTGGTCCAATGACTAGCCCAACTTGGGATCCATCTCATAGGAGGGCACCAAGGCCTGACACTATTATTGATGGTATGATGTGCTTATAGACTGGAGCCTGGCAAGGCTGTCCTATGAGAGGCTCTATCAGCAGCTGACTGAGACATATACTTACAACCAACCTTTGAGCTGAAGTCAGGGACCCCTGTGGTTAAATTAGGAGAAGGACTGAAGAAGCTGGAGGAACGAGTGACCCCATAGGAAGACCAACAGTATCAATTTACCCAGACCCCTGGGAGCTCCCAGAAACTGAGCCACCATCCAGGTGCATACATGGGCCAGTCTAAGCCCCCTGGCAGAAATAAATCAGAGGTCTGTCTTGTCAGTCCTTAGCAGGAGAAGATGTGCTTAATCCTTGAGAGACTTGAGGCCTCGGGGATGCGGGAGGCTGGGTTAAGGGGAGCACCCTCTTAGAGGGAAGGGGGATGAGGAATGGAATGAGGAACTGTGGGAGAGAAGACTGAGAAGGTGTTGCAAATACTGGAATGTAAATACATTTAAAAAGAAGGAAAGCTGGGCAAGTAAATGCAATAAAAATTAATTTATAAGTAGATAGTTGTAAGTTAATTTTTTTACTTGTCAAGCAAATGTATCCATATTACTATTTAAGGCCTAATAAATTTTAAAACTTTAAGATGAAGTTACTGCCAAATTCATATTTATATATCAATTAATGATAATAATACTCTTTCATTATTACTTTGAGAAATAACATTGGCTCAATGAGAGGAAAACTGTTCTGTGTAATTTCAAGCCATTCTTGTTTAGGCAATTTAAAAAGATAAGAAGGTCATTCCTTGCAAAATTAAGATAGCTCTGGTTTCGGGTTTGGTCTACATTGAATGTGGTTTTCCTGTTTCATATCTATGTTATTAAAGGGAGTGAAACTGCCTGTGTACACACTGGCTTACTGACTTTGTGAGCCATGTCCTGCCATTCACCTCTGCACCTGTGGTATGCATCTGTATTCATCAGGCTCTGCCTATGGCTCTCTGAGCTCCTTGTTGGGTGAAGGTGGAATCTTTGTGTCTGATACTGTTACAGAATATTCTAAAGTATTTAGCATAAATCAACCATTTTATTACTCTTGCCTGCTGTTTCTCATTCTACTGGCCTGTAGAAAATTTGTGTTGGAATCTTGATTTTATTTCCCATAGTATCTAAGACAGTGTTTGGGGCAAATGCTCGAAAGAGAAATTGTCTTGCAGACTTTTAGGAAGGGCTGACCCCTGTGGTGTGCAGTGGGTACTGTGTGAGGTAGACATGCTGGCCTGCAAGGTTTGCAGTGAAGGAGTTGGGAACATTCCTGAAAGGCATTGGGTGCCATGTGCTCAGTCTGTTAATGGAATGTAATGCCTGTATTTGGTCTAAGCCAGTAGAAATGTTTGCTTTGCTGCCAACTTTATGATTTACAATTGTAGATGGTTAAATTCCTATTTTATTATGATTGTGACTTTCTTCATCCACCTACCCTCTTTAAGCTGTCAAGAAATGAGTTTAGCAATTTCATTAATTAAAACTAAAGGCTAAAAGCATGTTAGTATGTACCGAAGTTCTGGCTCTTTTCTTTTACTTCTGCTTGAATTGATAAACTTCTAAATATACTGACTTATTTTTACCTTTTCTATTAGTTTTTCTATGTATTTTCTTCCAAGTTAAGCCATGTATTGAAAACTACCTTTGAGTAAATACAGTTTATCTCCTTTCTTCTATTCTTTAATTTCTTTTTACTTTTGTGTTTATTCTCACTAGTGATGTTCAAGTGTATCTGTAATTGATACCACTCAATGAACACTCCAAACTGATTTGATGACAGTTTGATTTCATAACTTAAGAAATCTTGTTAACTGTATGATCAGGCATGTGAAGTGTCCTTTAAGTTATCAGCTCCCATCATAGAGCAGGACAGAGCTATTTAATTTGAATGGAGCAACATACTAGCTGCAGCAACCTCACAGCCACAGTCCACAGGGAGCTTTTAATGCACAAACCTCGAGTGGGCTGAGACACTCTTCTCCAGCCCCAGACTAGACTGCCTTCCTCCCTATCAATAAAACCCACTGTCTCCATGACCCTTCCCCCGCTGTTACTATCATGTCTACTATTGTTTCTTTGAGGAACAGTTAGTTTGGAAATATGGTTTTTGTTGGTGTGGGGTGTTGTTGTTGATGTTGTCGTTTACTGAATATACGAAAACATATGCATACACCTGTTATCAGAATGAAGACACTGATTTTATCCATTTTCCCCAGTATGTAGACAAACTAGTAACCATTCTCTCACATACCAGGCTCCTCATTCCCTCCACTGTGACCACTATTGCATATTTTGCAGATTCTATACTTATATATAAGTAGAAGCACATAGCTTTTGTGTCCTCCTTCCTGGGCTCAGTTTAATAATTTTGAGTCGTATTGATGACAGTGTACATAGTTCATTTTATCTTCATGTCTGAGCAGTATTCCTTGTCTAGGCAACCTTTCCCTATTGATGGGCATTTATTTGATACCATTGATTTACATGCTTCTAGATCTTTACACTTAGAGCTGCTCTGAACCTTTGTGCCAAAGCCCTTTGATTAGGATATGCATTGCATCAGTGCAGTAAATACCTGGCTCACATGGCAAGTGTGTACTGGCACTACGATTGTTTCCAGGTGTGACTATAAACTGACTGTCCTGGATTATATTTCAGTTCCAGTTTTATTCTTTATCTTTACCAGCATTTAGTGTGGTTAATATTTTGAGTCTTTGTGATCAGGGTGGGGAGCACCTTTTTATATACTTGTTTGACATTCATAAAGCTTTGGCTGAGGCTTTCTCCCATTTATTTCATTGGTTGTTTCCCACTGAGTTTCTATAGTTCTTTACAGACTGTGGACACAAATCTTTCTTTGCCACATCACTTGACAGTATTTCAGGCTGTGACATATATTTTCATTTCCTTAAATATGTGACACAAAGAAGAGAATCTGTGATTTTTTTTAAAATCAGTTTCTTTTTTGAATTTCAGATCATGTTTTTGGTATTGTATTTAGGAAACTTTTACCTCTTCTCAAAGTTTAGGTTATATAATTAAGTCAGTAATCTCTGAATTTTGAATAGGTATCTCTCTCTTGCTCTATCTATCTATCTATCTATCTATCTATCATTCTATCTATCTATCTATCCATCTGTCTATCTATTTAAAGAGAAAGAGACATAAGTTAAAGTCAATTTTATTTTGTTATATGTTTACCTCATGTATATGGGTGTTTTCTGTCATGTCTAACTATATCATCTGCATATAGTGTAGCACCCTCAGAGGGCAAAATGAAAATATCACATCTCCTGGAAGTGGAATGATGGTTGTGAGCCACTATGTGAGTGACAGAAATCAAATCCTGATCCTCTGGAAAGGCAGCCAATATTCTTATTCTTGACTGTTAAGCCATTTCTCTAGGTCCCTATGCCATTTTTTACACGAATCTTTTTGACATAGTTTTCACAAAACACTATCTTTCCAATGCTGCATTGCTTTTGACACATCTTGCTTGTAAAATTTCTGTGGTATTGTAGATTCTTTACATTTCAAAGAATTAGCTTATTGATTTCTGCAAAGGAGCTTGTTGAAAATTTGATGGGATTATGTTAGTCCATTGTAGGGAGAATTTACAACATCCTAGTCACAAAGAACAAGTATCTCCCCAGCTCGGAAATCTTCTTCTAAGCTCTCTCACAGAGTCTTGTGATTTTTCTATATCAATCTTTAATTTCACTTGCTTGATAGGTGCTTATATTGCTTATAATTATAAATTTGATTATTAATGATATAATTTAAAATATCAATTCTGAATATTTTATTAGCTTTTGGAGGTAGAATTTTATGATGATTATACAGCCATGGACATATCATATATACATGTATGTATGATAAATTATATGTGATAAAAGATCTACAAGTATGTATATATGATGTTCAATTAACTGTATATCAGCAGTATGCCACTCTCTATATGTATATATAAATGTGCTGAATATGGGATTTTCTATTTCATTTTCTGTCTGATTTGCCTTGTAAAGCATAGAGTTATATTTTTCTTTTCCATTATCAAAATGACTTTCTTTTCTTATCTTGCTTTCTCTGGTTAGACCCTCCATTGCAGAAGTTGAACTAAAGTGGCTTGATTGAATACTTTAAGAGGAAAATATTTACTGTGTCACCATTAAGAAAGCTACCAGCTCTGGGCCTTTTGTACATCTCTTTGCTCTGGGAGACTAGACCCTCCTATTTCCAGATTTCTGAGTGGGATTTGACTTATTGGTGCTAAGAGCAGGGATACACATTAGACACATTAAAAGACCTTTTCTATTTGTGATTCTTGTGTGGTTTTCAAACCTGATGGTAAGATGATAAGTTACAAAAATTAACTTTCAAATGTTAAATTATCCTCCATTGAAAATGGACATTGTTGTTCAGTGTCCTTTCTGTAGATTACTAGATCAAATTTGTAAAATTAAAATTTTGTTTAGCGGGGGCTAGAGAGATGGCTCAGCGGTTAAGAGCACTGACTGCTCTTCCAGAGGTCCTGAGTTCAATTCCCAACAACCATATTCTGGTTGCTCACAACCATCTGTAATGGGATCTGATGCAGTCTTCTGGTGTGTCCTAAGACAGCGACATGGTACAGTGTACTCATATACATAAAGTAAATAAATAAATCTTTAAAAAACTTGTTTGGGGACTTTTGTTTATGTGTTTTTTTTGTTGTTGTTCCTAGGTTGTCTAGTCAGCAAGGTTGGCCCCATGAGCGCACCTCTTAGCTCTTTCTAAAGGACCTTACTTGGTTCCTACTGGTACTCTTTCCTTGTGCAGGCCTTGAGTTTTTCTCTACCCAGTATTTTTTCTTTAATTAAATTCTAATTGAAAATATATTATTTATTGTTTTCATATTAAATAACATTGATAGTTTGTACAGTGCATAAAAATTATATACTTAATTTGAATCATTGATCATTCTGGCATAAAGTTTTGAATAATATTTTCTTTTTCTGTTCGTAATCTACAGGTGCTACCATGCTATTAGTTCTGCTGCATTTCTATTGATAATTTTGAATTAATTTGAGTTTTCTCTCTTTTTTGTTTTTGATCAATCTGTTGAGAAATTTGTATCTTAGATACAAACTCAAAATAATCAACTTTTGGTTTAATTGATTTTTTTTCTGAGTTATTTCTATATCTGGTTCATTCATTCCACTTTGTACTCTATTGTTTCCATTATTACTCATTGTGTGATTAATTTTCAATTCCCAGGCTGTTTTCTTAAGTTTGAAGCTGGGGTGATTAATTCGTGGCCTGTCTTCAGTTCTAGAATAGACATTTATCCAGTGCTGTTAATTCACTTGAGTATTGCTCAGACAGCATCCTACCAAATTTTGATAGTTTTGATTTTCACTCAATTCAGTGGATTTAGTATTTTTATATCTTCATTAAATCTGAATTATTTAGAAGTATATTGTTATCCAAAATTTATATTATTTGTAGCTCTTTCATTATCAATTTTTAAATCAGAAAACATAATTCCTGTCATTTGAATGCTTTTCAATTTATTGAGAGTTATGTGTATTTTGCTGTCGTTGGATAAATTGTTCTATAGATGTCAATTAGATTAAGTTGATCGATAATGTTTTCTGAATGTTTTCAAGAATGGATGTGGTGTTTTGTTTTGTTTTGATGACTTTCTGCTTGCTGTGTGAGCTTTTGCAATGGGGTCCTGCAATCCTTGACTGTGGGTTTGCCCGTGTCTATTACATTTTGTAATAGCTGTACCATCAGTTGTAGAGCTCAGCTACTCTGTGCATGGAGTTTCCAAATACAACGTTTATGCACACTTGGTGATTTAACCCTTCTTCATGAGGAAATGTTCTTGAAAAGTGTTGGTAACAATTCATTGCTTTGATAGTTCCTTTATCTGGGTGGGCATAAGAACTTTTGCTGTCATTGGACTGGTGCTGACACAACCTGTTCCTTCCTCCTTTTATGTTCTCTCTACGCACACATGTGATGAGTTTTATGTGGGTAGCACACAGCAGAGTTTGTCAATGGCTGCTTTTTACTGGGGCATTTAAGCTGTTTGGATTTCATGTTATTTGCTCATTACCTTCCAGTGCAGCAGGTAAGATTGAACCACACTTGCCCATGCTTTACCCTTGGGTTCCTCTGCATCATCTGTTTTCAGAGTAGATCTGCAGCCTATAACATCTTGTAACTAACACGTGTCCCCTGGTGCCTTTGTTTTGTCTTTGAAAAGGTCTTAAGTTGTACACAGAAGTTTAGATTAAGTATAAATCTTCATTTAGCACCCTCAAAATGTCACCCCTGACACTGTTAGTAAGAAGGGTGGTGCCATCATTGCTTTTGTCTCTCTGCACCAATGCTTTGTTTTCTTCTGACTCACTTCTAGACACTGACCAGATCTGACTACTGTGCCAAAAATATACCAGAGAACAATAGAAAAGTAGTATTATTTATTTTGGCATATAGTTTCTTAGATTTGAGTCTATAGTCTGTGGGTATGCTAACTGTGGTTCCGTGATGAGGCTGAATGTCAAGACATAGTACATGGGCATTGGCTACTTATCTCACAGAGGATAGGAAACTGAGATTTAGGCAGTGACTGGGACCAAGGTGAACTCCTTTTGTCTCTAGCTAGGCTTCCCCCCTCCCCCGCCACAGTGTTCTAAATACCTCCCAAAATTGCACCACTAGCTGTTGAACATCAGATATAGAAATCTGTATGTATGTCTATGTATTTATGTATATATCCATCCATCCATTCATCCATCCATGTGAATATATTCTATTCTTGAGTTTTTAACACATAAAATACAACCATGCTCACTGTTTCAATACTGACTCTAGTGAGTTTTCAGTGCTTAGTGAGCACACATTGCTTAATTAAATCCCATTTTAAGTCATAATTTTCTTACACTGTGCTTGGTAATTTTTTTTTTTTTTTTTTTTGGCTAGGTACCAGCCCTTGTTGTTTCTATCTCACTGGATGATGGATATATTTTATTTTTAATTTTTTATTTCATGGGTATGTGTGTTTTGCCTGCATGTATATCTGTGCATCGCATGCTTGCCCTATATTGCCAAAAGATAAAATTGTATTCCCTAGAACTGGAGTTCTAAATGGCTAGGCTCCACCCTTTGGGTACTGAAAATTTAACCCAGTTTCTCTGGAAGAATAGCCAGTGCACATAAGGACAGGGCAATCTCTCCAGTTCCTGGATTTAATTTTTATTCCTATTAATATTGTGTGTTGTTATTCTGAAGCATAGCTACCCTTCTTAGAAATAGTTCAGTCCTTTCAGGTGTTTAGGAATTTGTACATTGGCACGAGAGAATCACTTAGGCTGAGTCTAAGTGTCTCCTGCTCCTGAGCCATGACCCTGCTGTGCACTATCTATGAGTAATCCGTCAGGACTTCTAAGCCCCTTGAGAAGGGAAACAATTCCTAAGTGTTCTTGGCAGTGTGTCTGCTGATGGAACCATTTCCACCCTCCCCGTAGTTTACCCATAGGTATTTGCCAACTAGTACTTACCTGAGTATGTGGGTCCTGCTCCGAGGGCCTCTGGAGTCAATTCTGGAGTTGTATCCTCAGTCCTAGGACTCTGCCCACCTTGGGCTCTTTTCTGAGCTTCATTTCTCACTGTAGTAATCCAGTAGACTTGGCTCTGTTTTCTTTGTTCTTATCTAATCCTGGAAACAAGGAAGTAGGCTGAAGGAATTCCAGGCTCAGCTTTTTTGTATCTTGTTGACCATTATTCTTGGTTTTCTGATGCATCTTTTTCAACTTTTTGCTTTGAGTATTTTGCCTGGGCTTTTCCTTTGTTTGTTCATTTGTTTTTGTTTCTTGTTTTTGTGGTTGGTGTTCCCAGAAATACATCTACACATTGATACTACATTTGACTGGAGCAGAAGTTTACTTTGGGAGCTAGGAATACAGCTTAGTGGTAGAATCTATGCTCAGCAAGGCAAAGACCCTGAATATTTACTTTATCAATATAGAGATCCTCAGTAGCATGAGCTCCTTTTGACTAAAAATAGTTCTTAAGATAGATGTTCATCTCCTTGGCGATCCTTGGAGTGATTGTGAGAAGGTTTATGTGACAGAGGCACTGAAGTGAGGATGAGTACAAAAAAGGTGGACCTGCAGTGATTCACTAGTAGTCACTGCATTGGAAAAAGGTCCGAAAAAGAAGGAAGAGGCGTGAATCCTTGCCCTGGCTGGTATATAAAGAATGAGTGATCTTGGGACTCCTAGGTGGATATTGTTTGCCTTCCTTACATAGAAGTAAGTGGAAATGTTGCTTTAATAAGGCCATAAGGACACATGGATATAGATTTTCATTATTCACACTCAGTTTTCATTTTAAAGATTTTAGATTTCTGGTAACTCAAAATGTTTATTTTAAAACAAAGTTTATTAAAGCATTGGATTTTTTATCTATCCAGAATACAGATATAACTTATTTTTATATTGGTTTGAAAGTGTTACTGTAGCTTCAATAATTCCTTTGGGATGATCATACAGTAATTACAATTTTAAGTAGTTCGCATGTCTCAAAATGTTATCATTGCATATATTAGTGCTATTCAAAATGCAGTTGTAAAAGAGAAATACAAGGAAAATTATTAAATAATTATCAGGATGAAGTTGAGTTAATAGGTGTGACATCCAATTATAACTTGCCCCAAGAGAAATATTGAGTGAAGGTTGAACATTTCAGCCTCAGCTAAGGCCCGTACTTATGAGAACTTAAACTAAGCCGTGCTTATAATGAGGAAGGAAGTCTTTGTTCTTACCTTCTGTTATTAACATCTTCATAGAACTTTTATCTGTAGATTGAACTGTCAATTGGGAAATCCGTCTCCTTTTTAAAACTGTGCTGCTGTTTTCATGGGAGCATGTGTAGAAGTATATCTGGGACGTCTTAAGTAATCTGGCATGTGAGGACAGAGATAAGTGAAAGAGAGGCTAGAGTGAATTGTAGCAGGCACAGCAATGTGAACTCACACTTAGTTCAATATAGATGGAGATATGTACATATAAGTATGTAAGGATAAAAGATAGCCATAAATGTACATGTTCACTTTCTAGTATATAATTATACCAGCATCGTTCTGAATGCCAAGATGTCCCTAGAGGGAACCACACTATGATAGCAACAAATAAACATTGTCAGTTCCCAAATATTAGTTTCTAATTATGTATTCTAATAAGAGGGTCCAGCACTGCTTAAGAGAAATGACTGATTCTACCCTAGACCACATGACACATAATGTCATCCTGGAGCACCTTGCAACAACTGGAGGGCAAGTAGCATGGATTTTTTTCTTTTTTTAATGCTCAAATGGTCCCATAGTAATTGTAATGTATCAAAGGGACATGTGGGCCAAATGAAAATATTTCCAATAGCCATAAATAGAAAAATAAAATTAAACAATAAATAAATACTCTGGGAATAATCTAAAGCAAATAAACCTTCAAGATTTCTGGGCTATTAATGAACTATTGAGTAAATAAATAAGTGATAAATACATTTTTTTTACACAGAAGAATTTCAAATTATTTGTGTAGGTTCTCTGCTATCAAAATGGTGAAGCTTATATCCTTGCTCGTTGAGTATAATCTGTGCACAGTGAGTGTCTTCTGGGAAGAGCAGTGTAGGAAGGGCAGCCAGAGTGCTTCTGAGTGGAGCCAACACATTCCTATCAGGTGGTCAAGGTCAACATTACAGTGATAAATCACCACGATAAGACACATCTTTGATATGTTGTGGTGGGAGTTGGAGTTTACTACTGTGATTTCCCCAAACCTATAAACCCTGTCCGATTATAACAAAATTTAAGACACAGTCCAGAATAAAGGATATTCTATAAAATGCCTGACTAGTACTCCTCCAGCAGGCAAGGTCATCAAATGTGAAGCCATCAGACAAGCTGTCACAACCAAAGGACCCAGAAGAGCTAGGATGCAGGATTAGGAACAAAGTCTTGAAGAAAACCTGAGAACATAAGTACAAATTTTCTTTAATTATATTATACCAATATTTCAGATTTATTTTGACAGTTAAACCATTCTCATTCAAGAAATTAAGAGCAGGGGGATGTGGCAATCTTGATAGTATCAGTAACCACTTTATAGGGAAACAAAACAGAGTACACAAATGAATTTTGAAAGTTCAACTCAAATAAGTTTCCTTTAGCTCATTTATATCTATATAGTAAACATGTTTCTTGTATTGTTACATAGCTTGTCACTGGTTATTCTGAATTGAATGTGACCACCATTGATGGCATTGAATAAATACTGGGAGATAGGAAACAGAACAAAACAGAGTCAGCTCATTAAATGTGTCCCATGCTGTGTAATGGGGAGCATATTTTTCTCCTAATCCCTTCCATAAATAATGGGATCTTGAAACAGAAGGATCACCTTTCAGGAAATCACTGGGCCACAGTGAAGATGCTCATTTGAAATGGCCTTGCACATTACGATTTTATCTTTAGGGTCAAAATATCAGTTAGGACATGTAGATAAATTCTAACCTTCAGCTCCATCTATTCCCATACACTCTTGCCTTTGGGTCCCTCCCCTCTGAAGCAACATCCACCAGAGTTCACAGCTGTGGGCAGATTTCAGCTGTTTAGTTTTTATATTCGTCTCAGTTCTTGTGCCACAAAATGCCATCTTCTCTGATATTTTGTTATAGAACAATGGGTATCTTGTAAATGCTGATTATCAAACATAAAGAATCCTGCAATTCATGAGTAATTGAAATTTTTAAAGTATTATGACAGAAAGTTTAAGAGCCATTGTGGAAGGTTACATATTGTTTTATGAAAAAAATTAACATTTGAACTTAATTTATGACATGTAGCAGTAAATACAGAGATGAAGAATATGATTTACTTATAGCCTAGTAGGTGCATACATAAATATAATTAATGCAGGATAAAAATAATCTGAGCAATAGACTACTGATTATCAAGAAAGGCGGGGGTATGAGTCAAGATTGTGCATTCTATTTACTGTGACTGAGTCTTGTGTCATTAGTGTTGACGAAAACTAAGAGGTAGGAGGACAGCAGGGCTGATTAAAATCTACAAAGAGGGAATAAATACAATGAAAAATTGAAAAGGAGGAATGATGTTTTAGGGACTAAAGCATTTTCCTACTTATCTGATCTCTAAGTACAAGAGATCACTGGGTCAAAGCAGTGTCCAGCTCTGTTCTCTCCCCTCGCGCTCCCCTCTGTACTTCACACCTACCCAGGGGCTTGGAAACTTTGCCTTCCAGTTCCCCAATGCATTGGGTCAATTGGAGAGTTCCAGAAGGAGCCGGAAGAACAAGGTTAACTTAGCAAACATGTTCAAGAGTCACCTCTTACTGCTGTAATATAAAAATGATTAAATATTGATAACACCCTTTTTCTCTTAGAAACAGAATTATTTTATCCGTCTGCTTAGTTCCACCTATGTGTGTGAAAAACTCATGAAAATTAAGGTTATTTCTTTCATTTTGCTTTTACTGACTTGAACGTTCGCTTTATTGCCTTTAGTTCTGGTGCTGTGAGGATCTCTGACTTTCCTAGTGGTTGACTTCTGTGTCTGCTCTTTGATCAGATAAAAACTAAAAATTGCAGCTATCTGGGTAGAAAATATAACCAAAGCCATGATCCGTGTTAATAGATGTGGTGACATTGTGTATTAAACCCATGTTAGCAATAACAACATCCTTCTTTATTTACAGTTTTTGGAAAATCAGTTCAGTGGTAGAAATGCATGAAATTATAACTCACAGGGAATTTCTTACAATAAGAAGAGAAGCCAGTGACAGAGGTGAGGATTTGTTCATGTATTACATGAGAATATTAATTTAATTGGTTTTCTTTAAGGCTTTTGTAACAATGGCAGTGATAGTTACAGAAGAGGGAAGATGGCTCATGCTTAGTTAAAGAGATCTGGCCTTCTCTTTTGTTAATGAATGGCTTCAAAGCTGAAATTTGCATTAAGAACATTAATGTAATAATTTTAAAAGTACCCATTAGTCTGACACTTTTAGGATAACAAAACTAAATTCTAATGAGGTAGACACTTGCAGAAGTACTGTGGGGGATATTGGAGGGAAAAAATAGCCTGCTCACAATAAAAATATGCTCTTTGCTTCAAAAATCTGTCAAAATGAATTTCAAGTACTTCAAAAATACATGTTAAATATGCTGTACTACAGTTTTGAAACAGATTAAAATTATATGCAAATTAACACAAATCACGTGGCTTCAAGATTGTTTTGAAGTGCTGTCCTCATTGCCTGCAGTAAATGGCTGCTAAATGAATGGATGTAGAAATATCTGACTGGCTGGTTGAATGAATGAATGAATCAGTTATTCACTGTGAATGTTGTTACATTTTTCTTCTCTGGCAGAGGGCTAATTTTTTATCATATTCATGGGATGTGGAAGGTTGCAACTCCAAGCTTAGTCTAATCAATCCCATTCAGCCCAGCAGAGCCCATCTGCTTCTGGTCCAGTGCAGGCTTCCTCGGCTGTCAGCTCATCTGAGCCAGAGAGGATGCCATTTTCCCAGCCCTCATCTATTCATGGGAATGCACATAAACCAAGCCCTACAGGGAGCAGGCACTGATCTCTCTGTGGTCACTGTGCTTATCACCAGGCTCTCTTGAAATCTGCTTTTGCACTGGAATCTGCCATATTTCATTTTCTGACTTTTCCTTTCACTTCTGCAAACTCTGCTTCCTTTTCAATCTCTTTTTCCTACCTTGCCCCAGGAGTTCCCGGAGGCTCCTTTTTACCCTCTGTTCTTTCTCTGCTCCAGCTATGCTCAACCTCAGCCATGATCACAACCTCTGGGGTGAGGCATGGAGCGTGAGCAAATGTTTAAAGCTGTGTAAGTAATTCAGATGCACATCTAGAGTTCAGAGCTTTTTTTTTTTTTTTTTTTTTTTTTTTAACACTGTAGCCCGGGGAATTGTTTGTGTCTCAAAACTTCACTTGTGTCTCTGCTGATTAGTGTCACATACTGACTCCTGTCACTTACAGACCTAGTCTCTGTGCTGACTAAGAAGGCATTTCCATTTTGGAATGTCATCTTAGAATATCTTTGCCTTCTGATTTTTTAATTTATTATTTACAATCTCCAAATTTTAATCTTTGACCTTCCTAATGTTTGGTTCAGACTCTGTCATACACACAACCAATTCCCTCTATGATGAGGTTAATATTTTTTTCTTTTTTTCTCCAAATGTCTTTAGCAATTTTTGTTTTGCCTGTAGTGTCAAACTGAAAATCCTTATGGACTATAAAGCTTCAAAAGACTCAGACTCAGTTCAGTTTCTTTACACAGAACATTTTAGCCTTTTGTAGAAAGGCCTATGCATTCAAATTTGTGTATAAACCCTTCCCCAACTTCTCAAAACTATGGTACTGTTTCTTAGTCTTATTGCTAATATGAAGCATTGAATCACAGAATGATTTTGTTGAAGTTTTGCTATTAGCTAGTGGACAGAATCCTGACTACTGTCTTAATCTGTGACAGTTTTCCTTTTATCACAGATATTTTCATGAATTAAGAAAATCAGTGGTGAGTTATCTATTATAGCACCAGTATGAGGAATGTTCAAACAGATATGACCTATCTTATACACTATCTTCTAAATATGCACAGTTATCTAACATCTGTGAAGGGCTATACTATGTTAGTAATTTATTCTATTACACTTTTACACTGTTATGTGAAATAATAAATACTATCTCAATCTCAAGATGAGAAGACCCAGGTCATAAGTATTAATCAAGTCTCTTCTTGTTATAGACAGGACTATTATTCCATTTGCATCTTCAAGAGTTCATATCTGGCACTTTGTATTCCTGACTTTGTAAATTCTTGGTATCTGAAGGTATTTTAAAATTTCATTACTATCTGGTTTTCCAGAAATGCAGTGAACAAGATAGGTAGTTATATAGGTAAATAAATTAAGTTGGAGAAAGGTCACAGATTTACCAACCCTAACTCCAAAAGCCCTCTTAAACCCACCCCTATTTAAAGTCACTGTAGCCCAAACAATGTAGCCTGAAATAGTACAGTTATTTAAGTAATAGCTTGTTTATAGGGCTTATGCTAAAAAATATTTAAAGCCATTCAAGCTTTGAAAAGTAGATTGATTAGCACCCTGTATTTCAATAGTTCTCCTTGTAAGATCCCAAACTGGGGGAGGGAAGCTAAGATAGAATTGAAAACGTGGCAATAAATAGCTAAATACAGCAAACAGCATTAGAGTCTCTTTCAACACAGTATATGATCTTCAGAGAAACTTGTTTATGGACCTGGATTTAGACTCTGACATGAGAAAATTCAGTTAATGTAGGTCAAGATTATTTCTTTTCAAAGGGAGGATGAGTTCTCCCACCATTCTCTCCGATCTGAAGCAAGGCCAGCGTTCTCAGGATGAGTTGTCCTGATGGGAATTACTTTCCATCTGAGTCCCAGGGCACAAGCGATCATAGCTGCGTTCATCTTCACTGGCTGGAGGAGGGGATTTAGCCCAAGAGGAGGGCACACATAGCCATGAAGAATGCTCTCTAATTATGCCTATGATATATGTGAAGTCTGTGTCCCAATTGGGAATTGCTGAGCGAATAGTCTTGAAAAATATATTTTTAAACCTGTTTGTTGTAATTTGCGTGTTATGCTATATCATAACTGCTTTTATTACCTAAAGAGCTGGGCAAATGGATTGCTTATATTATTTCTCTTATTAATTGAATAATAGACCTTAGCTGGAAAGTCACCTTCCTTTGAACTCCCCTTCATTTTAAAAATTTATCTCTCAAGCTTTGTTTTCCAGGATGCTATTTGATTTAAAATTTTACTTAAACTTTGTAATGAATAGAGATTGGACTTCAAAGGGTAATATACTCTTCTAACTATGTTGCTAAGATCAAACACATTGAGAAGTGACCTAGGTGGCCACTCTGAGTAATTGGAGTAAAGTGAGGCTTCTCATTATTGCATCTGAAAATGAGGACAGCATCCTTTCACTATTGCATTTATATGAAAACTCCATTCTCATGTCCATAATTAGGACCTAACATAGAGACACTTCGTTACTTTTATAAGTTTTCTCAGGGAAAAAAAAAAACTCCTCACATTTAAGCCAACTGAGTAGAAATATTTAAATGAAATGTAAAGAAAAAGTCAAAATGATGATGATCCAAGATCCACAAGAATGGAGTTTGATTACAGTTAGAGGGAAACAGATTTTCTCCACTCTCCAAACATGTCTAGTGAATATATTGGTTTATTTTTGGATGGATTTGGCAGCTGAAGAATGAAGTGCCTTTAGACAAAAGCCTTCTCAGTGCTGTGACTCCTCAGTATTGCCACTTTGGGTTAATGTGCTGTCCTAGTGAAGGGGAACTACTCAACAAGAATGTGTTATATGGATTTTATGAAAGAAATTTCTAGATTTCACTTTGATGCAACAGAAATAGTTGTTCCGTGTCCTATATGTGCACTGGGACTGTGGTGACTTAGGGATGGAGATATATACATGTATACAAACACCACACACACAAACAGAGAGAGAGAGGGGGGGGGGAATAAATTATAGGTAGTTATGTAGGTAAATCAGTTAAGCCAGAGAAAGGTCATGGGTTTACCAACTCTAGCTTCAAAGGCCTTCTTAAGCCTACCTCTTTTTATGGCTACTGTAGCCCAAGCAATGTAGCCTTAAATACTACAGTTATTTAAGTAATACTTTGTCTACAGGGCTTATGCCAAAAAGTACTTGAAATCCATTCAAAGTTTGCAAAAGTAGATTGACTAGCATGCTGTCCTTCAGTAGTTCTCCTCATAAGATCCCAAACTGGGGGAGGGAAGCTGACACAGAATTGAAAGAAATGGCTAAATACAGAAAACAACATTAGAGTTTGTATCAGCACAGTGTATGTGTGTGTGTATGTGTGTGTGTGTACATATACACACATATATGTAAACACATTTACTATTTTTTTCTTATCTTAAAGGTGAGCACATATATTCTAGAATTGTCACAGTGGATGTTTACACTATATTTTCATATAATGTTTCAACATCCAAGGTTGGTTTTATCATTAGAATCAGTTGTAATGATAGTTGATATTTCTGTAGAGACAAGAATTTTAACTGTTCAAATCTGGGATCTTGTAGTAATGTTTAATCCCCTTACAGCACTGACCTGCTGGTGTAGGTTGCTACATTTCACTGCAGAAATGATGAACTCACACCGCTGTGACAAAAGCACACATGAGTAATTTCCTGCCACACAGAGGAATAGCTGTGTGTGAGAAGGTACAGTGGAAGGGACAGGTGACCGATGACAGAAATGAGCTAAGCTAAAAAGAGTAACTGGATTCTATGTTGTGCATGAAGCCACACAGAGTCATCCACAAGGTTGTGGTCCAAGCTGATCTTATCCCAGAAGTTGTTTTATATTCTGTCTAGTGCACCTACTTTACAATGACATCTCCAACTAATAGTGATTAGTTGCTTAAAAATAAACACCCCGCTTGCACAGCACAGTACGCTGGGCGCTTTGAAGGAAAGATGAACACCTGCTCCCTACCATTAGAGAACTAATATCCTCTGAAGCCAAAAGCTATACAGATGTAAGTTGCCATTATTACTGTTGTAAACGAGAAAAAGCGTGCTCTAAGCAGGCAATTAAACACACAAAGAAGATTTATATCACCAAGATGCCCTCAAACTTTATCCTGGTGCTAAACTATGCTTTCATTTATTGTGAAAAATATTGACGGCAAATCTCACGCCTTCTTGGGGTTCAATCCCTGGCAATTTTGTTTCTTGGTTGGCAGAGCAGAACAGCTAGAGCTTCTTCAGGACTGTTTTCTGGAACTGTATTGTTGTGGCTTGACCTAACCACTGCTTGTACCTTCTGTATGTGTGAACATTTTGAGTGGTTTACTTGCAACACAATCGGGTCAGCGTGCCAAGCATGGTGGTGCATGCTTTAATCCGAACAGTTGAGAGGTAAAGGCAGGCGGATCCAGCTGCGTCTCTGTAGCAAGCTGCAGGACAGTTAAAGCTACATAACCAGACCCAGTGTCAAGTAAAATAAAATCAGGTCTTCAACACAACTCATGAGTGCTCAGAGATCTGTTCTGCCTGAGGTCTTTATCCTGTTTCTGTGATAAAAGACCTTGACAAATGCAAGTTAAGGGAGAAAGGTTATTTTGGCTTGGAATTCAAGTCAATTATATAAATTATATATACTCAGTTATGGCAGGAAAATAACAGCAAGAGGGGCTCGAGGCAGTTGATCATATCACACACACAGTCAAAAAACAGCAATGGATGCTTTTGTTCAGCTCAGTTCCAGGACCCCAGGACCCCAGGACTCCAGCCCACAGAAGGTGGGTCTTCTACCTCAATTAACCTCATTAGGAAAACTCCTTATATGCATTCACAGGCGCTAACCTAACCAAGATACTCCCTCTTATTGCCTGGGTGCTTGGCTTCTGGGTTATTTCAAATGCTCTTGAGAATCAGTGTTAACCACCATACCTGCTTTTTCAAATTAATCCATACACTCTATCCCTAGCTCTGTTTTCTGACTACCATATCTGCCTAAATAACCCCAGTGGTTAATGCTGTGCCGGTTTCAGCTCCCCAGATAGTGACCGCTATACGCCTTGATTTTTTAACCAAAGCTCTTCTCTCCACACATGTAACCTGGTAGACCGTTTTCTTTTGTGTTGCTCTTATTGTTTTATATATTTATCAGCATTTTTTATGTTTGTCCAGATGATCTTTTATATTTACAACCAATTTTTTGTTTCCTGCTGTTCACAGGATCTAGCACCAAATAGAGTCAGTAAATATTAACTTCTTTTGGGAAGGGAGGGATATAAAGGGAAGATTTAGATAATCATTGAAGCTAGAAGTAAATTCTTATTTTTAAACAATTTAAGGATTAAAGCAAATGCATGTTACATCCAGTTAGAATCTTGTAGAGGAACTGGCTTATACAGGCACTGACCAGAATGGTTTTGGTGCAAGTAATACTGTGTCAAATGGCCATTAAAAATGCCATCAGAAATATATATTAAATATAGCATTTAATATATATTTAGTCATTGTATTATATGTTAAATATAAATATGCTAAATATTTTATATGAATATATTCATATGTAAGTATATAATAATGCAATTATTATTTTTTTAGAATTTCATCATGTATTTTTTAATGTATACATGCATTATTAAAATAACTCATGATGCTCGAACTAGAACAATTATATTTTGAAAATTAATTTTTAAAAAGTTTTTAAGCAGTAGAACCCACTTAAAAGAAACAGACATTTACTAAAATAGTATGGGGACTCAGGAGAGAGCAGAAATCATAATGCAATTATTTTGAGTAGCAAGTACATGCTTAGTAACTACTGCCCTTATTAGCAATGCAAGGCAGTGGACTAAGATGGCAACACTTCCACAACAGAAACTTTTGTAGATTAGCAGGCCAGAGGTAGTAAAGGTAAAATGAGAGGTAGAATATTAAAACCAGAAGAAAATTTTCCTACTGTGTCTTCCCCCAATTCAATGGCTCAGTTTATTAAACCAACAGCTATCAAATCACTTTGACTATGCCAGCCAGGGGCTGGAAAAGGCACCTGCATTTCATGAATTGATGAGCAATTGTTTTTAGTCCTGATTCTAAGTACCCTGTTGATTGCAGCAGTGTGATGGGGATGAAAAAGCACAAGGTTCAGAGCTAGAACACCTGGATCTCAGGCCCAGTGTCACCACTTACCTTGTTCATTAGACCTGGAGCAAGTCACTTAACCCCACGGAAGGTGATTTCGTTTGTGAAATGGTACCCTGCAGGATTCTTGCGTGAATCAAATAAGGTAATTACAGGAAATCTCTTAGAACTGGATGTAATACTGAAACGAACTCTTAGGTGATAGGCATTCAGCTTTGTCTCTGCAGTGCACATTGCACAAAGGGGGAGTATGCCTGGGTTGCAGATCTGGGCATACAAGAACAACATAGATGTGGGGTGATGCAGATATCATCATGATGTAGAAGAGAGTGGGAAGGGGACTCCTGCAGGTGCATCAGTGACACATTTGTGGTAAGAGATCCTATGTAATGCCTTTGAAAGGGAGGTGATACCCACTGTGTCTCATAAACTCTGCTCATTCCATGGACACTGGCTTGCCCAGCTCTCTTCTCCTCCTGCCTTTTTACCTTCCTCCTCATTGCCTTCATGCCTTTATCCTGGCCTCCTCTCCTTTGTTTGTGCTGCGACAGCAGACTGACAAATGAAAAATGTCACTTATGACTTAATGAGTGAGAAAATTGAATTCTGAAATAAAATATTCTGATTTATGAAACACACACACACACCTTGCTCAAAATATTTCCATAACCAATAATCAAACTATATCTGAAAGCCAGGTATAAGAAATATATGTGTTGATATATTTTGAAATTAGCATTTAGTATCTCTAGCCACAGTTTTATTGTAAGTAGTTTTAGGCTTGTTGGAATTAAGTACAGTAGTATAGAGAAACTTGGTAATGCAATGAACTGTATAAAATCATGTATTTTACTGTGTTTGATAGAATATTTTTGTGCAAAAGAAATTGGAGTTTTATATCTCTGCAATTTAATTATAATATAGTTTTATTTATAACTTATAGGGTTTTGTATCTTAGAAAATTAGAACATTACATTTTTGTTAATCAGAAATACAATTACAGAAAAATCTATCTAGTAAATATCTCAAGGACCACATAATAGATAAAACAATTACATGTATTTCTACAATATTTTAAGTTTTTGCAGAAGGCAACAGGATTATATATGACATTGAAAGTATTAGCTTGTTCCCATATTTGTGCTTGTACAATGAAGACATGTAAAGAAAATACATTTTGAAATTATTTCAGAGAAATTGAATTATAAGTAACTTTTTGTTAATAAAAATTTTTTAAAGTATCATATATGTATGTAGTACATTCTGGTTTACAACCCTACACTCTTTTCTCCTTGATCCCTCGCTATTCTGCTACCTCCCTTCCTTTAAAAGTATCATTCCCAGATTCGATTCGTGACTTTTTGTTTGATTATATGTTCCACATAAGTGTAACCAGAGCAGACGTTGGGACCATGGATTTGGAACCATCCATGAGAGCCTGGCAGGATCACCAGCAGATACACAATTAGGAACAATGACTCCCTATCCCAAAAATGGACAGTTGCCAGTAGTTCAGCTGTAGATAGCACCTTATGAACCCCTTCCTCATGTTCAGCCATTGCTCAAATGTGTGGGCCTGACTTGCTGATGCCCATATGTTGAAGTGAAACATACTTCCTATTTTTCCTCTAGCAGTTTTGGGAACATTTTGGCATATTTATTACTTTATATGCTATAGAAAATCTTAAAACTACAACTAGTTCTATGCCCTTTGAAATTCAAGACATCTACCACATTCTTCCTCTGATTTTCTATTAGGCATTTGATACCCAGTGAGATGTTTCACCTTCAATAACAAGAGGTATTTAATTAGCATCCAGGAGTGTATGATTGGACTCCCTGATGTGACATAGTTTCATATGAATTATTATAATGCAGTATACATTCTGGTGATGATGAAGTTATTCAGTAAAGTTCTATAATTATTAGAACTGTGTAGAATCTTCACTTTCCTCTCTAATTTTAGACGGTAGATTGTTTAAGTTTTACTTTTACAAGATGCCACATCTTTAAATCAACACCATGATGTATTGAACAAGAACCATCTCTCTAACAGTTCATCCTTCCTTTTTTCTCCCCCTCCCTCCTTCTCTCTATCTAACTTTTTCACATTTTCACATTCAAGGGTATGTGGAAAGGGGTGCTATGATCAAGGGGAGGAATGATAATCCTGAGAATAGATAATCAAGGTACAACTATGTGTACTCAGGATGATGCTCTGAGAAGGAGCCTCTAGAAATTACAAATTGGAAAAGGAAGTGCTTGTTATAATGGGGTTAACTTCTGAAGAGACCCATTTCATGTAACCATCAATAATATGATTCTCCTTTTAAAAAAATGTACTTACATTGTTTCCCTAAAAGTAGATCACTTCCCTTTGACTCTGTATTCTCCTTTCCCTTCCTCAAATCACACATTAATGGAGTTGAAGGGTAAGATGTTGCTTTTCTTTCCCTATATCAGAACATAAACAAGTTACCACATTTGATAGCAGCACAATTAAAATGCCAGTTAAATAACTGGCCTAAATAGCTCAAAGAAAATTTATCTGAATAGAAACTGAAGGGTCCAATATGAAAGAAAAAAAAAGAAAAAGAAAAAAATTAGAAGATTTAGAGCATTCCGTGTTCCAAATTTTCTATAGTGTACCTAGAGAAATGATTTAATGCTCTTAATGGTATTTATAGTAAAATGTTTTCCTAATGAGAGTTTCCTGGATGAAACACCTTCTTTCTCATAAAATGGGGTACGTCTTTATACCCAGTTTGCATCCTTTCCCTGGATATGTGATATGTAGTGGAGTGTCCCCTTCACTGCGTGAGTGTCCATCTCACTGCAGCCGAGTGTCCCCTTCACTGCAGCTGGTGTATCCTTGGGTTACCAGCCCAGAGGAGTATCCTTCAGACCATGTGTAAAGCTTGCCAAGCTTTTGCTTCAGTGTTTAACAGTGGGTTTCTGGGCTTTGACATCATCCTTCAACAAACTGTGTATCTGACAAAAACGCAGTGGCATGAACCACCTAACTTTGAATGAAAAGCCAGGCCAGTGTCAGGATGACAGGCTCTCTCCGTTGTCTGCACATGTTCTTTTTGCCTCCGCTAGCTGTGACAACTTTGGAGGGTACCTTTTTCATGACTTCCTCCTTGTGAATACCCCTGAAGCTAAAATGTTGTGCTCATGTTTGGGAGCTGTAAAGTTCCAGTGTGTTCCCCACCAGCGTTTGTCCTTTAAATAGATCATTAGGTAAAATACATATTATTGGTATTATGTCACAGGTAAGACCAGCTGAAGTTTTATAAACATGAGTTCTTTAGTAGCAATATAAAGTTAGGAGTTAAATCTAAAACACTGAAAGATATTTTTACATGGTTAGATTATGTAAAGTAAAATCCAAACTTCAGTGTGGATGAGTCTCAATCCATGATATAATTCAGGTTGGTAATATCACAGAAAGTGTAGCATCTGTTTTACAAAAAGAATGTTGGAAAATCCTCAAATAAACTAAAATCACCTAGAAAAATGATAACTTTTCTATTTTGGCTCACTTATGCTAGGGTTGATTATATGGCAAGATTCTGAGTTTGTGGGTTTGTGTGAATTTGCGCATAAATGTGTGTGTGTGTGTTTATATTCATTTACATGCTTGTGTGGGAACATAATAGCAGTTATTTTCCAATGTTGATTCTTTAAAGCCATTCTCTACACTCTCTAGCAGCTAAGAAAGAGTGCTTGTAAAACTCTCTGGAGGCTACTAACATAGCTGTGGGGGGGTGGGGGGTGGGGGGGTAGGAAGAAGAGAAATCAGGATGATTATACAAAATTTATATGCTGCAGAATTATGATGGTCCCAGCTGCTTTCATTTTCTTTAAAGACTAATGCTTTCTCAAATGAAGGGGATTAAGTGTCTCTAAGAACGAGAACCAATATATTGACAGCATCTGGTATGAAGAATTATTATTAAAGATAAGGGATCAGACCAGAGGAAAAGGATAGAGCTGGAGAATCTAATAATTAAATTTGTTTAAACACACCTGAAAAATATAGGGCTTTCCCCATTTAAATTTACCTTTGAAAACCTCAGTGGAGAAGGGCTTCTGGGACAGCTGGCTACCTTCCTGGACAAAGGTCTAGAAATGAGTTTTGAAACAATGTATCCCGGAACTTAGTGTAGTTTAGATCTTTGTTTAAAGCACGCTTCTGAGGAAGGAGGTGCTCTAGGCAGCCACATGGCATCCTGCTTGGAGATAGTTCACTGGTGGATTCTGCGGTAGGGGTCCAGAACAGTTCTTCACAGACAAGCCATGTTCTCAGTAAGGGCTGTTCTCCAGGAATGAAAGCAGGTCCTTGGACTGTGCTGCTTGGTGTTTTCTCTGACTGCAGAAGGCTGAGAACTATGGGTATCAAACTTAAATCCCTCCCTCCATCACCTGGAGGGAGGGTTTATTGGCAATGTCTGCTTCTGTGTGTTTGAGTAGAGTTTGAGGCTGCACATTTCTGACTAGGCATCATGCAATACTTCTGCTGGCAGTGGTCCTGGGCCCGCTCTTTCAAAATCATTGCACTGCTACAACTTTGCAGAGATTTGCTGTGGCAAAAGTTAAGCAGTAAGCTTCCAGCTCAATAGATCTGTAGACAACCTTCCATTAATGATGAGATATTGTTCCCGGCCTTCACTTTCAAATGTTTATTGAGCTCCATGCTGAAGGTATGGTTTGCATACACTACAAAATCATGGGTACAGAATTCAGTTTTCTTAAATTAACTTGCTCAGTTTTTAAAACCCAGCCCGGGATTGTTTCTGAGTATCAGTCAGAAGCTTTGACTCTGCCCCATGATGTAATGCTATACTTGTTTGCAAAGTGCTATTTTTCTTCCTTTGTAATTCATATATGGTATTCTGAAGGAATTTTATAAATTCCTTATATTTTTACAAAGGATATTTGATTTTTAAGTTGTTTTCTGACATGTCAGCCTCCACTTTGTGTTGCAGTAGCTCTTTTAATCACAACTTTGTGGATGTGCAGTGGCAGGCAAGTAAAAGACAGTAGAGGGCCTGGAGTTATGTCAGCTGCCTTTTAGGAACTCACGGGGTAGGAACAGAACTGTTGGTGACTGGGAAGATGCAGTGACCCATGGCAGGTGCTCAGGAGAGAGCGTGTGATCATTCTTCATTGCAAATGAGCCTTTCCCAGACAAACCCTCTCTGCACATGCACTTAATTGCAAGTATTGAGCAATTGTGTACACATTTCTGCATAAAAGTCATGTAACATTTTTAGAGTAATGAAGTAATCTTAGTAATGTAAGTGAATCTCAGGTAGGGAAAAAAAGAGAAAAAAACATTTGATAGGCTTCTTAGGAGCCATGGATTATAGCCATTTAAGGTCAATTAGTTTAAAGTAAAAATATGTTAAATTTAATTTTTAATGCATTTTAATTCACAAATAAATGCAACTTTATGAAATAAGAAGTAGTTTCAGCAACATGTCATTTCAATTAGGTGTGCTATTGTACTAAATTCAAGGAAGAACTATGAAGTTAACCGTGAGCGAGAGTGACAGGGCTGTGCTACACACTGTATACTTTACAACATTGTATATTTTACATGCATAGTTCTCCATGGTGACAGGGGCCAGCAAATTGTTAAAGAAGTGTGCAGTTATCTCGATGATGTATGAACCTGCTCACTTGGTGTTAACCAACCTCTTAATTCTCTTTTATGTCACACATACAAAATTCTAAGGCATTTGTTTCCAGTAAAATGTTGAACAACTGGTAAATTTCATTTGATTTGAAAATATATTAACAACCTACATTACTGGCTTAACCCCTATGTATTTTCTGAAATATGATATATGATTTTACTAAAGTTTGGCCCCTATGGCTTCTTCTCTCACGCTAGGCCATGTTTCTAGGTATAGGGGTTTCATGTCTCTTCCTTCCATCTCCCAGTAGGTCACTGTATCTAGCTCTTCACGTTGTTCTCAGGTACTAAGCTCAGCTTCTGTCAGGCTTACATGGACAGTGGCACCACCCACTGAAGCATCCCTGTGCCTAGGACTGAGACAAATCCTTTCTGTTATGGCAGGTTAAGAAGCAGATGTGCTTAGCAACAAAGAAAAATAGGCTATAGAATTGAAAGAGTATGAGGAGGGGTATGTGGGAAGTTTGAAGGAAGGAAAAGATGATCTAATTATATGACAATATTAAAAAAATGAAAAGTCGCCAGGCGTGCTGGCGCATGCCTTTAATCCCAGCACTCAAGAGGCAGAGGCAGGCAGATTTCTGAGTTTGAGGCCAGCTTGGTCTACAGAATGAGTTCCAGGACAGCCAGGGCTATACAGAGAAACCCTGTCTTGAAAAACCGAAAGAAAGAAAGAAAGAAAGAAAGAAAGAAAGAAAGAAAGAAAGAAAGAAAGAAAGAATAACTTTTGATCCTGTACTCAAATGCTATGTATCTATTTAAAGAAATGGACATTACAAAGTATAATAGGTAAAAGAAAAAAAGATTCATTGCTGGTAATTCCTACAGACAGATCATATTCTACTCCCTGTCTTCCAGTGTGTGGTTATATTTGGAAACAGGAGGCAACTGAGGTAAAGCAAAGTCATAAGAGTGGGGCCCTGGTAAGATGGGGTTAGTGGCCTTGTCATCAGCGTTGCTAGCGATCTGCCTTTCTCTTCTGCATGTACCTTCCCTGTCCATGTCCCTACCCACACAGGCACCAAGAGTATTAAATCGGCAGCAGAAAAGAGACAAGATGTTCACAGTGCAGTGACAGCTGACTACACGCCAGCCAGCCAGGGTGGAATCTAGATCTCAGACTTCCAGCCTCTGTGATAAAGTAAATATCTGTTCTTTGGGCCATCAAGTCCATGAGAGTTTTCATGGCAGCCTGAGCTAAGGCAAACATTAAAATGTTTAATATTTTATGGCAGTCATATTTTAGAGTATAAGACAGTAGTTAAAAACGGCACTAAGGCTTTATGTATGGGCATTATTTCTTAGCCATTTCCATCTATGTCCCTTTGGGTGAATGCATTTTCTCTTTGTTGATAGGAAATAATTCTTGCACCACTGATTCTGGTGACCTGAAGTATGTTTGGTTTTCTTAAGCACAGAGCATGTGCCTAGGCCAGCTTCCTTCCCTTCTGGTCTTGTTGCTTCAGGAGAATAAAGTATAGGGCCTTACATTCTGAGATCAGTTCTATTGTACATAATAGTCATACTTTAAGGGTGTCGTTTTTATTATGGAGCCCCTACCAGAAAGATTAAGAAATACAACATCATACCATGACTGTGTCTCTATATTATATATCGCTTATATATGTTTATTTTTTGAGGGGAATTTTCAGTATCTTTTTCCTTTTCCTTTTCTTTCTTTCTTTTTTTTTCCTTTAATTTGCCTTTTTGCTTAAAAGTGTGTTTAATTCAATCATGTTGATAAGTGTACCTGTTGATCAACTATTCTCACTATTATCTACAGTGGTCTCCAATTTGACAGAAATCCACTGTGTGAAGTGTTTCAGTTATACATCACTATATATCAAACATTCACTGTTGGTGCAAAATTAAAAGTTGAAAGGGAATCCTTTAAAAACAGCCAGGTAGTTTAGCATGCATAACTTGAGAAGTTTGAAACAATGAGTATTCTATGATAAGTCTATTTCACCTCTGTATTTAGAGGGTTGTTATAGCAGATACCAGGTTTTAAGTAGATAACTAAAACCTGGCACATAAAAAAAAAAAGGGTAATTCCATTGTTTATTGTCTTCCAAGACATCACCTTTGCCCTCTCAGTCCCAGGGTAGGTGTGCTCTTCTCTTCCTTTTCCTCCTAGGGTCTTACTAGACCATGTATACATGGCATCTTTGTCTTTAATTTGTGTTTAAGGTTGGTTAGGTATGAAATTCATTTTGTGATTATGCAGGAACACTTACTGTAATTTAAATTAAATTTGTTTCACCATTCTAACTGGCACATCGAATAGATACAAATCTATCATTTATGATTTTTAATCATATATTTTTTTCTGACCTGTAACTCTGAGTTCATCTGAACTATTATTTAAAATATAGTTTTACTTCATTATTTTTTTCAGTAGTGTGTAAAATATAGTTGACCTACTTATTTTATTTTTAAGTTCTGTTATTTTCATTGATCTCCTTAAGGCATACCTGGTCATATGTATTCATTCTTATATATCATTTTTCAACCTTTTCTTTCTTTTCTGGTCCAGTCACTGCTTGGTTGCTGTGAAGAGACACTGTGACCAAGGCAACTCATAAAGGAAAGCATTTATCTGGGTGCTGGCTTATAGTTTCAGAAGCTTAGTCCACCATCGTCATAACGGGGAGCATGGCTGAACATAGGCAGGCACAGTGCTGGAGAAGTAGCTGAGAGCCAGATCTAGATCCAGAGAGACAGAGGGTCTGACTGGCCTTATGAGCGCTCAGTCTCATGCCTAGTGACACACCTTCTCCAGTAAGGCCACACCTCCTAATCCTTTCCAATTGTTCACCAACTGGGGACCATGCACTCAATATAGGAGCCTATGGAGTCAGCCTTATTCAAACCACCACATTTTCTTTTAAAATTTAATTTGTGTATGAGTGTTTCTCATACATGTCTGTGCATCATTGGAGGTCAGTAGAGGACATCAGAGACCCGTATATTTCTATAAAAACACAAAACCAGCTGATTTTACAATCTCTTCTCTAAAATTGCAAATTCTTTTAAGATTTGTTCCTGCACTGTTCTTTCTTGGGCCCAGTACCTTCTGAGGTTTATTGTTTTGTTTTCAAATTCATGATTTTAAATCTCTCTGTGTTCTTATGTTGCAGAAATTAAGGAATAATTAATATATATGGTCCCCATCTTCCCACACTGCCAGCCCTTGCTAACACCAGATATTCAGGTGTACTGTTTGGCTTCTCTTGTTGTAGTGCTTTAATTTCTTACACTGTTGCTCACAGAGTATGGGTATCTGTTATGTCTTTCTAGCTGTCTACTACAAATTTATAATTATACTCTTTACCTTTAGTATGCTATAGAGGTTATGCCTTTTCTTTCACACTCATTCTAGGTGGATAATGTCAAGATTACTAAATTTTGTTAGGTAGTCTCAGAGTAAAAGCTGGCCAGCAAGTGCTAACTCTCTGGCCCCTCTTCTACTTTGATTTCGGATTTGACTCGTGACTTGTGACTCGTGACTTTATTCTTTAATGGAACTGTTGTCAGGCCTTTTGAGTCCCTCACTGAGCACTGCTTTGATCGAGACAGAAGCCAAAGCTTGCAGCTCATCATTAACAATTCTTAAAATCCATTTCTAAGGTTCTTTTCAAAGTCCTTGGTGAGATTCTCCGCTGTTTTGTAATTGATCACATGATTGTATCGTGTAAGTGCTTTGATTTAGAAGTTGTTGCTATATGAATATGACTTTATGAGAATTCCTGCAACACATAATTTTAAGGAGGAGGGTGTCAGAAATACAAAACTATTGGTGATTGGAAAAAGACATTCACTGAGATTTAAGAGTCAAATTAGGGGTCTATTAACCTTGACAGAATAATTAGAATGCTGTCATTTTCAAGCAGATGGAAAAATGAATGCTCCATAGGACAACCAGGACACTCAGGATCTCCAGAGAACTGCAATTACTTTTAATTCATAAATTACTGTATGTATATTCTTCACAACTAGATACTCTTGGTAAATATGTTTGTAATCAGGGCTTCTGAAGGCAACGCTGTGCCTTGCTGTTTCAGCATGTGCCTGGGCCTAATGACCTTCTTGCAACCTTTTAAATGAGTGTAGTTGCAATGCTGAATTTTAACTAGTATGAGATGCATCTTGCATCCAGGCAATAGTGAAGTCCTGGTGTCTCCGCAATATAACTTCTGAACCTTTTTATGAAATTTAAATGTTAGTGTAGTGTCATCATCTTCAAGCACCAACTTCCAGCACATTAAATTTTTTACAGCCATCTGATTAATGGAAGGTTCATGACATACTGCTTATCATTGTAGGTATGGAAAAAAGAAAATATTTTTAAAAACAATCCCATCTTTTTAAAAAAAGTTCCAATAGTATATATTTATTTATGGGTAGAAGTTGAGCTTAATTATCACACAAAGACTTCTATTTCAGCTGATTAAATTAGTCATAAACACTGAGAGTAAAATAAATATATATACAGTTAGTTCTTTATAGAAAGGTAAGGAAATGTTTAATGTTTTGGAAGAAATACTAGTTTTGCATAAGAGAGAAAGAGAAAATAGTACCTCATAAATGAAGTATAAGGAAACCATCTTCCAGACGTTAATTACCTTCGAGTAAGGTATATGCGTATACACCTACGAATGGCCTTTGCAATGAGATGTGTGTACATATACCTGTGAATGACCTTCTCTGTAACCAGATATTGCACATATATCTATGGATGGCCATGGATATTGATAATGCTCTTGCGTTGCTCTGTGTCTGTCCTGATCTCACATGACAGTCAGTCTTTTCAAACAACGTGTTTGATTTACCCTGGCAAAAGCTCATTATTTGGTGTTTGTGACTTGACACTTGAAGCATAACTTTCATTTTGTCTTCATTTTGCTTCACGAAAAACACTATGTGATATGATATTTACTAGTATGATATTCTGTATTTGTTTTTTGCTTATCTTTTACTGATTTTCCTATTGTAAGTAAATTTTCCTAAAGATCTGTTGAATTTATTTTTTTTTAGCTGTTTTTTGAGACTTTCATATATGAGTAATTTATTTCTGTCATTTCTATCCCACATTCTTCCCTTCTTTGACTGTGCCCTCCTGCCCTTTTCAACTTCATGGTCTCTTTCTTAAATTGCTATTATTGCTGCACATACACACAGGACACATACATGTATATATACATGTACATACATTCATATGTATCATTATGAACACATTTGCTGTTGCTTGCATGTATATGCATTCAGGGAGGACCACTTGGAATTAGGTAACCATTCTTCCAGTAGAAAGGGAATGATTGAAGTCATGGAGTCACAATGATATTTTGCAGAACATAAGCCTTTCTGTGACAGCTGAGAGTTTCTACTTATTGTAATTGGGATCTATAGGTTTTGAGGCATGAACCTAGGTGAACTTTCATTAGTCAGAGTGTGTATGTAAGTGCATATTAATGGGCTGGGATTAAAGGAAGCCAGTGGCCTACCTCTACCGATCTGCCATCAGTACGATTGCTGATGCATGAGTGTTGTGTCACGAGCTCAAGGCATTCGGTGCACTGTATTGCATCTTTGCTTCATTGGGCAGAGACAGGGTTTGTTTTCAGAATATCTGATGCCTACGCAGAGCTGCTACCTTTTCATGCTTTATCAAACAATTCAAGCATGGAATACTGAATTCAGGGCTACAGGACTGCCTATAGTTTGCCTGCTTCCCAAGCCAGGGCAGGGGCTTTGATAATGTATCTTTTATGTTTTTACATAATATCTTATAGTGTTCCACACATGGTATATGCTGTCTTCTTATTGGTGGCTTGGTTATTATGACTGTTGCACAAATTGCACTGAGTGCTGTACAAGGAATCACATTGTTTCCATCTGGTGAATTAGGAGACAGCAGTGCAGAAGTTCTCCTGTAAAAATAATTGTGTGGGGGAGGGGCTCTACACCCCCTTTATTTTCAAATAATTTCTGGGTATTTCTATACATGCTCTAGTTCATTTTAGCTCCGGAATAAAGACCTGGTATTTTTATTAACAGGCTGCAAGCCTAAGCTGGGAAGGTTCTGAGCTATTCTATCCTAACTAGGCTGAGAATACCAGACAAATGCCCCATTACTTGCAGATGATCTGGTCTTGCCCTGGCTTGCTCTGGTCCATGTGTGTCCTCAAGTCGGCTCTCTCAACATAACCACATGGCGTATCCTCCTGGTCTCTCCATGTGGTTTCTCTACCTTCTCTCTTGTGGTCTTTCTCTACTTCTGGGACCCCCCCCCCCAACCCCCACTGGATGCGGATGTCCCGCCTCCTCTGTCATCTCCTGCCCAGCTCTTTAGTAACCAATCAGAGATGATGGAAAACAACTTTTACAAAACATTGAGACCAGAGATGTTTGTGTATGCTGTCTTCAGGGCTGCAATTTCGAGGTTTGGGCATATATTCAGCATCTGAATATACAGTGCAAAATCATCTCCCAACATACTCCTTATTTTCTGACTTCTGAACCAAAGAATTTAAAGTGGGCTTGTGTCTAGTTACTTATTTAAACTTACTTTAGTAACTTTACTTAGGAATTAATCTTCTTAGAGCAGGGAGAATGTTCCTAAAGTCAGAGAAAAATGTCTTAAGATGAATCCTTACAAGGATTAGGTTAGCAGTTAGTTGTCTACAAACTAGTATAAAGCCTAGTGATATGTCCTACTTCATAAAGTGTATAATTATTCACTTTTACCAAGGAATTCACTTATTACAAGGAAATTTCTTTCTTTCTTTTTTTAACATCACAGGCTGCCATATTGTTCAATATATGTGGTCATTATAGTCAATAGAAAGACCAGAAAAACAGGGTCATAGCATATGAGACACACTCTCTCTCTCTCCCTCTATCCCTCTCTCCCTCTCTCCCTCTCTCCCTCTCTCCCTCTCGTTCTATCTCAGTGATTTTAGGTGATAAAACAGTTTAAGTATGACATCATTAAAGTCACAGTGAAATCACACTAAGAGAGCAGCTAGAATCTAAAATGGTAGTGTTTCAGTGGCAATCCTTTAATATATTCAGAATCCCTTTATTTCTTTTCAATTTCTTTCTGGTTTTCTTGGCAAAAGTTTTTTTTTATTTCTTTTTTTCTAATTTTTAATATTTTTATTACATATTTTCCTCAATTACATTTCCAATGCTATCCCAAAAGCCCCCATAGCGCCCCCCACTTCCCTACCCACCCATTCCCATTCTTTTGGCCCTGGCATTCCCCTATATTGGGGCATATAAAGTTTGCAAGTCCAATGGGCCTCTCTTTCCAGTGATGGCCGACTAGGCCATCTTTCGATACATATGCAGCTAGAGACAAGAGCTCCGGGGTTCTGGTTAGTACATCATGTTGTTCCAACAATAGGGTTGCAAATCCCTTTAGCTCCTTGGGTACTTTCTCTAGCTTCTCCATTGGGAGCCCTGTGATACATCCAATAGCTGACTGTGAACATCCACTCCTGTGTTTGCTAGGCCCCGGCATCGTCTCACAAGAGACAGCTATATTTGGGTCCTTTCAGCAAAATCTTGCTAGTGTATGCAATGGTGTCAGCGTTTAGAAGCTGATTATGGAATGGATCCCTGGATACGGCAGTCTCTAAATGGTTCATCCTTTCATCACAGCTACGAACTTTGTCTCTGTAACTCCTTCCCTGGGTGTTTTGTTCCCAATTCTAAGAAGGGGCACAGTGTCCACACTTTGGTCTTCATTCTTCTTGAGTTTCATGCGTTTAGCAAATTGTATCTTATATCTTGGGTATCCTAAGTTTTGGGCTAATATCCACTTATCAGTGAATACATATTGTGTGAGTTCTTTTGTGATTGTGTTACTTCACTCAAGATGATGCCCTCCAGGTCCATCCATTTGGCTAGGAATTTCATAAATTCATTCTTTTTAATAGCTGAGTAGTACTCCATTGTGTAAATGTACCATAATTTCTGTATCCATTCCTCTGTTGAGGGACATCTGGGTTCTTTCCAGCTTCTGGCTATTATAAATAGGGCTGCTATGAACATAGTGGAGCATGTGTCCTTTTTACCTGTTGGGACATCTTCTGGATATATGCCCAGGAGAGGTATTGCTGGATCCTCCGGTAGTACTATGTCTAATTTTCTGAGGAACCGCCAGACTGATTTCCAGAGTGGTTGTACAAGCTTGCAATCCCACCAACAATGGAGGAGTGTTCCTCTTTCTCCACATCCTCGCCAGCATCTGCTGTCACCTGAATTTTTGATCTTAGCCATTCTGACTGGTGTGAGGTGGAATCTCAGGGTTGTTTTGATTTGCATTTCCCTGATGATTAAGGATGTTGAACATTTTTTCAGGTGCTTCTCTGCCATTCGGTATTCCTCAGGTGAGAATTCTTTGTTCAGTTCTGAGCCCCATTTTTTAATGGGGTTATTTGACTTTCTGGAGTCCACCTTCTTGAGTTCTTTATATATATTGGATATTAGTCCCTTATCTGATTTAGGATAGGTGAAGATCCTTTCCCAATCTGTTGGTGGTTTTTTTGTCTTATTGATGGTGTCTTTAGCCTTGCAGAAGCTTTGCAGTTTCATGAGGTCCCACTTGTCAATTCTCGATCTTACAGCACAAGCCATTACTCTTCTATTCAGGAATTTTTCCCCTGTGCCCATATCTTCAAGGCTTTTCCCCACTTTCTCCTCTATAAGTTTCAGTGTCTCTGGTTTTATGTGTAGTTCCTTGATCCACTTAGACTTGACCTTAGTACAAGGAGATAGGAATGGATCGATTCGCATTCTTCTACATGTTAACAACCAGTTGTGCCAGCACCATTTGTTGAAAATGCTGTCTTTCTTCCACTGGATGTTTTTACTCCCTTGTCGAAGATCAAGTGACCGTAGGTGTGTGGGTTCAGTTCTGGGTCTTCAATTCTATTCCATTGGTCTATTTGTCTGTCACTATACCAGTACCATGCAGTTTTTATCACAATTGCTCTGTAGTAAAGCTTTAGGTCCGGCATGGTGATTCCACCAGAGGTTCTTTTATCCTTGAGAAGAGTTTTTGCTATCCTAGGTTTTTTGTTATTCCAGATGAATTTGTAGATTGCACTTTCTGCCTCCCCAACCAAAGCAGTCTCAGGTCCCGCGTGATTGGACTGGAGCAGAAGCTGTGTTCCATTCACCAGCAGTCTCAAAATCCTGTGGCGGGGGTCGTGGGTAGCTGGCGGGTGTCAGCCGACCCTGAGCTCTAGCTACCCCGGTGCTGGTCCGGCCAGAAGAGGCCTCGGCAAAAGTTTTATAAATGTTTGAGGTTGGTAGATGATTGCTCTGCTTTAATTTCCTTGGACTGTGGTGATGCTTTTGACACTTATTTTTTCAAATCATATGAAATATTATATATGTCTTTGTAAGTATCCATCCAGACCTATGTGAATATATGTGACTATGCATATAAATGTCTTGTTAAAGGTTGCTCCAACTTACCAGATTGGTAAATAAAGGAGATATCTTTACAGTAAAGCATATGGTGTAAATTAAATGCTCTTTGTCCAATATTTGAGTTTCATATTAAGAGAGAATTATCATGACTGCTTCCAAATATATATGGAGAGAATATGATCAGATGCCAAAACTGAAATTAATATTTAAATATTGAATAGGATTCACATCCACAGCAGGATGCTTTAAGGAATGGAATGTGTTGAAGCACCCAGAGTATTTGCTAAGAGGCTGAGGCACCATGCCTGTGACTCAGTCTTCACAGGCCCAAGTCAGGCCCTGATGTCAGACAGAGATGACATCATATGCCCTAGCCCACTGTTGCAAAGCCTTCTCTACTTCTGCTTTGAATTCTGATGGGCTTGCCATTGGGAGGTTTCATACCTCAGCTAAAATTTCTTTTATCAAGATAAATTATGGGCAGTGCTCACTACTCAGTGTCACTAAGAAGATACACAATCTAAGGAGTCCTAGCACTGTCTGACTTTTTCCTTAGTCATACGAGCAGGATCTATGTTATTTTATCCTGTGTCCTGTCCTGTCTGCTAGTCCTCATTGTTAACAGATATTCAAAGTCAGATTCACTTCATTATCATACTGTACTAGAATTTGCCATCAAAACTTTTTGCTTTCTGCTCTTTGGCACTGTTCTCTGTTTTTATATCTAGAATGTTTTACCCATCGTTATCCTCATGGGTATCAAATCACTCACATAATTTCCTTGAATATCACTTTGTGCTAAGTGTGACTTGACAAATATATTTGGATACTATAAAGAGTCTGTGAGGATTACTATAGATTTGGCAATGTCTAGTTGGAGATTACAGTACCATGTCAAACCTCCATAACAACAAAACTAGTAAAAAGATTTGGAATTAAAACAGAGACCATCTCCACCCTAGGGAGTTAGAAAAGCCCTGTTGGATGTCATAATCTGGGCTAAGTGTTCAGTAACTGTGTAGTGCTGGCCAGATGGAGCCTGGTGTGTGAAAGCAGAGACGTGATGGCAGGCAGGGTCAGACATTCATGGCCAAGGGCTCTGCAAGCTGCAGGAATCATTTGGTCTCCATTCAGTTCTCCACTTGTACTGCATGGGGATAAATCTGACTTAAGGAAGCTGGCAATGAGAGCCCTACTGGAATGCTTTCATACACAAGCTCAGCCACAAAAGGACATGCTGACAACCATAACAAATAACCGAATGAGTGATGAATGAACTCTGCTGAGAAGCAAAGAAATAAAAACAGTTTGAGGATATGTCCAATCATATTGTTTTTCATAACTGGGAACTGAGTACTTTTTATTCATGACGCATGGTGCTGGATGCTAAGGGAGACAGTACTCCTCAGTCTAAGAAGAAAATTGCATGTTAATGAGCTCTTACACAAGTAAACGTGACTGCAAGGCTTAGAAAATGAAATGTAGAGAAAGTATAGGGTGCCGAGGAGTTGGATGGAGCAGTTTTAATTAAGTACAAGTGGAGAGCCAGTTAGCACTTTCAAGGAAGAGAAACTCTACTGAGCCTGAGAACAGAGCACATGGTAGAACCTTCTCAGGAGTGAGATGTGAAGATGCTGAAATGGAATAGAGCTAAGCTTCAAAGACCCCAAGAAAACAAGAATGAGGAATAGGAAGGACAGAACACTTGATACACAAGGAGGGTCCAAGGATGGTGGAAGGTGTTTGGAGGGTTTAGTCAATTGAAGAGAAAATTGGAAGATGTGAGGAAGCATCTTGTGACTGTTTTCTGTGTTTTTGTAGAACTAACACAGGTCATTAGGAGCCTGGGAACTCCAGTTCTCCTTACTTCAGTGCCTTCAGGAGATGCAAGTAGAGTGACTGCACTGTTTTCTTTTCTTTTTCATTTTTTAAAGATGTATTTATTTATTATTAGATATTTTCTTTATTTACATTTCAAATGTTATCCCTTTTCCTAGTTTCCCCTCTGAAAATCTCCTATCCTCTCCCATCCTCCCCCTGCTCACCAGCCCACCCACTCCCTCCTCCATTCCTCTATACTGCGGCATAGAACCTTCACAGGACCAAGGGCCTCTCCTCCCATTGATGACTGACAAGGCCATCCTTTGCTACATATGCAGCTAGAGCCATGAGTCCCACCATGTGTTTTCTTTGATTGGTGGTTTAGTCCCAGGGAACTCTGGGGGTACTGGTTAGTTTATATTGTTCCTCCTATGGAGCTGCAAACCCCTTGGGCTCCTTTGGTACCTTCTCTAGCTCCTTCATTGGGAACCCTGTGCTCCGTCCAATGGATGACTGTGAGTATCCACTTCTGTATTAGTCAGGCACTGGCAGAGCCTCTCAGGGGACAGCTATACCAGGCTCCTGTCAGCAATCTCTTGTTGGCATCCACAATAGTGTCTGTTTTTAGTGGTTGTTTATGGGATGGATCCCCTAGTGGGGCAGTCTCTGGATAGTCATTCCTTCAGTCTCTGCTCTGAACTATGTCTCTGTAACTCTGTCCATGGGTATTTTGTTCCCCCTTCTAAGAAGGAATAAAGTATCCACACTTTACTCTTCCTTCTTCTTAAGTTTCATGTGTTTTGCAAATTATATCTTGGGTATTCTAAGTTTCTGGGCTAATATCCTCCACTTATCACTGAGTGCATATCATATGTGTTCTTTTGTGTTTGGGTCACCTCACTCAGGATGATACCCTCCAGATCCATCCATTTGCCTAAGAATTTCATAAATTCATTGTTTTTAATAGCTGGGTAGTACTCCATTGTGTAAATGTACCGCATTTTCTGTATCCATTCTTCTGTTAAGGACATCTGGGTTCTTTCCAGCTTCTGGCTATTATAAATAAGGCTGCTATGAACATAGTGGAGCATATGTTCTTATTACATGTTAGAGCATCTTCTGGGTATATGCCCAGGAGAGGTATTGCTTGATCTTCCGAGAGTACTATGTCCAACTTTCTGAGGAATCACCAAACTGATTTCCAGAGTGGTTGTAGTAGCTTGCAATCCCACCAGCAATGGAGAAGTGTTCCTCTTTCACCACATCCTCGCCAGCATCTGCTGTCACCTTAGTTTTGGATCTTAGCCATTCTGACTGGTGTGAGGTGGAATCTCAGGGTTGTTTTGATTTGCATTTTCCTGATGAGTAAGGATGTTGAACATTTTTTTAGGTGCTTTTCAGCCATTTGGTATTCCTCAGTTGAGAATTCTTTGTTTAGCTCTGTACCCCATTTTAAATAGGGTTATTTGGTTTTCTGGAGTTTTATATATATTAGATATTAGGATGAAACTGTTTTCTATACTGAGAGGACAAATTAGAAGAACTCATCACTTTTCCTTTCTGGATATGGTGTCACAAAGCTTTAATCCCAACACTGTTGAAGCAGAGACTGACAGATCTCTATGAAGTTCCCGATAGCCAAGGCTACACAATAAGATCTTGTCTCAGAACAAGAATGACAGATCCAGGATTCATGACAACCTTTTCTGAAGTGAGGACATGATCAGGAAGCAGCACATTGTAGACGATCTGGAAGACATCAATAACAAAACAGCCATGTGTGCCTCTCAGCTAGGATCATGGAGGGCTGTCCTGATGATGATGGGCTGAGGGATTTATATAGCAAGTCTAGTTTGTTCTAAACGACCCATTTGTCCCTGCTTCTTCAGAAATAGTCTTTCTTTCTACTGGAAATGGAGGGGTCTCCTTGAGTTGGGTCTTGTGACACAAATCAGAGTAGATGTGGTGCCAAAAGCTGACCATGGCTTCCTTGCTTCTCTGTTCCCAAATATCATGATATTGCACTAAGCAGGGATGCATGTGAATCCCATAGAATCTCAGCTTCAGTAGCAGGGCATTCGCCAGAAGTTCCTACTTGCCTGAGAGAATGATTGGTTGTGGAGTCATTGCAAACTTGGATTTGTCTTAATGACTTTGGTCATCAGAGTGCTTCTGTGTATACAGCCACCAACTTCTCATATTCTAAATGAATTCAATAAATTTAGATTAATATAAGTTAGTCACTCATTTACCAGATTTTCAATTATATCACAGTCATCTCTTTATTATATAGTAAAATCTCTTTCAGGCCCAAGTATCCAAATATATCATGTCTGTTTAAAACACATTTGTTTATTACTTCAATTAGAATTATTAAGCAGTTTTTTTATGGTTCAGAACATTTATTGCTTTTAGCTGTCACAAAATCACGCATTGTTCTCATCTTAGCAGTATTCACATGACTTCGTCTCCATATTTCAACCAAAAATTTTTTTTTTGGAAAGAGGGTCTCTAGTATTTATTCCATACTGGCCACAAAATTATGTTGGAAAGCCCATGCAGCTTCAAACCAACACAAGGGCAACCAGCAATTAAGGAGTGCTGGGAGTGGGAGAACTAGTCTTCCCCAGAGAAACACAGCAGCTGCTTACCTAACACCAGTCGGGCAGCCCTGGAAGCTACATGGAAGTATCATTATACAGATTGAGTAGGTTGTGTTTATGTATTGAGGAATATATGTATATGTGTGTGTATGTGTGTGTGTGACAACATTAATGACAATGGCCATGAATTTGAAGAGCAAAGCAGCATGTATGAGAGGGTTTGGAGGGATGGAAGGGGAGAGACTATGTAATTATAATCTCAAAATATAAAAAAAAAAAATTTTAAAAAGAAAGCGGAAATGTTCAAAACAAGCCACTTTGTTTATTATATGTTTTCTTCTTGTGTAGCATTGATCAAAAGAAATTCTTACCATTAAAAGATAGAGATTAGGGGCTGGTGAGATGGCTCAGTGGTTAAGAGTGCCGACTGCTCTTCCAAAGGTCCCGAGTTCAAACCCCAGCAACCACATGGTGGCTCACAACCATCCGTAACGAGATCTGATGCCCTCTTCTGTAGTGTCTGAAGACAGCTACATTGTACTTACATAAATAAATAAATGAATCTAAAAAAAAAAAGATAGAGATTAAAATTAGTAAAATATAGTAGTATAGGAATTTGCACAGTTGAAGGAAAATAATAAAGTAGGAAACTACAAGCAATATATATATATAATATATTGTATTATATATAATATATTGTATTATATATATACGGTTATAGACATATAAAAACATGTCAGTGCAATAAACTTAATCATAGTTTAGTGTAAAATGACCTTGGTAGATTATTTTCTTTGGTTGGCCTGGAATTTGCTATATAGACCAGGCTGAATTTGACTACACAGAGATTTACTTCACTCTGCCTCCTGAGTGCTGAGATAAATGACTGTGCCTGGTTTCATGATTGAGGCATTGTTCTTAATTTTTATTTTGATATATTTGGATATTTCATACATGGGCATTAATACATTTAGATATTCATAGCATTTCTCTTTCTCTACATTGCTTCTAACTCAGTTGTTTTCAACCTGTGGGCCATGACCCCATAGGGGTCACATATCACGTATTTATGATTCATAACAGTTGCAAAATAAGAGTTTTGAAGTAGCAATGAAATAATTTTATGGCTGGGGATCACCAACAAGGAACTGTGTTACAGGGTCACAGCATTAGAAGGGTTGGGAACCACAGCTGTAACTCCTGTGTTACCCTCACTTCCTTCAAATTCAAAGCCCCATCTCCTTGAATTTCATTGCTAGGTTTAATTATTTTTTTCAATAAAGTGCAGTCTGCCAAGTCCATTTAATATTGGTCAGAAGTAGATAAGTTTATAGAAGACCACTGGGAATGGACAACGTGTGAGAGAGCTTGTCCTCTCTCGGCAGTTATTCATTGTCTGACACTTCATATAGGTCTTGAACCTGGTAGTATTTCCCTTGTCCCCAATAGCATGCCAATTGCTGTCATTATGCAGGTTTTGTTTAGGTAACTATATTTTTGAAATTTTGTGACTACTCCTTCCCTGTCATGTCTAAAAGACATTGTTGAGCAGCAGGTGGCCTGGTCCTCTGGCTCTTAGAAATTGTCTAAGATTTTTCCCTGAGCCTTGTTCTGTAGATATATATCAACTGGAGCTGGGCACCTCCTACACTCTCATTCTCTGCCTTTGACCAATGTGAATCTCTGCAATAGTCTCTCTGTTGCAAAAAGAAGCATCCCTTATGAGTGGCAGAGCTCCATTGGTCAGCCTGAGTCTGTGCAGGAGCCACAGGACTGGAGTTATCTTCAGAATACGCTCTGGTACATGCAGTTCATTAAGAACTTGCTTAGTTCTAAAATTCACTGAGTTGTAATCAAAACATTTCACTTACCTTTTACATTCCTTTACTTATTCGCCTACCCTTTTGTGCATGTGTTAGTGTAGGCATACATACCAAGGCACAAGTGGGGAGGTCAGAGAGAAACTTGTGAGAGGGGTTTCCTCCTATTTTATGGGTCCTAGAGATGGCGCTGAGGTTGCCAGTCTTGGAGGAAAGGGCTAAGCCATCTCACTAGCCGTTTGATATAAAATTGTATGTGTGACTCAATTACTGTTCTTAAATGAATTATTTTGTAAATGATATATTTTGAGGCAAAAAAAAAGTGACACTAAAGAACAAGTCTTAATAGGTGCATTCTTTTTTTCAAGTAGGCAAAATAGAAATAATGACAACAATTCTGTAAATGTACTTAGTGTATTCCTCTACCAAGTGTATACTGTTCCATTGTGAATAGAAATCTGGAATATAAACCTTAGAAGCTTTTGATTATATATGTTTTAGAGTCAGAATACATGGTACATTTTTAGGAACTGATAGAAAAAAAAAAACTATTTGTCCCTGGGTCAAGATGTGCGGTTTAAAAAGCTAACCAATGTAAAAGAATTGCATAGAGAAATACATTGAGAGTATTCTCTACCCATTTAAAGATCACATCCGCCTTTGGAGAAAATTACCAAGAGAATGGGATATGGCTAGATGCTGCTGCTTAAAATAAGAATGCTTTCTAGCATTTGGGAAGTACAGTCAATTTTTCTGTGTGAACTTGATTCTACACATTCAGTTAAATGCTAATTTAATTTTGATACTGGGATAGCAAAGGCTTTCACAATTCATGGTACTTGCCTATCCTGGGATTTCTGATGAGTGATTGGGAATAAAAAGGGGCCTCCCCTCCAGGCTGGCAGTGATGGAGACATATAATAAATCCCAGTAGTCACCCCTCTAGAAAGAAAAAAAGCCAGGAGCATAATCCCACTGAAAAGCCTGGCACTCCTTTGCTTTAAGGAATTTCCTGGTGGCCTTAGGGAGACATTAATGGAACTCTTTAGGCTTAACCTCCCTAGGAGACTCTTCTGTAGCCCTGTTGATGCTACTTTAAAGTCAGGAATTTTAAGTAGATTACGATGAAGAACAGTGCAGAGCAGCATAAAGTTAACATTATACTGTTAATAACACTCAACTGAATTAGTAATTTCTGCCAGAAGTTAGCTTTTAAAATAACCTGGACTCACTGAAGAAATAAGGATCGTTTTCTCCCCTTTTCTTCTTTATCTGAAAAATAATTCATTATAATTGAGAATACCATATAAAACCAAAAAGGATACACAGGTCTACAAACATGTCATTAACAATTGGTTGTGTTACCATTCTCTAGCTGTCAGCAGTTTGTAGTCCTTAGAGCCAGTCTTGCTAGAGAGCAGTGTTGGGGACAGTGACCAAGATTAGTTATATGGAAAGGGGCTGTTGTGAGTGTCCTCATCTCTGCTCCCATAAAAGAGCCCTTTAAACAGCACACAGGCAGCATGTCCTGGGCTAGCCACGGAGAAGCTGGCAGATGGCCCTCAGGATCGAGACTGCTGGCAGATGGCATAGATTATTTGAGCAACAAAGACACTTTGGCTACCAATGTAAAGCCTTGGAAAGAGAGAAGACAACTTCTCTAGCACTGCCAGCTTGTTTTCAGAAAATGTTTTGGCAGAATGGAGACCTATGAAAAGAGTCTCAATTGTTAACTGCAAGGAAAGAGGCAAGATGTTGTAAAGTTTCTTAAGTGTGCTGCTCCTGGAGGTGTGATTGGAATCCGCTGTGTAAAAGGCCCTGAGAGATCATGTATCAGTCCTCTGGCTGGACTGTTTGCACACTTTTGTTTTGTCTTTTGTGGTTGAAAGGATACAACTTCAGAGCTTTATTTGAAAGAAGTGTTCTACATTTCTCGGTTTACAATGTCAAAAACAAACAAGCAAACAAACCAACAAACCAACACTGTACTGATGGCTGAGTTTCCCTGGCATCATATAGTCTGATAGCTTTACGTGGTGGGGATGAGATGTGGTACGGTGTCTTTCCTTGGTGTTCAGCATGCTACCGTGCTATACAAGGAAGTGAGGTTTTGTAATGTGATGCTAAGATTTTACTGGCAAAAGGTGCATATACGGAACTCACTAAATCCTGTGAGCCTGTAGCCACCATTGTTGGTATTCTATTTGGTTTCTTTAGCCCATGATGCTGCTTTAACAAAGAACGTTTATTTTCTAATGATTCTGTGGGTTCAAGGTGACTACAAATTTTTATTCAATGCTTTTCCATGTGCTTCTCATATATGTCCCTCAAATGTTTCTTTGTTAGATGATTTGTTTCCAAACTTACCTAATTAATTTAGTTTTTACCTACAGGTAGTGCTCGAAACTAGAATTTATAAAGTTGTTCAGAAATAACACATCAAGAACAGTGTTATCAAAAATAAATCAAGATGTTAAAATGATATTTAAAGTAGATATACATTATTAAAAACAATGCTATGTATACTTTATTTATTTTGTATTTATGTATGTATGCATCTATTTATGCATGTATGCATGTAGCTGTACATACATGAAGTGCCTATGGAGGCTAGAAAAAGGCTTCATATTCCCCATGCATGTGAGACTCCATGTTGGAGCTTCGAACTGAAGCTGAGTCTTTTGCAAGAGCAGCAAGAGCAGCATCTTACACCTTCTCCATCTCTCCAGCCCCTAATTCAATATATCCTTAATAATTATTTTCCTCTAGTTTATTGAACTTGATATTTTCGGTATCCCTGAAAACTCAGGGATTTTCAGATGTAAGTGAAAATTCGATTAGATTGGTAAGTGAAATATATTCAGAATAGTATCACTGTAATTGCCTCTGAGTCATCAAAATCACCATTATATTGATTATTTAGCTTCAGGAATGTCTTTTCTTAGAGTGTCTCTAGTCCTACATTACATGTGTTTCTTTCAGTTTGAGTGATCTAGGCCTTCTTAAACTAGTGAACATTAGAGTCATCTGACTAGGGTTCGACACCAACAGGTTCAAGATGGCAGGAAAAGCAGAGATAGCAGTCAAACGGGACCCACAAAAACCAGGGTGAATGGCACTTTAAGAGGAAAATGAATCCAACAGAAAATAATTGTGACATTCAACTTTTGCTTTGGGCTAGAAAGAGAGTGGTTAATAAGTGCAGAGACCTGGGGTGGGTGCCAGCACCCACATCAGACAGCTCTGTAGATACAGTTCTGAGCACCCAACACCCTCTTTAACCTCCGTGGGCACGGCAATCATGTACATTTATCTACACACAGGCCCACATATCTAAAATAATATCTTAAACAAATGCTTACAGAACAAATGTTAATGTTGTCCTTTTTCTTAAAAGAGTATTTTGAGACCTTCAGATGGGCCAGTTGTACAGTGGATAATCACTTGGACCTATTTAGAGACCTTCAGGTCATGTTATATTATTACATACAATATCTAAATAATATGATTGGCTTTTTTATATCAATAATTTGCTGAAGTTGTACATTGTAGTTGTAATCCTTGTTTATCCTGTGGCCTCATGGTCCCCCTCTGATTTTCTCTCCCAGAGATTCTATTCTCAGGAACACTTGATCTCTAAGGCAGGCAGCTCTCATTCTGTCTAAGCCTGTGGCAGCTCACATTGCTTTGTCAGCTTAGACCTTGTCTTTTTTTCACCTATCAGAGAGAGACAGAGACAGAGACAGAGACAGAGACAGAGACAGAGTTGACTTTTAATGTCTCTCATTAATCTATAAAGATTTTCTTGATACTCCATGTGTTTGTTAAGAGTTAGCTTGTTTGAAAACTCTGGTTTATTATGCATTTCCTGTTTCCTTGTGTGTCCTGTGGGAGCTACTTCAGCCAGGTGCATTCTACACAGTGGAGAGTGCATCAAAGCTGATTTCTGTCCTTCTTTCGTTTTTCTTTTTGACTAAATTCACAGTTCCTTTCCTTCTATTCCTAAGAAACTCTTCTGGGGCTATTATTTACTTATTTATATTAGATATTTTCTTTATTTATGTTTCAAATGTTATCCCCTTTCCTCTTTCCCTTCCGGAAGCCCTCTATCCTATCCCCCTTCCCCCTGCACACCAACCCACTCACTCCAGCTTCCCTGTCCTGGCATTCCTCTACCCTGGGGCATAGAGCCCTCACAGGACCACGGGCCTCTCCTCCCTTTGAGAATATTCCTATCTGTGCTAATTATCACAGCTCTCCTTCATCGCCCCCTGTTTTGCTTTTGCCATTTTATTCCTTTACCATTGAGACCAGGTTTAAGCCAGTTTGCCATGCAGCAAGAGACACAGGGTTTTATTCTATCAGTGAATTTTCAGTGCAGATCTCCAGCCATAGCCAACTCCCCAGGGCCATCGCTCTCAACACCCCATCCTCTCTCACCTTTCTCTCTGGGCAAGATTTGTTTTTCTTCCACAGGACCATGATATCCCTGCTTGCATCAAACTGGGCCTTTGGATGTACAAAGATTTCACTCCCGTTGTCAAACAATAGTTGGTATGAACTGGCATTTCTGTTTTCCCATAGAAGCAGAGTTTAACATTGTCAGTTATAGGATCTAATATATTTGTCATGTGAATTCAATAAACTTTCCTAGCCTATTAGGAATCTGTAAGTGATCAGTACTTATACTTAAAATTATTCCTCTGAAAATATGAACCATGGTTCCTTGTAACTGATCTGTAAATTATTCACAGCTTTGAGAACAGCTGTTGCCTCTATGTCTAGAAAGGTGTACTGAGAGGAATAGGCACATAGACATTCATAGAATTTGTAGTTCCTTGAAGACAAGGTCTTAGCATGTAACCCAAGAAGAATAATCCTTTATCAGCCACTAGCTTTTCCCATGTGCACAGCTTTTCAAATTAAGCAAAACCTTTTCATATCATGTCTACTAAAAGTGCAAAGCTCAATTTTATGAAAATTGAAGCCAAACATGGTTTTATTATTCTAAGTCTTGTCACTCCCCACTGTTTACAGCACCAAATAAATATTAAGTGGAAGATTCCAACTTGTGTTGTCACCTGCTTTTTGATTTTCCATGGGTTCTTCCTTTCATCTTGATAGTGTTTCATTGTGGGAATTATCTGACAGCAAATGGTTTGCTGTTCTCTTGCTATGCCTGCATTTGCCATATCCAGCGGTCACTTTCAACTTCTGACTTGGCTTCTGCGTGTAGCGCTGGACCCTCCATGCTTCCTTCTCTGCCCCAAGCCTTGACACAAATCTTTTGGTGGAAGTCAGAGATAGTTTTATGCTGTGTCCCATTTTGTGGCTTCATGGTTAAGCATTGTAGTTAGATCTGTTGGTTTAGATGAAAATATAAAGGTCTTCCTGAGACTTGAAAGGTCTCAGATGATACTATCCTACAGACCTGTAATTTATCTTGAGCCAGGACCCCTTCTGACCCAGTATGCTCTCCCTTCCCACCTTTACTTCTAGAACACCTAAAGGTTTTTCCTGTCATGGAACTTATATCCTGACTGTTTCTTCTTTCTTTTGGGCTCTCTGATAGTATGTTCTCTTGGAAGCCACCACTTTCTGAGTTAAAGTACAAAGTCCTTCTTTCTATTCAAAGAAGTCAGGATGTCCTCATTCTTAATAGCTGAGTAGTATTCCACTGTGTAAACGAACCATGTTTTCTGTATCCTTTCTTCTGTCATGGGACATCTAGGTTGTTTCCAGCTTCTAACTATCACAAATAAGGCTGCTATGAACATAGTGGAACATGTGCCCCTGTAGCATGGTGGGGCATCTTTGGGGTATATTCCCAAGAATGGTATATCTGGGTCTTCAGGTAGGTCTATTTCCAGTTTTCTGAGGAACCTCCAGATTGATTTCCAAAGTGATTGTACCAGTTTGCAATCCCACCAGCAATGGAGGAGTGTTCCTCTTTCTCCACATACTCTCCAAAATGTGTTATCACCTGAGGTTTTGATCTTAACCATTCTGACTGATGTAAGGTGGAATCTCAGGGTTGTTAAAAACTGAATTCTTGCCCTTGTCAAAGAATGGTGCTCCACAAGTTGGAAACAGATTTGTTGATTTTTATATAACGTAAATTCAAATTATTGAAAGCCTAAAATTTTGATTTAATTATTTTCACATTTTGACCCTGACAAATAAGAGTGCTTTCAGGATTACACACATGCATACAAACAGAAACACACAAATAGATGCCCTTTTAATGACCCTTCCACTTTCAAACTGGAGGGCTACATTTCTGCATTGTTTAACAGTCTTATCTTTGTCTTGTGGTCTGGACATTGAACTGAATTACCTTTCAGGGAGATGGGTGGAAATACGTTTTCACAAAACATGGCTGCTTTTCCCCTCAGCACTGTTACAACATGCTTAATGGGCTGTAATAGTATTTTTATTATCTTATAACTTCAGCTCCCTTAACGTGTTTGAAGGTCTTTAAAATGCACCTTTGAGCATTGTTTTGTGTGCATTGTGTCCCTTGAATAAATAATATACCCCTATTGACTTTTTAATTTTGGAATTTGATAACAGTAATGAAAAAGAAATCCCTGACCATTTTATATGTTTTGACACTTCATTTCCCATAGTACCTTTCCCTTTCTAGGGATGCAAGTAACAGACATTTGTCTCGTTTGAATGGGTGTTTCTGCATTGTTTAAAAAAATAATAATTCTAAAACCACTCTATTAATTTTTAATTGTTTCCCTAACTGTTTTATTGCCACAGCCAGAATGGAACATTGAAACTGCAGCTGACCTACACTCTCCTTTGCTTTCAAAAACATAGGAAAGGAAGGACCATCCTAGGCAACCAAGCATCTTATGCACTAGATCTCAGAGACTGATGGAGTTGGGGCTGTGGGCTGAACTGCCCCTGAGAAAGGCATCCTGGGTGCCATTCTGCTTGAAGCATGGGTACTTTGGAAAATGTCCCTACCTCTCATTCTCTTCTGGGGTTTTTGATGGACTTACATGATAACCTCATGAAGACCCAGGAGCGTCATGGGTCCCTTTCCATGACTTTGGTCAAATAGGGCCTCCAATTGGGAATTAACTACCAATAAATCTGTTTTGTTGAGGAAAAGGTCAAATGAAGCTATATACAAATGACATATATTAAGGTTTTGAGGGGAACCCGGTGCTTTAAAGGCTTATTTCATTTTACCTTCACAACAATTCTCCTAGATTAATATTGGTGCCATTATTTTCTTTACTTTATAAATGAGGGGACAGGTTTATGGGGATTAAATAATTCACACACAGTCTCGGTGCCTGTAAATAGTGACACTATGGTATGGTAGAAGGCTGTGGTACATAATGCATGAGGGTTAAGAACTGCCTGCCATCATGCCACGGTCATGGGGTTTCAGCCTGTTTTTCTTCATGACCACTAGGAATTCAGCTGGGAACTGTGGAATTCTGAGAATTTCATTTTACTTTCAAAACACTGTGTTCAGGCTCAGTCACTTCAACAACTTCCAGAGAGGTCCTTTATTGAATATCATAACAATACCACTTTATCATAGTTTGAAATTTACACATGATCATGAATGGAGCTTATTTACACCTGATAGTTTATAGTTTCTTGCCTCTTGAGGTAGAGAAGGTTGCATGGCACAGCAAATGTGGCAGGCTAGGGGGTTCTGACTAATCTTTCTGGGTCCTGCCTTTATTTATGATGGTGAGCTCTTGTCATAGAACTCAATATAAAGATGGTTGGCAGTATTTAAAGCCAGCAACAGAGGGTCAGGCATGGTCCTACCAGATTTGTACTTTACCACTAGAGCAGTCAAATAATGCTTTACTCTTCCTGAAGGCTACCATGCACACTTGAGGACTACTTGACATGGTCACCTGCTTTCCTTGTAAGAGCTGTTGCTGCTACTGCCTTCCTAGTTCTATATAATCAAATGTGGTTTGTGAGAGCCAGTAGAGGTTGTGTGATAGAATTTCCATGGGGTTCTATCACCCCAATGGAGAGGGGTCCTTTTTCTCTCTCTGATTTCTTTCATTGCTTCCCAAGGTTATATAGAATCTATACTGGGACCCTGTTGTGGAGTCTCACTTATACTCTAGGGCTGACATGGGCAGAAGTGACCTTTGCCCTCTTCCTTTGTTAATAGCTTTGAAGAGTGCAGAATTTTTAGTGGAACTGCGATTCTGATTTTGCTAAGACAATTTTGACCACTAGCAATTTCTCTCCCTCCCCGTATATAATTTGGAGACATAAGACTGAATAGCTTTGTCTGCACAGAAATATATTTAGACCTGGCTCTATGGTGCAATGGATAGCGTATTGGACTTCTAACTCACATGATATGTACTCACTGATAAGTGGATATTAGCCCAGAAACTTAGAATACCCAAGATACAAGATACAATTTGCAGAACACATGAAACTTAAGAAGAACGAAGATGAAAGTGTGGACACTTTACTCCTTCTTAGAATTGGGAACAAAACACCCATGGAAGGAGTTACAGAGACAAAAATTGGAGCTGAGACGAAAGGATTGACCATCTAGAGACTGCCATATCTGGGGATCCATCCCATAATCAGCCCCCAAACTCTGACACCATTGCACACACTAGCAAGATTTTGCTGAAAGGACCCTGATATAGCTGTCTCTTGCGAGGCTATGCCGGGACCTAGCAAAAAAAGAAGTGGATGCTCACAGTCAGCTATTGGATGGATCACAGGGCCCCCAATGGAGAAGCTAGAGAAATTACTCAAGGAGCTAAAGGGGTCTGCAACCTATAGGTGGAACAACAATATGAACTAACCAGTACCCCCTGGAGCTCGTGTCTCTAGCTGCATATGTACCAGAAGATGACCTAGTCGGCCATCAGTGGAAAGAGAGGCCCATTGGTCTTGCAAACTTAATATGCCTCAGTACAAGGGAATGCCAGGGCCAAGAAGTGGGAGTTGGGGAAGGGGAGTGGAGGGGGAGAGTTTGGGGGACTTTTGGGGTAGCACTGGAAATGTAAATGAAGAAAATACCTAAATTAATAAAAAACAATAAAATAAAAAAAATTCAAGCTGAACCAGGCAGTTATTAAAACTAAAAAAAAAAAAGAAAAGAAAAAGAAAAAGAAAAAGAAAAAAAAAGAAATATATTTAGGAGTGTCTAAAAACATAAGACAACAAAATAGTCTGATAACTTCTTTGATGCAGTGTGAGGTCTTCTTTTTTTTTTTTTAGTATAGAATAGAGTTTATTTAGGGCATGGGGAGGAGAGTTAAGAGGGTAACAGAGGCAGAGAAAGGCAGAGAGAAGGAGAGAGTAGAGAAATGGGGGCCGGCTATGGCCACGTGGAGAGAGGGGGACGAGGTCTTCTTTTTAATGCAGAGAGTTTGCTGATATTGGCTCTGATTCTTTTATCCAGTCATGTAGCACTGGAGTGAGCATGGGGGTGACTAACATTTTTCTTCCCTAGGATCAAAGAAGTCTGAAAATTGTGAGAAAAAGCAAACATATGTAGGCATTGAATCTTATTCTTACCCTAAACTTTCTAGTCCCTCCCTGCTATACAAGTATGTGGGATATGTAAAGATGTGTTTGTGTGTGTGAGAGTGTGTGATTGTGTGTGTGTGTGTGTGTGTGTGTGTGTGTTTGTGTGTGTGTGTATGAGTGTGTGTGTGTGCCTGTGTGTGTATGTATGGTATTTTCAATATAAACACCAGGATATGTTCCTGTGTTTATAAATGATATAAGTGATCATTCTCCCTTTGTCCCTTTTTCTGTTCTATTTGCCATTGTTCATCAGGACACATACTGATAAGACTACAGCTCAGATGAGAGTGGGGTGCCGGTCCCTCGACCTTGCCCCCCCCAACTCTTCCTACAATTTCCTGGCCATGCTGTTAGAACACAGCTTCTGTTTTCTGTTGGGGGCATCTTGACATTTCTCTTTGTGTCTCTCTTCCTTGTTCTCACTTGCAAGTCTCCTCAAATGAGCACCTTGGCTGGGGTGGCAGAGAAAGCCCTCTCACTTTGGGAAGCAAGGAAGTTAAGTATATTGTCAGGCTCCAGGCCAAATAAAGTGTAAAGCATGACAATTAACTGGATAACTACCAAAATACCTCTTACTGTAACTATAACTCAGAGCATCCCTAGCTGAAGGTAAAAGTGCTGCTGCTTAATTCATCCAAATGCTTCTCAGGGTTCTCCTGGAGGCTTCTACAGGGTTTGCCCAGTAGACTTTGACATAGCAGGACAGGGAGGGACTGACAGTCTGGGAAGATCTAGCCTAGAACTAGACTTTTGATCCCCTCATTAAGCCAGGAGGTATGTGGTCTTAATTCTGTCCCACATATGAGGGTAGTGCTCAGTGTAGAGAATTCAAGCCAGAGCCATCCTAGTTGGAGTCATTTGCTAAGTCTTAGAGATTAATCATTAAGTTGAAGCATTTTCAAGAACAAAAACACATGCGGCATGCTCCTGTGTTCTATAAAAGCAATGTGCAACTGCACGCCAGTGAAGGAAAGTGAAGTTCAAAATGGCTGTCTCAAAGGAAGCAAGGATGTGGACACAATGCTTCTGAATATTTAACCGGAATCTAGTTAAACTGAATTAAATACCCATTTGTTTTGGCTACAGGGATTATGGGGGTTTGTTTTGATCTTTACAACATCAAATGACATTTAGAGAAATGTAAGATTAGCTTTCTACTATTAAAACATTTAAAAATGTTTGCAGACATTGTAATAAAACACAGGAATTACGTTGTCATTTCATTTCACACTATCAGCTGTAAATCCCAATGCTTTATGTGCTGATACAGAATCTGATGTGAATTGACTTTGATAAGTTCTCTCTTGCAAATATATATACTTCCTCTGAATCTTAATTTTAGGCCCATGGTTATTTTCCTAACTAATCACCTAGTACTTTACTGTTTGTTTTTGTATTTTCAGATTAAAGATATATTTATAGGTTTTTCATGAATTTGTAATTATATTTTAAATTAGACCCCTTTGGAGCAATTTGTAAGCTGTTCTATTTGATTTACTGTAGGCTATAAACAATGTAAAACAAGCCATTGTTCAAATCAAAAAACACCAACCATGGGGTATTTCTGCAACATCTCCTGCTTCATCCATCACTTTCACTTTAAGAAGGTACTTCTTTGTTTTCTTGGGCTCTAAGCAGAACTTAGTGCTTAAATGTGTGAGGAGGAAGAACATTTCAGTGGGAAGAAAATGTTCAGTTTGGATCCTGCCTCACATTATCGGTCCTATTTTTAAAAAATGAGATGCTAAAAGGCAAGGAATGATGACAGGAGTGACTTCTTTATTTAGAAAAATCAACTGTCAATTAACTAATGAGTATTCTTTTTAATCAGTGTTAATTGACAAATTCCCTGCACTCACTAACTTGGTTCTTGTGTAGTTTCTTGTTGGCCTGTCCTGATTTCCCTCCTCTGTTCTATTCTCTCTGTAGGGTGTAATTCTATATTCCCCGAGTTCCGTCTGCTGGAGCTAGATGGAGCTACGAGATCTTCTGTAAATGCATACAATGCCTTCTTGTGGTGTTAGGAGACAAATGCCACTGGAAAGCCTTCTTACCCTTTCCTTTTCAAGAGAGTATGGACTTTTAACACAGTCATTAAAATGGACAGATAATTGCTGTCCTGTAATTATCATTTGTTTGGGAGCTGCTCAAAAAAGAAATGAAAATAAAAATTCCCCAGACCACAACAAAACCAGAAAACAGTGTTGACTTCAAACCAGGTTAAATATTTTTGTCATTAAAAGTGTAGTTATTTTTGTTCTCTTTTTCTTCTTCTTCTAAAAGTAATCTCAGACATCTTGATAACACAGCAAATGATCAAAAAGGAACACATGGAAATTATTTCACAATCACCTGTAAAATTGTATCCGTCTAGATTATTATAGGTAGGTATGATTAGATCCATAACGTGGGAATGTATCACAATGAGAGGAAATGTTCTGATTGGTTTTGTGGATGGTTGTTTTGCTTCCCTCCCCAGCTCTGTACTGAGCCAGCTATACAGCTTTGGTCCTTTGTCTTTCCATGTGTTAGAATCCTGTGGAATATGCCCAGACTGATGTCACCCTGTTTACTATCTGTTGCGACAGCCGGTAAAGGTCATGTGCTGACTTTGACGAGGTCATTGTGCTCACTTTATAGGACTCTCGTATTATGTACTGGATAAACAGGGATCTTGCACTCAGAAGACCGAGTGGATGAAGCAAGGATAAGGAGCGTGTATCCACAAACTGACACGCTTCAGGGTCCAGCTCTCACTAAAGCTGCCCTGCTCCTCCTTCACACACAATTTGACTAGGCTTCATGCTTTGACTTTTTCCCTATAGAACACTTGGATGCCATTCCATCCTTGCAGCAATAAAATGCAGTTACAAGCTGTTAGACCCATTTTAGCAGACAAGGAAATGGGCTCAGAGGGCCAGGGCCCCTGCTTTGAGATCATGCAGCTAGTAAAGGGAGAAATGGGGTTCCCATCTGACTTGGGTCTGTGTTTCTATTCACTCTTCACTCTTCAGAATACCTTCCTACCTATACGCAGTGCTTTTCTCTTTCCTCTTTTAAAATTCCAATTATTTATTTGTTTCTTTACTTATTTATTTACTTGCTTGGGCATGTATGTGTGTGGTCATGAAAGAAGACAAGTTGTTGGAGTTGGTTGTCTCCTTCCACCACGTTGGGGCCGGGAGCTCAAACTCAGATAATTAGGTTTAGGCAGCTAGTGCCTTACCCCAGTGAGCCATTTCTCCAGCCCTCGTAGTCCATTCGTAAGCATCTGGTTTATTCCAGATCCACTTTAAATCATTAAGCATTGTGACCCTATCTGTACATTACTGTTTGCCTCAAGCAGGAGCCTCAGTCCTAATAACCATTATCCTCTGTGCCCAGGCATACATTTTTAAATGTTGCAGAATACTATATCTCCTGTGTTTCTCTGTGTGTGCACTGGGCTTCAAGAGGGCACATATCCTCCTGGTGTTGCCTTCTCAATGGTCTCTTGGGGAAGTTTGGTTCACAGAGAAATTCTTGATCCATTTAGAAGAGCTTTTGTTTAGTGTGGTTTGGTTTTACCAGTGTTTGTGTGGAACCCAGCCTACATGCTAAACAAGTGCTTTACCACCAACCCCTCACCCTCATTACCATTTGTACAAAGTTAATCACATCTTACTGGAGCTATATAAAAAGGGGATTGATTCTGACAGTTTTAAAGTGAGATTTTAAAAAGGGGGCGCCTTCCAGGAGCCACAGAGCACATCTTTAGCTTGTAGACACCTCATTCACCAAGGACTCCCCTGCAGAGTGACCAGGAAATACCTGTCCAGAGAGAATCCTCCAGGGTCTCACTGGGGATTGAGTGACCAGCTACATTATCTTCAAAGCCCTTAACATGGTCTTCATTTAGATTTTAGGACTATCCTTTCCCTGGCCTCCAAAGCTTTCTGAGGCCTAAAGTGAAGAGGAAAGTGCCCTCTAGCTTGGGGATAATTGCAGTGGGGCTGGTTGTAAGACACTGGCTTCAGTCTCAGAGGCAGTGGGTACTTTCCTGTCTCTTGTCAGGCAGAGCTCGTAAATGGAAACTGGTACAAAGTTCATGAAATAATTACATTAAAGACATTAAATGTAGCTTCAGTCTTTTGTCTCCTGACATACAATAACCCAGGGGATCTTTCACAGAGCCCTCTTTAAATACATAATGGTTACAACTGAATCCAGTTGGTAAGTGTTGCATGCAGCTAGTTTAAATGCAAATATTTTCTAAAAGTATACTGTATAGAACACTTTGTGGTGAAAACCAACTTTTTCCCTTCTGCTTTTCATTGTGGAATTTGAAATCTGTTTCTGTAGATGAAGTATTTGTTGAATGAGTGAAGGGTTCTGCTTTCATGTTTGCTCTCTGTCTCCTCCCACTTAAGGTCACTAAGCCTTAGCAGACACGGGCTTAAAGGTTAGGGCCAGGCTAGCCCATCCATCTGACTTGCTTAGACCCTTCCCCAACCTTCAGCTTTGCCTCATGGGAACTATTTCCTCATCCTGGGTTGATCCTGCTCTCAAGGCCAGTGGCCTCTGGACACTCAGAGTCTGCCAGCACTCTGTGGTCCTCCCTCACATCCTGCTCCTATTAAAATTTAAATTGTATTAAAATTTGTATTGCCAGTAGAAGCCTATGCCTGATATTGTCTGAAGACTTAACCGAAATGTCCTTAATTTGCAGACCAAAATATGAAAATCAAAGCTCACTGTTACAGACATTCTGCAGAGTGAGTTTATTTGAGGAAAACAGACCACACTCAGCACTATCACCCACAATGCCAGGGTTTCCTGAAGGCTCAATCTACACTGAGTTTCTGAATTGACACAGAATAAACAGTGGTAATTTTTTTATTCCCTGAGATGCAGGGACAGCAGTAGAGCATACACTTAGTAATGGGATAACTGGAGTCCCTGTGCAGACAGAAAAGCTCCGTGCTGCCACCCATGCCTTGAAAATACTACATGTCAGTTCAGAGGCGCCAGTTAGGAGCCCTCCCCTGCAGCTTTGTTCATTTCAGTGAGAGTTACCCTGGCTACAGCAATTTAACTATGGCATGTTTGTTCTTAGAAACGGGTAACTTCCTCAGACTGAGCATATTAAATTAGTTTCAATTTCCTGCCGAAATTTATAGACAGGTTGTAAATGAAAAAGCTGCCTCTGCTCTTCATTATCACTGTGCATTATAGTTGTTTTAAATAAAAATGTTATTTACTCGCACCTACTGTCAGATATAAAACTACAGAGGCACCCATCAATGGTTCTGTTGGCACCGTAAAGAAAATGTCATGTGCCAGCACACCTGGCTCTGTGTTACAGCATAGAGTTAGTGTTGCAAGGTGACTTTGATATGTCAGAAAAGCTAATTACACCCCATCAAAGGACTGAAGAAATTGCCTTTTTTAATGAAAAGTTTTTATAGGAACTGACAATGATCTTAGGCAAAGCAGTAAAACTTAGGTATATAATTATATAAATTCTTTAAATTCTTATTAGACTTTGTTAATTGACACGTTACTGTCCACTAATACAGAAAAAATGTTGAACATAGAAGACTACAGGAACACAGTGAAAGCTTAAATTGAGTCTCTCTATTCTTCCTTCCAAATACAGTCCCAATTTGTCCTGATAGTAATTTGTTTAAATTATAACTGTTTATCTGTTCTGTGTGTATGTGTATGTATGTGTGTCTACATGTGTGCCACAGCATGCGTAATGAGGTCAAGACTAGCTTGTTGAAGTCAATGTTTGCCTTCAATAGTCTGAAAATTGAACTCAGGTCATCATATTTGGTGGCAAACACTGCTACTCACTGAGTCATCTTTTTGTGATATTATTTATGAACATGTATGTTATTTTATGTTATCATAAGACTATAATAAATATTATTAAGAATTACCTCTTAATAACATATACATATTGCAATAAAGACACATTTCCTCCAATAGAGATTTATTGCTTACATCTCTTCTCATTTCTAATATATACATATATATTATATATAAAACATATATAAAAGTACATATATATATATATGTTTGTCTATGTGTCTATGGCATATGCATACCCATATGTGAATTAATATTTATTTTTTATGAGGAGCCATATCCAGGAGAAACATGAAGTGAGTCCTGCTGTTCGTTACACCAGGATTAAGAGCAGAACTTTTATTGTTAGCTTTGACAGAATGTATGTGATTATTAGTGATGTCTTTTTTAGAAAATTGCAAATTACAGGAATGCTACTCAGGAAGAAAGAAATGAAGCATGCAGTAGTTATTTAGGGTTTACAAGATTGACAACGATTCTCCCCCCTTGCAGAAGGTTCAGTACTTAAAGCAGAAAGCTGTAATTGTTGGTTGCTTTGGATGCCCTTAGCTATTTGGGATGTGGAAAAATGTATGCTATAAATGTTTTACTCCTATAATTGTTGTCACTTCTGAAATGGTTCAATTATAAGTGCTTTGTAGGAAAGATGCAGGAAGAAGTGATTTATAGCAGCATTCTCTGATGATGGCAGTTCAGTTTTTAAGTGTAAAAATGTAAAAGAAGTGAACCCATTTTTTTGTTACTGAATGTTGCCCAGGTCCCTGAATTCCCCTGTGTCAGCATCTCTGACATTGACTTAATAGGAAGCCATGACAGAAGCATCTGCAGAGTGGTTGACTGCCCGTGTGTGGAGTAAAAGAACTTCTCTACTTAAGGGCATTGGGATCAAAGAGAGCCTTTATGCAGTTGACTGGGGCAGATCCATTGGGCCCGGACTGTGGGTAAGGATGTTGATTTCCTGTGTTACTCTTCATCTTACGATCAGTGACACTGGGCAAACCACCCCGCCTCTTAGAGGCCTAGGGATGATGTAATCAACCTCTGCATCACTTCACTTCTATAGCACTACCATGCCATTTAGGAAATAAGTATTAGATTGATCTCTTGTAGGTTATCTCCACAGCCATATGCTTTAATGATTTGAGAGTATAGTACAGGATTCCCTGCTAATTCTCCCAGGTTTCTGTTGTATCCTTTGTCAACCTAACAAAGTTTATCAATTATCATCATTAAAAGATTGGGGAATTGGGTTTTGGATTCAAGGCAATGTGCTTGTTATATACTTTCCTGTGCCTAATCAATTTGTGTACTTACAGCTCATAGCTTAATTGTGAAATTAGGTTTGTAGAGCCTGAATATCACTGGGCTTATGTTTTCTGCCAATGCTGGGTTGACTGGCCAACCAAAGCCATGTGCCAGACTCCCATCAGTTTGAAACAAACAGGCTCTAACTGATCACTAGTGGAATTTCTATGGAAAAGCAAGGCAGGGCTCCTTTACTTTGATTGTTTTATTAAGTGTGAAATAGCCACACATCTTTTATATTGATCCGACAAAGTGTGACTGTTCTAAGGGATGCGTTCCTTTGATGTCCTTGGATTGTGGTTCTTGAAAGGAAAAGATTTGATCTGTGATTTTCTTTTCCAGACTGCCAACTTTTAATACATGGAGATTGCTCTACCAAATGACCCTCTTTTCTGAAAGAAGCCTTGCAGTGTTTTCAGAGGGGCTGTCATTGCTCATGCAAAGAAAGGTTTACTGGAGACTCAAAGATATATTTGTGACTTAGCGTGGTTGAGCATGTTGGATTTATCAGTTGCTTGCCATCTCTTTTTTCCCTGGTTTCTAGCAAATTCCATGTGTGTGTATGTTGTATTGCATATGATATGTGATATTATATATGTTGTATATGTGTATCATGCATATAGAGAGTGAGGGCAGGGAAGATGGCGGTCAAGTACATAAACAGTTTGAATATTAGCTGAGTGTGCCAGAGGCTTGTTATCACCCAGAAAGACGCAACTGACATGGGGTTGCACACAAATGACTTTCCCATGGACAGGATATCTGGTCTAACTACTTTAAAAAATTGCATATCCCTACAGGGAGCCCTGGCTAACTAATGCAATAATTATCTAGGAGTGGAGCCAACATCCTGTGATTATATTAGAACAAACATGCTGCAGTGTTTTGGCTGATGTATGTTTCTTTGCATCTTGATTCAATGTTTTATTAAGGAGAAAATTGGAGAAGCCTTCTAAAGAAACTCTTTGGGATCACCTGTGGTATAAGGTTAGGATGTTTCTATAACACTTTTTTTCATCTTAAAACATAATTTAAAACAATTGATGTCTACTTCATAGTTAAACACAGACACATATGTATTACAGGAAAATATGACTTTGAATGTTAACTTTTAGCTACTTAATTGAAATTTTTCTACTATTATTTTAAGCTTGCCAATATGGCGAGCACTTTTGTTTGGTTGGTCATTCCATATGTGCATATCTATCTGTTTGTGTATTTGTGGAACAGATTAGCACCTCAACATCTATAAGTTGATAAATTTTAATTTGGCAGCTTTTTCTTCACAGATGGTCTTATATTCTATACATAATTTTGTTGATACATTGACAAGATTGCACAATGAGCAATATTTAAACTTTCTTTTTTCCTATATTCCATTTAGCTCGCCATACCCACCATTGTTATCTCCAGTGGTTGAGGAAATCAGTTGCTTTAACATGTGTGCCCTAATCTGTGAAATGAGGCAAAGTGTTGGACTTTATAGACTTGCTAGACAGTGGCTTGTTGTCCCTGTGAAGGTTTCTTTGAAAAGAGAAATTCCCAGTGGCTTCCAGGCAAGATGAATGAAAGAAATTCTGGGACTGTGTGTATTTTACACAAGGGCCTTGTCTCTGGGTAGCGGGAAGGAAAAAAATGGATTGCCAATGCATACATTCATTACTAGCTTAGGAGAGCTAAGGTTCCAGGGCATCCTTAGTTATTCCTGGTGCTTTTCCTCTCTCAAAGCTTTAAATGACACTTTTGCTCTATCCTCCTCTTCCTGGAAACATAACTCCAATGAGACTTCCCCATCACCTGTCAGTGTTTGAGTTATTTCATGTGCAGTTATTGTTGTCTAGTTTAGTGTTGTGTTTCTTTAAATATCTTTTCTATATAGTACCTTCCATGAGGAAAAGAATCAGATAAACCTGCTGTAATCCTACTAATATTCAGAATGATTGGAAAATCGTGAAATGTCAGTAGAATGCATTATCACAAGTATTGTTAGGTTTTTGGCAAATAGCTGCCTACAAACCTGTTTCTATAGACTGCCTCTCAGTTTACTTCCCTACCTCCATCTTCACATAGGAGGGCTGGCATGCCAGGAACTGTCCATGTAGAAGGGGGCAGACTGATCTCATAGGTTCCAAACTGGAGGCCCTGCCTGGGGAACTTTTCAAAATCACTGACTTGTTTTAGAAGCTGCTAGCCCTCATTGAAGTAAACATGAATAATTCCGAATGCAGAACCATGCCTTTTGCACTGACTTAGGAATAAGTTGTGAATCTCCACTGTTCTGAACTACTCCAGTGGAAACAGAAAGTTACGACTGTGGTAAGGTACCAGTTGGAATGCGCGTTGGATGTTATGGTAGAATTTTGGAGATTTTTGTTCCAACCTACTATTCCTTACTAGAAAAACATGGCTTTAAATCTTCTCATATGCATAATGAACTCCCATGCTCCTATAAAGATCTCATGTCCAAGTTTAGAAAGCATCTTATCAGTTTCTCCAATTTGTTTATAATCATCAAAAAATAAAAATTCATAGCTTTTTCTCACTGTCTCTGGAAATGCTGGTGACAATAAGTTTCTGAGGGGGCTGCTGTGCATCTCTTGTCATTGGAGCCTTTAATATATTGGCAACAAAACATAGTGTTTTGTTACCAGTAGGAAAATGGGTTTAAATCCAGTATCAACTGAGAACTATATAGCTAACTTTAATGTCTCTGTTTTCATATGCAAAGAGGATCTGTGGAGCCAGCCCTGTATGTAAGCTCTGCTTCATTTTAGTTTAAGCCCTTCCCAAGGAAGTATTTGAGAAGATTACAAATTTTACATGTGGCAGAGATCTAATAACTACTGAAGGGTATCACATCACCACCATCTCTGTCTGCTCACCAACAGAGCCCCTTATCCATAACTGTGTATCTTCCAAAATACTGCCAAGACCTACCTTGCCCCTCGATGTTTCCATATGGACAGCAATTCATGTTCTGCATTCATATAGATGAACTACATTTCCTTTGGGAAAACAAGATAATTACTAAGTCTTCCATCCTAAGGCTTGAAAAATAGGAGAAGTTTGTTCTGATTTTGTTTTGAACAATGTGGGAATCATAAGTAGTGTATGTGTGTGTGTGTGTGTGTGTTACTGTAACAAAATATCTGAGATAGTCAATGTAAATAAAGGAAAAGTTGAACTTGAGAGCCTGAGGTGGAGCAAAGCTGCTCACCTCAGATCAACCCACAAGTAAATAAAGAGGGAAGGGAGAGGCCTAGCTCTAAAGCTCCTTCAAGGACACATTTGCATAAGGCTTCCTGCTATGTCTCATCTTAGTTTCCACTAACTCTCAGTGCCAAGCTGGTGCTGAGCTTTTAACACATGGGCTTTTTGGTGGGAGGATTCCAGATGTAAAAATGTTAGTATATTTCAAAAAATATATGAGAGGATTTTTATTCAAAGTTTCAGAGGAAAGAAATGGCAACCGTTTGAGGCAATGGATATGCCTCTCCCGATTTGAACATTACACAGTGTATGTGTTATCAGAGCATCTCATGTTCTCATACATATGGACAATCTTAAGTGTTAGTTTCAAAAAGTTTTTAAGTGAGGTTTCTTGCCATAGGCAATTGCAGATCGAAGGCATTTGAAAGTCCACTTAATCCTAGAAAACCATTGCAAATGAGATTATTGCTAATGAGAGAACCAATGAGGTGAAAAGTATTAATAGATCATAACTGCTTTTGAGATGCAACTGTTGAAACGAGTGAAACACACACACCTTACTAAGGAAATGTGAAGTGAAAGTTTAACAATTTGAGTTCTTTCTGGAAGAATGAGGACATTGTAAGCATCGGAGGAATGTTATTTAAAACATACAGACTTTCCTCAATGAAGTTGTAGTATTATACATAGAAAAGAAGACTTCCTTCTTGAAACATGCATTTTTCTTAAGTAATAGGGCTATGTATATGTGGAAGCAGATTTATTTTCTCAGAAAGAATTGTTTATTGAACACCATTTATTCTGGTCTTGGCCCATGTTTGTTCCATCCTCATGAAAGCCCCATGAGGTAGGATTTATTGTTTATATTTTAAAAATAAGAAAATAGTCACTGTTAGCAAGTTGGGGCTTCGCTGAGATAGTCATTATTGGTGATGACACCCTTGTACTGCAGCGGTGAATGAGCTCCGGTGCATTGTCTCTGACTGTCGAGTGTTCCAGGAGAGGCAGAGTTAGATCTAAGGCCCAGATATTGTTGGGAATTATAGAAGATTTAAAGTCATTCCTGCGCTCAAGGAGAACAGGGCACAACTGGACTTTTGAAACTTCCCATTGAGCTCCATAAAGGACATGGAGACTAGAAAGTTTGGCGGATCTGGCTATTCTTTTATAGGACATATTACAGCATCGACTATGTATCTAATTGGTTTCATCTGTTTCTGATTTTAAAGTTAGAAAGCTGTGAAGCACTAACTATGCCAGGACTGTAGTTTCACATCCCCAGTGGAGTTTAGCAAGCTCTGTGGCTGTTCAGGAAATGGTTGTGGGAGAGACCTGACTGAGGTCCTCCCAACTGCCTGCCATGTGCTGAAACAGCTTTTCAGCATGATGACTGTCACCACAGCCAACTTCACATCAGCCTCCTCCCTTCCGTTTCTAAATGGTATAGGATGTCCTTGGCCACCTGCAGAGAGAAACTGTATTGCAAACTAGATTTTCCATAACTTGTTTTTGTCCATAGTTTGGAAATCCTTAATGTTGTTTATAAAACCCACACAACATTACCTATATAATCAGTCCATTGCAGACTAGCTAGAACAGGTAAAGAGAAATGTTCTCTGAGGTTGGAGAATGGTCTGAGATGTCTTGTATAGTCTTGTCCTTTGATTCATTGTAAACAGTTGGTCTGTTTAACATCAGGGTGGCATACAACCCACAAACTGAACCAACAATCAAAGAAATAAGAGTCTTTAGTTGAGCTGTGCTTGACTTCTGTGTAACCAGAGGGCTATGGGGGAGCAAAGCAGCTTGGGCTGTTTCTTAAACAAGACACAAAAATTAGGTTGCATTTTCTCAACCCATTTTAGGGATTCCCATCCTAGGTCCTGCCATCCACCACAGAATAGGCATTTGTCCCCTTATTATGGAACATGAAGAGAGCTGTCACCATCACGCTAACTCCAATGCCCCCTGTTAAAATTGGAAAGTCTGAGATCTCATTTACAGCCATTCTGAGCATGGCTTGCCTGGGCTCCAGCTCTCAGGCATTGAGCCTGCCCACTTCTCTCATTCCTGACTCTTCTGATTAATGGCCTTCAGACTGAATGCTGGTTTTTAACAAAAGAAAACACTCAGTATTAAGAAGGGCCAGCTTGGTTCTGCTCTATGTGCAGGATATAACCATTAAAAGTATTTGAGATTTATGTGTATACCACATATAAAATCAAGCAAATAAATATAATCAGTAATATTTCTGCAGTGCCGAGTGAGCTCTATAAAATCAGTTCATTGCAGACTAGCTGGCACAGCTAAAGAGAAATGTTCTCTGAGGCTGGAGAATGGTCCGAGATGAGGACACTTATATATTCTTGTCCTTTGAGGAATTGTAGACAGTTGGTCTGTTTAACATCGGGGTGGCATACAAAGGCAATGTATCCTAGATGAGGCTTTAGCCTAATGACTGTGACTGCCTAACAGTCACTACTGGTGTCTGGCAGGCAGTTGAGGTATTTCCAGAGGCCCATAGGGTACAGATCACCATTATGCATCACATCCATTGGAGCTGAGTGGCAGTATTTTTCCAGTCCAGCTTTCAGTTCCATCTGTTCGAGAATAGGTAAACTGAATCTCTTTGCTTCCTTTGTTTTGTTTAGAGAAAGTTATCTGTTCAATTGAGATGAATAGTAATTGGATTATATTACTGTAATTCATTTATTAACGGAGCATTAGAATCCACAGTGGTGTGTTTCCATCTTAGAACCCACAAATTACCAATTAAACACAATCTTCTACTCTAAAACAATGCGATTATTTTTATTTAAGCCTATTTTAGAGGCTGAGTCACTCGCCGCCTGCATATATCTTTGTTTAAAATGCATTAGTGAAGTATTACTGAAGCCTGAGACATTACTTGTTTATGTGCAATTTGTGCAGGAAACTGGTGCTAGCTCTTCATCTAGATGGTACCCCAGTTACCCCTGGGATGGCCTTTCTCCACAGTAGCTACTTATACCAACTTTTAAATGCAATTTAAAAAAACTACAAAATACTACATGCAAAATTACTTCATTTGAGAATGACTGAATTGCAAAGCAAAAAAATACACAATTGCAGTATATGAGAATCTAGTTTCTTTGGGTTTACTTTGTGCGTATAGGCCACTGTTCTATATAGGGCTTCATTTTATACTCTCAGGCACTGTGGCAGATTACATTTATTCTCTTGTCTTCAAGGAGAATATAATGTAATTGGATATGAAATGAACACATACACAGGAAAACTAATTGGAAATATGAGACACTTGAGGAGAAATAAGGCAAGGAAGTGTATGTGACACAGCAAAAGTAGAGGCAGCCATTGGGTTCAGTGGGTTGACAGAAAGTGATGAAGGGGCACATCGCATAGTTGAGTAGCTAGAAATGTTTCTCAGAAGATGTGAATGAGCCAGGTGTGAGTAATGTCTGAGAGCTCATGAGTATTCAGAGCCCAGTGTTCTCCCTTGGGTGATGGCAAGGGTAGGGAGGGCAGGGAGGACAGTGACGTGTGTGACAGGGAAAGTAGGGCCAGCAATGGGGAAGCCAAAGTCAGTGGTGGGTGAGAGCACACTGGCTTTTCAGGAAGAGGGGGCTTACAGGTGTTGAAAAATCACTTTTCTAGGTAAGGCAGAAATCCTCATTAATTATGTAAGGGAGTATAATATATAAATTGTGTGAGGGAGTGTAATATGGTCCAAGACAGTAAAGCTGAGGAGAGCAAACTAGAAAGGGACAGAGGTTGTTGGGTGGTGATGTGGAGTAGGAGGTGTGATGGACCAAAGTGTCTAGAAGAGAAACAGAGAACATGAAGCAGGTGTGCAAGAACCAGGAGGATAGTTGAGAGAATCTCATTAGTCATGATAGACACTCACGAGGCATCTGGAAGAACAGTAAGGAAACAAATGAAGGTTAGGGGAGAGAACATGCAGACGCTTTAGGAAGCTTTGAGGCTGGTCGACTCTATAGCATAAAATAAGAAATGCACTCAATAGTTTATCCCCTGGATAATAAACCCAATGTTGATAGGGATGCTTGCCGCCTCCTTTCATGATCAACAGCAACTGTATATTGTGCAGGGGCCAGACCACAACAGCAATGTGTATATTTTGTCTAAATGTAGCCTGGGAACATCAAGGCAAGCAGAGCATGGGCACTCTGTGACTTATGGTATCCATGAAGCCATCATTCAATGTAACTTTTCAAGGTTGCACAGATGGGCATAGCATTCTGTGGTCTTACAAAAAAAAATAGAAGAGCAAGGAATATAATGAATAATTTGATCAGAACGTGAGTATCTGTTTACTAATGATTTCCAGTAGGAAGCTGGCTTTGCCAGGCATACCTACAAGTTGGTTATTCACAGCATCAGAATTCTGAAGCTTTTTCTCAACCAACCCTCTTCTAATCCCATAGATTCAGCAGAGGTGGTGAAAGAGAGGTGAAGATGCTAGAACTCTAACATTAACACAACTGAAAAATCACTTCTCATTGAGTGAACACATTGATTTCCTAACAGACACACTCTGGCTTGGTAGGAAACATTCAGAGCAGTTAACCCAAACTGCTAATCCTAGACTCTTTTGGATTATGTGATATATATATATATTTTTTTTTTCTTCCCGTGGAAAGAGGTACACACTGCATTCTCCCAGAAGTTCAATTTTGCCCTTCTGTGTTCTCTGGGATGGTTTTAACTACAGTTGAACCAGGATTGACTGCGCTACTCCTACTTTTGCCTGTGCAGGTGGGCAGACTCAGTCCACACACCTCCCAGCTGCCAGTCTAGACCCCTGCCTCCTGCTGTGGTGGCACGGGATTCTGCAGACAGGCGGGACATTGTTCAGAACTGTACACATGGCTGGTATTTCACAGCTGGGAATGAGATGACACTACTCAGGCCAGCAGAGGCAATTTGGGGAACTCTCCTGCTTTCCCGCAATAGGAGAAAACAGTTTTTAGTTTGTAGTCAATATCTTTTGTTTGCTTCCTTCCTGACTCATGCAGTGCAGGGAGCATCTCAACTGATAGATGCAATGTGTGTACAGTAGACACATATCAAGCTCATTGGGTCAGATCTAAAGAATGTTAATGGGTTTTCCGTTATTAGGGCACTGTCAGTGAGTTTACCCTTTAATTATAGTCTAAGAATTTGGCTACAGGTGAAGTTAGCTGAAGAAAACCAGAAGACATACCCAACTAAGAGGACAGCAGAATAGGCTATGTACGTGACCTCAGGCCTGCTAGCTACAGTGAAGCAGACAGATGTCCCTGCTCACCCCAGCACCCATCTCAACCCCCTCCTTCACTATTATTATGGGATAGTGCTCTTTAATGCTGCTATCAGAGCATCTTTGCTCTTGGAGGACATTGTTTTGGGTTAGGGATGTTGTCTTATATGGAAAACAATGTGACATTGATCCTTTTCAACAGCCAAGAGATGTTATCTCTTGCCATCTTCCCTGGCCTCCACCAGCATATTCCACGAATCTGTATCTAATTACCTGTGCAGCTAATTACCTCTTCCATGTTAAGTGGCTGCAGTAATCTCATTTCCCTTTCAAGTCCATTTTATGGCATCAGACTGTATTATATTCCCCCTTCTAATGGCTGCTGACAAAATTACAGCATTACCACCCAGGACTGATGTGAAGTCAGCAGGCCCATGAACAGTTGCTCCTTGTGAGTTTTCTGTTGTCCTTTCCCTTTTTACAGTGTGTTATTAAATACCTATATATCTGAATCATCTCTGCATGGCTCCATTTGTTTGATTAGCATTGCGATACTGTGACAAGACACTATATCAGTAGTAATCGATCTGATTAGCATGGAGATGATATGAACACAGATTGTATTGATGTTTAATAGTGCAGGCATCCAGGTGCTGTAAACATTATAGATGTTTTTGTATGCTGTGTGCAAGGTCTCTGTAATGAAGACGGCAACCACAGCAGATTTTAGAGCTCCATGATTTATTTTCTGCCAAGTGCCACTGTGGGTCCTGCATAGTATATGGCACTCCTGTGCTGGAGCCTGCATAAAATGTTTTAATCAGTGTTCAAAATAACGCAAATATTTTCAGCGAACAGACTGTAATATTGCTTTATTAAGAGATGCTTGCACAGTGCAGTAAAAAGCTTCCTAAGCTCTCACTGCAGTCTTGAGACATAGTTCTAGGAACTAGATTCCCCAGGTTACTTTGTTATTGTAACACATCCCATCTTCTTTCAAGGCCTGATGGAATTTTGTGTGACTCACCTTTCTGTCCATACCATGCAGTCAAACTTAAAGTGTAGCTATCATGTGCACTTCACTTGATTAAGTTTTTCCTAGAGAGTGTATATTGATGAGAATTGAGCAGGTGAAGGGGGAATCAGCCAGGCACCAGGTGGGAACTGTCTCTTGACAGCCTGTGAAGAACAGGCGGGGAGTCTCTGTCACGCAGTGTTTTGTGTCAGTTGAGAGCCTTTGCAGGGCTACGGGAAGAGAAGACATTTCTAGAAGTAGGTCTGCTTCCACATCAATCACTGATTCTCATGTATGTAGATATACACATATGTTTTTCTTTTTTGATTTGTTTTACAAACTATTCCCAAGCTGAGCTTAAAAGGGGGAAAATAAGTAGACGTTAAAAATTATACCAGTTTTATGTTGCTTTGTAGAATTCTTAGCTTTGGTTTTTGTGTGTTTTGTTTGTTTGTTTTTCTCTTATTTTTTTTCTTTTTTTCTTGTTTAGATTGGATTGTAAACTTGGTGTGGAGGCATATACCTTTAATCCCAGCATTCAGGAAGCAGGTGGATTTCTGAATGACAGGCATGTCTGATCTTCAAAGTTAGTTTCAGGGCTTTATGGCTATACAGAGAAACCTAATCTCAAAACAAAACAAAAACAAACAAAATCTATACAAAATAACCAACTAAATAAATAAATGGATAGATACATAGATAGGTACATAAATACATAGATGCGTAGGTAAATAGACAAACAGATAGACAGATGGTAGATGGATTTTATATATATATGCATTCGTAATTATATTTGCATGTGTATATTCTCAATTTAAACACTTGCATTATACATGTGTGCATCTATGATTGCACCTATATATACATATCTTTTTTTCTCAATCCTCCCTCTGCCTCTCTTCTCTACTGCGCCATTTCCATCCAGTATCCTAACCTAATTACTTGGGTTACAGTAATGTTCTCACCACTCATCTCTCTAGGTTACAGGCATACAGTTTCCTACTATCTTGAATATTCTTTACTATTTTTTCCATTGGTATATCAGCAGAATGACCTTTTGCTAGGTAGTAGTGGGTCCCAGATCTTTCTGATGCCCAAGTTATGTTTAAGTATGAGACACAAACTTGACAGGTATAAGAATGACTAAGGAGAAGTAAAAGAGAGAAAAGGATGTTCTAACAGCCTACGGAGGAGTAAACTTTTAACAGAGAAAGGAGGGCGAAGCATGGAAGATGAGAGCGTGGCAGTGACAGTTGGATTCACAGTTCAGATCATTGGTCTCCCCCAGGACATCTGTTTCAGAGAACTAGGAAAGGTGATAGTGGGGCAGAGTGTATGGCCACCTCTTTGTAAAAGGTAACGCCACAAGCTTAGAGTAGCAGAAGGTTGTTGAAAGATCGAATGGGACCAAGGTAACCGAATGATTGCTGTTTGTAGGATGGATCAATTAAGCAAGCAAGTAAAAAGACTTAAAGACCCAATTTGTACTCTCTGGAAGAAATAACATGTAAGCATGATGTAATTAAATTTTTTTTTCTACAAGCTACACTAAAATGTAAAATCGAATAGGCCAAATTACTTATGATAATTATAAAACATTAATTTATAGTCATTCTAAAGTCCATTGAGAAGATATGTTCCTTTTCATGTTGACTCTTGAAGATCTCTGTGGGATGTCCGCCCACCCACGGTAGTCAGGGTGCATGTCCAGCAGCTATGTGTCGTGTAGCCACCATAGTGAGGAGTTTAGTTCTTGAGAGTTTTCTTCAGCAATATTATTTTTAAAAAATCAGGTTCCAGAGTAAACTAGAATGTTTTAACAAATCATACAATTTTGTGGATATACAAGATTGAATTCTAAATGAATGAGAAGCTAAGGTTCCATAATTAATTTGTTGCACTTATATGATCATATCAACAAAAACTTTAAATTAAAACCTGGCTGTGTTCCATTTGAAAAGACTAAGATTTTATCTTAAACTCCATTTCAGCTTTAAAAATGCTAATTGCCATTTTGACTGTGTGGTTGGAAGTAAAAATTAAAATGGATTTAATGTTATTTATAAAGTTTTGGGTGATTTAAAGGGCATCAAGAGTATTTTGATGAATTATACATGTTGGTACTCAAAGATTAATGGCGTCCTTTGAAAAGGATGTGTGTATTCTATCTGAATCCGTTGAAATGGCAGTAATGGAATTGCATGTTTGCAAGGTAGTATGTTATGTGGACATTTCCTTTAAACAAACAGTTTGAGGTGATGAAAAGCAGAGAAGCGACTTGCAAAGCCAAGGGAGGGATATGTGGAAGCAAGGAATTCAGAGGCTTGGGGAAAGATGGATGTCAACATGTGATGGTCAGCCACATGTGATGGTCGACCACAGGCCACTTTTGCTTTTCTTTTTAACCAACACTTGTTGTCAATATGCACATTAGGCTCTCTTGTGTGAATTGTCTCTTCACTGAAAAGACAGCCGGACTAAACACTGTAGTCACAGAAGTTGTAACACTCTGAGATAGAGAACTGGAGTTTTCTGTCACATTATAAACATTGGATACAAAAGTTTTTCATCTAATATTGAAAAACTGTTTAAAAGAAACACTATAAAACCCAGCACTAGCTTGCAAGTACTTGGTGGCCATTCCTGGTGGGACATGTTGGTATTTTATAGGTGCTTCAAGTAGATTACACAGAAACTACCCTTCTCAGGCTTCGCTCTATCTTTGATATAAAATACATTTATAAAAACATAGGTAACACGAAGTAAGATGACATAAATAGCACCTTTCAAATAACAATAATTGACGTGTTTGGCTAACAAAAGAAAAAAATAGTTAAAAGAAGCAAAATTATATAGAGAATTAAAGTGATTATTTTTAAAGGAAAATGAACTTATCTAAGTTAAAAACATTTAACTCAAATTAGTATGTTTTGGGATGCAAATGATTGAAGAGATCATTATCAACAGTGTTTTAGAGACGTGTATAGCGGGGGATGTGAACACACATGCACATTGGGTCAGATGAAGGCCGCCTTTGAATGAGCTTTTCATTTAAAGAAAGAAAAGAAGGATCAGAAGTACTAGGTCATGTGATTAAATCAGTTTATTTTTTTCTTTTAAAAACTGTATATGAAATCATTTTTAAAGAATAATTGTAAATGTCTTTGCAATTTTAAACCAATACATTTGTATGAAACTAAAAAAAATCATGTTTATGATGGCTTTATAGTCAGACATGCCTTCAGAGTTTAACATGTCTTGGGTTTTTAAAAATTCAGAATGTAATTTGAATAATTCTTGAAAATGTTTTGTTATAACTAAGGAAATTTGTTCATCAATTCTATCAATCAATATGTAATAAATACTATGTTTTATTGTGATATCTTGAATTTAAATTTATTGTTCTATAAGTGTTAATAGTATAGCAGTATTCTGTACTCAGGTAAGGAAGTATATTACTCTTATATTTTGTTCTTAGCTAATATATTGCTATTTTATAGCAAAATCATTGATATCAACTTTACACCATGTGTCTTATCCTCCAAATATTTTATTCTCCTTAACCAATTTATTTGTAGATTGAACTTAGATTTCCAAGTAAACTTCCTTTTCCTGATAGCCAATTTAATGAAGGAATCAAAAGTCTGTCTGAATGAAAGCGATCAGTAGGAAAGGTTTTAAAACTATATTAGAGCTGGACACAGTGGTTATCCCTTTAATCGCAGCACTCAGGAGGCAGAAGTGGGTGGGTGTCCATGAGTTCTAGGCCAGCCTGCTCTACATAGCCAATTTCAGGATGGTCAAAGCTATAGAGACCATGTCCCAAAGCAGAAAATAGCTACAGCAAAAACCAACTCAAACCAAAGGAAAAAAACAGGAAATGATGGAAAATAATTACTTTAGTGAAAACTCACAAGTGGTCAGACCGCTGAGAGTAAGAGTCTGTGGAGTGTTCAGCCATAAATGGAACATCTCTATCACACTTCCTTCCCACAGGGCTCAGAGAACATTGCAGAGGGGATGGGAAGGCCATAAGAACCCAAGATCAGGGAGGAATGCTATAAAACAATGTCATCCAATCATGATAGTGCACAAGATCTGCACAAGATGAAGCCAGCCGACAGTCAGTGTGAGGGAGGGAGGTGAACACAAGCTCCACCCTTAGCAGAGGTGCTAATGCACACCAAGGCCTGCTAAGGCTGGAGAGCCAGTTTTCTTCAAGGCGGTGGTTCCTGGAAAGTTGATCTTGCCCTAGTACAAGGCCCAAGCCCATCCACATATGCTAGGCACTAATTGAACTCAGTGTATTATTAGTAAAAACGAATGCTGGAGAGTTAGATGGGGTGTGGACGGTAGATACAAGAATACCATGGAAGTCTGGGGTGAACACAATCAAAATACACATGTACAGGTTTGACATGCCCCAAGGAAAAGAGCAAATAGTTTTCTTAATTTAGAAAGAAATACTTCAGGCAACAGAAGTATTTTTTTTCTTGCTAATGGGGCCACTTGACAGTAGTACTAACTTGGGTAATATATATTAAAAGGTTTATAGTGAAGTGTAGCACTGCCGTTACCACTGTGACTACTCCTGTAAATCTAGTTTGAGAGTATCTTATTCGGTATGAACTTTCTCCTCCATGAGCCCACTGGTACTACACCACCCTGGCTGCCTACAGCAGTTTGCTGCTGCTTCACCTTTGACACTGTGTTTTGGATAGTTTTTTCTTCTGGGAAACAGGACTGTTGTGAAATAGTAGCCAGTATTACTATGAAAACTGTGCTTGGAGTAGCTAGCTAACAAATAAGAAAGGTAGAGCCAGGCTTGCTAAAGGAGGGTGAGCTAGATGTCCATAGAGAAAGGACTATTACATTGAACAAATGGAAACTTAATAAGGAGGAGGTGTGATCTTGGCCTCCACAGTGGATCTGAGTGTTCACTAATTAATGCTGGTGTACTGTTCAGTGAGGAAGGGAAGCTCGGGACTGTGGAGTCAGCTACATGGGCTAGAATTAGCAGCGCAAGTGTAATGCTTGCATCTTGGCCATGTCTGTCTCATCTATCTTAACCTTCCTTATGCATACATAGAAGGAGGTTATTCTTAGATCCAACCAGGCTGTAGATTTAAGAGGACAAATTGAAAGCATTTATGTGCAGCTTCATGTGTTTCCCAGACACTGTGAGAACTTAGTAAATATTAGTCACGAATAATCATCAGTGTTGTTTCTATTGATGCTTGTATTGGAAAGAGTCTAATAGCAGACAGCTTGACAAGAAATCACTGTGGACATATGTAAAACAGTAGTAATTAGTCATTTTTTTTTTTACAAAAGAAGTTGAAAATACCAGGTCTAGCACATTAGGTAAAGGTTTATTTATTTATTTATTATTTTTATGTTTACATTTCAAATGTTATCCCCTTTCCCAGTTCCCCCTGAAACTCCCTATCCTATCCCCCCTAGCCCTGCTTCTATGAGGGTGTTCCCCCACCCATCCACCCACTCTGCCTCCCCACCCTGGCATTCTCCTACACCAGGGCATTGGTTTATAATGCTATTGTCTTCTACTCAGAACATCCAAGACTAAAACAGAGCCTGTTGGTTGGTAAGTCATGCAGTTAGCCAAACTTTACCTCTTTTTACATGTAGAAATTGCATGCATATGATTGGAAGCCCACAGAAATGGAAGTAGCAGGCACTCTGTTTCCACTAACTCCATAGCCATGATTCAGACAACTGCATATGGAAAGTATTTAAGAAAAGCTATCTGATCTGAACAAACACAGACCATTTTCTTGACATTGTGTCCTGGACAGTGCAGTATAAAACAGTTTGCAGAGTGTGCAATTCATTCCAGTTATTGCAGACTATCTAGGGATGGCTTAAAGCATACAGGATGTACAAAGGTCATACAGTAATATTACAACATTTTACATGGGAGACATAAGCAACAGATTTTGTAATCCATGAGGTTCCAAACCAGAAGCTCCCAGGATACCAAGGAAACTTGCACTATTAATATCTAATTGCACATAAAAAGACAGAAATCGAATAGATTTCTAACAAGTAAAGAATAATTAAGAAAAATTATTATATCACAATACTAACATATATACAATGTCATAATCATGCTTTTAAAATTGTTGTCATACATATTTTTTTATATTTTAACATGAAAATTTATAGCAGTAGTTCTCAACCTGTGGGTTGTGACCCCTTGGGGGGTGGCCAAGTGACCCTTTCACAGGGGGGACCTAAGACCATCAGAAAATATAGATATTTACATTATGATTCATAACAGTAGCAACATTACAGTTATGAAATAGCAATGAAAATAATTTTATGGTTGGAGTTCACCACAACATAAGGAAGTGCATTACAGGATCGCAGTTAGGAAGGTTGAGACCCACTGGTTTATAAGGTCTTCACCAGCTTGTTAAAAGTTACTTCACTAAGCTTTATTCTTAATCAAAGCTATTAGATTTACCAGAGTTCTTGGATGTTTAAAGCGGTTGAACTGAGATTTCTATTTTATAAGTAGTTTCTCATTTAAATCCTAGGGAAATGATCCTGAATCTGAGAAATAATAGATAAAGTCCATTGTGTATTCTTTATTTTCCTGGAATGGTGATATTTTTTTAAATGTTGAAATAATGAATCATAATGTAAATATCTATGTATTATCAGTGTATTTATACTGATAAAGCAAGGTAAGAGACAATCCCCTTACTCTAAGCATTTATCATTAATATTTTATGTTTTTAAGTCTAAGTCTTCTCAAAGGGATCAAGAAAATACTGAGGTCAGTTGCAAGAAGCATGGCGGGAACGTGTCAAGAGAATATTGACTATTGCTTTCTGCATGGTAATTGGAATGTTGTGGCAGCCACTCTAGCTGCATCCATGAATGGAGAGCAAAAATGCTTCTAGCATCCCTTTCAAGTCACAGACCCTTGAGCTAAGAGACCTTCGATTAGTTAACCAGGGACATGTTTCTATAGATAATGAATCTCTAAATGAATGACTTGATTAATTTAAAAAAAATTAACCAGTTTGAAATGATGTGATTTCATGTATAAGCAAGTGTGAGGTGATACACTGTATGTTAAACTGTATTTTATTTTTCAATAAAAAGTCACCAAAGGAAAAAAAGTGAAGAGATCCTTGTCATCTCGCCTCAATCCAGAAGCATGTTTCAGGCAGACTTTACATCCATTAATTCCTGTTTCACTCTAAGGATGTGTGAAAGCTAAGATATAGACCAAGAGATTCTGTACAGTAGCTGATCAGTGTTCTTCACCTGTGGTGTTAGAATCGAAACTCTAGGCTTAAGTTGTAAATATGGGTTATAAGGCCGAATGATAATGTTTGCATGGCTAGATGCTTTCAAGTTATATAGACAGGTTCCTACATGTTCCTGCAGCTGTCTCCCAGACATTCCCTTAAAGGAAATGCCATTTCCCACCTCCCTCATTAAAAATGTAGATATGTCTTACTTATTTGCAGTCCATTTGGAGCAAGTGAGGGCATCTCACTCATCTTCAGCTCCCTGAGTTCCATTGGTTGTGTCTAGTTGTACAGTGGGCCTAGGAGGTGATTCATGATTGCATGGTAGAGGGTCCTGAGTGACAGTTATACCACAAAAGCTGGAGAGGTCTTTATGGCCCTGTTCCATTCCTCTTATCTTGGAGACCTGAATAAACATGCTGGTAAAGATACTAGAGAAACTTTATTTAAATTTATAAACAAGTAGCAATCCCTTGAATTTAGTAGGTCTTCCTTCTTACCTAACAACAGAAATATAAATGAGGAGACAAAGGGGACCAAAGTTTGTCCTCACAGTATCAGTTTTAAGAATATTACATGAATTTCCATCTCAGGCCTTATGACAGTGCCATGTGCTGCATTTAAATGTATTTTGTTTTATGTAATTACAGATTAACTAAAATCTTTATAAAAGATTAAATCTGGGACAGTGATATAGTTTATCCCATAAAGGAGATTGCCTTCAATCCTGGATGTGTATACCCTCCTACCATATTAATGAATGAATGAATGAATGAAAACCCTACTTACCTGTCTTTCTCAAGTCTAACAATGTTGTTCAATAACTTCTTGACACTGTGAGTCCCATTACCCAAGGCTAAATGCTGCCAGAGACACCATCCTAATTACTTCAGTTTTTCTGTTCTTTAATTTCCTGGTTTCCTTATTATTGATCTTTAATAAAATACAGAGTTAATATTATTCCCAATGTCTGTATATCTTCCACTCTACCTTTTCATTTAAAAAGGCAATCATTGGAGTGGCCTTTTATATGTAAATTTGATTGTGCCTCTAACCATCATTTAGTTGTATAGAAGCTAAAGCTTTAAAGAACTATGGCAGATGGAAATTTACAGGGCTATATTTTCAGTTTCTGTAGCAAATTTCTTACTATCAGGCGGCCAAGCTCCATGCAATGCTGAGGGTTTTCATTACACTGTCTGTGAATAATTACAGACACACACTCTGTCTACCATTTGTAATTTCTCTGTGCTAAAGCATTCTGTTTACTGTTGAGTTACGTGAAAGGAAATCATTGATCTACACTGCACATGAGAGTGGGAGTCTCCCCTTTAGACAATATTGCACCATTGTAAAAAAAAAGACATCTTTTTCTTATTGCTCTTTACATTTTTTATTTATTTTGCAAATAGTTATTTGGTACTTTCAGTTCAATAGTATGTTCAACTTTTAAGAAGTTTCTATTACTTGCTTTGGTGAAACCATTTTAATATTCTCATAATCTAAATGATTTACTCATTTAAATACTTTATTGTTGATAAACTAGTGACAATAGAACATCTATTTTCTTGTCATTGGTAAGCATGCTGATTTAAATATTGCTTTTTGCCATTTTCATTTTTATTGAACATGTACTTTGACCATTTCATACAATGGCCACCCCAGGTCCACCCTTTCCTGCCATCCTTCGACTTCTCTCAATGCTCCCTTCTCTGTTGCTGCTCTTTGTCCTTTGTTTGTTTTATGATCCAGTGGGTTAACTGGGATTCTCTGCATGCCAATGGGTTTAGAACTGTATATTAAAGCCTATGGGCTCACCTGTGGGTACCGGCTTTAAACCTGAAGCCCCTTCCACATGTCTCCATTTTAACTATGCCATGATAGAACCTTGGCAATAGACCTGAATGGAAAATGTAACTTGTTGATTGTACATTCTAATATGCCACTAACCTTGGAGTTACTGTCCACCCTTCCCCATTTTTGTCATCTTCCAAGGTACCTTGCTAGGTATCTATGGACCATGGACCATCTGAATAATTTTAATTTCATATTCATTCTTCTATTTTGTTCTCATTTATTAGAATCAAGTTTTACATTATCAGATTTTGTGTGTGTATATACATATGACAGTATCTTTAACATTAGCTCATTATTTAGAGATCTTAAAATGCTAGAGTGTTTAAATCGAGATTTGAATGTTAAATATATTACTTTTCATATTTTAAATGCCACCCCATTTGATGACAGTTTTAAATGTCCCATGTTATTTATGTTCTTAACACTTATGATATTCATTACTGATATATGGTCCACACATGGTAAGCTAACAACATCTTGAGAATTTGAAAATCTTTGCTCTAAGCTTGTGTGTGTGTGTGTGTGTGTGTGTGTGTGACTGAACTACCATGGATGTAACTTGCAGCCTGCATATTTTTCAAAAATCTAGAAAGGGAGTGTATCACAATGAGCAGTTCATGTTTTTTGTTTGTTTGTTTGTTTTGTTTTGTTTTGTTTTTTAATGAGACAAACTTAGCATTGACTCCTGGCTTCTCATTTTCTCCATGTCCCTTAGAAAGATCATGTAAACCCTGAATTTCTGCATAATTGTTGGAGAATTAGTGGAAATATTATAAAGAAATCCAATTATATACCGGTACTTGCATTTTTCTTCTTCCCCCACTTTCCTTGGTTGAGGGTATGGGCAAACATGAGTATGGCACCCGAGCTATCCCAGCATGTGACCAGCATGATGTCTCCAGCAGCAAGAATGGATATTCAGGATGGTCCATGAGGTCTCATAGGACCATGCTGAGACAGGAGAAAGGCAGCGAGCAGCAGGATTTCCCAACCCCTCACTGGTCTCTACTGGTGGTGTTTGTGCATCAAGACCACTCATTCCCTCTGCAGGCCCAGGAGTTTGACGCTTGCTTGCTTGCTTTCTTTCTTTCTTTCTTTCTCTCTCTCTTTCACAATAAAGACTCAGCTTTATTTCATATTATCTAGACCTCATTAGAGGATAAGGTTTAATGCCAATTTTTTTTCAAATTTTTTTCTGCACCAATTTTTTTTATTGGATATTTTCTTTATTTACATTTAAAATGTTATCTCATTTCCTGTTCCCCGCCCCCTGGAAACTCCCTATTCCATTTCTCCTCCCCATGCTTCTATGAGGGTGTTCCTCCACCCACCTACCCACTCCCACCTCCCTGCCCTCAATTTCTTACACTGGGGCGTCTATCAAATCTTCATAGGAACAAGGTCCTCTCCTCCCACTGATGCCTGACAAGGCTATCCTCTGCTACATATGCAGCTGGAGCCATGTATACTCCTTGGTTGGTGGCTTAGTACCTGGGAGCTATAGGGAGTCTGGTTGGTTGATATTGTTGTGCTTCCTATGTGGTTGCAAACCCCTTCAGCTCCTTTAGTCCTTGCCCTAACTCCTCCATGTGGGGACCCACGCTCAGCCCAATGGTTGACTATGAGGGTCCACCTCTGTATTTGTCTGGCTCTGGCAAGGCCTCTCAGGAGACAGCTATATCAGGCCCCTTTCAGCAAGCATTTCTTGACATCCACAATAGTGTCAGGTTTTGGTGACTATATATGGGATAGATCCCCAGGTGTGGCACTCTGGGTAGCCTTTCCTTCAGTCTCTGCTCTACACTTTGTCTCCATTTTTGCTCCTGTGAGTATTTTCTTCCCCTTTCTAAGAAGGACGGAAGCACCCACACTTTGGTCTTCCTTCTTGAGCTTCATGTGTTCTGTGAATAATTGTATCTTGGGTATTCTGAGTATTCTAAGCTTTTAAATGAAAGAAAGAAAGAAAGAAAGACTTCAACCTTTACAGGGAAAATATTTGAGTATCCAAATATAAACATGCTTTATTATGTGTAGCTATTTGAAAAATTTCATACAGATGTGACAGTCCTTTGGGAGTGGGTGTTACCCCTTAGAATGGTTTCTGAGGAGTGTTTCCTCAGGTTTGCAGAGACAGAAAACTGTTGCAGGTGACAGGCTGTCTGTCCCCACACAGTGGAACAATTCTGGGAACACATTAAACAGAAGAGAGGGTACTGAAATGGGATTTTATAGTTCTTTCTTAGAATACAGGAAATGAATGCAGTCAGAGTACTACTTCAGTGGGATAATAGGGGAAAATACTGGGGCCCTTGTGTGGAAGTCACAGGCACCTAGCAGTTTTTAACAGCTTAAAACATGACAGGAAATGAAGGGCATTTCAGTCAGTGATGACAGAAAGAAAGAGGGGGGCATATGTGAGCCTAAGATAGTCCAGGGGTTCCAAGGGGGAAGCAAGAGCTAGGACTCATTCTAGAAGAAAGTTAGACCAGGGGAAGAAGGTGGGGTAGTCTCGCAGCCCTAATTGCCTGGTCAAGGCTTGCTCATCACAGTAGTACTGGAGTCGTATGTTTCACCCCTTACCTGGACTGGAGACCTGGCTAAGTACTTTGTGACTAAACTTATCATGTTCTATTTGAAATAATACATTGCTTCAGTATCTACAGAACTCATTAGAACAAAGAGGGGGAAAGGAGCCTGTTCCTATCTTCTCAGTACATGGTTCTGGAGTTGCTGACCCATTGACTCCACTCATTCGGACAGTCTTTCCATGCCTTGAGGTAGTGTTACTAGCCCTATCTTCAGGTTCAAAATGAAAATGACAGGACATTCTAGCCTCTCTTCTTCTTGTGTGTCTATGCATGTGTGCATGTGAGTGTGCCTGTCTGTGTGTGTGCATGTGTGAGTGTGTGTGAGTGTGTGTGTGTGTGTGTGTGTGTGTGTGTGTGTGTGGTATGTGAATAAATTCATGGAAAATGGAAAAAAATTCTCCCATGCCAATTGTTGATATGGGAAGCTGACCTTGTTAACCAGAAAACACATGGTATTTTGATTGTTATTGTAATCATTCCTTTTGCTTAGTGTGGCATCCAGGCTATAATTTTGGTGCCCTTGCTGAATGTTGGTAGCTTGGAAACCATTGTTCTACTTAATAAACACAGTTTGGCAGTTGTATTTGCTGCCTGACTAGTAGGTTAAAAGAATGAATTCAGCATGTGCTGTCACCATGGAGGAATCTTACTACGGAAGTTGTTACCCAATTGTGTCTTCTCCAGTATTTATTGATGTCAAACATTTTACATTGCATCTATAATTGGGTTGGTTAACTAAGTCATTTGAATTGGGGGCACTAGGGTGGTACCTTGGAAACCAAATGGTATTTATAGGCTAAAATGGAGGAACAAAAGCACTTTTAAAAATTGAAAGTATTTAAGCTTTTTAATAACTAAGAGTATCTGTGGAAGACATAAAGAGGTTCGGTCATCTGTTAATGAGAATGTTGGTTCCTTTAAAAACACAGAAATGTTATGTGACTACATTTTTGTTTTAATCCCAGGTACAGGATATGGGGCTGCTTCAGATTGTCCACAACCTATGATTTGTCTCATGCTCTGGCAGGAGTGTGATTTTGCCAGCTGAAGACAGTTCTATGTATGGAATTCTGGGGATGTTTAGGAACACATATAAATGCTAGGGCCCTGAAAGGTGGTTGCGGGTTGTTGGTTGCTATTGGTTGCAGTTTATTAAGCATTTGTGCAGAAAAAAAGAAACAAAGAAAAGAAACTAGATATCCTGGTGGTGAAGATCCAATCTGCCTCTAATCAGCAGGAAGTAGACTAAGAAGATGGGCACCACATTGTCCTCTAACGTTCCTTTTCTTTTACCTAGGCATGGGTGGTTGGAAGGGCAGAATAAGCCTTGGAAGGAAAGTGGTTAAAGGTAAAGCAGCCAAAAGTCCAGCTACACATCTGGAGCCACATGCCTGTGCACATAGATTTTGTCTTCGGAAGCTTTGCTTAGGTATACCTGTAACTTTCATGTTTTTGTTTGAATGTAAATCACAGTATGTCATAAAATCTCTCTGGTAGAGAAGTCCTAGGGCATTTAACTTTTCTAAAGCACCTGCTACTAATGCAGAAGAATTTTTCTTTCAGAGAATTTTACTCTTGGTGTCACTCTTGGTCATAGAAAAAAGATAATTTGGGATCAACTTGACTCAATGTCTGGTCATAGAAGTAAGCCTTTTACTGATATTGTGAGACTATATTGGCCAATTCTCTCCCACACTTTTTCTTTAAATAGTTTTAACAGGTTTTTCTTTTGTTTTGACCCTCAAGGGACTCAGATAATATTCCTCTGTTGCTAGCTTGTCCATCATGGTGATCTAAGGCATCACCTAGATTCCTTGGTGATATCCTTTTCAAACAGGTAAAACAGGTGAGTCTCTTTCTTTAGGCTTTTACTTTTAGGATGTAATAATTTCTGAGGAAATTCAGACTGTTGAGTATTTGTTAAGACTTCTTAGTCATTGAATCATAAAAAAATTGAGGTAAAACTAACCAAAGAGTACACATGGTGGGATTCATGGCTCCAGCTGCATATGTAGCAGAAGATGGCTTAGTCAGACATCAGTAGGAGGAGAGGCCCTTGGTCCTGTGAAGGCTCTATGACACAGTGTAGGGGAATGCCCAGGTCAGGAGGCAGGAGTGGGTGAGTTGGTGAGCAGGGGGAGGGGCAGGGGATAAGGAATGGGATAAGGAGAGGGTGTTTTCAGAGGGGAAACCAGGAAAGAGGATAACATTTGAAATGTAAATAAAGAAAATATCCAATAAAAATAAATAAATAAAAATTGAGGTAAAAGGAAATTAAAATCGACGTAAATATAATTATCATATTTGAAAAATGAAGTTGAGTTCCATATAAGTGACTTTTCCAAGTTCTCACTAAAAACAAGTAGAAGAAATTGAACTAAATTGAACAAAAATTGAATATTGAATGAGTCACTTCTATGACCACTGTTCTTCCACACCAGAATTCCAGGTTAATAAAATATTAGCAGTATATTTAACCTTGTCTACCAAGAGAGAGAAAGGATTTTGTTAAAATGGCACCTGAAGATTTACATTGAGGGAAATCATCAAAGAGATCCCTTTTTATTTACTAAAACAAATTGCTTGAGCTATGTATAATGTTCTACAAACACAAAAAGTCCAAGAAACATGAAACAAGGCAAAAGGCAAGGTAAGGTGCCAAATATTCTATTTTAGCCTAAACTTTGTTGGTCTTACAGCCATCCGTGCATGTCAAATGAATTTAAAAGAGTATCTGTCTATTAATAACTTCCAGAGGAACACATAGATGACTGTTGCCCTTTCCTGTAGGTTTACTGGACAAGGGATGTCTATTAAGGTAGAGTATTTGACTTGAGTAAAGTATAGTAAGATAAATAAGTAATAGACTCTAATGAGATCATGTGACCTGAATGGAAGCATCCATGGATGATCTATCAGTTGTATTCAGTGTCACTATGTCCTTCAGTAGAACTGCATTGTGTTGCATGTGAGTAAATTAAAATGAAAGGGAAGTTTTTACTACCAGCATCTGGTGGGATGTTTAAATCCTATACAATTACTTAAAATAAAAGGATGAACACTCTCATACATTTATGTCATAATTAGAAATTGGGAAAGTGGCAGCACCATGGTGGGACACTCCTATAATCCCACAATTTGGGGGCAGAAGCATGTAGATCTGTGAATTCAATTCCTGCTGGGTCTACAGAGCAAGTTCCAGGACAGCCAGAGCCACATAGTGAAATTCTGTCTCATATAAAATAAAATAATTTGTAAAGTCATTTGGCTGTGCCAGTAAAGCTGAAACTATATGTCATGAATATAGAGAATCTGGTCAGGTATCTGTTCTATACAAGAAAGAAAGAAGAAATTTTATAATTTAATAAACCCAATTTTATTTTATTCTTAAATATAATACAAGATTTACTAGAATACTTTAAAAACCAGATCTTGGTGGCTCCTATTGTATTTTATTTTAGAACAGGTTTTTGTTAGACTAATAAAGGACATTTATTTGAAGAAGAAAGTTTGGGAGTCAAGAAGTATATCAGGAGGAATAGCCCTGTATGTATAACCCTTTACTTCTATGCTATTGGAGTGGTAGTCTGAAGGGGGAAAAAGGCAATTAAATATCAGCAGGAAATTTTAAAAAGAAAATAAAAATACTTTGATGAATCAGAATGTCCCTAAGATTTAGCTCCCAAGAGGCATATTAATGTTTTCTCTGAGCCCATGAATAAAATATTTTTTCAATTAAGAAAAAGGTTTGCAAAAGGAATATACAACTAATAGTTTGTCAACAGTTTTAATAGCAACACTGTATAGTACTTAAGGCTTCCCTTTGTTTATGGGGTATTTGCATTCACATTTTGTTGTTTATCTTCTCTATAAGCATTACATCATCATGCTTATATCCTCTGGTAGCCCATGACTTAGTGAGAGAACAAGCAAGATGAGCCGTGCAACATAGCTTTTCTGCTGTCTGCAGAAATGGGGGAAATAGACCCTCAAGTGGTTCCATGTTAAGAAGAAAGCCTAAACAATCCATTTTCATCCCATCTGTGAACCATCCAGCCTGTCCAGGTACACTTCCACAGTGAGTTTACCTACCTACAAGGAAATGTGGAAAACAGCAATGGCCAGAAACCATGATAGTGCTGTATGTTTTACTCCATGTGCCAAAAGCTTATCTGTTCATTTCCCAAAACTAGAGAACGCCTTCTATTTATTGGCTGAATTTCCAAATAGTTTTCCTTTTCATCAGTGAAGATTTGGTGGTAGGCTGAGAAACCTTCTCTTATGTCTGCCATCATACACTGAACCCTTCCATGATTCATGAAGGCTGCATTTCAACTCCTGGTATTTGTATTGTAGGGTAAATGGGCTGCTTGATAAGCCCAACAGAAGTTCACAAAAAAAAAAAAAAAGAAAAAAGAAAAAAATCTCAGCATACATCAATAATCTACTTGAAGAATGAAAATTGAAAATCTATTACTACTCTGAGTAGTAATAGATGAATTCATTTGGTTGACAGTGATAATTATTTCACATTTATACTCCTACTAAACATATTATATACCTGAAATGTGTACCATATTTAGGACTCGTGGCGGGGGGTGGGGGGGGCAAGAAGAACAGAGGTTGACTTTGGATATTTTCTCTTATGTTTCCACAGTACTTTTTTTTAGACAGAGTCTCTTGGTGACTCTAGAGTTCAGTGAGACTAGCTGATGAATTATCTCCAGAGATCCTCCTGCCTCTGTTTCTCCTGTACTTGTATTATAGTTTGCATCACATAGATGAAATTTTGTATGGTTCTTGGGACCTCAACTTACATCTTGTTGTTCTGTCCTGCAGATACTTTACCCACTGAGCCATCTTCCTAAGCTCTAAGTTTATACAACTTTTATATGCCAGTTATACATACAACAAAATTGGAGGAAAAGTTAAAACCATAATAACATATCAAATATATTTAGGTGGCATCTTAAATCTATACACACAGTACTTTAAAAAAAAAAAACAAGATAAACATTAAGAAGTGATTCTAATTCTTAATTTATATTTTTAGTGTCAAATATATTGAAGCCTTTAATCACTTTTTCATATATTTTTTTAATCTTCCACACAGTACTTCAAAAGACTAACTTATGAGAAGATTTAAAAAGACATTTCAAATGTTTTGCCTTAAAAATAGAGCTACCATCTGATTCAATGATCATACTACTGGGTGTTTATCCAGAGAAACTGAAATCACCATGTTAAAAATATGCCTTCCCGTCTATGTTCATCAGGGCTCTGTTCTTACTGGTGAAGAATTGGGAACAACTTCAGGGCTCATCAGCTGAAGAATAGATAAAAAAAAAAAAAAAAAAAAAAAAAAAAAAAAAAAACATGGTACATCTTTACAGTGGAAAACTACTGTAACTGAGATCACATGTTATGGGAAATAGCCAAGATACTTCTGTGTTTCCTACACAGAGTGTCATGACTTCACCCACACTGGGAATTTTTAAAAGTTGACTTCCTAGAAGTTGATAATAGAATAGTGGTTATCAGAGGCTGAGAAGAGTAGAGGGGAGGAGAGGGTGACTGAAGGTTGCTCTGTGGATGTATGGTACAGGCAGAAGAAAGACGATGTTCCAGTATGCCACTGCACAGTGGGGTGACCGGGAGTAAGCATGTACAGTGCATGAATGATGCAGGAAAGTTCTTTAAATCTTCTCATCATAGCGAAAGGACAAATGTGAAGAATGTCACATAGTGTGTATACACATTAGGGACTGTATAAATATGCATTAACTTTGTGCCAATTAAAATTTCTTTAAAAGATATTGACAAGATAAACTGACTTTAAATTTGAATTTGTTGTTATATTAAATATTCGTAGTGCATGTGTATTTCTCCCTCGATTTTCATAGTGACTTTGCGTTACAAGAAGGTTAAATTTTGTCAAAATGTATACTTTAGCAAGTATTTCTCCAAATTCTAATTATGCATGTGTTAAATGCATTTGAAGAGAGATGCCCATGTAGAACAAGAACAATTAAAACTTTGATCTTGACAGATGCTTGAAGTGTCTCTGCTACTGAATAGTGGCAAATCTATCAAATTTCTAAGCAGCCATGGGAGGAAAGTTTGAATATTTCTTCTAGAAAAGCTAACACACACACACACAGAGAGAGAGAGAGAGAGAGAGAGAGAGAGAGAGAGAGAGAGAGAGAGAGAGAGAGAGACTAGTGAGGCATGTTTGAGCTTTTATGTTTTTCTAACATCATTTTAGATTCTATTTTATTTCAGGTCTTGTTTGTTCTCCAGCATCACTGTTCTAGTCCCTGTTTTGTTTGAGGCCTTATTTGTTCCTCTCCTTTTGCATGTATCTAGATCCTCCAGTTCACCTGGCTAATCTGAATACTAACCATAACAAATGGGTGTTTGGAAGCATTAGACTGATGACTTTCAAAGGGGCTATTATCATTTATCATGGAAATGAATTCAGCCCACTGATGGTAATTTAGTTGACAGGTAAAATGAGCATCATATGTTTATAAAATGAATTTTTCAAATGTTTAACTTTCTCAAAATAATGTTTTCTAAAGATGCAGTATTACATTTAATACTGTGTTCACAGAAGAGACTTTAGCTCATCACTCTGCAAATCCTATGCCTGACAGTCATAGAGCACTGACAGTTTTTATGTTAGTTCCTGGATTGATTATCAAGGGAACAAGCTAAAGCGGGCTGCATTTATAGTGAGCCTGCTGACAATGGGGTCAGTCGTCATGGCAAGAACATGACTGTACATAGCAGTGCTTTCCAGGGCAGTCAGGAAGCAGAGAGGAAGGGGATGCAGGAAGGAGCTCGAACAACATAAAGCCACCCAAGCAAACCCCTCAACAACTTACCCTCTCCCACAAGGGCCTGCCTTGTGCCTTTTACCACTTCCCAATAATGACCATGCTCTTGTCAAGAATTTATCCATTCCTTAGTCAGAGTGCTAGAGCCCTGGCTGTTAAAAGACTCAATAGGCACTCCAAGGGTGCAGGCTTTTTAGAGCCATGCAGGCATGTTGAACTGTGGGGAGCTAGCCTGAAGCAAGACTGAGGTTGATACATTCCAGGGAAAACCACAAGTCCCATGGGAGTTAGGACCATCCTCTTCCTCCTCTTAGCCTATAAGCTCAGGGCAAACCCACCTCTGAGGACAGCCACAGAGTCTTTGGCCAAATTACAGGATCAAATTCCTCTCTCCTAATTCAGAACTCCTCTTTATATAAATGAAGCATTCCTAACACCTCAGCCCCAGCCAATATATGTGCACTCACCCCCAAAACTCCTATCCACTCCACAACCCTTGTTTACCCCAATAAAGAAGAGCTATCTCTTGCTGAAACTGTTCCTGGAAGTCATCCCAAAGTCATACTCAAGGACATCCAAACCCTGCCAGCCCCTTGGTCCCCTCCTCATGGGCTGCTGGTGGATGACCTCTGAGGAAGGGAAAGCCCACAGAGTCACACTCTGGGCTTCAATCCCAGCCTTATTGCTCTAGAGTTATCTTTCTTCTTCGGGTGGTCACACTAACCTTCTGATTATCGAGAATTTCATGAAATAATGCATTTGCAAGTGCTCAGAACCAGGGATGTTTGGTTCGAAATCTGTCAACTGTGATAAACAAGAACACTGCAGAAAACACAGAGGGGCACTGAAAAATAATCTTTAATAACAATTACTAGTAATTATGGTTATAATCAGTTGGAAATATAATTTTGTTCAACTTACATGTCTTATTTTGTAGACGTTGTTAGAACATAAATCATTCAGACCTACCCACACTTATCAAATAGAACTGTTGGTTATACAATATGGCCTAATGATACCATGAAAAAGCTATGAAGACACAAATCTCCATGAACCCAAAAGGTTTGGGACTTCCAGGTCCAAGTTAGCTTGTATGCCTGCACAGTGAGTACAGGTGATTATTAGAAAGTGGGCATTTTAATCCTTTGTTCTATTTAATTAGACAGCCAATGTGAGAATGAAAGAGTGGAACCGGAAAAGAAAATGTCACTGGGAGTTGGACTATCTGAGTAGAAGGGTGGAAAGGCAAAGGAGTATACTCCCTCTCTTGCAAAACAAACAGAAATGGTTTATCATGTAGGAATGGCTCAAAAGCCATAAAAAAAAAAAGCCCTCTTTAGGTTTCTCCCTCCAATAAAACCAGCCTGGAAAGTTAGAAACATGACCTAGTTCTGTCTGGGTCAGAAACAGATGGGCAGAGAAAAGGCAAGAAACCCAGTAAGGTAGAAGGGGCGATATGGGGACAAACGGCCTGAGGCTGGGTTGAGGATTGGCCTGAGATGTATTGGGGTGGCCAGCCAAATAGCCTTCTGGAGGTGGAAGCTCCAATGGGCCAGCCGAGGAGGTCTAAAAAGGCAAGGCAACCCTCACACAAGGCAGTGTTCAACCAAAGAGCCACACAGCCAGGAAAGATAGGGCAAACACCGATGTGATTGCTGCTTCCCACATCGTTTCAGGGTTTTGGAATGGATGCTAAGTGAATAGTACTGCTGACAGTATGTTCCCTTACCATATTTCCCAGTGCATGGTTAGGGGAAGTAACCACATCTGGAAAACCCTAGATTCGTAGGAAGGAGAAAATATTGCCTGCTAATTCCATTTAAAATGCCAATATGAATTTATATTCTTATATTTTGGGTTGTGAGCCTAGCCTTTAATGGCTGAGCCATCTTTCCAGCCCATGAATTTTTATTCCTTTGGCTCCCTTGTCTCAGCCATTTTACTCTTGAGTTAAATTATGCTACTTTCTTTCCATGATATATTCTGTAAATGACCTAATTAATAAAATTAACTTTAATTTTGAAAATTTATTTTCTCTAGAAAAACTTCTTGTTCCCAAATGATACTATTTCATTTTAAGTTTAGGATTAATTTTTATTATTCCTTTGGTAATAATTATGACCCTCTACTTTGTTATGCATCATTTGAAGACATTTTAATATGGTTATTTGAGTATTTACTATTTAGTATTGTAATTTCATATATACATTAAAAGCTATGCTAAACTATGTAAAATTCCCAGAATTATGCAGGAAGACATATCACTAAATTTGCACTAAATAAAATGTGGTTTCTGTCATGGAAAAGGCTACCAATAAACATAAGAATACTGTGAACTTAATTTTCAAAGACTCTCATATTTGAAACTGTATTAACTGAGGCTTGTTTAAGACTCCATTTTCAGAGATTTTTGGAAAGTCTTTAATTAATACTCAAGATACCATATTCACTAGGTTTTTCTGTGGTTTCATTCTCACTGATGCATATTAATGACATCAGACAAATAAAGTGCCTTTCATAATTGCTTGTCTCAAAGCATTGTAAAAATCAAATATGGAATAATTAAAAATTCATTTGTGGTTTGTGGCCATGAATTTGATTGTTGCAAGGTTGAGAGCTGGGCCCATAGTGTCCTTGATGGGAGTGCATGGTTGGTTGAAAATCCAGTAGCTGCCTTCCTCATGCTCGTAGATCGCTAGGCAAAGAAGGGGAGAGTGTTTTGAAATGCTGTGTGATCACAATTAGCTGGAGAGAGAAGCTCTTAGAGTAACTGCAGAAGCAAAGACAGTTGACTATTATTTTCTAAGATAAAAACTATGGTCATACATACTTTCAGTATCCATGGAAGACACTTAAAGATGTAAGAATACTTTATCAGTTTGTGAGACAGAAAACCTTACTTGTATGACCGTGTCACTTTTGAGAAATATTCTATAATCCTGGTGATCCTGCTCAGAGGGTCCAGTGCTTGTCTGGCATTCAGGGAACCTTGGACTTAATCCTTAGCAATTTGGAAGTCAGCCAGAGATATGTCTGTGTCTCAAAAACAAAAAAGTTACATAAGAGACAGATAATTACATTTCTAGATTACCCCTACTAGTCACACCCTGCTCAATTCTGCTTGTACCTAGGAGAGGCTGTGGGTACATTCATGGAATATTAAAGAGATTATCTGGAAATGTGTAATATTTCAAAATTCCTTGGTTAACATAAGAAGGACTAAAGTGAGAGCAACCCTGTTTCTATGGTAGCATATTACCCATATAAATTGGGGATTTATTAAAATTCACATTATTTTTCCATATATAATTGTATTTTGTGTGATTAAAAAATTTCTGTTTGCATAATTGCATTTTGTATGATAAATAATCCAGAAAAAAATAATTTTAAAAGCTAAATTAGGAAATATTATCACCATCCAAATTGTAAATGTTTTTCCTAAAAGATCCTATGTGGAGAGATGGTAATTACAACTAATTTATCTATTTGTTCATGGAGTTCTTTTAATGAGTGAGAATATCACATGTTCTTATTTGTAATTTTAGAACATATGCATTAATAAACCTTTCAACATATTGTTAGGACTTATGACGTTGTTATTATTTTCTCTACTTTTATCATATTGTCTTAGGGTTACTAATGCTATGATGAAACACCAAACCAAAGCAAGTTGGGGAGAAAGGGTTTACTTGGCTTACACTTCCATATCACTGTTCATCATTGAAGGAAGTTAGGGCAAGGATGGAAGCAGGAGCTGATGCAGAGGCCATGGAGAAGTGCTGCTTGATGGCTTGCTACTCGTGACTTGCACAGTCTGCTTTTTGATAGAACCCAGGACCATTAGTCTAGTGATGCCACCACTCACAATGTGCTGGGCCTTCCCCCATTGATCACTAATTAAGAAAACGCCCTACAGGGTTGCTTACAGCCCGATCTTATGGAGACCTTTTATAAATTAAGGTTCCCTCCTCTCAAATGTTTTTAGTTTGTGTCAAGTTGACATAAAGCTATCCAGCACACATATGCATCAAATTGAATTCTATTCATTTACTTGATAACTTTTATTTGGAGCCAATAATTCTTCGAACACTTTTTCTAGATATATAGGCTATAAAGAACAATACAATGAATAGAGAAAACTATTTTTCTCTTCCTTTTTACATCTTACCAGGGGAGTACCCTCTTTAACATTAGAGAAGTAAATATAGACTGTGACACATGGTGATGGAGAGACTAAGTATGGTAGAGAGCAAAGAAAGAAAGGAAAGCCATTTTAAACAAACTTATAAAGGATGCTGTTCAAAGACTGGGATATAGTTCAGAGTTGGTGGCTGTGTTAACGCTATAGACCCTAACTGATAACCTAAGAAATTAGGAATCAGTTGGAGCCATTCCAAAGGTGTGTGGGAGTAACCCAGGCTCTATGAAAGGGTGGCTTCCATTTGGGGTGTTTGGAACAGATAGGTTAGATGTGTGTCACTAAAGAAAGAGAGATCAAGGGTGACACCAGTACTTTGTCTTGATCAAGCAGAGGTGGATTCCTGTGCTGGAAGCTGTGAACGTGGTGAACGGTAGTGGGAGTCTGGCTAGGATGCTGTCAGTATTCTGAAACTTTCAGTAGAGGTCTAAACTGAGATATAAACTTGAGAGTTCTATTTCTTAGTAATCTGGGAATTGAATATGGCACGCTTATACTGTTCTCTTCTGATATATATATATATCAGAATCAGAAGGCCATAGCTGAGAATGTAGCCAGTTGCAGGTATTTCAGGTTCAGTCAGAATATTTCATTTGTTGTTCAAATAGAAGCTAATTGTTTTAGCATCTGAAAACCCATTGGAGATTATAGTTGTGATTTGTGCAAGCTGGCTAATACAAGGTATTATTCTCCTTAATGGTGAACTTTGGCAATGGGACTAACAGTGATTGTATTTTCATTCTCCTAATCCAATTAAATATTAGAATTTGGAGTTTGAATAATGAAAGCATTCACCTTAGATTAGTTTACAAGTTCTTGCCTTACTGGATAAAGAAATTAAAATAAAGTTTGTAGAATTAGAAAAAAACTTATAGTGATGTGTGTGTGAGTGTGTGTGTGTATGTGTGTGTACACATATAGCCTGCTTAAATCAAGGTAAGCAGAAAGACATAAATACCTAGATGGTGGAATAAATGGAAAATGTGCACTTTGGAATGTCTCCTTTGAGAACCTTCCTAAGGAAAGGTGCAATCTGTTGGATTTTAAACACTGCAAGCAGTCAGCTCGTTTATTAATCACCATGCTCTCACCTGAGGGAAGCATTTCCTTCTAGGCTTTTCTTGAAACTCTGTGTAGATTTTTTTTTTTACTTTGTCTTTTGCTGAAGTAAAAAAGCACACACATTAAAAGATAATGTAGCTGCTTAGCAGTCGGACACAGTGTTTGTCCATGCTGAAATCAAGGGGTGATTTCCCCCTTCTCCTGACTCAGTTATCTCTCAGGGTGACGGGATATCCTATATGCTCCGCTGCAGCACTGAATGCTCAAGAGCTTCTGTGCCTGTGTTTGCCTGTGTGTGCCTGTGTGTGCCATCTGTAGCCACATTAGTCTCCATCTTTTTGTAAAAGCATACTCATTTCAATTTAATTGGGAAACTTTGATATATACCATACAATTGTAATAACGATTCTGTGAAGTCTCCTTTCCTCGACACTCAGGCTTCATAGCTAACACATCACTCTGATTTATTTATCACATATCTATTCATGTATTTCTGTCACCATCTTTTAATCTCTTATTTTTAAATGTGTTTCCAAGTAATTGAAGCCATCAGTACACATCACCCAGAAACAATTTACCTGCATGTGCATAACACTACCTGGAGTTCCATATTGTTTATGGATCTTTCTAGAGTAGCATTTACATACTATAAAGTATAAAATATCTCAAGGGACTCATTGGAAGAGTTTGACAAATGTATATGTCTGTATCATGCTGAGCCATATAGAGACAAGAAGAATTGACATCACCTTAGAAGATCAATTCCCCAATCACCCTCAAAGGCCTGGCAACAGCTACAGTTTTAGAGCTTGCTACCATGGATTGGTTTTCCCTGGCCTCAAAATTCATATAAGTGAAGCACTGTAGTATGTACTGGAGTAAGGCTTTGTTCTCTCAGCATGCTATTTCCTGACATTTGCTTTGTTGGCTGTGTTTGTAGTGAGCGCTTTTCCAATGCTGGCCAAGAGTCAACTGTATAGAAGTACCACACGGTACATATCTGGTATGTTAGTAGGCACCTCAGATGCCATCAATTTGGTATTATTAATAAAAGCAGTATGACTTTGCACTTTAAAAGTACCACAGTTCTATCCAAAATAATCATCTTTCTTCCAAAAATATCTTATTAGGTCTTATTTTTAGAAATTATATATATCAGTTCATGAAAAAAATTAAAGCTTTTTATACAACAAAAGTTTTTGGTTTTTGTTTTGTTTTGTTTTTAAAATCCCTGCCAATAGCTCATTGGTACAACACTTACCTAGCATGTCTGAGCCTATGGGTTCAGTTTCCAGGACAAAAACCCATTAATTCATGTTACTGGGCTGGAGAGATGTCTTGGTGATTAAGAGCACTTGCTGCTCAATCATGAAAACAGGAGTTCAGATCCCAGCATGCAAGTTGAGTGGCTCACAAATATATGCCATTCCAAATCCAAGGGATCCAACAGCCTCTTCTCCCTTTGTGGATACTTGCGCATGCAGATGTACATACATCCACACAAATACACACACAGAGAGACAGACAGAAATAAATCTTTTTAAAAAAGAAAATTAAAAGAAATGTTTGCTTGACCAGTTAAACCCAAAGCTCTGAGCTCCCTTGGAGGTCATACTGAGCAGTTCTTTTGTTTAAATATCCTGAACACCTCAAAGCTGAGACCATCACAGTGGTCCTATGTCCTGAGGTTTTACAGCTGTAAATATCAAGCCTGGAAAGGGTTTCATAAATGAAAATGGAATAAGCATCATATATCCAGTTATGAAAATTCCTTCCAAAGGTCATTGTGTTGCACACCAGATTAGCATGTATAATTAAAAGCAAGCCCAAGCACCCAGCTTCTGTCTCTTCTTTCTCTCACTTGTGTTTTCCACTAATATTGCAGAGCCTTTTTATTTACTCAAGCAGATTGACAAGATTATAAATGAGAGCTGTGTGTGGAAGCCTCTAATTTTTCATAAGTAAATGAATTAATTTATCATTGCTGCGGTGTTTTATTGCTGTCTCCATGCCGGGCTGCCCTGCTCCTCTCTTTCCCCCTTTGCCTCCTAAACACTGGATCCATGTCATCCTGTTTGACAGGTTTCTGATTCCCCTGTCAGATGCAATTTGGTGCTAATCACATTTCCTTTGCTCAGTGTCAATGATACAAGCCATGCATAATATCCCTGTATGTCCACTCACTCACTTGCAGTGCAGCTGGAATATCTCGGGCATTAATCTGATAGAACGCCACATTGAAATGCAAAAATGATGCTTGAGCAGGGAGATAATATGGCCAGGCAGATGTGCAGTGGATAAGTGAGAGTCGGCTGGTGATCTTTCCTAAGCTTTGATGAATTTTATTTCATTTCTGAATATCTCTTTACAAACCCAAGACTATGTAATCAGTGCTGGTTCACTAGACCTTCAGTGTTTTTAATAGCATCCATTTGTTGTCCATATATGAAGGAATGAGGGTTCTTTTTCCATTAAAAGGGAAGCTATAGGTTGTTATTTCTAATGTTGAAGAATGCTGCCAAGTTCATGTACTCTATCAAACACAGAAGAGAAGCTAACAACCTGAAGAAATCTGTATACAGAACAATAAGCCGTTTTCTAGTAAAGTGGGGTCACAAACAATAGACCGCCTGTAAGATCATCTCAGATAGAGACGAAGCAAGGGGGTTTGGTAGATCTGCAAAGAAGGAGGCTGCTCCCTATCTAGGTAGGTGCTTAGGCAGGGAGATGAGGTACTGAAGAAGCATGAGGAGTCAGAAGAAGAAGTAGAGATTGATGAAGCAAATCAGCATAAAAGAGGCCATTGCTTGCTTAGGGAAGCAGCAGTTTTCTGTAAGCATCTGGGGAAACTCGTCTTCATCATGTGGACAGAAAGGATTTGGGGAAAGTCTTCATCATGTGGACAGAAGGATTTCTTTATTTTTTGCATATGTGTATGGGATTCACAAGTGCCACAGCAGGCAAATGGAGCTCACAGGACAGTTGAGGGAGCTGGTCCTCTCTTTCCTTCAAGTAGGTTCTGAGAGCTGAATTCGAGTTATTAGGCTTGGCAATAGGTACCTTCATTGTCTTAGCTGCCTCATCGGCCTCAAAGGATATAATTAAAGCAGAGAGGTGCCACGGTCCTATCTAAAACTTAGGATGAGAATTTTCCCAAGGGTATGAAAAGAAGAGCAAAATGTGACATCAAAGGGTTCACAGTTGCCAACGCAGCAGTCAGGGATGAGGGCAGTTGCCATGCAGATAGAAGGGGTGCGTAATGTGTATAAACCACTTACAAGTTAAAACCTGAGCCTTGGATGAGGATATGGCAGGCTGAGGAAGTAGCACAGGGAAAGAAAAAGGAGGGAACAAGGTATTCCCCATGTTTCTTCGTGGAGTCGGGTGTGGGTTGTGTTGCCTTCTAAGGGAGCTGAGGCACAGCAGGTGTGAAAAAATGCTGACTACCAGATCTTGTCAGTATCCAGTTACAATAAAGGAGTGGACAGAATAGAATATATTGAGTGGTCATTTTTTAAGTGTATAGTCAATAGCAGGAATTACTGGGACAGTCGTAGTTACCTCAGAAGAGTACACATACATCAGAGAGATGAAAGTAAACCACAGGGCAAGGATTCTATGTAGTGCTTTTGCACTTAATTTTATGAACATTATTCAATCAATAGTTATTTGAAGTAGTAGAAACAAGAATTTAGACAATATCTATATAATTGTCTAGTAGTCAGTGAGATGAATTTTTGAAAAAGTTTAATTGCATTATTTATTTATTTATGTGTGTACACATGCATATGTATGTATGTATGTGCATGTATGTATTCATGCATGTATGTGCATATATATGGATACGTATCATGGAGTGTATGCAGAGGTCAAAGACACTGTTTGAGCCAGTTTTCTCCTTCTACCATGTGTTCCTAGATCAAAATCAGGCTTTGTGGCAAGCATCTTTTAGCCACTGAGTCCTTTCACTGGGCAAAATTATTTTCTTATATTAAGCAAAATTTAAATGTTACACACATTAAATATAAAAAGATTTATTTGATTTTCAATATTTTTCCTGGAAATATAGCACGTTGAACGATTTTTTTAAAAAATTGATTACATCACATATGCACTTATGTAAATTTATTTGCCTATGAAATTTGATATATTACAATTTATGTAAAGTAAAAACAAGTTTCTTTAATGTTTGTTCACTAAGTAGTTATAAACCTAAGTTAAATAGTAATAGGTTTGAAATCTTTAAATTAAATTTTATTTTAAATATCTGTTTACTCACTGAAAACGTATATTTATATATTTTATGTATAAAGTACATATATGCAAACAGTATAGGTTACATGCCAATGTATATAGGATATATTAAATTTTCTTTATGGAGGCAAATGTTACAAAAGTAATTTCTCTGAAAGGCTCCTTAGAGTTGAGGAAAGCAGCAGATGTGAAACACAGTAACAGAGGAATCGATATTTTCTCAGCATTAATTCTTATTTTGGCTGAATATATGTGTGTATTATGTGTGAAACATTATACATCCTTGATACTGACTTTATCATCAAGAAGAAAGAACCCTATTGATGACACACAAATTTACTGCTAAAATTGATACATGGATGTAATTTTGATTTACCAAATGACACACAATCACAGACATTCAAAGCTAGACTTTTACTTGAGAGTTGAATGCTTTGGATTAAAGACCAGTGTTTAGGGCACCAGAAGAATAGTATGAATGTGCTGTTTACCTTGCGTCAGCACCTGATGAGTGACGTTACAGGCAGCTTATTAAACCCTGAGCATTGATTGCATCTAGCTACAGCACCAAGTAAAAAGGCTCCTGGTAGAGATGTACAGCCTTCAGAAGGCTCATGTCCTACACCTCACCCTCCACAAAGACAGGTTTGGCTGTGTGGTTTGGCTGTGCAATGAAACATTGTAATTCCTACCGAAAGAAAGGCTATCCAGGGACAGTCTGAAACAAAGCATCCTGACAGTGTGACATTGCCAAAAAAGGAGCTCTTTTGGTCTGAGCCTGTGGAGAATTTCAAACAATCCTCAAATAAGAAAGCATTAATTTTATAAGTGATGCTTTTTACTTGTCTGTTGGTTTGGTGGTACAGGAGTTAAAAAGATAAAGTCTTACATACAAGGGAGGACCTCTACTACTGGGCTTTATCTCTAGCTGCCCCTCCCCTTTAATCTTGTCTTATCTCCTTTAGAGATATTGTCTCTTTAAGTTACCCAGACTGGCCTCGAACTCATTCTGTAGCCTAGACAGGCTTTAGATTTTAAATTTTTAATCTTGCTTAACCTTCTAAGAAGTTCTAATAAACAGGCCTGTGCCACCATAACAGTTTTGGTTATATTTTGAACACTGGAATGGAGAAGTTTGGGCTGGAGAGGTGGCTCAAGGATCAAAGGGACTTCCTTCTCTTTCAGAGGGCCCTGCTCCGTTCCCAGTACTGCTATCAGCACAGTATGTCTCATCAGGCCTGTACAGCCAGGTCCAGGGCATCTGATGGATTTTCTGGTCTCTGGTGGGTGGCATCATCACATAGGTGGCATACACTCAACACATGCGAGTGTGAAAATAAATAAATGTACAGATATTAAAAATGAAAGTAGATAATAAAAATGAAAGTAGGGAACGCAGCACGGGTCCTCTGAAAGAGAAGGAAGCCCTTTTGATCCTTGAGCATATGTATTTATATTAAGCAATTCTATATATTAGAAGTCTATAAAGATAACTAGAAATTCCTAATGTTAATTTTGAAAAGCAAACAAACAAACAAAACCATGCTCTGTAAGACTGGGCTGTTTTTTAAAATATCTCCTGAAAATCTTTGAGAGAACAATCATTCAGAGGTGTCACCTGCGCACTCAATTCTATAACAGAAAGACTGGGCTTATTTATTTATTTGAAACCACTGTTTCTGGTTTGTGGAAGCCTTAAATGTAATGAAAAAGTTACTACACACACAAATCTGAAACTATTCACAAACTAAAATAAGTGAGAATGGAATGCAAATAGGATGTGTGAGTGTTGGATGAAATTCACAGTGATGAAATAATCAGCTCGTGAGGTTAATAAAAGACAACTTCCCAGAAACTGAGTATCGAGCAGGGTTTTCAATGAAGAGAACAGTGTAAATTGAAACAGAATGAAGAAACTAAGCCAAACATGAATGTGTGTGTGTATGTGTGTGTGTGTTTGAGTGTGCGCGTGTGTGTAAACATAAAGGAAAGGATGCAGTCACAAGAGCAGTAATAGATTTTTCTCTGAGTACATAGGAAATCATGGAAAGAAATGAAAAGGGCAGAGTGGAGCTGCTCGCTGTGTAAATTATCTAGCAGGAAATATCAGGACTGAAGGGGGATTTTTATAAGATGTCTTCTAGTGACAATGTTATATATAAAGAAGAAAGCTATTGATTATTTTTGAATGCATTGTTTACCTTTGCAGTTTTGGTGGAAACAAAGCCTCCCTCTCCAGCCTCCATAGATCCCTTTGACATGCAGCAGTCATGTGTTTTGATGTGATGATTACAACAGTTACAACTCTGTGATTCCAAATAACAAGAGTAACTCTACCTCAAACAAGAAATGTATTGGGAAAGCATGAGGGCCCCTAAGATCCGAAGGACTGAGCATGGCCAGTAGAGCACTGGGCAGAAGTGAAGGCCAGGTGACTAAGGAAGATGGCTACTGGAGAAGGACTCATTCTGGGGGGCGACTCTGAGCCAAGTAGAAGGCAGTCTTGACTTGTCCTTGTGGAACTTGAGTGAGGTCTACAGTCCCAAGACTTTTAATGCACTGGTCTTACAAGAGCTCTAAACAGACCAGACCATAAGCATTTTCCTCCTCCTCCTGGTTTTGGTCTGTTTTGTTTGAGGCAGGTTTCTCTATGTAGCCCTGGGTATCCTGGAATTCACTTTAGACCATGTTGGCATCCTAACTCAGAGATCACAGAGTTCTGTATGCCTCTGCCTCTGCCTCTGCCTCTGCCTCTGCCTCTGCCTCTGCCTCTGCCTCTGCCTCTGCCTCTGCCTCTGCCTCTGCCTCTGCCTCTGCCTCTGCCTCTGCCTCTGCCTCTGCCTCTGCCTCTGCCTCTGCCTCTGCCTCTGCCTCTGCCTCTGCCTCTGCCTCTGCCTCTGCCTCTGCCTCTGCCTCTGCCTCTGCCTCTGCCTCTGCCTCTGCCTCTGCCTCTGCCTCTGCCTCTGCCTCTGCCTCTGCCTCTGCCTCTGCCTCTGCCTCTGCCTCTGCCTCTGCCTCTGCCTCTGCCTCTGCCTCTGCCTCTGCCTCTGCCTCTGCCTCTGCCTCTGCCTCTGCCTCTGCCTCTGCCTCCCAAGTGCTGGGATTAAAGGTGCCTGTCACAAATGCCCAGGCAGTATTTTGCACCTTTAGTTTTGGTGGTGAGCATGAAGAATCTGGATTTGTCACCCAGGTTATGAGTACAGAAAAGAAACTAGAGAAAATCAGGGGGCTGCTAGCAATGACTCTTTTCTGCTGGGTATTTATAAAGGTCTATTCTGTTACCTTTGGTCAGTGAGTACTGGACATTCTCAGTTTATCTTAAGAGTCCATAGTGTCAAAACAGCATTTTCCATGTATTCAAACTCTTGTTGGACTTGTGAAGTCAATTCTATAAAAATGCCCTAGGTGAAAAAGTTCTCCAAGGAACATAGAGCACCCTTTAAAGTTAAGGGTAGAACCTGTATAGTACTAATTAAGTCTCATTCCAGTCATAGTAATGAAGCTGCCAGGGGCCTCACAGCTAGGAGTCCTCACATGCTGGGGTACCATGCTGAGCTCCTGCAGAATCTACTAACAGCAATTCAGCTTGGTTTGTGACAGCTTTTCCTCTTTTCTATCTAGAACAAGCAGGACTTAGAGTGGTTCTGTAGTATCTTTAGTGTCAAAGCTGTTTCCTTCAAATAGCCAACTCTCTCAGTGCTACACAATATCCCAAGGATAGGCAAGAAACTGCTAAATAACCAGTTGAATATCATATTTGGACGCTAGCTCTGCAATTACATACACTGTCATTTTTTGGATACCTTTTAAATATTCTTACCAGAATTTTAGAAGGAGTGCCTATTCCTCTTCAAAGTAGAAAAAAACAAAAAGGTAATTTTGTGTGATACTGAAAGCATTCATCATTATAGGTTGTTTAAGACTAATACAATGGACCAAATGTTCAAATATCTTAAGACTTTACATGGTGAATTCCTAATCGCCAAATAGATGGTTAGGGAGAAAGGGCATTGAGTGGTTATGAGATCAGCAAAGCACAATTCCCATGAATGGGATGAAATACCCTCTGGATGTGACCCCACTACCATGTGGACACAGAAGGAGTAGACCATGAACCAGAAAGAAGGCTTCGCCAGATGGCAAAGCTACCAGCGACCTGGTGTTAGACTTCTCCGTTGCTTGAACCATGAGAAATAACTTGGGCTGATTATGAGTGTATTACTTCTGCTTTCTAACAATCTTTGTAATCTATTTTAAAACTCTGGCTAGATAAACATAGACATGTAGATAGATAGATAGACAGACAGACAGACAGACAGACAGACAGACAGATAGATAGATAGATAGATAGATAGATAGATAACATATTATCTACATCTTTATAGACACATGAGAAATAAAAGCACCTCTGTCATCCGGTACTACAAAAATTTCATGCAACAAATTAACATAAAATTAAATGACTTAAAATGAGAAACACTAATTTACTGCTTTTGAGTCTATATTGTCTGAATTGTTTTGGCTTTCTTGTGTTTCTATTGGTCTAGGCTCTGCTCTGTGTTTGAGAACTACTAGTCTGTTGCTTGGTTTGAGACAGTCTTGGGCAGGACCCTATGTTCTTACTTATGGGCTCCTTTACCCTCCAGCAGTGTAGCAATGTCCCTACAGCAGTGTTAGAGATTCTCTGAATATCTGGATTTGAAGCTGCCAATATCAGTGCTACCACACTGTTAGTACAAAATTTCTTTATCAAAGCAAAGGGCAGAAAGAGGGCTATGAGTAAATGGTACCATTTAAAATAAACAACTTACCACAAGCACACATAAAAAATGTACATGCTTAAGATTCTGAGATAATTTCTTCATGTAGTTGGTGTTTAAGAAAGATGAATATGTCCCAGCACTCGGGAGGCAGAGGCAGGCAGATTTCTGAGTTCGAGGCCAGCCTGGTCTACAGAGTGAGTTCCAGGACAGCCAGGGCTATACAGAGAAACCCTGTCTTGAAAACAAAACAAAACAAAACAAAACAAAACAAAACAAAACAAAACAAAACAAAACAAAACACAAAACAAAACAAAACAAAACAAAAAAAAGACAAAAAGAAAGATGAATATGGTTATTTGAATACATATGGTCCCTGTAGACTCATGTGTTTGAAAGCTTGGCCATAGGGAATGGCCTATTAAGAAGTGTGGTCTTGTTGGAGAAAGTGTGTTACTGTGGAAGCAGGTTTTTGAATTATAAATGCTCAAGTCATGCCCAGTCACACAGTCTTGTAGACCTCTCAGCACCATGTCTACTTGGATACTTCCATGCTTCCCACCATGATGATAATGGATTTAACCTCTGAAAGTATAAGCCAGCCTCAATTAAGTGTTTTCCTTTATAAGAGTTATCACAGTCATGGTGTCTCTTCACAGCAATAAATCCCTAAGACAATGGGATTCTCAATCATTTGAGGGCATCAAACATTTTTTTTTTCTAGAAATAAAGTTCATGAGCAGTCTATAGACAATATAGCTTAAGGTCCATGGTTAGATCAAAATCTGGTACAAAATGGGACAAATGAAGATAACTTAGCCTAATCTTATTATGGATGGGGTTTGAAGAAACAGACTTAGCAGATTACATAAACTTATTCCTAATATTTTTCTGTAAATAATTTGCCAACAAAATAGCACTATGAATGCCATTAAGAAGCTACAGTATTGTTTTTGAAACTTAGCAGTATAAATATTTTATTGAGTAGTCAAATAATCTGCTAATGGACACAATAACTGTTAATTGACATTGAATGCTAAAGATCTCCAGTTAATCTAAGCTTTGGACTTGCCAATATTAGTGATTAAAAATTGGATCCATGAAACTCATTTGTTGTGATGTCACATTATAGGAAAATTTAATATTGTTATGTTATAGTTGGCTAAATGCAATTAATATATCGATGATAAAATGAGTTAGAAATAACTGATGGCAAGTTTTTAATTACAAATATGAAAAATTTCTCTTTTGTCCTTAAACTTTATGAGGAATTTTCCATTCTAGCGATAAGAGGCTAGCCATCAGTTTTCGAAGAGTAGTTGGTAACTGTGAATTAAATGAAAATTTAATTCACTAGATCACCCAAAGTTCACTGAGCTATTTATATAAATATTTTGGTTCCTTGGAATCTTGGCAAAAAATGAAAACAAATATTGTTTTATAACAGAAACAAGAATTGGTGTCATAATTTAGAAGGTCATGCTGCTTTAGATTTGTGGATTTCATTGACCCAGACAGTTGTATCTCTCTGTCTTCAACTATAGCCCTAGTTCCATTGGATATAAAGCGTCTTTTGACTTTTACCTATTATAACTTATATCAAGTTGTATTCTTCCGTAAGTGCTTAGGGATATTATAATTATTTTACTTTTCCTATTGGGAAAAAAGAAAATCAATGAGGTCTCTAACCTTTGAAGGGCTTCAGATACTACAAATCTGACTGATCTTCCAGACAGATCCACAGTCTCTGGCCCAGTGACTGAATAATTTAGCTAAATCCTGTTTGGACTTACTTAATGCTAAGTCAATAAAGATGCACTAAGGTAGGGACAAGAAGCAGGGAATACCAGTATGGTTGATGAATTTTTAAAAAGCAGTACAATCATGTGTGTGACACCTATGAATGCATGATTCTTAGATATTCATAATCACCACTTGCTTGTTTCAGTGTTATTATAGTATGTAAGTAATATTAAATGGCATAGCTTCAACAATTCTCATGGGATTCCTTATGGTAGAAATACAACTTGAAAGATGTGTGGAGTGTGCAACTTTAGTATCTAGTCTTTGTTTAAGCTGGAAGACTAGCTCCTCCCACAGTATCCATAGAACTTTTTCTAACCCTGCCTTTCAGTAGACTGTGATGGGATGGCATTTCAGTTTCAATAGAGAGCATTCGTGTAGAAATTGTTCATTTGGTCACTTTCAATGTTCCTTTAAAAAAATCAGAGCTTGGTTATGTTTCAGATTTGGACTTTAAATCTCCTGCCATTGTTCATGCCTTTAATGGTGGTGTCATTGCCTCCATATGATCTTCTTTCATCCATAAAACCAACTTGATGTTCTCAATTTCCCCTTTCCCTTAGTGAAATAGTTCCACTTAAATTTCTCTCCAGATCTGTCAGTAATAGTCTCTGAGTTTTATGTTTGCTTGCTAGTTTGTTTTGAAGACAAAGTCACTGTGCTGGCCAGCCAAAGTAGGGATACCTCCTGCCTCAGTTTTCTGAGTGCTGAGATTCCACACATTGGCTAGTGTGTATAATGTCTTTTTAGTTTTATTCTTAAAGTATTTTCCTCATGAGTACCTTCTGCTCCTTTCTAAGAAAGGTAAGAAGGAATCATGCCTTGACTGTAGATCATCCTGTATGTGGTCATTTCAGGGTTTTCTGAAATGTGTTTGGCAAGTGAAAAGACAAATAAATGGTATTCCCTTGTACAAATGGTATCAAGTAGAAATTTGAAATAATTTGGTCAATAGAGAATATATTCCTTACTAACTTGGACATTCTCTATGGATAAATAAACATAAAAAGACTTAGATAGTAGTGTTTAGAAGTTTTAACAGTAAAAAGAGAGGAAGGATGTTTATTATAGAAAACAGATTCAGTGAACTCAATGGAAGCCATCTTGAATCATCCCCCAAAGAATTGTGATTCAACCTGGGTTCCCATATGTTCACCAGTCAACCACAACTTGTTTAAACTATTTATCCTGTGTGTGTGTGTCCATCAGCCCAGATGAACCCCAGGTTGGTTCCAGCATTCTTGTGCCCACTTTATTGGTGGTATAAAAATAATAATAATTGCAGACTGTCATATGTTAGTACAGTACCAAATGTCTTAAATCCTGAATAGCAAAGTTCAAGACTCTGAGAACCACTAAGTGACCCCTGGCTCATACCTGTTAGGAAAAGTTTGTTTTGAAGACCAGTTTGAGTAAGATGTCTGCAAAGACAATGTTGGGAACAGGCACACACAAATATTTTCATCATGAACGTTAACATAATGTGCAGGCCTCTATGCACACTTCACATATCTGCCTGCAGCTAAATTACTTTCCAAGCTGTAGATAAATGAAACCTACCCAGGGACTCTCAAGGAGTATGATACCAGCTGATGAAAATTGTGTATGGGTGTAGGGATCCAAAGCCACGATTAATTTACATTTGATTTTAATTGATGACACTCTGATAGATCGGAGAAACTTTAATTAAGGAATAAAAGTGTAGGCAGATTAGAATATTGGTAATTGGAAATAGAGGAGGCTTAACTAATGAAGTGTGGCTTTATTAAATGTTTTGTTCATTTTCTAGAAAATGCTTATGTAGGACTTATTAACAGTTATCTTGAAACCGATATTTGGGGGATTTAGGTTCCTTTCTTAGAAACAGGCACTGTGATAGAAATAATGATGGTGCCTGCAAAGCCCCAGATTGCTCTTAATGCTGTTCAGGGTTGCTAAGCTGCAGTGTGGATTAGAAGCTGTCAGAGTTCATCCTTTAGTGGCTTTGGTTCAAGCCTACATTTAATAAATGGCTCTGCGTCATGTGCTTTCCAGTGCTGCTGCTCACACCTCTCACCTCTGCTCAGCATCTCACTTAAAGCTACTTTGCTTCTCTGTCTGTCTCTAATACGACTGTCTAAAATAAGTCTCAAAAGTGATCCAGTTCCTAATTTACAGCCTTACCTTTGCCATGGTGGATTATTCTCCTTTATAATTGTAGCTTACACAAAAAGCTGCTTGATGTTCTGTATCGTCAGAATAATCACACCTTGTATTTATGTGGTCTTTCTCTTGGGACCTCAAAGCACTTTTATAGGCACTCTTACTAATTGTCACAGAATTCCTAGTGTAAGGTAGATGGCTAAAAAAAGAGAAGCTTAAGTGTAACCAGGTTAAATGGCTTCTTTTAGGTAAAGCCATAATGAGTGACACCCATGGGAAAGAAGCTAGGCCTCCTGATCCTGGACCATTTCTCCATCTTCTGAATCACTTTGCCCCTAAATTTTTCACTGGTGACATCGGTTTCCATCGACGTCATGCTGTTAATTACATAATATCATTTTATTGTAAGATTAGCTAAGGGAAAGAGATGCACCCTGAGCATTTAGGCATACATTTAGTGCAATGTGAAGGCAAGGGTGTGGCGTTTTAAGGTGACATCATGTAGATTCATTTTAGAAGACTGTGGTTTTTTAGCTTTGATAGGTTGTGGGATTCCAGGGGGTTCATGTTTTTACCAACCTTGTAGTTTTGAAATATGCATATATCTTGAAGTGTCTAGTTTGCAAATAGTATCCAATAAAGCAATACATGATGTAATGGTCAGTTACCAAACTATACTCTGTAAAGTGTCCACTGATTCGCAAATGCCTCTTTTTAGTCAACTATTACAATTTCTAGTAAGGTCACATGTATATATTTTCATTAAAGTATAAATGAAATTATTATTTAGTCTCAGTGCCTTTTTTATTGTGATGAATGTTCGCTGCCCCTTTTTATATGAAAATGTGGTACAGGGTCTCCTGTGTTGCCATCTTGTTTTTCTGAAGCAATGAATTCTGGCTGGGGTAGGGTGTGTGTGTGTGTCTGTCTGTCTGTCTGTCTGTCTGTGAGTGTGTATCTGTGTCTGTCTGTCTATATTAAGTATACTTCATGGAAGGCAAAAGACTTGAAGGGTATATCCATCACAGTTTTCCCATGATATTTGGTTCTAATATATATTTGTAACTCATTGATTTAATAATAGAAGGAGCTGATTTAATTGTTCTGACCACAGATTTATTGACAATGAAGTATAACTTGGTGACCAGCAGATCTTATTATTTTTGCCCTCTTGCCCTCATTTAGGATGACTCATTTGTTTTATGTTGCTTAATTATAACCTGATATTGTGTCCTCAGTCCTTCTGTCCAGCTTCTCTGCCTTCCCCTTCTGTCCACATCCACCATTGCATACTCTGTTTCTGTCACAGTTTCTTTTCCTGTAAGATCACTTAATCTTTCGTGTTAGTTTTCTGAGGATGGACTAAGATTGCAGATTTAATTTTGTCCTTTCCTTAAATGGTTTTGGTTGTTGCCCTGACTGTCAGTGCTGCTGGATGTGACTGATGTGGCTGCAGTAGAAATCAGCTTTTCCTTCTCTTCAGCCACATCATTCAAACCACAGAATCCACAGTGAGCTGATGACTTCAGTGGAGCCTCTAACTGCTTAATTTTAAAACAGCAGGAAAATTTTAATGGTTTTGATATTGTAATTAAATGGAAAGTCATATCTGATTGGAAGTTTATTCTGAGATTATTTTTTTAAAAATTATATTTAATTAATGTAGCAATTAAAGTAGTTTTACTTAATAATACTTAAGGATACATTGTACACTAGATTATGTGCTTGTCTTAAGTGTTAGTAAATATGTATAGAGTAGGATATTGCTGAATATATTCTTGAAAACTGTGTAGGACACTATTTAACCACCTTGTTTCCCAGGGGCTCCTGTGGGATCTAGCTGATATCTTTTTAGCTATCTAGACTGACATTCCAGGACACACAGCTGTCCTCTGTGGCTGACACATTGTTTCCTGCATTAACTCTGAGCTCTCCTTCCTAAGATCTCTGATGGGCCTCTTGCAATGTGGTCCCTGGAAGCACTGGACAGTATCTGAAGATGTGTTCTTCTGTACTTTTCTTCATCCCTAGTTTGTAAACAATGCATTCCTTATGCAGAGTGAGTGATAGGGCTCAACCCTTACAGATCATCTGTAAAATACCAGGTTGTTACTTTCTTCTCATCCCCCACCCTGATGATAGTATTTTATTCAGATAGCAGTCTTATTACACATGGTCCAAGAACATTTAAATAAGAACACAAATAAAATCAAATGTTGAAGATTGGTCTTCAATATCGTAGCCAACTGTGTCATGTTTGCCTATGATCTCCCCAGTAAAAAAACATATCCACACTCATTGACCACCAAACCATTCACTATATCTTCCTTAATTTTAAACTGTTAGAAACTACCAGTTTCAGCACTTTGATTTTTTTTTCATGCTCTAAATAGCTGTAGGGAGTTCAGCAGGGGTTGGGGGAACCAGCTGTTGCAAGTTGGGGCTTCCAGTAAGTTATGCAGTGGTCACCAGCTCTGGGCTCTTATCCATGAAGTTACAGAGAAGAGTGGTGTAAGGTGAGAGGATGCCAGGTTGCCACTTTCATTATCCATGGACTTGGAAGTGTGTATTCTGCACCACACTATGTTTCCCTCTTCATTTTAAAAATACCTCAGTTACTAAGAACTAGGATGGTAAACACTGTCCTTCTTTTTTAAAATATCAGTATTCAAATTTAGGTCCTAACACAAATAGATAATAAAGCCTAGGTCTTCTTTGAAATTATACAATGCCATTTTCTGAGTCTTCCCCCTTGATGGATGCTTAGAGAAGCATAGTGTTCACAATGCAGGATTTGGGGCAAAATTTTAAGGAGTACAAAGGAATTATGCCTAGTGACTGGGAATGTGTCTGTTTTCTGTCCAGATTGTTTAAACTTAAAAAAAAAAAGAAGACGAAGAAGAGTAGAACTACTGATTGAATGGGCAGGGAGCCTATGAACGCCATTTTTCTACAAACCGATCATTAGCCCAGTGGCTCTCCATCACACTGGGAAATTACAGAACCCATAGGCGTTCTTCTAGCCTCTGCTTACTCCCATCATGCATTGCTCATTTGAAAAAGATCTCAGGCAAACTTGGGAAGAAAAAGTGAACTTCCAGCTGGAGTATGTAAACTCTATAGATTTGGTTGGTTTGTCATGCACAGGAAGTTAGATCTGATCCTAGCTCCAGAATGATTCCATGTTCACATGATGGATAGCCTGAAATTTATGCAAAACATCATTAATGCCATCTTTAATGCTCATTAGGAAAATTAATATTACTCTGCATGAACATCTCGAAATGCTCTGCTTGTTTCTGTCACCGCTGCAGACTTTCCCTTTATTTCTTACTTGTCCCCCAAGTTAACTAGACCTCTTTCTGATACACAATGTAAACATGTTAGTTCTGTAAGATACTAGTAAGTTCTCAACCAAATTTGATCCCCCACATGGAGAATTATTCTACGTATCATATTGTTTTAGCTCCCTCATGTAAGATATGGTCATTGCCTGATTCTTTCCCCCCAAGTGCAAATGTAAGTTTTTAAAGGCATGATATATTGTTTACAAGAGGAAGCAGAGTTGCTGGTCAGAGACATTGCTGTAGACTAGATAGCTGGGAGACACATGGTGGAATTTAGCTTGCTGCCTGGCGGTATTTATATTCACAGCTCTGCTTAAAAATCTAGGAAATAGGGTAATCAAGATTACACTGAAAAACTCTATTCCAGTAGTCAAACAATTTAGTGGTATTTAAATCATTTTAGAAATTGAAATAATCTATTGCAACAAGATTTCATCCATTTTGGTTGTTAGATAAGATACTAAGATGAGATTCTGAAAGTCCTGTGTAACTTAACAGCTCATGTCTATGCACTGAGTAATGTATTCCTTATGGCATCTTTAAAAAGCAAGGGAAGAGTGTAATTCCAGCAGTATTCACGCGTAAGATTTAAGTGAAATTTTATAAATAGAATCTTGTAGCTTATTGACAATAAAGCTCTTCCTCAGGGAAGCCATGCCATTCGTCAGACATTTACAAAATTTACAAAACGTGAAAGTAACTTGCTACTTTTTTGTTGTTGTTTGTTTGCCATGCCATTATGTCTTAACCTGCATGCTTTTCTCAGGCTGCTGGGCCCCAAGTGCCAATCAGCTGCTATTACAACCTGGGATTTAATATTCCTGATAAGAGCAAAAAGGCAAGCATTGCTTTTACACAGATCCTATGGAAAACATTCACAGGAGGGAGGAGGGCTAACCAGCCTCTGTGGAGAGCTTACCGGACTCTGTGGGCATTTTTAATTCACAGCATGGTGTCCTCATAAGACAATAAGGGAAGATTGATGCTTCCAAGAACAGTTTGGAGTGTTCAGTGCCCTTTACAGGTTAATCACCAGGCCAGCTATAGGACAAAGAGGTCTGCCTCTTCTCTCAGGCGTTTTACTTCATGTTCCTGTAAAATACAGCCTCTGGTTCTTTTCTTAGAAATGTGACTGTGTCCTACTGGTAGGTTGTGATCTGAGAGTTATGCAGGCCAGTTGGAGAGTAGTGACAGTTTTCTGAGGTGCACTGGGGTGGTGACAGATGACAGTGAAGTGACAGCAGAATGTGGGTTGTTCCATGATTTTAATTAAGTAACTTGAGAGTCGGTTTTCTTTTACATATTGTGTTGTTTTGTCTGGAAGTTTAGAGAATTGATTGCATGGTTCATTTCCATGACTATCATTACAGTGATCGTCATTAGAGGGAACTCTGAGATAGGGAAGGATACTCACTGCAGGGCTAGATGGCATTACTTGGGAGTTTGGGGAGCAACTAATGTTTGAAGACAAGTGGGTAGAACCCCTTTGTGACTAGATCATCTCCTAAAGGTGTAGAAATTAACAGTAGACCTGAGCTGCTGGAAACTCAGGAGGCAGTGTTAGCACAACAGCCCCCTAGCACTCCAGCCACATTTTCAGGAAGGGTCTCAGCTGCATTCAGGGTAGATAACTCAATTATACAGAGATGCTAGGTAACAGAGCCTCAAGGAATCAGCCTCAAGGAATGTGTAACAGGAAAAGAAACCGCATGGTGAGAAAATATAGAATAGCTTTAAAAACAGATGATACCAAATTAATCACCTCAAATAGTCGATCGAGTAGCAAATATTTTATGTCACACATCGTATTCAGTTAAGAGGAGAACTGAAAACTAACATCTTAATCTCTGATAAGCCTTAGGATTCCTATGTCCTTATTTCTAGAAGCTTTGGTCTGGAAGTCTATATGCCATAATCTAGAGTGTATAGTGGGTAAATTAAAATCCATCCCAACTTGCAAACTGAAGGGAGAGTAAGGGTTAAATATTCTAATTCAAGGAAAAAGCACACATACACACTCTTATAACTTTGTTTCTACTAATAATGATAGATTAAATATTGTAATGCTTTAATCTATTAGGATAATAATTAATGCCCAGAGAAATTAATTATCAGCGTGGTTATTAACATAAAAGAGTTAATACTCACATGGTTGGTGAGGTTTTGTTTTGTTTTCACCACTTAGACTTTCTAGAAGGACAAGATTTATTGCAGCTGCACCTTTCCTACGGAAATCAGGTTTTCTAAATGGGCAAATTAAAGCTCATTGTAAATCGCTGAAGGTAATATTGGAGTCCTTTGTGCTTCAGGGCTTCCAAAGTGGGTCTTTTAACCTTTGATTCCATTTAAAGGAAATTTTCCGGAAAGATTTATTCCCCGCCCCCCGTCAGTGGCATTTTAGACTCAGTAGCTGATGAGCAGGGACGGTGGAGAGTGTTGGGGAAATAATATGTGTTCTTCAAGAACTAAATTCCATTGGTTATTTTAGAGTTCTCATTACCCACTCTTCCTGCATCTATATATTTTTAAAACCAGCACTCTGCAGGATGTTCTAAATGTCAAATACAACACTGGAATATCTACTGTGAACAGGAGTACAGAACTTTAATGATCGCCTCTCAATGTCTATCTATAGGCTGCTTTTGTTTAGTTTTCATTCAATTAATACTCTGTTGGGTTTTTTTTTTTTGTTGCTAATTTTAGGTACTATCAAATACTCAAGGAAAAGTAAGTGTAGTTAATCAGTAATTATTCCTTTGCACAGTTGAACTGTGCCAGATTTTTATCACCCAGCTCAGTCCTTAACAAGGAAAGCAGTTGGAAGGCATGTATTGGAAGCCAGTTGCTGAAGCAGGCAATGAAGATAAAATGGCTTTCTGTTGTGGTTCGTTCATGCTGACTATCTCTGGAAATGTAACTTTTACTTTTTCTGTTTTTGTTGTAACGCTGCATTAAGATGTCAGGCCAAGGTATTTTTTTTCTTTTCTCTCTCTCTGTTTTGATATTTCATTTGAGAACCAATATTTCAAATATGTAGTGATTTAGTACAAATTCCTTAGTTCCAGTCAGAAAAATAAACCTACCAGATTCTGCCTGCTGATTTATTGATAGTCCTCTGAGGGATCACAGTCCTTTTTTTTTTTTGAACATCTGAATCATTTCTGAATTCAGAATTTTACTGACATTTTTCCCAAGAGAGCAACAGAATAGGAGAAAACCTTTCTCCCTCTCCACGGACTTGGATGTCTTACCAACACTTTAACTTTTTCTTCTAAAGGTCGGAATTTTAGAAAGTAAAAATAAAAAAAGAAGACAAGAATCAAGGGCAGGCTGGTCACCAGTGACTTATGGGCAATAATCCTGTGACCAACAGTGATGAGATTCAAGACTGGCAGAAAAGGTTCAGCCTTCAGAGAAAAAGTCTTCCCTTATTCTCAGGGAGTGACTTTTGATTTTGTGCTAATCCAAGTCTGAATCTTGTACTTTCAAAGAAAACATTTTGCATAAATCTTCCTCCTTTAGAATTCCCTTTGGCAATATAAAACTATGTCTTAGAGATTTCTACAGATCTGTACGGCTTCTCTTTGCTTTTTTCAAACCCAAACAGTTCCTCAAAATGAAGGTCAATGGAAGACAGCATCTATGAACCCTTACTTATTGTGTCCTTGGACAAGAAGCTTATAGGTTCTAGATGCACTGGTTCTTTCAGGACTATTCACTCAAACCAGGCACCATGTGTGCTTAGGTATGAGCTGTGTCTCCTAGGTGGGATTCCTGTTGCTGTATAGAGACACCATGACCAGGGCAACTCTTAAAGGAAAACATTTAACTGGGAATGGCTATTATCATCATGGTGGGAAACATGGCAGCACACAGGCAGACAAGGCACTGGAGAAGGAGCCAATAGTTTTACATCTGGACCATCAATGCAGCAGGAAGGGAGAGCCCCTGGGCCTGGCTTAGACATTTGAAACCCAAAATCCCATTCCCAGTGACACTTCCTCCTACAAAGCCATGCCTATTCTAACAAAGCCATGTCCCCCAATGCCACTCCCTAAGCATTCAAATATGAGTCTGTGGTGTCATTCTCATTCAAACTATCACATTCTGGAAGCAGTACATGGAGTTCTGTGCCTCAGTAGAACAAACCAGGATGACCTATGGAAGGGTCCTTGTGTTTGCCAGTTTGGAATTTCATGCATTCTTTTTATTGCACTGCATATTAGTGGAGATGTTTGGGGGCCTTTAAAGAGCATTAAAAAAGGCTGGTTCTGACTTGCACACAAAAATTCTGCAAAGGGAGAAAAGAGCCACACATTCAATGGCCTAAAACTTAAAGCAAAGAAGTGCTTATATACCAGCCTTTATAAGACAAGAAGGAAACTAGACAGGGAGACCAGAGAGGCTGTTTTGAGCATAAGAGAGGAAATGAAAGACACTTCAGAGCACAGTCAAATGGGGCACCCCACATGACTGAAATCCAGCTTTGCATGGAAATGTTGGAGAAGGAGAAAGGAGGATGCTTTTCTCTGTGGTGCTCTGGAGGGAAGCTCTGCAGAAGAGCGCAACGAAGGCAGGGAAGAGTGTTGCAGTAGAGGAGCTGACCACCGCAGAGGCTTCTTCCAGGATACCAGAGAAGGCAAAGAGAGGTGCACTCCAGTAGCAGGCAATTCATCAGGCTACCAAAGGCAGCTTTCCTGGCAGGCTGTTCATGGGACTGTGAACTGAGCCACCCCATCCACCACCTTGACTGTTTGAGGAAGTCCTTTGGATCTAGTCTGGTGTTTTCACTGAGCAACCAAAGCAACTTCTGGCTGATATTCCACCACCTAATGACCTAAATTTCTTTTGTTTGTTTTATGCCTTGGAAATTTAAGTATTTGTTCTAGTATAAACATTTGACACTCGGCATTTTTTTTTCTTAACTAAAAATATCCAAGAGCTTTATGAATGTAAAAAAAAAATAAGCAAGCATTGTTTTGGGAAGTCCACATCTCCCAAGGTAATGTTGTAGTATCTATCTGACTTCACCAGTTGCAGCTGCCAACATCCTCCTCTTCCATAGCCAACTTTCTCCTTTATGTCTCCTACCCCTAATAACAGTTCTTGTGGGCTGATGATTCCCTTATCTAAGACTGTAAATGATTGAAAAGACTTCATAGGCTTTGCATGTCAGAAAACTCAAATATCAAGTTCTCAAAATAGGTATTTGTGTCTTTTGATAATGTACACTAGCTGAGGTGGTGCAGAAATGCTGGACACAGGGAGACCATCTTGATAAAATGTCTTCCATATAAATTTAGTTTTTAAAAAAATGGGTAGCTTTCTTTGGAAACTTCTTAGGAGCAAAGATCTAACAATTATAAGTGTGGGTTATGTAAAATATTCAGAAATAGACCCATGAATCAGGAAACACCCGGGCCTCCACTTCCTTTCTCTCTCCCCTCAGGTGCGTTGGGTTCTATTTCATTTTCACACAGCCTCCTAGAGCCTGTATTCTAAATGTAACCCACGAGCTGGTTGGCATTGCACGGAGTTTGCAGTTTGCTCTCCTTTGTATGCAGGTTGTTTTGCTTTTTTCCTGTCTTGAAGTGCTTCCCAGAACTCTTACTTTGTGAAATTATGCTAACCAGGGCTCAACTACAATGCTGTTTTCCCTCTATGTCTTAAGCATAGAGGCTATGTTGTATAGGATAAATCATGTACCTGTTTCCAGCCTGTGGACCATGCCCATTCCAGTCATCTCCTGTATTCTGTCCGTAGCAACCTATGTATTCATTTACTGTTTAGTTTTCTCGTTTGAAAGGATCTTGAGGTGGGTCTTTAACTCTTAATACAATGCTTGGCATATATTGCAGGTTAATGTTTCTCAGCCAGAGAGACTGGAACATTTCACCCACATTCTCACTGAAAGCTCATTCAGACAGCTGACTGCTCTCACCCATTGCTGCACACTGGAGGCCTGCTGTAGTTCAGTTCCCACTATTATGTTCTGCTCGGCTTCCCTTTAGCTCTCCTTTCTTTCTTTGTGTCTACAAAGTTTTTCCACTTTTCATACTACTCAACCCTACCCTGGAAATTCCATATTTCATCATTTTATAAGTTACAGGTAATTATGAAGACCATTTTACCAACTTCTTTTTTATTTCTAAGAGGATATTTTGAAACTCTAATTTTCCTAGTCAACTGACTCCTGGATCATGTCATTATTATTCATATATTAATCATAGTTCTCTAAAGAAATGGAAAAAGCAAAAGGATGTTTATGTATGTACACCCATGTCTATTTGTGTGTGTATGTTGTATGTGTGTCTGTGTACAGATAGATGGATAGAGAGATAATGATTGATAGATAGGTAGATAAATAGAGAGATAGATAGATGGCAGATATAAGAAGAGATTGATTTATATAATTTTCAGGCAAAGAAGTCCCAAGGTTTTCATGCAGGATGCTACAGGTAAGGAATAGTCAGTGTGTGGCTCCTTCACAAGCCTGAAAGCCTGAGGATATAAGGTGGCAAATAAGATTCCAGCCTTATAGCCAGAAAGCTTGAGTCCTAAAGAGCATGCTTCACCACAGCTAAACAATGCAAAAAGATGAATGTTCTGTCTCATAATTGCAGAAGAAAATTGCTCTTTCTGAATCTGATTTCTCATTCTCTTTAGGCTTCAGTAGCTTAGATGATCTCTAGCTGGGAGATCGTTGGCTTTACTCAGTCTTCTCAGTCAAGTACTAATCTTGAAACATGTAATCGACTCAAGTTGACACATGAGGTGACTCATCCCAGAGTCAGTGGCCAAATTGTTGATTAAGGAAGGAATTTTTTTTCTCTATTACATTTGTATAGTAATCAATTATAGCCCTCTTTTTAAATTGTGCAGTGTGGCCTCATTTGACAACCACATTTTATTCATGGTGGTATAGAGTAGAAAGGACCTGATGGATTCTAGTTTGATATAGAGAAGTCTCAATAGAGTAGAAGACTCTAGACCTGCTTAGTATATGTGAATTATTTTTGCCTTGTTAAAGCTGTCAACCTGAAACTGGGTTAAGAGAGCAAAATGTATTTGATCTTTTGACATTATGGTATGAAGTTATCTGCAGTGTTCATGGTCAGGAACTACTCAGTAGGACTACAGAACATTATGAAAAAAACCTCACAATGTTTAAAGTAAATTTGAACCTTCAGGTTGAGTTGGGTTTGTAGCCATCTTGGGACCATGCAAATATGTGGAAACTTCCCATTATTTAGTTTCATTATTAATTTATACATAATTTTGGAAACTTATTTCCAAGCCTCCAGTTATTGTTAGACTTGATGGCTAATCTTTTAATCTCTGTGTGTATTTTTATTCGCCTGTTAAATTTGAGAAGTTCTGAAATGTCACCTTGGCTGTTTGAAGTAAACCTAATGTAAGCCCTAACAATAAATGATATGTCACTCTTAGAAATGACATAACTTGTCTTCTGCTGATGATATAATGAAGGTCTATTCTGTTGTGAATATCAAGAGAAAAATAATCATATTTTGTATCAAAAACTGCTTTGTACTGTAATGTCCTTCATTCTGTTGTAATATGATCAAATCTCCTCAGAATTAAGAATCAAGGTCCCTGCAGAAGGTGCAGAGCCCATATCTGACCCTGTATGTTCACTTGAGGAATTGAAGAATATTTCTTGTTGTAGAGTAGGATACTTTGCTGAGTATCTGTGTTGATCTTTCTTGTTCAAATGCCTTTCATATAGTCTCAAAGCCTTCAAACTATAATTTAAAGCTAGACAGCCTCTGAGGATTTATAGAGTCATTTTCCCTTTGGCTAAAGCCCTAGATGGTCACAGACCACTAGATTTAAAAAGGCAGCCGAACCTATCCAAAGACCAACATAAATTTTCACAGCCAGAGAAAATGGTGCCTGCTTATTAAATTAGTGAGAATATAGTATTTGGCAGCTACAAGTAAATGATGTTTCCCCCTTCGGTTGGAAGTAAGACTATTTGAGTTGTGTGATGCCTGACTCACATTTGTCAGGGTTAGCTACATTAATTGAGAGTAATTTGCATGTTTCATCATGTGCTTACTGCACACTTCCATTTGGATTTTTCTAGATAAATAGCTTCACCTTTGCCAAAGGTCCCCTGTTATGAACACATTTAAAACAATTTCCCCCCAGCATACATAAACTGATCATGACTGGACATAGAATGGAGGTGAAGAATGTGGGTAGAAGGGACAGGAGGGAAGGAATCAGGATAGACTTGTCTCAGAATGTTCTTCAGTACTTCACTGTTTGTCATGGGGTTTTCCAAGTCCATTGTCCACCATGCACCTCAGAGTGCCTGAATTCAGAAGTCCAGAATAAAGAATTCCAAGTCTTTATTTATTTTTATTTTTGCCTATAAAAGAAAAATGAATTATAGGTTGGAGACTCTCTAAAGCTGATTAGCTGTAGAAGCCTCTTACCACTTTCTGAGAGAGTGCTCCATAGCTTTTCCAGTCATGGTAGACATCTCTTCCAACTTGAGAGATGCTCTTATGAAATAATGAATTGGAAAAAGGTTATATTTGGAGCTATATTTTTATTAGATGAATTTGCTGTGTTTCTAGTGAAATACAAGTTATTTCCCCTAATCTCTATATCAATATCCCATGGGCAGAAGGTTCAGATTCCAAATGAAGGAGGGTTCTGACTAGTATCTAATCCCTTTCTTGTCCAGTGAAAACAACATTCATGATTATCTTCTTGTTCATGTGATTTGGAGGTGTACCTATGAGTAACACTACATATCATTGTGTTTAATCAATTTGTGTACAAACTATTGCAGGAAACTTCTACATTTTACTTTCTTACTCTGCTGAGCTTTGCAAGTCACATCTATCATTGGCTAAAAATTCTGTCAAATACTGTTCTTGACTGGGAGTTATTTATTTTTTAAAGTTGAATTTGTGTGTTTTTAACTAGAACATTGGTAAATTCATGAGCTAAATGGATGCCAGGAAGCATGTTTCAGAGTCTATATATTGTCCAGGAAACATCTTAAATTGGGGAAGTTGAACAAGATATTGGTTCATAAAGATGATGATGCTGAGGATGGTGGCAGTAAGCATTTATAATGGTAGCTAGTATCAAAGGTACACTATCCGTGAGTGACTCTACTAAGCCATACATCATGTCATGCGTCACCCCTTGGTTTAGGCACAAAATAATGAGTTGCTGAAATGTGACTTGTGCCTCCTGCTTTATCATTTACTGACTATGTGAACTGTCTTATTTCTTAGTTCTCCCTCTTTCATTTTATAGAAATTGGTGTAAATACCTCCTGGTGGATAAATGGGGAGGGTAATGTCATCTGACAGAAGCATGTGACCAAAGACTCAAAGTTAGCTACTGTCATTCTCATTACTTTGTACATGAATAAGCAGAAGCTAGAGGATACTTAGTAACTTTCCTACAATTAGAGAGTGAAGCAAGCTAGAATTTGCCCTGATGTACTCAGGCTCTGTGATTTCGATTCCTTGCCCCTGAGAGTTTTAGGAAAGAGTGTTGGTAGATGCCAAGGCTTGGGAGTACTGAGTGGTAAAGAGTGGAAGGCAGTAACATAAATAATTGAATCTGTATTCCTACAGTCACACGATACTGAATTTGAGTTTGAATGCCTTGTTTAGGACTTTTCCTAGAGGTTAGCTTTTGCATTTATTTTGAAACAAAACATCCCAGAATTTCCCTTTTACTGAAACAGTATTCTAATCTGGCACAACATTTTCAGTGACTAAATATAAACTAGACATGCAAATCGGAGACTAGAGAGTTATCTGCCGAGGTCTTAAGGGGGTTCACAGTGAAGATCTGTTTACAAGCCTCATTCCAGGCCTCAGAACAGCAGCTTCCTCCACTCTTGCTTCTCTCTGCTCTGTGTTTGTTTGATTCAAAGATTCTAACTCCAACTGCTGTCCATTGAGGCTATAAATAGATATGTTAACCCAGCCACAGGGATGGAATATTCCATAACCATTAGCCAGAATTCCTCTCCTTGTTGGGAGATTAATAAAGAAAGTCAAATGGCAAAGAAGGATTGGTTGGGGGACCAGAAGAGAGTGTAATCACATGGTTCATACAGGGAGGACCTCAGGGGAAGGTGTTTTGTGCTCAGGCTTCTGGGCCCAAGCAAGCTTCACACTTGCCTTAATCCTCTACTGCTAACTGTCTTAAACTTCTTAAAATATTTGAACATGGATTCTACATATTTCTGATGCCCTTGTACTTCGATGTCATGTCCTCAGCACTTGATCCATGGATTTGACGATGTGTTACATGATCTGGCATGTGGCTATCACCTGTTTCACAGCAAATTATATCCATTGGCTGAAACTGAAGTTTTGTTATTCAATCAAGTTGATCCCTTCTATTTCATAGCACTTAAAATGGAACTTAAGCTAGAACACATCCCTCTGAATTATTTTATTTTTATCTCTAAGCTCTTTGCTACATTACCCTGTATGGTTCATATTGTCACATGACGATGATTCTGGGTATACACCTTTTAGTTCACTTTCTGCACTTACAGTCAAATCATTAGTTGTTAATGGATTATATATGTGGAAATTCCTGTTTTCTGATTGAGGGTAAGCAACCTGTATGTTACCTATATTTTGCATATCTAATTAATATTAACTTTGAAATTTATGGGAAAGTAGAATGAAGTGGCAGATGAGATTTGTTAATAGAACCAAAACATTTCCATAAAACAGAGAAACTTGGCTCAAGCCCCAGTGGCCATGACTGGTTTCATCTGACCAGCAATGAAAGACTTGGATGAGAGTTAAGGACATGAGGACCAATAGGCTTTTCCAGAAGTTTTGGTTCTTAGTAATTCAAGATATTGGAATCTGTTCACATAGGACAGCTGCATCAATAAGTGCTACAGCCTGGAAGCAGTTGAGTAAGGAAAGCTGAATGTTATTAAATGCCCAACCTCGGGAGACACAAATGAAGAATAAAAAAGATCTTCAATGAACTAGAAGATTTTTGAAATGAATTTTGTGGCCAGCTTTGATCCATTTTCGAGAGTATGCTGTGTGCAATTTCAGCTTAACAAATTTACAGAAAATAGTGGCAAACATTTGGATTAGGTCATCATTGAAATATCAGAATCCTGTGTGTTCAGGTCTTCCTTGTAATGCCCTTTATCCATCTGTATTTGTTTAGAATTTGAATGTGTGATCTAAAAACCAAAGACCCATCAATCAAATCATTTCCCACCTGCTCACTCTTAAGGGACCATCAAAGCCATAAATTAAATGAAACCAACATTGTTTTAGTGCTTGGCCATCATAAAATATTACTGGTTCCAGGTGAGTGGCTATTTACAAGGAACCTTTGAAGATTTAATAGGGATATTTTGCAAATGGAATACCATGTAATGAAAACATGTAGATCATAAACAAAATTAAAAGGTAAACCAGCAAAAAAACATAAATTCACAAATATAAAAAACTAAATAAAAATTCTATATGCATGTTAACTTATTAAAATGAAAAATGATAAAGGGTATGAACAGATATTCCACTGCAAAATATAAAAAATAGCTCATAGTTATTTTTAATATCCATAGTAATCAAATAATTTAACTTTAAATAACATATAATTTCATCTGCAAAATGAGTAGTGATTGAAAAAATGGTATTGCTCAATATCACTCAATACAGGTACGCTGTAAAAACAGCCAGAACTTTCATGTGTCTAGGATAGGAAAATAGCTAAATTATCTACGATATGCTTGACTACATTATGAAATATTCAGTCACAAATTCTGTTCATTTTTTATAGATTATAATTAGAGAAAATTACTCATAAGAAAATTATAATTGAAAATATCAGAATAAAATCCACAGCTGATGCAGCATGAATTATGTCATGGTATCACACGTGTGTGTGTGTGTGTGTGTGTGTGTGTATGCAAATTACCCAATTTTCAAGGAAATTGAGAGACGTGACCTCATGTATTATTGCCTCTATATTTTTCCTCTTTGATTAAAAAGTATAGAAGCCACAAGTTGCAAAGTTCAACTTTTGCCAAAATGGCCTGTGGGTCTGAAAATATGTCTATGAGGACTGATGTTACAAAGTCATCACTGCCAGTGATGCTGCAGCCTGGCTCCAAGGGTCCAGACCTAGCATTTGAGCTGTTCCTTTATTTGCCATAAGCATAGACAGTACATTTCAGTTTTAGAACTGAATCATGATTTCTATGCCTATACAATATACTTTAGAAGCTTCTAATTTACTACTACCTTTCAAAGACTACCATTGTGCAAGTAGAGACAGAACCTAATATGCAACTACTGTTAGGGATAACAAACCACCTGTGACCAAGAAAGAGGCAGGGCTCCAGCCTCGTCTGCAGCCCCAATTAGTGAGGCCTCATTCAATGTGAGCTTGATACACCCACAATCATAATTACAAATCGTGACATTTAGATGTTCCCTAAGTCAACAGCCATCCCAGCAGGGCTAGCCACATCATCACCAGCAAAGGAGATGGAGGGCAATTAGAAGCTAGAGGAAAGGTTAGCTCCACTCAGACACAAGGAATTCAGCAGCCAAACCCACCTGCAAATGCAGTGTTAATTTGTTTAAATATCAGCTTCAAAGGCTTGTCACCCATGACAAGGAAGGCCTGAGTCCAAATGGAATATGGAAGAGAAGTGCCGCCCCATCCCCCAGTCAGGCTCATGCTGACCTTTTCCATCTCTACTAGTTGCCCAGCTGTCATGAAATGGTAGAGAGGGTAGAACATCACTGGACCTGGATGTGTCATGAGGCCAGTCAGCCAGGACTTGGACCAATGTGCTAAAATATTCATACTGAAGAGGTAGTTCCCAGACCCTGTTGAATTTGTTGAAACATAGCACCAATTCATCACTAGCTCATTTTTAAGAGGTGTGCCCATCTCCATGTTTGGACTATGATCACTGCCTTGTCTGCCTACAGGGAGTTCAGGCCTGAGATACAGGGCCACAGAAAGGGCCCAGAAAGCTGCCAAACTCTGTGCGTTCTGATACTAGGATGACAGTTCCAGAGACAGGGATGCTCACTGCACCTGCCTCAGGCCAGCACTGAGCTATTTTGCCTGGATATTCTTAGTGGTATTGAGAGTATCATTCATACAGCTCAAGTGTGTGTACGGCATCTCTTAATGCCCGAGAATGTTGTAAAAATTCATTGGGTTTGATTACCCCAGGACCTCTCAATTCATTGTCTTTAGAAGGTTCTAGGTGTGATATAATTTTCTATAGAGGTTTATTTGAGAGCTACTGGGTTGTCTTAAAAGTAGAGGTTTCTCCGCCCCCCTTCTAGGTGTGATATAATTTTCTTCTTTTTTTTTCAATTTTTTATTAGATATGTTCTTTATTTACAATTCAAATGCTATCCCAAAAGTCCCTTATACCCTCCCCCGACCCTGCTCTCCAACCCACGCACTCCTGCTTCCTGGCCCTGGTGTTCCCCTGTATTGGGGCATATAATCTTTGCAAGACCAAGAGCCTCTCCTCCCAATGATGTCCGATTAGGCCATCTCCTGCTACATATGTAGCTAGAGACATGAGCTCAGGAGTACTGGTTAGTCCATATTGCTGTTCTGCCTATAGGGTTGCAGACCCCTTCAGCTCCTTGGGTGTTTTCTCTAGCTCCTCCATTGGGAGCCCTGTGTTCCATCTAATAGATGACTCTGAGCATCCACTTCTGTATTTGCCAGGCACTGGCATAGCCTCACAAAAGTCAGCTATATTAGGGTCCTGTCGGCAAAATCTTGCTGGCATATGCAATTGTGTCTGCATTTGGTGGTTGATTATGGGATGGATCCTCAGATGGGGCAGTCTCTGCATGGTCGTTCCTTTTGTTTCATCTCCAAATTTTGTCTCTGTAACTCCTTCCATGGGTATTTTGTTCTCTATTCTAAGGAGGAATGAAGTATCCATGCATTGGTCTTCCTTCTTCTTGAGTTTCATGTGTTTTGCAAGTTGTATCTTTGGTATTCTAAGTTTCTGGGCTAATATCCACTTATCAGTGAGTGCATATCAGGTGTGTTCTTTTGTGATTGGGTTACCTCACTCAGAGTGATATACTCCAGATACATTCATTAGCCTAAGAATTTCATAAATTCATTGTTTTTAGTAGCTAAGTAGTACTCCATAGTGTAAATGTACCACATTTTCTGTATCCATTTCTCTGCTGAGGAACATCTGGGTTCTTTCCAGCTTCTGGCTATTGTAGATGAGGCTGCTATGAACACAGTGGAGCATGTGTCCTTATTACAAGTTGGAGCATCTTCTGGGTATATGCCCAGGAGAGGAATTGCTGAATCTTCAGGTAGTACTATGTCCAATTTTCTGAGGAACTGCCAGACTGATTTCCAGAGTGGTTGTACAAGCTTGCAGTCCCACCAACAATGGAGGAGTGTCCCTCTTTCTCCACATCCTCGCCAGAGTCTGCTGTCACCTGAATTTTTGATCTTAGCCATTCTGACTGGTGTGAGGTGGAATCTCAGGGTTGTTTTGATTTGCATTTCCCTGATGATTAAGGATGTTGAACTATAGAGGTTTATTTGAGAGCTGCTGGGTTGTCTTAAAAGTAGAGTTTCTTCTCCCCTCCCCCTTTACAAAATTGGCTGCTGTATTTGTAGCCAAGTCTCATAAATTAAAATACTTGTCAAAATAAATGAATAGTATGTTTGTTATATTCATGACTTAAAATCACATTTGATTGCTTACTCATTAATCCAAAAACTTAAGCAATACACTGAGGATTGCAGTCATTAGGGAAATAAAGCTGAGTTCTCCTAACAGTCAGAAGTCACAAGGAACATTGCACATTTGTGCTTGTTTCTAAACTGGGTGTGTGGATAGACAAATTAGTTTTAGGATTTCAAAAGATTTGCTCTAGAAGAAAATCCAATACATAGATGCAGTCTATCAGGAAATAGAATTGGGACCATGATTTACTAAGTAGATTTTAGATGGAAAATGGTAAAATTCAATTTCCTCTTCAACCTCAAGGATGGACAGAGGCTGTTTTGCACACTTGGTTGTGGGGGTGACCTTTCCTCTCCCTATTCTTGGGAAGTCAGAACTGATGGAGCTAGTGTGTGCAGGAGAGAGAACAAAGCCTATAACCAAGGTATTGTTCTCCCTTAGAGATTGAGGAGCGAACACTGATCAGCCCTCTGCTGGGTGGTAGTTTTTCATGCACAAAGCACTGCAGTAGGAGTTCGGAGTATGATGTCCAATTATGCTTCACTCCATTCTCTCACGTCTAAGTGTGTTTCATGAATATTCAATGTCTGACTATGGAAAGCAGTCCTAGCCCAAGAGGCACTAAGGGCTACAGTGATAGCAGCCATGATGTCATCTGCAGAATGGCATCTTAGAGTGTGTTTGGCTCTGCTTTGACCTTGTCTGCCCACTGTTTTGTTTTTCTTGTTTCTGTGAGCTAACCTGCATTCTCCTAAGAGACTTTGTTTCCATTAAAAAAAAAAATCAAAGCATTCATTAAGTCTATTTTAGTGGTGTGACTCATGGTTTCAAGCTGATCATCTATGTTTAGCTAGAAGCAGGTAAATTAAGATCCTCTGTTTCATGACAGTTGAGGAGAGAGACATGGATATAGTGTCGCAGGAATACCGGGGAGTCTATAGAAGGCTCTTCAGCGGGAAATTCTGAAAAGGCTACCATGAATTTGAAGCTGATCTGTGACCATACTCAGATCTGGTGACAGAAAGACCACTTCCACAATAGCTGTAGCATTGTGTTTAAATGCTAAAGGCTAGGATGGAAGGGTCATAGCTGTGGAGGCCCTTCTGAAGGGTAGAAGGCCAGGTTAGGGGCTTGTCCTGTTTGACTAGAATGGAATGGCTCCTATACAAAGAACTCAGTCTAAAGTTCTGTTTCTCCCACAGGGCTGTGCCCCATCTCGGCAATGAAGTTTCTGAGGGGATGTTTCTGAGACAGTGTTAAGTTTATATATTAGGTTAGCCAGAGAATATTAATTTTAGAATGCTATAGAAAATAAAACTAAGACAGCTGAACAATACTGAATCTGAGTGTTGCTTATATTGTAAATGCATGGGACACCTAATTATGAGATGGTTTTCCATGTATTCTTTTCATCTCTAATGTTACATTAGAGTCCTTTTAAAGTGTGTGCGTGCACACGCGTGTATGTACATCTGTGCATTTCCAACATGGCACCATATTTCATGTCTTCATTTCTAATACTTTACGCTTTCTGAAGACCTTCAAAGCCCTAGAGATTAGACAAAATTGAGGAAGTATGCAGTGCTCTGTTGGGTAAATGGCAAATCAAGCCACCCAGTGGACTGGGATCATCTTTGAGAATTTTCTAGCTTTTTAAACTCAAGGACTTTATTTTTCAGGTCCCTTGTATGTCTGGTATTATTAATGTATTTGGTTCTGGAGTAAAAGAAATATTATTACTATATGAGCAAGTACATTGAGTTTTAAATTTTCTTGATATTTGTATTGTCCTGGCTATGCTTGTTTTTTTGTCCTGGCTCTGCATCTGCACACGTTTCCCATAGCTGTGCCCCAGCGACCCCTGGGTTAGGATTTGATGGTTGTTGCTTAACCTCCCTGGGAGGCAGGCCTCCCTTGTGTAGATTAAATATGAGTGGTGAAAGCTGGGTAATACATGGTGAGCTGTTTTCAACTAGTAAGTTTAAAAATGCAGGGAAAACGAATTCAAGATTTACTCAAATTTGTCAAGTGGTTACATACCGCTTTAAATTTTTAATTTAAGTCATTCAGAGGGAGAATATGATTCAGCCTAATGTGTTTAACATACACCTGACTTCTTAGCAGCTTGCCACATAATTAAAGGAGGTAAATGTATTTGGGGTTGAAATATGGATAGCTTCTCAATAGGCGTTTTCCTTGTTGTTATGGGAAAATTTATGCTGAAGCCTCTTTCAAATATGATAAGGATGAATAGCACTCGTAAGCACAGCTAAGGAAATCGTGTTATTTTTCTTTCCCTTAAGCTTAAAGATACAAAGTTTAGAAAAGCCCCAATTATGAATTTTCCGTTTGTGAAGGAAATGAAAATAGGATTATCTCATTTACTGACTGCAGATTGACATTCCTGGCAATGAAACCATTTAGTCCTGAGTCTGTGTACTATGCTCAGTGCTCCTGTCTGAGGAGGATGCTCCTGGGGACTGCTGGAGTCTAAGATGGGATGCAGTGGATTCTGATGTCCAGATGCTGTAGAGAAGGACCTATTCAGAATCCTTTGTTCAAGTGGTATCAAACCACTAGTTGTTGCTTAGTTCCAAGCAGAAACTGGGATTTCAGGCCCCACTCCCTGGCCATAATGTGTTTCCCCCCACTTATAAGTTCACAGTCTTTCTTAGAACTAACTGTGTGTATTAAGATTTGAGATGAATGAGTCAAAACCTGTGTTGTCGGATTCTGTGCTTTGACTTTTAATTTTACTGGACAGTTTCTGGCTACGTGCTTTATTACGTAGAAAATAGTAAAAGTAGCAATTTGTTAAGTTCAACAGTTTAACCCAAAGAGTTCTGTATGGGATTTAAGTCCTTTTTTATATTAGTTCATTTGACATGTAATTAAAATAGAATCACGTGTTTCTCTGTGCAATTACTAATAAAAATGCCTTTATAAGTACAGTTTATTATAGTCTGTGAGCATTTGGCCGATTCCTTTTCATTCTCTACACAGGCTAAGGATAATAACATCAGATTATAAAAATGCAGACTATAAAAGTGACAGAATGCTGCAGGTTGACAAGAGAATAAACTCCAGGATGAGTACTGAGGGACTCCAGTAGAAACACTTGGTGGCTTTATTGTTAAAATGTTTACTTGTCAGCATAGAAATTACAGACATCGCCAAGGCACTTGGAGTTACGGCCATATGGAGGCACTGCACAAACTGTGTGGGGCTGGGCAGAGCAGCAGCTCTGCACCTCTAAGGGTTGGATGCTGTTGTGTGATGAAAAGTAAGGAAAATAAAAAGAAGAAATCAAAATTGCCCATTTGATGTGTTTGATCTTGGCAGTGCCTGTGTTCCTCTGTCAACGCTGTGATGAAGAGATTAAAGAGGAACAGCGAAGAGAATGCAGGATATGGATAAACAAGTCAAGTGGGACTTAGTCTGTAAGCCATGGAATGATCTCTGTGTTAGGAAAGAAAAATTAAATGTAACCACCATTGTCCAGATGCCATGCAATGTGTTCAGGATGCTGGGAATATTACCAAGGCAACTAATATTGTCTCCTCACCCAGAAACACACATACCTCACTGGTTGGTGGGGAAGCGACATCTGACTGTTCATTGTAGCCATTTGGTTCAAATATGAAAGCAGATCTAAGCCCATGATTAATAGTGCTGGAATGAAGTTGCAAATGCTATCCCAAAAGTCCCCCAGACCCTCCCTGACTCCCCTACCCACCCACTCCCACTTCTTGACCCTGGCGTTCCCCCCTACTAAGGCATATAAAGTTTGCAAGACCAAGAGGCCTCTCTTCCCCATGATGGCCGACTAGGCCATCTTCTGATACATATGCAACTAGAGACACGAGCTCCGGGGATACGGGTTAGTTCATATTGTTGTTCCACCTATAGAGTTGCAGACCCCTTTAGCTCCTTGGGTATTTTCTCTAGCTCCTCCATTGGGGGCCCTGAATATGTTGTTTTCTACATCTTTGTTGATAAAATGTTTTGTTGGGTATAGTAGTCTGGGCTGATATCTGTCATCTCTTAGTGTCTTAAACATATCTGTCCATGCCCTTATACCTTTTAGAATCTGTTGAGAAGTCAGATGTAATTCTGATAGATATATCTTTACTTGTTACTGGGCATTTTTCCCATTCCAGCTTTTGATATTCTTTCTTTGCTCTGTATATTTAGTGTTTTGATTATTATGTGGTGGGAGAATTTTCTTTCTGGTACAATCTATTTGGTGTTCTGTAAGTTTCTTTTATTTTTATAGGCATTTCTTTTTATTGGTTGGAAAAGTTTTCTATGATTTTGTTGGAAATATTTTCTTGGAGATGGAAGGCTTCTCCTTCTATTCCTATTGTTCTTGTTTGGTCTTTTCATAGCATTCACGATTTCTTGGATGTTTTGTATCAGGAACTTTTTAGATTTAACATTTTCTTTAATTAAATTTCTGATATTTTGATTTCTTCAAAAGTGTCTTCTGTGCCTAAGATTCTCTCTTCTGTCTCCTCTATTCTGTTGGTGATGCATACGTGTGTAGTTCTTGTTCTCTTTCCTAGGTTTTTCATCTCCAGGATTCCCTCAGTGTGTGTTTTCTTTATTGTTTCTATTTCCATTTTCAGATCTCGATCAGTTTTATTCATTTCTTTCACATGTTTTATTGTACTTTGTTTTGATTGTATTTTCTGTATTTCTTCATTTCCTGTTTAAAGGCCTCTGTCATCTTTATTAGATTGAATTTAAGGTCATCTTCCTGTGTTTTGGCTGTGCTAGAATATTTAGGGCTTGGTGTGGTACGATAGCTGGGCTCTGGTGGTGCCATATTGCCCTGGCTCTTGCTGGTTGTGTTCTTATCTGGCCTTTAGCACATGGTGGTCCCTGGTGTTTGCTGGATGTTCCTGGCACTGACAGGACTCCTCAGGGAGGCAGACCGAGCCTAGGGCCTGATGATGGAGCTAAGGGAACAACATGCTGCTCACCTCTGCTGACGAGGCCCCGGGTGGGACTGGATGTCCCTGGGATCCAGCAGGCTCCTGAGACAAGGAGACAAGGCTGTGGGCAGGCTTGCCAAAGGAGCTTAGGGGACAGAATGCAGCTTACCTCTGCTGTGTATGCCTCAGGTAGAGCCTGCAGGCAGGGCAGAGTGGGCAGAATTTAACCTGTGTGCTCCTGGGGCCAAGCATGCCTTCTCAAGAAGGAAGATGATAGAGCTCCTGGGGCCAATTTAATTCTTTATGTAAGAAGAAAAAACTTACATATCTCAGTAGTAGGCAAAATTGCTTCATCCTTAATAAAGCATATGTATTTCAAAGAAATATATTAAAATGAGCTTTTCTATCATCAGTTAATGCTTGATTTGTATATATAACACTTCTATATATCCATGTGCCTGCAGACAAAAGCTTCCCATGTAGAATTGGTGCCAGTAAAAAGACTGAGAAGGCCTGTAGTAAACAACATTTGATGAAGCACAGCGTGTGTGATTCCATAACTTTGTAGAACAAAACTGGCCCTTTATTTTGAGATGATGGCGTGTTGCTTCAGTCTGTGTTCTGCTTGCTTGGATTTACTCACATCTGTTCTTAGGCTACTTTGGGTGGATAGCACACACCTCCACATTGAACACCTCATGCCTCCACACTGAAATGTGCATGCCTCCACACTGAAGGGGACAGTTCGCAACAGTTCTCAAGGGAGTACTTAGGACCAAACTGTTAGTGCTGCCCACCTAACTCTCCACTCCACACATTTTAAACAAATATATATGTATTTTCTTACCTAAGAAATATTTTTAAGAGACAGCAACATGGGCTAGAGGGCAAAAGGTAATGTGTCTTCCAAGCCTTCAGATCTGAATTCATAGATAGATAGATAGATAGATAGATAGATAGATAGATAGATAGACAGACAGACAGACAGACAGACAGACAGATAGATAGATAGATAGATAGATAGATAGATAGATAGATAGAGTGATCCTATGGAAAAGATGAAAAGAGAGGACTGACTCTATACAGTTGTTTTTTATCTCCACACAACACAAGCCACACAGCACATATGTACACATGTGCTCCCCTCATATTAAGAAATTTAAAATATTTTTAAAATTTGAATTTAAATATATAAATTTAAAATTGTTGCATTAGATTTTAGCATATATTTTTATCTTTTCACTCCATTTATTCAACAAATATTTATTTGTGTTGTATTTATTGTTCTGACACCTGAAACATAGATGAAAGCTACTGTTCTCTTGACATTTCAAGACTGATAAAGTGAGGATATATAGAACAAGAAATTAGGGTATGAGAAAGTATAAATCATTGAGGCTGTCCTAAACTCTCTAAGGAAGCCATAAAAGGTGTGGCCAGAAAAAGACTGGCATTAAAGTAGAGATGTTGAACATTTATAGTAAGCTTTGTAAGATGTAGAGGGTAACTATTTCATGAAGCTAACAGAACAACCACCATGTTAGGTACAAACTATGAGTCTAGCTTCATAGGGGTTTGGGGACAAGAGAGAGAGCAATTCAAACACATGGTCAAGAGTATAACAGGACCTGTAACTTCAGAGCCCATAGCAAGAGTGTGGGCTTCCCTCCATGTGAGGTGAGAACGTACTTCAGGCACATGAGAACAGGACAGACATGATCTCAGAATTTTCAAGATGTTCATTAATACTGAGTTAAGTATTCACTCCACTAAAGGGAAGATATCTAGGTAGAAAGAACAGCAAGGAGTCTGTTGCAGTAACCATCTGGGAACTAGCTCCACACTGGTGACAGCAATGTGATGAAAGCTGGGAAAAACCTGTTTGTTTGTTTGTTTGTTTGTTTGTTTTCAGGTCTTTTGAGAAGTTGAACATGGGTGGTTATAGGGGAGAAAGAAAGGTGAAGAATTTCTACACAGCTTTTGGCCTGAAAATTGGTCTTAGTTTTGATATAAATGAATATGGAAAGAATTTTGAAGAATTTTGTCGTATAGTTTTGGAGAGAATGATCAGTTGATCACATGGGCCTGATGCTTGGTCAAAAAGTCTGATAAATGTGAAATGTATTTGCCTGTACTTGTAGAGAAGTAGGAATCAAGTGAGGTCATATACAAATGTAGACGTAGGTCACTTAGCATTCTCAGGGATCAGGCAAGGGAGGAAATAGTGAAGGGAAATGTAATTGAAGACCTAGAGAGTAGAAGGGGACTCCTAGCCAGTGTGGTGTTCTCAAAGCCACGTGAAGAGGAGGCAGAGGGTGACAGGTTGGCCAGCAGCATCCTAAACTTGAGCAGAGAAGTAGCCTGGATATTCTCTTGACCTGCATAAGAGCAGATTCAGAATCAGAACCTGTCCAGCGCCTTCACAGTTTACCCTACAGGCAGTCAAGAAATGGTGTGGTTCCTGTTTTCTTAAATCTTCCTGTTTTTCCCAAGAAGACTTTTAGTTCAGATGGTTAGATGAATTAATAACATTTCTGTATACTGGCCTTCCTAAATCTATCTGGAAATTAGGTGGCTAAATACAGAAATCTGTGAGGGCAGAAGTTTGGGTTGTAATCAGGCTATGCAAACAGATCCCCTGGGCTTATGGGTATTTGAAAATGTCATGGCTACACTTGGTAACATGAGAACAGTGGTAGCACAGAAGGAGAACAGAAGGCATGCTGGCAGAGCACACGAGCAGAGGGAAGACACCAAGTCCAATATTTTGTATATGCACTTTGCACAGTTTGGGTTAAAGTAGCCTCTAAAGTAACTTTGTGCAAATTTTAATGTGAAAAATTTAAATACACTTCTTTCTTCCAAATCCCACTTTCCTCTCTGGAAAGAGGTAACTCTGTGTGGTTTAAGAGGAGGGTGCAGGCAGCCTCTTTTATATGCTAGATATTGTCAAGCCAGTATCTCTTCTCTTGAGAGAATGCAGTAGTAGTTGATGTTAATCACTGTACCTCTCTCTGTAACAGGGTTTTCCTGAAACTCTGATACCTAGTTATGTTGATGTCTTGGTGAATCAAGTAATGTAGTTAACATGGATGTCCAGCCTATTATTTAAATGACTAACCAGTTTGAAAGCAAGTGTAAGTCTGTGTACATGATGGCTGTTGAGATAGACACCAGCTGGTAGGGGTCCTCACCATCCAGCCCTACAGGGCTGCTTATTTTTTTTGAAATTAGAGAGTGGATCTGGCTCTGTTCTTTCCAGGAGTAGTCTTTGTTTCATTCCTTGATCCAGATGAGGCTCTGCTGTGATAAATCCTGTCGAAAATGAGACTGGGAGACAGACTTAGCAATTAATTAATGAAGAGATCATTCAATGTGAGAATCATCCAGGCCCCATAATTATCATCTACAAAACAACCATGGAATGCTGGATCTCCAAATAATGGAATTCACTTGTTTTTTGTTTTGTTTTATTTTGTTTTGCTTGGTTATTTTTGTTGTTGTTGTTTTGTTTTTGTTCTTAAGAACATGACATCCATACCCAAACTAGAGCTATTCTCTAATATAGCATCAATTTCCATAGTTTTCATTTTAGGGAACTAAAATTCTGGGCTGCAAACTATTGATTCAATCACCAGAGACCATTTGGACCATAGTCATTGAAAACAGAATCTCAAAAAAAAAAATGTGTTGTTTTTTTTTTTTTTTTTATTAGTTGTGTCGGTGTAGTAGTGTAACCGTAGATTCTGTAAGGTTTTCTGGGTACAATGTATAGGTAATAGTAAAGTTTTATTTTAATAGAATAAGTATATATAGTGACTTCTAGTATGAGCTATCTATTATAACATTTTTAATATATTTCTGATTGATGTTCTTTTTTTCTTTTCTTTCTCTACGATATTTAAAGTACATGGATGATATTGAAAGTTAAGGATGAAGAAAGCAAGAAAATAAGATACCGTTTCTACGTAAAACTGCTCACAGTACCAATTCAATATGCCACTGGCTAGCTGATGGGTGTATCAGAATGAACATTCACAATAGCTGTGAACTTGCAATATGCACAATTGAAATCATAATTACCATAATTATGGCATAGAAGTAATGAAGAAAATAATTCAACCACATTTTTAAATTTTATTTTATTTTCTATGTCAAGACTGAAAGTGTAAAACCTTTCATTTTAGCCAGATGATTATAGAGATCTAGTTTTGCAGATTATTTTTATACTAGAATAATCTTTCATTATTAATCTATTTAAGTCTTCTCTCAAGTCAGTTCATCAGTGCTAGCAATTAAAGACAGAAGATGCATGTGCTCAGTCTCAAGAATTAAAATAATGCCCTGGGAGGAAGCATTTCTTTTCTGTGGTGAATGGATTGTTGGGTTTTCCAATTAAAGAAGTCTCCATACTGGAAATGAGTAGACAATTATGAGGATTATTTTTGAATAGCCAATTTACATATCCCTAATTGTGTTCATTTCTTTTGAACGATGAAGTTGGAGTTTACAGTGCTGTGATTGGTTACCCCTGCATTTGTGTTATTAATACTATTGCCAACCAGGTTCCCCTATGAATGAGGCTCTGAGTGCCTTTCTGCATTAATGTCTGCATCACAAGTAGACTTGACTTATTTAATGAATGAAGATACCCAAAGAGTTTCTAGCAGTTTTCAAAATTATATCCACTGTGTTTCTTTGGATTGACAGCAGCAACCAAGAACTGCCTCCTGATTTACATTTGGCCTTAGCTACCTTAGCCAACAAGGGACATTTGAAACTCTTCTTTAGGAGTACAGCCTTGTGGCCACGAGCACAGCAGCCTGCCTTCTCTGTGTTACAGTGGCATAGTGTCCTGTGATTAGTAGAACATGTTGAATTTTTTGTGAAGAATGACTGGAAAACAACATTTCAGAGTTTTTATATTAAAGATATGCAAATATGTTAAGAGAAATGAGAATAGATATGCCGTTAGGAGTAATTAACTAACTGATGTTAGTGTCAATGGACTTAGCATTCACTCTGCTTAAACCAGACTATAAGATCTGTTATGAAGAAAAAGGATACCAAAGACATATATAACAATGGGACATTTGTGGCACATAGGATTTATAACTATTAACATTCTTTGTTTGCAAGTATGTGTGGATTCAGATTGTGTTAGAAAGACAAATTCATGAGGAAATGCCATATCCCTTTGTGACTGGAATATACATTTCTATAATGTACTCTGCTGTTCATCTTTTGTATATTAGACTTTCTTATTGTACCCTGGGAGTGAATACCTTTTAGGAATATTGGTTAAAGTCCCAAGTGAGGCTGTGTATATAGCTCTGTGGTAGAACACTTGCCTAGTGTAGGTAAAGGTGTAAGTTCAATCCTTTGCAGGACAGAGACACCGAGACAGTGAGAGAGATAGTGAGAGACAGAGACTGTGAGAGATACAGACACAGTGAGAGAGACTGAGACTGACAGAGAGACAGACACATGGTGAAGACATTCACGAGGAGAGAGGTTAAGAGACACATTTCATTCCTGTAATGAGACTTGGCCCAAACTGACTAGTTCAAGAATAGACAAACAAAGAACACACCATTAATCATGTTCTGTTGCTGCGATTGTGGAGGTTATATTATTGCAGATTTAAGGGTCTTGACATAATAATATTAAAACTTCCAAGACTTTTTTAAGGCGACATTTGCTTTAAGACCAAGTAAAGATCACAATCAACTAGACATAGTGTCTCTGTGATAAGCATGTCCTACGAAGTAATTAGTGTTGTTGGACTCGTTTGCAGCTGATTGCTGTGTTTGACGAACAAGAGCCACTCCAAAAGATTGAGAGCCCCGGTGGAAACCCTGTGGATCGGCAGAGCCCAGACGCTTTCGAGACAGAAGTAGCTGCCCAACTGGCTGCATTTAAACCGGTCGGCGGGGAAATCGTAGTAACCCCTTCTGCTCTGAAGTTAGGTAGGTGGATTTTCCAGATGGTGCCCTCTACCTGGTTGTATATTGCATCAACTTACTGCCTTTCTTCTCTGTGAAGTTCATCATATTAATATTGTTCTTTATAAAGACATCTGGTCTGTCACCTAATTTCCTAAGGCTCTTTTCTGCTGCTGGAACTCAGGTAAGGAGATGCAGTTATCTTGAACTGAAGGTGACTTCCAATTGCATGCCCCTCAAAAATCACCATGGGAGTCAGACTGAGAAATGAGGCTGGTCTGTTTCCAAGAAGCATCACTATGTTTATAAAGTTCATCGTCTGGAAAAAGCTAAGGGTTACCGAGGAATCCACACTAGAAATAAGGTTCCGTTTCTGTCTTAGTCATCCTGGTTTTCTTCATATATATATAGTAGACATTGGAGAAAACAGTTGGGGAGTTAGTTTTGAAATCACCTGAATTTTGTTTTCCAAAAAAGAGAACAGTTTATCTGGTGGTTTTACCCAGAATCCTTTGGCATAATATTTGTTTCAAAAGTGTAGGAAATGGAAGAGGCATTCTTCTGAAGTGTCTGCCAAATATTATTCCTCACCTGTCTGTTTTTGTTGATACTTCTTAGAAATATTAGGTCCATCTAATAACGTTTCACTTTCCATGACCCATTAATTGTTACCATTTAAAGTATATTCTGTGTGGGTCAGTTGTGAACATAAGATTCTTAATGTGCTGGCTAGAACTTATTTAACTTAATTCTCATGTTAGAAGAACAGAAACAGCCCCCACTTCTCAAAAGGAATCAATTTTTTCTTAAAGTAGAACATGCACTTAAAATTGTGAAAAACTTAGCTAGCAAGAAGCAAGAATCACAATGACCAGAGGTATATTCCTAGGACCCACAAGATAGAAGGAAAAAAACAACTCCTTCAAGTTGTCCTCTGACCTCCACTTATATATCTTGGAATGCATGCACAAATGTGCACACATACACACACTAATAGGAAATATTTAAATTGTAAAAATAATGCATAGCATCTTTCCCCCTCATTTGAAATTCAATATTTGCTGTTGGCCTCTATGTTAATACATGTCTTTAATTGCAGGACTCAGGAGTCAGTGGCAGGCAGATATCTGAGATCAAAGCCAGTCTGTCTACATAGTGAATTCCAGGACAGCCAAAAAGCTACATAGTGAGATGTTGTTTCAAAAAAATAAGATAAAATTACTGTTAAATTTATTACATATAGCCGAACCAAATAACCTTGTTTTGTCTTGATTTTCTGAAAAGCTTCTGTAGTGTCTCTTTAAAAGCAAACCAAATGGAAATTAATGACCTATGGTCTTTATAATTTTCCTGCATATTTTGGAATCAAAGCTAACAAAGCAATCTGCATAGATGGTGAAGGGCTGGTTGGTGGCTGCTCCTCTTCTGGAGCCAGGCTTGTGGCTTCAGCAACCTTGCAGCCCCATTGCTCATTTGCATAATGGATGCCTTTTTATCCATTATGCAAATGGTATGAGAGGAAAATTAGGCAATAAGGGAAGACGAAAGGAGAAAATTGCTCTTGCTTGTTTTAATATTCTATTTATAAGCAAGTACTGTGGGTTTCAAAAGACAGACTCAGGGTATCCCTGCCTTGGGAAACTTGTTTCCACCTTTCTCTTCTGGGCTTTTTCAGGAAAGAAAGTTTGTTTTCCGTTTTCATTTCACAGCTTCTTTTGTTGGACCATCTGATAAAGATAGTGGTGTTGAATCCAAGAAGAAAAACCAACTCACATTCTCTTCTTTTCAAAGTAGATTCTTTTTCTATTTCTAAAAGAGTTATTATATTTTTATTTATTTATTTGTGTGTATGTGTGTGTGTGTGTGTGTGTGTGTGTGTTATATTGGAGGCTAGAATAGGATGGTGAATTTCTTAGAGGTATAAGCTCACAGCTGTGAGCCACTGGACATGGACATTCAAACCAAAATCAAGTCTACTACAATAAAGACTCTCTAACCATTGAGCCATCTCTTCTGAGCCCCCCTTTGCTTGAAACTGACTTTTTTCATGAGATGGAAACAAAAAACATTGTTTATTCAATAGAGTACATATCAGATACTGCCATAAAGAGAGTGCATTGAGTGCTTTCAACACTTACTCCTTTATTGGTCAAATTTTTTTGAGACAGTGTTGTCTTGTCATGTTTTAGTACTCTCTTTCTCCAAAAACGAGGAGTTAGAACAGAAAAGTCTCTCATCCAAGTCGCACACTGAGTAGGTGGCAGAGCCAGGATGTGAACTCTCACTGGCTCAAAGTTAGGAACCACTTCACCGTATGATTTCTAAGATGCTGTCCATAGAATAAATTGTTGATAAGACTTTCTTGGAGTTTATTTTGTGGATATGATAGAAGGCTGAACATTTAGGCTCACACATCCATGTCATTGAGTTTAATGATGTCATAGATTAAACAATGACAGAAACTAGCGTTTGTTCATGTTGCTTGTTCCTATAATAAAACAGCTGACAGGAGGATTAGACAGTTGGTCATAATGAGCTTACAGTTAGGAAGCAGAGGCCTGTCTTCTATGCATTTCCAAATCTGGCTAAATTGACAGTGAAGACGAACCATCACAAATAACTTCTTAATTGAAACAACTTTAGAGAAATGATTATCTTTCAAATACTTTATTTTAGTTATAAAAAAATCCTCAGGGTTTTATTCTGGTAGAGATTAAATAAATACATAACACATCCAGTTCTGTCTCTACCCATTCCATTTTCCTGTTGGTTGTTGGTGTTCTCACAACAGGAGGTGGTACGATACTCTCTCGGGATGGGACTGGGCAGTGCATATTCATGGATCTTCTGGGATGTGACTTATGTTGTGAGGTGCATCCTAGCTCCCACTTGTGTCAACTCCTTGAGGGGGTTGCCAGAAGAGAGAGAGCACATGTGTTCCAGCAGCTTATGCATTAAGAAGGATTCTCAGATAATGCCAGACTCAGAGCCCTGGCCCTTTCTGGGTTCTTGCCACTTAGCTTCTGGGAAGCCTTCATCTCTGATGATTTTTCATGTTTGCTCATCCTATCTACAGCCACAGTGATCTGTTTATCATTTAGCAATTTCTTTCAATTGTCCATATCTTTGTTTCAAATCTTGCTCCTTTTTCCTGACTCTCTTCTTTGTTTTTGTTTATCTGGTACCTCCCATGTGCCATTTCTCTCTAATATCAAATGCTTACATTCTGTAAAGTTTTATCTAAATCTTTAAGGCAATGCTACATACAAGTGTACAGTGAGTAACTTTCAGTTTTTCACTCAATGAAAGTATTCCTCTAACCTAAAATTGTTTGCAAGTCCATGTCTTAGACCACTCGCCATCCTGACACATGTATAATTCCATGTCTTTTAAACTAATTATATGTTTGTATGTATGTTTATATTTAATTGCAAGCTAAGTTTTAAACCAAGGGGCATTTTAACGTCACTTATCTAAATTATTTCTACCAAGAATTTTTTTACTAGATTCTATAATGACTAGATAACTGTCCCCGACTCAGTTCTAACAAATTACTAATTGGACATCATCTTTTATCATACATCCTAGGACTAGCTAACAAAACAGTCTACTTAAGAAAAAATCTGGGGGCTGAAACAGCAGGTAGAATTGTAGAGTCATAGTCATAGAATCCATTTGTACTTCAAAGTTGCCTTGTTCAAGAATTTTCACACACTCACACCCAACCAAAAAGCCAACAAACTCAACTAACCTGGACCCCTGGGGGCTCCCAGAGACTGAATAACAAATCAAAGAGCATACAACAGCTAGAACCTAGACCCTCTGCACATACAAAGCAGACCTGCAGCTTGGTCTTCATGTCATGTGGGTCCCCCAACAACTGGAGTGGGGGCTATCCCTGAATCTGTTGCCTGCATTTGGATCCTGTTCTCTTAACTGGATTGCCTTGTCTGGCCTTAGTGGGAGTAGATGTGCCTAGCCTTGCAGTGACTTGAGGTGCCAGGTGAGGTTGGTACACAGGGGTTCCTCCCCCTTTCCAGAGGTGAAGGGGGGGGGGAAATGGGGAGGAGCTGTATGAGTGGGGACTGGGAGGAGGAGAACTTGATTGAGATGTAAAGTTAATATTATTATTAAAATAATTATTGAATATAATTATTAAAGTTTATTATCATACTATTAAAATAAACTAATGGTAAAAAAAAAAAAAAAAAAAAAAACCTTTAGAGCCCTTTAGTACTTATAAACATATTTCAGGGACTGAACAAATTCTTGATCCTAGTTAACAATAACATTGTTTGTTGCTTACATTCTGGATGTTATTGCATTCTCTAACTCTCAAAAATGGGTTAGGTTATAGTCAAAGGGAAGAGAGGACTATGGGATTTTTTGAATAGATAGTAAGCTGAATCTAGAAGCTTCTAAGAGGTCCCACAGCAAGGAAGCTCACCTCTACTCTAAGGAACTATGCACCCCTTAGAATAAATGTTATGAATGCAGTTGCATAGGGTCTTAGAATTAGCAATTGTCTAAGTGATTGACACTGTTTTACAAATGAATATGTGTAAGCTCCAATTCATTGTGTGTGCTGATGCTGAATGGTCAGTTGGTTTCACACTGCAATTAGAATTGGGTCTCTGACACCATGCTTCTGCATTTATGTGACATTTTTTGATGAACTATATATTTCAATTATCCATGCCCTTTAAATGCTAGATGTGATAATAATAACACTTCATATCCCTTTGGAATTGAGATAAAGTATAAATTAATAAACAGATACTATGAAAAATGTAAATTTAAAGCTAATGAAGTAACCAAGACTAGAGAGTTGAGGTGCCTCAAGTTGCTTTTTAATCCCATAAATTGCTGGTTATTCTCCTCTCATTTCATTGTGCCTGTGACTGTGCCTGTGCCTGAGCATGTGTGTGTGTGTGTGTGTGTGTGTGTGTAGAGGTGGGGGGGAGAAAGAGAGGGACAGGGAGAGAGAGAGAGAGAGGGAGAGAGAGAGAATCTTACATCAAGTCAGTGTGTGAATGGAATCCTGACAGTACTTTTACTACAATGTAGGCATCTCTACACCTTTGCTGACATATCAGGTTTAGGGTCATACTGGGGGCTTTCACTTTGAAGTTTTGAAGCGTAGCAGTCCTCTACCTTTCCCATGGCTGTTTATTTCACTTTTTTGGATCAGTAGTACCTGATCCTCTCTTCTCCAAAGCACATGTAGCTTCTTGGGACTTGGGAACAAGCGACCTAGAGCTGGTACAAGTCCTGAGTTCCAAATGTGTACCCTCAGCCATGTAACTCGCCTTCATGATGATTACAGCTTTCCACACAAAAATGGATGAGGTCCCATCTAGATGAAAGTGAAGGTCCAGACTGAAGGTCCCATAGATTGCTCCTGATTATGTTACCATTATCTGCAGCTTCTCATCTATAAATGAAGCCTTTGCTTTGCTTTGCTTTGCTTTTGAGAGCTGTTATTATCTCCAGAGTATCTCACTGACACATAACCAAGTTTGAATCTAGCTCTGTGCCCCTGTCACTTTCCATCTTATGACCCCAATTAATGAGGAGTTTTATTTTGTGTTTTTTGATAATTTTCTCAGTACTTGATTGAAATTTGCAATTTGGGGTTCAAGCCTACATGAGAAGATAGTCCTTTGGTTATAAATTATTTTAGCAATACAATTTAAATAGTGTTTCAGGATAAAAAGTCCTTTGGATTTGCCTGTTGCCACTCCTGTGATCTGTGTTACCTAGATGTAAAGCGATCTGATTAAAGTTGGAAGTTGAATTAATGCTCGCTTTCTTCTCTCTCCTTTAAACTTTGGAGATGAGGTGCTTTCTGCTGTGAGTGAGTCTTGTTTCCGAGACTTGAAAGGTGCCCTGGATGCTTTATTGTTTCCATGTGTGTTTGTGCTTCTTCAAAACAGAAATGGAAATCATGATTATATGTTTGCTATAATAGAATTATTTTCAAAACACTCATGTCTCTCTTCTTTATTTTCTTTCAGTAGTTCTCAGAAAACACTGTGTAGCCCTGGATTATTGTTGGAAATCCCTACCATTTTCTATCTGAGTTTCAATAATTCAGGCTACAAAAGCAACATATGGGAACATTTTTCTCAGTTCTTAAGGAAACCAAATCCCTTTATGGCCCCGATCTTCAGGAAAACATAACGAAAAGAGAAGCTTACTCTTTTAATTAGGCTGTAGTGTGTAAGTAGCTGCTGTGCCCATAATGTGAGTTTAAGTCTTGGCATCTGATCCTAGACAAACACACTCACACCACACACATAGCAGAACTGAAGTGCACGGTTGGCTTGGGCTCCTGATGAATCCTTTGAATCCCCACGACAAAGCACTTAAGCCTGTGAGGGATTCTTGTTGCTAGAAGTTCTCTCCTACAGGCTGGAAACCAAGAGTTAAAATTACCACAGAGCTGAGGTCATTTGCTTGGGTGAATCCATAAGTCATAATTTGGTCATTGACTTTCATCCTATTTGTTTCTTTTGAGGCTGATTATTCAAAAGTTAGCAGCTATAGAAGGGCTTTTCTTTCTTTTCTTTTTTTCTTCCCTGGGAGCCTGGTATTTTTCCCCTGTGCAAGCCAGATGAATGATGCTGTAATTAGCTATGGTGACCTTGCTAGGCTATCATCCATCAGTCATGGCTACATAGTCAACAAAATGTGTGCTGCTTTTCTGGTATGATGGTAACTAAATCAGGACTGAGGAGGTGACAGCTTGTCTAACTTACTCTGGGTACCATTCTTCTTTTGCTATTGTTATTTTGGTTTTTATTTTAGTTTTTGTTTTCAGAATAGGTGAAATGTCGCATAGGGTGAGGGGGGTTGGGATGGGGCAGGGAACAGGGACTAACAGGTTATTCACTAAATATCCAAAATGTACGTTGGAAAACCACCAGATCATACTAGTCAATTGAAAGAATAAAGTCAATACTAATGCAGCCCAGTCCTGAGAAATACTAACACTAATTACCATACAGGAGTAACTTTTGTTTGTATTCAGCTAAGCATAAAGCTGCATCTTGAATGTGGCTTGTATATTGAATGTGCAATTTAAAATACAACTAGCACTGCTTCTCTCACAGAGCAGTGTCAGGTATCTTCAGACTTATGCCCAAGCTGAGCCCCTACCTCCCTAGAAGTTTAACATGATGAGGTCTGCATACAAAGTAATCTTTAGTCTTATAAATAGATTTTAAATGATATTTCTTATGAAATGATGTAATGGTATATTTTGGTGAGAATATATATACACTATCTCAACTTCTCCTTTTGTCTATTTTATATTCATTTAGACTTAGATCTTAGTCTCATTTTCATTCTCACTTTTCTGACTCAATATTACCCATACTTTATCTCTTTTCCTTAATTTTGTACAATATACCTGTGTATATTTGTTTCACTGGTAAATGGTTTCATTTAACACTTAAGTGACTGCTAAATAGGAAATTGTTTTAACAGGCTTTACATTTCACAAAACTGTAAGAGAGTACCTGAAACACAGACTTTGATACTTGGTCATGTCTAGGTGTATTTTGTAAGTTGATTGTGTGACCTCTAAAAAAAAAAAAAAAAAAAAAAAAAAAAAAAAAAAAAAAAAAAAAAACAGTTTGCCACCTCCCCTTTGGCCTCCTACCACTGCTGGACCCACACTGAGATGGAGCCTGCAGATCCTCTAATAAACAAACAGAATGAAAGGTCACCTTTCCCACTGTTCACTTGATATTAGACCCCTGGGTTTTAAGCCTCTTTTGCAGATTGCTTTTAATGTAAGGGCAGTGAAGCCACATTTGAAAAGGCCTGGTCCCTAGTAGTGAAAAATATTCTTAGTGACTGTCATATTCTACTTTGTTGAGCACCCTGGACCAATGATAAAAGGGATTTGTGATTTATATTTTTAATGGGAGGAAGAAATAACAAAAGGAAATTTTCACCTGCGAGTCCTCCTCCTCCCTTTGTGTTATACCCTGGCTCCTTCCTGGGGAGCTCGGAAGCTCTCTGCTCTGTTCTCGCCACCTTAAGAAGCCAGGGCAATGCAGGCCGAGTTGTCCTTTGCTTTGGGGGCCTGCATTCAGCTTGTCGGTTACAATATGCTGTTAAATTACTTTATTAAGCAGCCCTTTTCTCCATCAAGCATTCTTAACCACATGACTCTGACTTTGAAACATATCTTTTGTAGATATGTGTGTATTTGCAGTTTTCTCATTACCACTAGCCAAAATATTATAATCTACTTGATTTTCTCCTGCCATTTATATTTGGAGAATCTTGCTTAAAATCTTGATAAAGCTTTTATATAGATGTTATAAACAAGGTTTAGCCATTTGTATTTTTTCCATGTGTGTATGTGTGCGTTTGTGTGTGTGTTTGTGTGTGCACATGTGTCATATTCTTCTTTCTGCCCAGATGGGCAAAGATTAAAAAAAAAACCACTAATTTAATTATTTACAGAAGATCCATCTTAAGGACAAGTCACTCAGAGTTGGATACGCTTTCATGACTGGCTCAGGACTTTCTCATTTGCTTTGACTGATAAAGCTATGTGATGAATTATACTTCAGTATGTACACATTTGGTTAGTTCCTTTCATGCACTATTAGACATTTTTCTAAAATACTGATCTGGCTCAATGCAAGTAAGAAGTCCTGAAACAGCTTGATCTGTTTGTACTCACATGCACAGCAGTAAGAGTGACTGCCTTTGCATGGCTGCATCAGGAAGTTATCTGTCTTTTGTTTACCCTCTTAATGGGCAGTAGATAGACTGCAGGACAGGCTAGCTATTGCTGCCATGCCTTGTCAGTTTGTCTTTGGAACCATGCATTCATATTATGGTACATAAATAGTGGCTCTCAATCTGTCTAGGCATTGGCTTAATGAGGACATTTTACAAGCTATCAGAAAGTACCAATAACTTGCAAGAATGTCAAGATGATTCTGCTTACTAATCTGTGTGGCTATGAGATGATATGAATTCCTCAGACCTCTATAGATAGAAGAAGCCTAGAACCTTCTTTCTGTGTATAAAATTAGAGAAAAGGGAAGATATGGTATGTCTTATTTTTCTTGGTCTATATGGACTACCTAGCTATGGTGTCTTAATGGATATAATCAAGGAAACATGCAAAATTATGATACTTATATTTGGGCTCTCAGATAATGCTGTCTAGGAGAAGCTGTGATTTTAATGCCCATATTTCTAAAAACTATGGGAGAAATGTTGTCTCTATGCTTTTAATACACAGCTTGTCCTTAAAAGAAAAATAGCCTAGCTGCACAAAGGGAGGTGGTTTGCTGTCATCTGCTGTTGGAAAACTATGAAGATCAATTAAACCTCACTTGTGTTTGTAAAATAAATAGACTTTCTACCCTAGAGATATGAATGCATGAGGCAAGCTCCTTCCTTTAGTCACAGTTCAGGAATAATGTCCTTTGACCTTGTGACTTTAGTTTGGTGTTACAGTTAACTGCCCTTTTAGTAGGAGCCTCAGCATCTGCACAGAAAACATCTGCTCTTTGGAGAAGGCTGGGCATAAGAATGTAACTATGGAAATCAGTGTATTGGGTGTCCATGCTAGAAAAAAAAATGGTGGCATGCCTGTCACCAGCTTCAGTTAATCAATAATTATTTATTGATGTCTCAGGAGATGAAAAACATTATGCAAGGCTACCCGAGGAACATAAAATAACATAAGTCATGAACTCCTTCCCAAGCAGCTCGCCATCTCTCTGACAGAAAATAAATTACTGTGTGATTCTCTTAACTTGGTTACGATTCCATTTTTATAATTTGTTGCTGTTCTAATAGAGAGGCTACAATTACCAAGCCTTATACATGAAAAAGACTTTTCTTTATAAGTTAGTTCAGATGCTCACGAACTCCTCACAAGCTAGCCATTCGGCAGAAACACAGCCTCCCCATAGTTTGGTTCATCATCTTGACTTTTATTTGGCTCTCAGTTCCTAACAAAGGGAAATAAGTTTTCAGTCTGTATGTGGTTCCTCTGTCTTTGGTTTGGACAGTGGGTGACCTTAAAGCAATTAGAAACACCTCAGACCCCAAGTCTTCCCATTGAAGCCCAGAATGTCCGCTGCTGCACAAAAAGGTCCCCCGAGACTTAGACTATCTGTTTCCCTTTATCCATGTATCCATCTATCCCTCAGCCTGAAGTCAGACACTCCAGGCCAATATGCTCTTTTATTTCTAAAAATCAAATACGTAGAGCATGTTGTTCTACTGGTGAGCTCAGTGGGTGTACTTCCTGTAAGAATTACTTGTGCCTGAGCAGAAAGATGTCTAAGACCCACTGGGTGTCCCTCTTGCTAAGGATCTCCTAAACTGCTGGATGGAGTTTTCCTTTCCAAAGCTTTATGATGCCTCTCCCTGATTTATGTGTGAGACACACGTATACTTAAGTAAGTTCATTTCTGCCCCACTCTTCTTTTAACTCAAAGCATTATTTTCTGGTTTTACACTGTAATGAATGTGATTACCTCCTGTTTAAAATGTACTACATTTTGGACCAAAGAGGAGCATCATAGAGAATTCTCTTTGATACAATCAATGAATAAGTTCTGTGAGTTACTGCTTTCTTAGATTTATCAAAATCAAAATGTAAAACATTAGGACTGTATCAAGTACAAGGGAGACCGCTCCAGGGGTAACACACTGGCTGTGCAAGCTTGGCTGATTCTGGATGCACAGAATCTACCTAAAGCAGGTATCTATAAGCTCAGCAGTCCAGTGGCAGTATGGGAAATACAGGAGAATCCTCAGAAGCTTGTGGGCCATGCTAGCTCAGCATATGCACCAAAACAAAGAGACCTTGACTCAAGCAAGAGGAAGGATGAAGACCAGAACCTAAGGTTTTCATCTGACCTGCACATGTTTGTCATGGCACGTGTGCCCATTTTCATACACAGATATGCACACATGTACCACAGCATCTGGTGTACACGTAGATCTCTTCAAGAAGTGTTGCTCTCCAGAAGAAGTTCCTTGAAGTTGGTATCTGATGCTCTGCCATGTGAGCAAGGCCAAGTTCCCAAAGGTTGGCAAGATTCTTTTCTATAATTCATGTCTCTCCACTCAGACCCAAAATATTTTACATTTCCCAGCTAAGGCAGCAATGAAACAATTAGAAATAGAGAAGTATGGAAATCATAGTACATATTTACTCTACAGTAGTATGGCATTGAAATTAAAATCATAAGCCCCAAAGCAAGTCTGATTAAAATATGATTCTGGCACCTGCACGCTGGGTGAGTTCAGGGAAGTCACTTAACCCCACTGTGTCTGTTACCTCATGTGTAATCCATGAATGGCAATGACCTGGTTGTGTTATTTTGAGCAACAAGTGAGGGCATTTGCATAGATGCTTAGTCTAGATCCTGTCAGGTAAGCAGTAGCAGAAAACTGTGAAACATTGTTATTTTCATCAGATTTATTGATTATTTTACCACCCAGGAAACCATAACATATATATATATGTTATATATATATATTCAGGCCTTCTATCACTTCCTTTAAACCATGAATTTTAATTTTTGTGTGCATTTTCCTCAAGCACACATAATAGGTAAAATAGTTTGTTAAAGACAAAGCAGTAGCCAGGATATTAATCAGAAGGGCTTGTGTGATGGCTGCAGAGTCTGTGCAGTACCTTCCAGCAAGGGTTTAGAGATTTGCAGGAGAATAATTGCTGTGATCCTTTTGATCTTTATTTAACTCCAATATTTACCCTTATATTCCCATCTTGACTTAGCAAACACTTTTTAAGAATTTTCCTCCAGTGCTGTAATGTGTGCATCCTATTTTCAAGTGCCTTTAGAGAAAGAAACACTATTTTTTATTAACTTAAGATAATTAAACTAGCTATTCATATTGATTACATAGTAATTGCCTCCATTGAAATATAAAGATTAACAAAATACAGATTTGTGTTCAAGGTGCTCATACTCAATATATCATGTCTTGTATTGTTTTCTTCTCACTAAGAGAATGCACATATGGTGTTTATATATATAATGCACTGTGTATTAAGGTGGCACTGTCTTTATTGAATAGTTCTTTCTTGCTTCTTGAAAGAATCCATTGTTTCTTTTAATTTTGTATCTAACAGACCATGTTGGGAAGCTTAGAAAAACAATGGCTCTTCCCAGCTCTGAACATAACTACAGAGTTCCCCTAAACCCACTCCATGCTCAAGACACTCAAATAGAAGAAAACCTCAATAGCCAGTCCATGCAGATGCTGGCTTGCTATCTACCTAGCAACCCTATAAAATGCTGTGCCCACAATGCTTGCACTATTGTGAAAATGCTAGCTCATTTCACAGTGACACCAACTCACTCCAGCACACAGAGTATTCAAGGTAAAGCTACAAGAGTTTAATTAAGTAGAAAATGCCTCAAAACATTTTCCAATTATGTATTTTGAAATGAGTAAGAAACTGTATTGGTGCAACTAAATGATAAAATATAATTCACTGTTATTTTTTAAATCTACAAATTTACTTGGGGACTTAATTGGTACAGAGTTAACAAGACAGGCAGGAACTGGTTACTGCATAAGAGGAAAATCAATCTGTTTTATAAATTAGAATATATTCTGTATGACTTGACTTACTTTTTGTTTGATTTTACTAAGGGGGGATTCTAGATTGCATATGTCCAAAGAGGAGAATTGATTTAATTACCAAAATATAGGAAAATTGAAAATGTTTGTCCTAAGGTATATAGATAATTGCAATAGTTTTGTCATGTTTTGCTTAGATTATTTGGATAATTGCCTCCATTTTCTACCTGATTTAGAATAAGTAGACACAGCTTGAATTTTTGCGGGAGGCTGTTACAGATATTTTCTTAGCAAAACCAAATGATTTACTCTGCAAAACTGGTATAGCCAGTGCAATTGAGATTGTTCAGCTAGTGGTGGGGACTGATGTATTTCACACATGAGATAAGAATTTCTCTTTTGGTAGTTGCATTCTGAAATAATTTTCTGATTATTAAACCCTTAAGATATGTTTGTTTACCTTTTCGGTTATAATTAACTGAGCATATTGTTTGGAATAACACTCCATTATTTAAATTGAGATATTTGAAAACAATGCCCCAAAAATCTTCATAAATGTTGTATTGGTTACTTTCCTTATCTCTACGATCATATATATAACTTGAAGCAGTGTAAGGAATGAAAAATTTATTTAGGTCCATAGCATGAGAAGATACACTTCATCACTGCGGAGAATTCATGGGGGCAGGATTCTGGATGCATTTCCTCTGCAGTCAGGAAGCAGAGAGGGATGGATGCAGGTGCTCACCAAGCTTTCTCTGCACTTCCCTCCTCAGCACCATGAAGTCTAAGGCACAGCCTGTGAAATGCTGCCTCTCTGTTTAAGGAAGGTCAGTTCAACTTCTGTGGAAAAGCTTTCTCTGTCATGGCTAGAAGTGTGTCTTCCAAGGGCCTCTCAATCTAGTCAAGAGGGCAATGAATATTAAGCAGTTCTTTGTCTATGTTGATTGGGAAAAGTGAGCACACTAGAGAGACTATTTCTCGTCAGGAAACTGTGATATTATATTATCAAATTCAATGAATGCGTTCAGTTGATAATGCAGAGAGAATAATTCAACTTATGTGAAGAAAATTTAAGGCATGTGTTAAGTAACTAAACCAGTGTCATCCAAAATTTCAAGATTTGAGAAAATTTTTCATCGAATTGTAATTTAGTAGTTAAATTGGAAAAAAAAAAGCTGTATTCCTTTTTTAAAGACTTGACTTGCATTATTTGACAAGTATTAATAGATTTTGTGAAATATATTTGTAATCGTCAGGATTTTTCATTATTCTCATTAGTCAGTTGAGAATAAATAAGACACTTTTCACATGTGTGGATGGATTCATTATCACTGAAAATTTTAGAGTTCCATATTGAGGTTGAAATAGAATTTGGCAAAATGGCTTCATGGAATTTTAAAGTTAGAGCAATGTCAGCCATAGTTCCTCGGAGCATACTTTCATTTTACTTTATTTAATGAAAATGGCATTAGCATTAAGGTAAGTTTATGTGCGTTAGATAAGCTAAGGGGATGTTACTGGGTATTGTAAGTTACAGATTATGTGGAGAAGCACCTAATTCAGCATCAAGGAATGCCCTAGGCGTGGGGTTTAGAAGAGGTGCCTACACCTCTTAGAAGACACAAATATCATGACTAAAATGAAAAGGACTACTTGAGTACTGTATGTGGGATACCTTACTTCCACCTTCCTGCCAGTCCCAGTACTTAAATATGGAGGTAATGATGTAAATCTGTAGTTTAAGAGCCTCAAGTGACTATGGAGCTATGTTGGGCAGAAGGAGTGTAAGCAGAAAATGGAGAAGTCATCTTGGGAGATAATTACCCTTCACCACACTGTGCTCCTACTCCTGATGATGTCACAATGTCTAGATTCACCCCTCATGGCAGCTCTACAGGCATGGCCCTGTGTGTCTGTTTTGTAAGCTGCCAAGTTGAGAACCTATCTGGCTTAGTCTTGCCCTCTCATATGTTTCCTTTCTATGTCTTCTCTCATAGTCCCTCTTCCCTTCTTTTATCAAATGTTTACCTCTTTCCTGGAATGCTTCCCCTTTTACCATCTCTTTCTACTTTTCTGCTTTTGCATTCTCTTTTAATTAGAAGCCAAACTACATATCACTTATCTGGTGGTGCCCACCTTTCTAAGAATGTACTCTGTTTTCTTGGATTAAGATTGGAAGCTTAGATGATGGAATATCAAAGGGAAGGATATTCTTTATGTGATAGAAGAATTGTTCAAGAAAGAGTAATAAATATACAATGTGTATAATTACAATGCCATGAGAACATGTGTAGTTCACAAAGATGTGACCTGAAGAAAAAAGAAATTCACCTTTGTGTCACTGTCCTGAACCACAGGAATACACTCAGCTAGATTTTGCCCAAATGGTCAGAGGATCTTGGTTAAGCTGTGTTGAGCAGCCAACACCCAACCTGGCCTCGGTGGCAGAAGGCACTCCTTATGCCAATGTAATTATATGTGAAGTCATACAATAGCTCACGAAGAATCTGAAACACCTGACAAGGGTTTTGAAACTGAAGAAAGAGGCTAGGGGTAAGAGATCCAGATTAGTAGCAAAAGGCTTACCTCAGGTTCTCTGTGAATGTGTCAGGCCTGCTGCTACATCTGTTGACTTTCAAGGGAACATCTGCTTGTCAACCAAACTCCCTCAGCTGCTTTACCTTGCCAGGTGCCAATGCTGGCTAAACGCGTACCTCACTGCATACAGAGAAATAAGTCCACCCAGTGTTTCACAAATGCATGTAATAGATTCCACCTCACACCAGTCAGAATGGCTAAGATCAAAAATTCAGGTGACAGCAGATGCTGGCGAGGATGTGGAGAAAGAGGAACACTCCTTAATTGTTGGTGGGATTGCAAGCTGGTACAACCACTCTGGAAATCAGTCTGGCGGTTCCTCAGAAAATTGGACATAATACTACCAGAGGATCCAGCAATAACTCTCCTGGGAATATATCCAGAAGATGTTCCAACCGGTAAGAAGGACACATGCTCCACTATGTTCATAGCAGCCTTATTTATAATAGCCAGAAGCTGGAAAGAACCCAGATGCCCCTCAACAGAGGAATGGATACAGAAAATGTGGTACATTTACACAATGGAGTACTACTCAGCTATTAAAAGGAATGAATTTATGAAATTCCTAGGCAAATGGATGGATCTGGAGGGCATCATTCTGAGTGAGGTAACATATTCACAAAGGAACTCACACAATATGTACTCACTGATAAGTGGATATTAACCCAAAAACTTAGGATACCCAAGATCTAAGATACAATTTGTTAAACGCATGAAACTCAAGAAGAACGAAGACCAAAGTGTGGACACTGTGCCCCTTCTTGGAATTGGGAACAAAACACCCATGGAAAGAGTTACAGAGATAAAGTTTGGAGCTATGAAGAAAGGATGGACCATCTAAAGACTGCCATATCCAGGGATCCATCCCATAATCAGCTTCCAAACGCTGACACCATTGCATACACTAGCAAGATTTTGCTGAAAGGATCCAGATATAGCTGTCTCTTGTGAGACAATGCCGGGGCCTAGCAAACACAGAAGTGGATGCTCACAGTCAGCTATTGGATGGATCACAGGGCCCCCAATGGAGGAGCTAGAGAAAGTACCCAAGGAGCTAAAGGGAACTGCAACCCCATAGGTGGATCATTATTATGAACTAACCAGTACCCCAGAGCTCTTGACTCTAGTTGCATTTGTATCAAAAGATGGCCTAGTAGGCCATCACTGGAAAGAGAGGCCCATTGGACTAGCCAACTTTATATGCCCCAGTACAGGGGAATGCCAGGGCCAAGGGGTGGGGGTGGGTGGGTGGGGGACTGGGGGGGAGTGTATTGGGGACTTTTTGGATAGCATTGGAAATGTAATTGAGGAAATTACCTAATTAAAAAAAAAAGAATCAAAATAAACTGCCAATTCATCTTTCCTTAAACCAAGTCTATGGAACTAGGAAATGTTATGGTCAGAGCAAATCAACCCTCTGTGTGATTTATCTCAGCATTGGCAACTATTAATTTGTAATGATCTTCACTTTCCTTTCGTTAAGTCATAGCCTTGCCTTGAGGTCCCAGCAACTTTTGCAGTACATCACATTAAATGTAAAGGCCAGTTTGACAGCCACTCTGATGGTGACATTCCCTTTTTGTGGGGCTCAGTGTTGCGGCCCGCCCGCGGTCCACAACACGAACGGTTCAACTGAGAATGGCAGTTCCCTGCAAAGAGAGGAATCTAGACGGGGCGGAAGAAACAATGGAGTCAAGACAACATTCGGATCAAGACTCAATTTAATATTTCCAGACACTCAGTTTATAAAGGAAGGGGGAGGGAACCCAATTTCCCGCCAAGTAACTCAGGGTCCAGTAGCAGGACGAACACGTGTGTGCCTCCAGGCAGCAAGGTCAGGTTCCAGCAGTGGGCGTGGCAGGACGAATGAGCCGGTAGCTCCACCCTAGAGCAGGCAGGTTCCAGGCTGGGGGGAAGGGAGACCACATTTCCCCCCATTAGATAACAAAAAAAAAATAAAATAAAAGGGGTGGCCTGTGGCAGAAAAATTATCTATGTTCAATAGTTCTGCCTGAGTTCCTAGGGCTAAAGAAAAAACCTATTTCCGTGGGATTCCCTAACTATTCTAATGGTAAACTGTATCTGGCTGAGACTGTCTTAAAAGCACTGACTGAAATACCAGCACTGGGCTGTAGGCTCTGACTTTATAATGCTAATTAGTGCTGAATAGGTAGCTACCTGTTTGCCTTTTAAGTAGGGCATTGGAACCCTGGCTGAGTTTAGCTAAACAATTTTAGAATAACACTGAACTGATAATTAACCACAATTTTGGGTAAAAGGCAGGGGAAACAGTGAGAAGCGATTAAGACTGGCTGGCTCCTAGTACAAGGCCAATTGGCTTTTTTATTTTTTTGGGGGTGGGAGGCAGTGAAGGGCCTGCTCTTACAACAGCAAGGTCTCCAATCTCTCTCCCCCCTATTAATTAAGTTTAAATAGGCAATGCTTAACAGAGGTGATCAAATGATTTTCTCATCCGTAGATGAGTGGGCCTTTAACCTTGACTTGGGTGGACATTAACCTGATTCCTCCCGTGAGTATTGTAACAACTCACATCTGTGGCTCTTGGTATCTTTTGGGGAGGGGAGGCAGAGCCGTAAGTATTTTTAGTGTTTAGCTGGAGTCAGATACCAACCTCTTTCAAATCAGGTGTGTCGCACAGGGAACTCAGAAACGGTCAAACTGGACCTTCCCTCCGCAGTGATCTCCTGCGCCAAGCGGTACCCATACCGTATTCATATGATTATGAATCAGTATCGCAATTCTGAGTTATTGCGAGGTCTCTATGTGAGACTTGTCAACCTCAGATTTAGCAAGGCCTAGACAAGAATTATGTCACTATTAACACCATTAATTTTGGTTAAAATAGGAGCTGAAAGTCTTTCCTCTTCATCCCTGTTATTCCCAGTAGCCTGAGGAACTAAGGACACCTTGCAGTAACAGCAAGGGTGAAAAGCCAGAGGCTAGCTAAGGGACTAAGCCTATATCTATCAAAATAAGAACTAATCTTTGTAAATATATATAAAATTTCTACTTCCCTAGCTCTCCTGGTAAATCTAAATCTTATCTTAGACTGAAAAGCCACATGCTGGGATGTCCCTGGAAGGGAGATTAGCAGAACCACCTGTTTGCTCTTAGGGGCGGGGCGGAGAACCGGAGAATGTAGATTGACCTGCTTGAGAGAAGGAAGAATACTAAACAATTAGAGTGTAGTGATGTAAATTTTCTGTTTGGAGAAGTCAAGGTACTTTATTTAGATGCAAATTGTAAAGCTAAAGTTAGTCTCAAATTAGAAGTAACTGGGTGCCAGCTGCGTTCTGCTGCAGACTGACCTTTAATGTCAGTTTGCAAAAAGTTTAGGACAAATAAGGTAAAGGCAAGGTGAGCCTTTGGTGACCTTGGGGAATATGCTCTGAATTAACTTTGTTAGGTAATTTAGAATATAGGAATCTCTAATAATTGAACTGAATATTAGACCAGTCTAAGATTGAGTTAGAATGGCTGGTCACACTGAAGAAGAGTGAAAAATCATTCTGACTCTATTAAATGACTAATTTTACTAAGTCTGAATATACAGTCTCTGATGTACTATTGCCATAAAGTTAAAAGGCTAGAAGCTAGTCTAAACTGGAAAAATGACAAGCAAGGATGGATCTAAAACATGAATTTAATCTTTTAGTCCTTTTAATCAGGACACTGAGTTAACTTACCTGTCAGCTCAGCACACGAATTACCACTATGCTTCTGTAGAGTTCTGTGGAGAGAACTTGTTTTTCCCTTTCCTAATAAGGTAGCTGTTTTAGGATCAATTTATAAGCCAATAAGTAGATCCTTTTAAGATACTAAAAAGCATTTATTAAATTTGACATTTTAATTTCAAATTTTGAAAATAAAGGTATGTTTTAAATAGTGTGCATGGAAATGCACTAAATAGTATATATGGGGATACAATTTCTCTCTTTTGTCTTTTAAGAGGTTAAAGTTTAAAATTTTACAATATCTAACCTTTTGAATTAATAACTTTTTGGACAAAACATTTTAAATATTTGGCTGTAAAGGGGCAGTGACTAATTGCACTTTCAATTATTTTTCTTAAGGAACGGTTGTAACTAGAAGGCTAGAAAAGTTATTAAGAGTCACACGTGCATAATTTATTTATTTATTAACTAGAAATATGTATAAGCAATTGTAAATTTGAGAATTAATAGTATCTGAGGGACGAACAATTTTAAGTAATTATGAGCTCAGAGATATAGCATTGACTATTAATATATAAATTAAGGTTTGATTGTTCAGCATTTTAAAACACCATCTACAGCACACAACCAGATTATTTGTGCTGGAATAGGGGCAACTGTGTGTCTTAAGACTCCGCTCCACAGCAGCTAGTTGGGCCCACGTGGGCCAAACGATCGGCTGGGAGGATGAGAAAAATGACTTTACAATAATGTTTTTTCTGGCCAAAGAATTGTCTTGGGCACAACTAATTTTCAATTACCAATTAACAACAATTATAAAAGCTTTCTTTATTTTTTGTAAAACCTTTTGCAGCAAATCAAAACACCAAATAATAAAAGGATACTGTCTCTGAATCTTTTGGGTGAGAGCAAGGATTTAAGGTAAACTTCCCTTGAGAAGCATTAGTTAATAAAATATTTTCCACGTAGGAAACAATATATACTGAAAGATTAAAACTTTTGGCTTCTTGTAAAGAAGCAGAAACAATAAACATTTTTCTTACATAATGTAAAGCTATATTAGCCATACGTAGAGGCAAAATTTTCTAGTGATTACCAGTTTACTAGAAGCAAAAATCTTTGAATATAAGCATTATTTTAAACATTTGAATAGATCTGTAACACTGTTAAAAAGAAATTTTCTTGAACACAGGGAAAAACTTTTTTAGGCATTGTTTGCAAAACAAAAGAAAAGGCCACAAGCCGCTCTGGGACTGCCCAGAGCCCTGCATTGACTCAAAGGTAAAATACTTTTTAATCTGAGCATCAATCTTAAATTTGCAATCAAACTGCAAGCTGCAGTCAATGGAACAATGGCAGTTTTAACCATAATTTTTAAGTTTTTGTGCAAGGTTAGGATAATACCTACAACTTTGGGAAAGCAAAACCTATGTTTAAAACAATTTATCACTGTTAAAATCAATATTAGAAGCATTACTATCATATTACGAAGTTTGGATATCAATTAATACCTATGAATACCTATTAAAGCAAGCTTTAACGCTTTAATAAAGAGGCATTGCTTTATATCTTATCTTAAATTTTACTATTTAGGATAGGAACCACATTAATCATTATCTAAACTAGAAATATCTAAAGAGACTCAGCCTCTGAAGCTTAATCTCAAACTTTAACTCGCTTCAGGGCCTCACCAACTTTTTCCCAGGTTCCACAATCTATCGTTTCTTCTTCTTTGAACCATGGACAACAGCTATCTCTCTTATCTAAAAAATTTCTGACTTTGAACCCTTCTTTCTTCCACCTAAGCAGTTTTCTAAAAAAAACTGCGGCACACCACCTGTCTCCGTATCTAGTTCCGATTTACGAACTGCTGACCCCAAGCAGAACCAGTGTTGGGTCAGCACTGCTTCAAACTTGTTCGTATCCTACTGCATCCCCAGCAACATTTTACAAAACTGAATTTTTTTAGGCTAGCGCTAGCATGTGTACCTGTCCGTTGCTCCGATGCTCCTCCGATACGACGATTCTTTCCTTTCTTGTGGAGCTCCACACAGCAATCGTTTCTCTTAGCATCTCTCTGCCATTCTTCAGGTCCCAGTTCTGGCGCCAACTGTTGCTGCCCGCCCGCGGTCCACAACACGAACGGTTCAACTGAGAATGGCAGTTCCCTGCAAAGAGAGGAATCTAGACGGGGCGGAAGAAACAATGGAGTCAAGACAACATTCGGATCAAGACTCAATTTAATATTTCCAGACACTCAGTTTATAAAGGAAGGGGGAGGGAACCCAATTTCCCGCCAAGTAACTCAGGGTCCAGTAGCAGGACGAACACGTGTGTGCCTCCAGGCAGCAAGGTCAGGTTCCAGCAGTGGGCGTGGCAGGACGAATGAGCCGGTAGCTCCACCCTAGAGCAGGCAGGTTCCAGGCTGGGGGGAAGGGAGACCACAGCTCAGATCTTTCCTAGGAAGAAACAATCCAACAATTAGTAATTACCTTAAGCACATTTATATTTCTGAAGCATGCAAATGATTGTGCACTGTGGGTGCATCTCAGTTCTGGGAAGGGATTCTTACACTGCCCAGGTGAAGGCACTTCTGTATTTCTCAGTATGTTCTGGGGAGAATTAAAAATCTTGGACCAAAACCTCCGGTCCTAATATGATAGCAGCCGGAAGACTCATTGTGACCAGACTGACCTTTTCAACGGATAATTTGACAGACACTTGATGGACAGCGTTCTTCTGTCTCTCAGTCCTCCTTTTATCTCCTTGCCATAAAATGAAGGAATGAAATTTTAACTCAAGAGATAAGATTCTCAATAGTAATTTGTTGCATATCTCCCTCAGTGCAGTTCCTCAAAATTTGAAAGCTCTTTTTTTTTCCAAGGTATTTTTCATTACCTGGAGAAAATGTTTCCTTTAGGGAGATATTCTAAAACAATAGTACGGGTGTTGAATCAAATTTCCCAGGTGTGTATGGGACTCTATGCTTCCTTAATACCATTGGCTTGCGGTAGTAAATGGTACTCTTGTGTCCTATAAGACACAAGTCAACTTTCAAAGGTGCCTTTCCTCATACTGAGAGAGTATCTTTGACTTTGACAAAAGTATGGACTGTGGAGTACCCAGTTACAGCATCCTGAGAAAATAAAATAAAATTAAAGCACTTACTGGTGAAATGAAGGCAATCAATTTGCAAATAAATGCGTTTTTTAAAATGTAGCCCTGGGGTGACATGCAAATTCCGAAGACTAATATTTTCACTGGGAAAAGGGTATTTTCTCTTGAATTCTGAAAATGGCATCAGAATGGGATGTTTGTTGATTGGTAACACATATACTTTCATTAAGGATGTTTTTATAGTATTAGTTTTGTCAAAATATAAAAAGATTTTATGTAGTTCAGTGACACAAATTATAAGGGTGTACATTGTTATTTATATGTTTCTCGAGGTGTCTACTTTCTACAATGTTTGTGTCTTGGCTCTGGGACATTGTCATTTTTGAGTACTGTTCTATCTTTCTCCTCTAGTACATACCTGGGGTAGAGCGGTGAGTCAAAAAATATTTGCTCAATGTATGCATGAGTGCATTCAAGGAAAAATAGCATTTTCATCTGTTTCTTTACAATGTGTCTTCAGTATTTTATATAGGGGCCTTTTGGTTGTTTCTTTTCAGATTGGGACTCAATTTTATGTTACTGCTTTTTACACAATACCAAATATTAAACATGTGCCAGAAAATGTAGATTCTTGATTTGTCAGTTCATATGAGTTCATTTTTCCTCTCTGGGAGTTCACTATGTTCTTCCAGCTGACAAGGAGAATCCAAAAGGTGACATATATAAGCCTGAAAAGAAGGGTAATTGAAGTATGAAAGGAGAATCTTGGGAGAGGCATTGATATTAGATATTGTCATAAAGAGGGAAGGAGCAGGAGGAAAAGAATGGGCTGAGGTCAGATTAGTGTCTGTCCCCTCTCAGAGGACAAGGAGCAGGGTCCGTCATCTCTCAGAGGAGGGGGAAGACCCCAAAATCTTTAAAAACAAAAACAAGCAAACAAACAGCAACAACAAATACAAACACCAGCTAGCCCAGAGAAAGAAGGGGATAAAGAGCTATGTAAGCTAGAGATAGCTGTAGACAGTAATGGTACATGCCACTCTCTGCTATCTTAGAGCTTAAGTTGACATTTGGGGGTTATGGACTCAAATCCCACAGGAGGAATAAATGATCAGTGCCTTTGTTTCCTCAAGAATTGAATTTATGCCTGGAAGTGATGCACATGACAGGAAAAAGCAGGTAATAGCAAAAGATTTTATGTGTTAGGCACAGGGACACAGCTTACAAGAATTGAGACATGCTCCCTAACCCTAATGAAGAACTAGGGAGGAATGGTCAAGGAAGTTTTCCTAGATGAAGGCAAACATTGTGGTCTTGGAAGTGGAAAATAATAGTCTAGACAACATCTGTAGCATTGCATGTTGAGGGAAGTGAAAACAGCAGTGTATGACTACAACAGGGAACCAGAGGGGTGGGATCTAGGAAGAAGTCTGATGAGAGATGGCTGGAAAGTAGGAGGGAATTGATCTGAGAGAGTTGCAATGGCCAAGTTATGGAGTTATGCCACCTTCCTAGAAGCTACTGAGACATGTTTATTTCTCAGATGTCAGCCAAATGCAAGAGTCTCTGCTAAAATTGCACCTTGGGTGTGAAAAGTGGCAGTTATGTGAGCATCTTTCTCCCACACCTTCATCCTTGTGGACATCACCTTTACCTCTGAAGTCCCAAGTGTGCCCTTTGCAAATCCCTGCTTCCTTTTCCCTAGGCGAGCAATTCTTTCACATTTCTTTATAATTATACCATCTAGTATTGTATTTATGAGGACTTTGTGGTTCATTGTTTTATGAAATTTATTTGAATCTTAGGAACAGAATTATATACTGTGGACCTTCTTTTACCTCCATATTACCTGTTATGCTATCATATGTTGCTGTCACTCATGCGTTTCACTGCTGTAAGTTATATAGTATACTAGAGTTGTGCATCCTTTCCAAGGTTTTGTTTTATATTGATTTGTGTTAGTGAGATTTCTGTTGCTAGAACAAAGAATCGTGATACAAACAACGCAAAAGAAGGGAGATTTATTAAATAAAAAAAGGAGATTTATTTTGGAGTATAGTGTTATTTCATGGCTAGCTGTCTCAATTAATCCTTAACCTGGATTGAGACAGATGTTGTGTGGTACATGGTGGAACAATGCCACTGAACCATTATAGCTACTATGGAAAAAGAAAGGAGTTTGGGGACAAGAACAAAATGCACCTTTAAAGGCCACAGTCATCCACTTCTTCCATGAACAAATCCATTTATGATACTTCTGTCACTTCCTGAGAGGACTGCACTTGCAGGTGACCCAAACACATCAGCATCAGGAGGATCAATTCAGATCTGAATCATAATTAAAAGCTACTCTTCCCTGTATGGTGGTAACATGTTTAACAGTTTTCTCTAGGAGATAATCCTAGGAATGAAACCATTGTTTCACAGAATATCTATCTTTTCAAATGTATTAGATAGTGTAAAATTGCTTCTCACTGTAATTTTACTAATTTTTTTTAAAACCAGTAAGTGTAAAATAGAATTCCAGATGTTCTACATGGTCAGCAAAATTTAATGGAGCTATATTTTACATTTTTGCACTTTATAGATATGAAATATTTCATTGTGCTTAGGCTTAAGCATAGTAAATGTAGTCATTGACCATGCAGATTGGCTCAACTGTGATGTTCCTCTTAAGACTCTTGGCCACCTTTGCACGTTTCTTTGCTGATTTATAGGAATTCTTTACATGTTTGAAATATTAACTATTTGCTGTTAGTGTACACTGCACATGTCTTCTCTGGCTTGGTAATTTATCCCTCAACTCCTATATATCTTTCTAAGCTTCAGTAGAATCAAATTTATCATATTTCTCTTTATGTGTGGAAATTTCATTTTCTCCCAATGGTACTAAATACTTGTTTTAGATAATTTAGGCCTGGGCTCTTGCTTGGTTAGTAGAGTGCAAGCCTAGAATGCCCAGAACTTTGGGTTCAGGCCCCAGTGCTGTATTAGAACATGGATGTATCTACCTAATCCTACCACTCTGCAGTCAGGAGGGTGGAGCATCCATGTGCAGCTCTATGGGGAATTTAGAATAAGCCTGAGATACAAAACTCTGCCTCAACAACGTATTATAACTCTGTCTCTTTAAAAGTTTGACTTTCCCCACTGATATGAGGGTCTATCATTTCCTCCCTAAGAGATGGCTACTTCCAGGTACCATTTATTATAAAGTCTTGTTTCTCCACCAGTTTACAGAGCTACTTCTGTCAAATTCAAATTTCTTAATATTTCTGTGCCTGTTTCTGGACGCTCTAAATGATTTCATTTGTCATTCTGTCTCTTCTTATGCTAATGCTATGCTCACTTAATTACTGCTGCTCTGTAATAGTCTGAGGTATCTGTCACTGCAGGTCCACTGCACTGATCATCTTCTTTAGGAATGGTTGGATTATCCTTCACCCTTTGTTCTTCACTTACATTTTAGGACCAACCTGTTGAATTTGATGGAAACAGAGGTCAATCAATATTTCCTTGGGACAGTGACATCCTCATAATAGCCAATCTTCATATGAAGGACCATGTCTAAACTTCTTTTCTTTTCTTCTTTCATTTTCAGTAAAGATTGTATTCATTTGAAATTGTTTCTCATTTCCCAATTTTTGTTGCTATTATAAACAATACTTATTTAGTTTGACTATGTTCTTTATTGGCATATGGAAAGCATTCTGTGTCTCTGTGTGTTTGTGTGTGTGTGTGTGCACGCACGCATGTGTGTGCACACGCCAGTGTGCATGTGTGTTTGAATGCCTGTTCACATGTATGCTGGGGACTGAACTCAGGCCTTTATACATGTTAGGCTAGTGCTCTATCACTGGCCTTTCCTTCATCCAGAGTGTTCATTTGATTGTGTTTTAAAGGTTTATTTTTTAATGTGTCTGTTCTTCCTGCATATACATCTGTGCACAGCATCATTCAGTGCTCACGGGGCCAGAAGAGAGTGTTGAATCCCCCAGAACTGGAATTATAGATAGTTGTTAGCCAACCTGAGAGGGCTTATAAGTAGACCTGAATCCTCTGCAAGAGCACCAATGCTCTTAACCTGTGAGCCATTGCTTCAGTCCCAGAAACAAAAAATTCCTGAAGTATATTGAGTTTCTACCAGTGATTTTATACAAACAGTCATGCCACATATGACTATTTATTTAAGCCTTTGAACTACTTTATATTTAGTTAATCCATATAGCTAACTTTCTTGCCTGAGGATGCTAAGAGCTGCAGTGTAAAGCAAAGACTATTAGAGATTAGAAGCAGGTGATTCTACTGAACATCTGAGTAAGAATCTGCTCAACCTTTTCAACTTTGGTTGCGGTTTTGCTATGTATTTACACATTATTTGTGTTAAATTCCCATTATTTTATGCCTGTGTGTTACTTTGATATTTATTTATTTATTTATTTATTTATTTTTTAATTTTTAATATTTTTATTACATATTTTCCTCAATTACATTTCCAATGCTATCCCAAAAGTCCCCCATAGCGCCCCCCACTTCCCTACCTACCCATTCCCATTCTTTTGGCCCTGGCATTCCCCTATATTGGGGCATATAAAGTTTGCAAGTCCAATGGGCCTCTCTTTCCATTGATGGCCGACTAGGTCATCTTTCGATACATATGCAGCTAGAGACAAGAGCTCCGGGGTTCTGGTTAGTACATCATGTTGTTCCAACAATAGGGTTGCAGATCCCTTTAGCTCCTTGGGTACTTTCTCTAGCTTCTCCATTGGGAGCCCTGTGATACATCCAATAGCTGACTGTGAACATCCACTCCTGTGTTTGCTAGGCCCCGGCATGGTCTCACAAGAGACAGCTATATTTGGGTCCTTTCAGCAAAATCTTGCTAGTGTATGCAATGGTGTCAGCATTTAGAAGCTGATTATGGGATGGATCCCTGGATACAGCAGTCTCTAAATGGTCCATCCTTTCATGACAGCTACGAACTTTGTCTCTGTAACTCCTTCCCTGGGTGTTTTGACCCAATTCTAAGAAGGTGCACAGTGTCCACACTTTGGTCTTCATTCTTCTTGAGTTTCATGCCTTTAGCAAATTGTATCTTATATCTTGGGTATCCTAAGTTTTTGGGCTAATATCCACTTATCAGTGAATACATATTGTGTGAGTTCTTTTGTGATTGTGTTACTTCACTCAAGATGATGCCCTCCAGGTCCATCCATTTGGCTAGGAATTACATAAATTCATTCTTTTTAATAGCTGAGTAGTACTCCATTGTGTAAATGTACCATAATTTCTGTATCCATTCCTCTGTTGAGGGACATCTGGGTTCTTTCCAGCTTCTGGCTATTATAAATAGGGCTGCTATGAACATAGTGGAGCATGTGTCCTTTTTACCGGTTGGGACATCTTCTGGATATATGCCCAGGAGAGGTATTGCTGGATCCTCCGGTAGTACTATGTCCAATTTTCTGAGGAACCGCCAAACTGATTTCCAGAGTGGTTGTACAAGCTTGCAATCCCACCAACAATGGAGGAGTGTTCCTCTTTCTCCACATCCTCGCCAGCATCTGCAGTCACCTGAATTTTTGATCTTAGCCATTCTGACTGGTGTGAGGTGGAATCTCAGGGTTGTTTTGATTTGCATTTCCCTGATGATTAAGGATGTTGAACATTTTTTCAGGTGCTTCTCTGCCATTCGGTATTCCTCAGGTGAGAATTCTTTGTTCAGTTCTGAGCCCCATTTTTAATGGGGTTATTTGACTTTCTGGAGTCCACCTTCTTGAGTTCTTTATATATATTGGATATTAGTCCCTTATCTGATTTAGGATAGGTGAAGATCCTTTCCCAATCTGTTGGTGGTTTTTTTGTCTTATTGATGGTGTCTTTGGCCTTGCAGAAGCTTTGTAGTTTCATGAGGTCCCACTTGTCAATTCTCGATCTTACAGCACAAGCCATTACTGTTCTATTCAGGAATTTTTCCCCTGTGCCCATATCTTCAAGGCTTTTCCCCACTTTCTCCTCTATAAGTTTCAGTGTCTCTGGTTTTATGTGAAGTTCCTTGATCCACTTAGACTTGACCTTAGTACAAGGAGATAGGAATGGATCGATTCGCATTCTTCTACATGTTAACAACCAGTTGTGCCAGCACCATTTGTTGAAAATGCTGTCTTTCTTCCACTGGATGTTTTTACTCCCTTGTCGAAGACCAAGTGACCGTAGGTGTGTGGGTTCATTTCTGGGTCTTCAATTCTATTCCATTGGTCTATTTGTCTGTCACTATACCAGTACCATGCAGTTTTTATCACAATTGCTCTGTAGTAGAGCTTTAGGTCCGGCATGGTGATTCCACGAGAGGTTCTTTTATCCTTGAGAAGAGTTTTTGCTATCCTAGGTTTTTTGTTATTCCAGATGAATTTGCAGATTGCACTTTCTAATTCGTTGAAGAATTGAGTTCGAATTTTGATGGGGATTGCATTGAATCTGTAGATTGCTTTTGGCAAGATAGCCATTTTTACAATGTTGATCCTGCCAATCCATGAGCATGGGAGATCTTTCCATCTTCTGAGATCTTCTAGAATTTCTTTCTTCAGAGACTTGAAGTTTTTATTATACAGATCTTTCACTTCCTTAGTTAGAGTCACGCCAAGATATTTTATATTATTTGTGACTATTGAGAAGGGTGTTGTTTCCCTAATTTCTTTCTCAGCCTGTTTATTCTTTGTGTAGAGAAAGGCCATTGATTTGTTTGAGTTAATTTTATATCCAGCTACTTCACTGAAGCTGTTTATCAGGCTTAGGAGTTCTCTGGTGGAATTTTTAGGGTCACTTATATATACTATCATATCATCTGCAAAGAGTGATATTTTGACTTCATCTTTTCCAATTTGTATCCCTTTGATCTCCTTTTGTTGTCGAATTGCTCTGGCTAGGACTTCAAGTACAATGTTGAATAGGTATGGAGAAAGTGGACAGCCTTATCTAGTCCCTGATTTTAGAGGGATTGCTTCAAGCTTCTCACCATTTACTTTGATGTTGGCTACTGGTTTGCTGTAGATTGCTTTTATCATGTTTAGGTATGGGCCTTGAATTCCTGATCTTTCCAAGACTTTTATCATGAATGGGTGTTGGATCTTGTCAAATGCTTTTTCTGCATCTAAGGAGATGACCATGTGGTTTTTGTCTTTGAGTTTGTTTATATACTGGATTACGTTGATGGATTTCCGTATATTGAACCATCCCTGCATCCCTGGGATGAAACCTACTTGGTCAGGATGGATGATTGTTTTGATGTGTTCTTGGATTCGGTTAGCAAGAACTTTATTGAGGATTTTTGCATCAATATTCATAAGGGATATTAGTCTGAAGTTTTCTATCTTTGTTGGTTCTTTTTGTGGTTTAGGTATCAGAGTAATTGTGGCTTCATAGAATGAGTTGGGTAGAGTACCTTCTGTTTCTATTTTGTGGAATAGTTTGTGAAGAACTGGGATTAGATCTTCTTTGAAGGTCTGATAGAGCTCTGCACTAAACCCATCTGGTCCTGGGCTTTTTTTAGTTGGGAGACTATTAATGACTGCTTCTATTTCTTTGGGGGATATAGGGCTGTTTAGATCATTAACCTGATCTTGATTCAACTTTGGTACCTGGTATCTGTCTAGGAACTTCTCCATTTCATCCAGGTTCTCCAGTTTTGTTGAGTATAGCCTTTGGTAGAAGGATCTGATGGTGTTTTGGATGTCTTCAGGATCTGTTGTTATGTCTCCTTTTTCATTTCTGATTTTGTTAATTAGGATGCTTTCCCTGTGCCCTCTAGTGAGTCTGGCTAAGGGTTTATCTATCTTGTTGATTTTCTCAAAGAACCAGCTCCTTGATTGGTTGATTCTTTGAATAGTTTTTCTCGTTTCCACTTGGTTGATTTCGCCCCTGAGTTTGATTATTTCCTGCCATCTACTCCTCTTGGGTAAATTTGCTTCCTTTTGTTCTAGTGCTTTTAGGTATGTTATCAAGCTGCTAATGTGTGCTCTCTCTAGTTTCCTTTTGGAGGCACTCAGAGCTATGAGTTTTCCTCTTAGAAATGCTTTCATTGGGTCCCATAAGTTTGGGTATGTTGTGGCTTCATTTTCATTGAACTCTAAAAAGTCCTTAATTTCTCTCTTTATTCCTTCCTTGACCAAGGTATCATTGAGAAGAGTGTTGTTCAGTTTGCACGTGAATGTTGGCTTTCTATTATTTATTTTGTTATAGAAGATCAGCCTTAGTCCATGGTGATCTGATAGGATGCATGGGACAATTTCAATATTTTTGTATCTGTTAAGGCCTGTTTTGTGACCAATTATGTGGTCAATTTTGGAGAAGGCACCATGAGGTGCTGAGAAGAAGGTATATCCTTTTGTTTTAGGATAGAATGTTCTGTAGATATCTGCCAGATCCATTTGATTCATAATTTCTCTTAGTTTCTCTGTGTCCCTGTTTAGTTTCTGTTTCCATGATCTGTCCATTGGTGAAAGTGGTGTGTTGAAGTCTCCCACTATTATTGTATGAGGTGCAATGTGTGCTCTGAGATTTACTAAAGTTTCTTTAATGAATGTGGCTGCCTTTGTATTTGGAGCATAGATATTCAGGATTGATAGTTCCTCTTGGAGGATTTTACCTTTGATGAGTATGAAGTGTCCCTCCCTGTCTTTTTTAATGACTTTGGGTTGGAAGTCAATCTATCAGATATTAGAATGGCTACTCCAGCTTGTTTCCAGCCTTTCATTCTGAGGTAGTGTCTATCTTTTTCTCTGAGATGAGTTTCCTGTAAGCAGCAAAATGTTGGGTCTTGTTTGTGTAGCCAGTTTGTTAGTCTATGTCTTTTTATCGGGGAGTTGAGTCCATTGATATTAAGAGATATTAAGGAAAAGTAATTGTTGTTTCCTGTTATTTTTGTTGTTAAAGTTGACATTCTGTTCTTGTGGCTGTCTTCTTTTAGGTTTGTTGAGGGATTACCTTCTTGTTGTTTCTAGGGCGTGGTTTCTGTCCTTGTATTGGTTTTTTTCTGTTATTACCCTTTGAAGGGCTTGATTCGTGGAGAGATAATGTGTGAATTTGGTTTTGTCGTGGAATACTTTGGTTTCTCCATCTATGTTAATTGAGAGTTTGGCTGGGTATAGTAGCCTGGGCTGGAATTTGTGTTCTTTTAGTATCTGTATAACATCCGTCCAGGATCTTCTGGCTTTCATAGTCTCTGGTGAAAAATCTGGTGTAATTCTGTTAGGCTTGCCTTTATATGTTACTTGGCCTTTTTCTCTTACTGCTTTTAGTATTCTATCTTTATTTAGAGCATTTGTTGTTCTGATTATTATGTGTCGGGAGGTATTTCTTTTCTGGTCCAGTCTATTTGGAGTTCTGTAGGCTTCTTGTATGTTCATGGGCATCTCTTTCTTTAGATTTGGGAAGTTTTCTTCTATCATTTTGTTGAAGATGTTTGCTGGTCCTTTGAGTTGAAAATCTTCATTCTCATCCACTCCTATTATCCGTAGGTTTGGTCTTCTCATTGTGTCCTGTATTTCTTGGATGTTTTGAGTTAGGATCTTTTTGCATTTTTCATTTTCCTTGATTGTTGTGCCGATGTTCTCTATGGAATCTTCTGCACCTGAGATTCTCTCTTCCATCTCTTGTATTCTGTTGCTGATGCTGGTATCTATGGTTCCAGATTTCTTTCCTAGGGTTTCTATCTCCAGTGTTGCCTCATTTTGGGTTTTCTTTATTGTGTCTACTTCCCTTTTTAGGTCTAGTATGGTTTTGTTCATTTCCATCATCTGTTTGGATGTGTTTTCCTGTTTTTCATTAAGGACTTCAACCTGTTTGATTATGTTATCCTGTTTTTCTTTAAGGATTTGTAACTCTTTAGCAGTGTTCTCCTGCAATTCTTTAAGGGATTTTTGTGCTTCCTCTTTACTGTCTTCTACCTGTTTACCAGTGTTCCTTTGTATTTCTTTAAGTGTGTTATTAAAGTCCTTCTTGAAGTCCTCTACCATCATCAGAAGATATGCTTTTAGATCCGTGTCTAGCTTTTCCGGTGTGTTGGGGTGCCCTGGACTGGGCGAAGTGGGAGTGCTGGGTTCTGATGATGGTGAGTGGTCTTGGTTTCTGTTAGTAAGATTATTACGTTTACCTTTCGCCATCTGGTAATGTCTGGGGTTAGTTGTTGTCGTTTTCACTGTTTAAAGATTGGAGCAGAAGCTGTGTTCCACTCACCAGCAGTCTCAAAATCCTGTGGCGGGGGTCGTGGGTAGCTGGCGGTACCCCGGTGCTGGTCCAGCCGGAAGAGGCCTGTGGTCCTACTCAGGCCGGTTTTCTGCTTCCCTAACTAATGCAGTCTCAGGTCCAGCGCAATTGGATTGGAGCAGAAGCTGTGTTCCACTCTCCAGAAGTCTTAAGATCCTGTGGCAGGTGTTGTGGGTAGCTTGCGAGTGTCAGCCGACCCTTCACCCTAGCTACCCTGGTGCTTTTCTGACCGGAAGAGGCTTGTGGCCCTACGTAGGCTGGATTTCTGCCTCCCCAACCAAAGCAGTCTCAGGTCCCGCGTGATTGGACTGGAGCAGAAGCTGTGTTCCACTCACCAGCAGTCTCAAAATCCTGTGGCGGGGGTCGTGGGTAGCTGGCGGGTGTCAGCTGACCCTGCGCTCTAGCTACCCAGGTGCTGATCCGGCCGGATGAGGCCTGTGGCCCTACTCAGGCAGGTTTCTGCTTCCCTAACTAATGCAGTCTCAGTTCCCGTGCACAATTGGATTGGAGCAGAAGCTGTGTTCCACTCACCAGAAGTCTTAAGATCCTGTGGCGGGTGTTGTGGGTAGCTGGCGAGTGTCAGCCGACCCTGCGCCCTAGCTACCCTGGTGCTTTTCTGACCGGAAGAGGCTTGTGGCCCTATGTAGGCCGGATTTCTCTCTCCCCAACCAGAGCAGTCTCAGGTCCCACGTGATTGGACTGGAGCAGAAGCTGTGTTCCACTCACCAGCAGTCTCAAAATCCTGTGGCGGGGGTCGTGGGTAGCTGGAGGGTGTCAGCCGACCCTGCGCTCTAGCTTTCCTGGTGCTGATCCGGCCGGATCTACTTTGATATTTATAATTAATAGATTGCAACATGGCTTTGTATATTGAAACATACTGAAATACTAGAAGTATCTTATTATTCTGAGTCAGGGCTGAGAAGTTGAGTGTATTCCCCTTTTCCTGTGAGGAATTTTAGTAAGATCACTTGCTGCCCCCACTTCTGTCCAGGCCTGGCAGTCTTAACACAGTGAGAAGAGAAGAAAGGTTCAAGGGGCAATGGAGAGATGCAGGAAGGCGTTTCCAACTGAGGATGTTTCTGTTCATTTCTAGTCACTAGTATTTTTTGGCATGATTGAAAACTTTTGCTTTATATTTTTATCCCTATATCTACTGAGATGACTAAATTGTTATTCTTCTGTCATACATTAATATGATAAGTTATTTTAATTATTTTCTTAATTTATACAAAACCTGCATCTCTGGGGTAATGCCTAGTTGTCAATAAAGTATTGCATGTTTAAGCATTGCTGGACTCCTTTTGTTGATTCTATCATTCCCTGGCAGCACGGTCTCTGGATTTTAGGGTTTTGTTTGTTTGTTTGTTTGTTGTTGTTGTTGTTGAGTTCTTTTTAGTAAGATTATTCAATAATATCCACTGTCAAGTTTAGTTGGAAGGTTTTCCATTTGCCGTGTTGTAAAGTTAGTTCTAGCAAGCAGCATAATTAGATGTATAGTCAGCAGTGTTGTCAGGCTTCCTACCTGGGTAGATAGCTCGGTTATAGTTTATGTGTGTTGAGAGAGTAACGATTAGCACTTTGCAAAAAGGGATTCTTCTAGAATCCCTTGAAGTCACATCAATCCTATAGAGTGCTGGAGAACTCCAAGTGGTGACAAGGATGGCTGATTTGCCCTGTCATGGATTCTTGGAAATGTGACTCTGACTCCAATGATGCTGCACTTTCAGAAATGAGAACATTCAGGAACATTTTCCCATAGTATGTACAAAGTAACTCGCTACAGCATGTACAAAGAAACTATTAAAAAATGATTTTTGAACTTTGAAGGTGCTCCTTTTGTTTTCATCTAAGCCCAAATGCATCACCCCTGTCCTATCTGCTAGAGCTGAGAACATCTCCCTGTGATACTCAAACTTAACTCCAGAGTCCCAATGCCACTGAGAGGCATCCTCCTCTCCTCCTGTACAGTAAAGTGCTCACTCTTCTTAATTGCTGTAATATTCACAAGGAGGCCTTTGGAAGTGAAGTACTCAGCTAAAGAATAGCATTGAAAGAGGTAAAGATAACGTGGTATTGAGAACTACCCAATTTTCTTCAGTGAATTCAATATATCTTCAGAAGCAGGAGGCACATGGTACCTGAAGTTTTCTAGTGATAAGGGAAAAGGTTGGTATGCATTGAGAACAGAAAAATTTCAAAGTTTTACTGCAGTTTCAAAGCAGTATTCAGGAAAACTTTCCTATTTGCTTATGGGTTACAAGGGATGCATATGTTCTGAGCTCTTTGTACAGCTTTTCAGAATTGTTATCAATGAGAAATATATGCGATAATCATTTCAAAATACTTTCTTATGCTTCTGGTGCCTTTGTGCAAACACTCTGCCACTCTGGGGTAGCTACTTTCACTGAACATTCTTAGATAAATCACTCTCTGACCAGAGCAGATGCCACAGGTAGAGGTGTCAGAGAAAGTCCAGCACTAACAACACTGCCTTCCTAGCACCTCAACCTCACAACCTCACAGCTTGGTTCCCCTGCATCAGGTTTGTAAAACTGTGCTTTTAGAGTGGCTGTGGCCTTGTTCTAAACACTCTGAGCGGATAAGGTGTCACATATAACAGCTGTTGTTGATATTAATTAAATGTGTATCATCTTTGGTGGAGTAGGTGAGATACTCATTTTAGACAATTAACCTCACTTTCTCTGTTTTTACTTAATTAGATTTCCAAAACTTCCATGTGTGTTCTGTTACATACATGTCAATGTCTGAGTGCATGACACCAGGGTTCTTCCTGTAAAAACTTTTACAAAGATGGATGAAATACCCAACTTACAAAATTATATATCTTTATAGTCAAACATAAAAAGGACATTTGAGAAACATTGATGTTCCTCTGGTTACATGCTTCACTTAAACTTATTTATCAGTGATAACACCATTGTCCTATGATCATGGGAGTTTTTTGTTTTGTTTTGCTTGGCTTTTTTTCTTGTACTGATTGCCTGGGTCTTCCAGACACACGGTTTGAGATTCTGACTTCTTAAAGCTCTGAATGATGCTGTCATCATAGGGTTTTCCTTGAGTCATCCTATGCGGAACAATAGCTGTACCAGGAGGTTTGATTTTGTTCTCAGCATATGTTTGTAGCTTCTGCTTCATTATTTTACTTCTTACATTGCTTCCCAGATGCTCATTTACAAGAGCAAAGCCCAGGTGCAGTAACCATCCTGGATGCCTTTGCATTGTTAATCTATAATTGAATTTGAGTTGGCTGAACCTCCACACCTTGATGACAAAATTCAACAGAATTTTTTTTCCTTTTCTAATAATCCATTGTAGATCTAGATAACTCAGTAAAGCAATGACTCCCACATTGTTACTCTGATCTAGGGAGACAGACAGATACTTTTATTTGGCTGACTTGGGGCAACTACTCAGGATGGTGCTACATAAGCTACTCAGCACTGGCTTAGGGTTTTGTTGTTGTTGTTTGTTTTTGGTTTTGTGGCAGTGGGGGGTCAGAGTGATGGATTTCTTTAGCCATAGTTCAAGCATGTTACGTGGGAACATTTGTGGTTTTATTGTTTTATCTGATACATAAAAATTATACAGTATCGCAGTGATACTTCAATATCCATATAATATTGAAATCAAGTTAGACACACCTAGCACCTCATACATGTATCATATTTTATAACAATAACATTTGAAAGCTTTTCTTTGAGATTTTTGAGATATACAGATGTCATTGTTACTTATAGTGCCCTTCTGTCAAATAGTATATCTTCTTATTCATATCTAACTATAACTTAGTTGATGATTAGTTTAACTGTGAAATCAACACAACATACACTGACCTGGGAAAAGCGACTCAGTGAAGGGTTGTAGAGATGAGGTTGACGTGTGGACTTTTTACCTGCTTTAAGTAATACAGAAGAACAAAGCCCATCAACCTTTAGGCCTGGGTCTGAAAGTATGAAAGAGGGGGGACATGAAGCTGAGCAAGTGAGTGTGCGTTTACTTTGTTCTGTTCTTCGCCTGTGCTGGGGTGTGACTAGCTGACTGGCCTTGCCTTCCATACAGTGACAGACTACCTGAAATTGGAGGTGAGATAAATCCATTTCTCTCACCAAAATTGCTTTCTCTTAGTATATTTTGTCATAGTAACAGAAATGAAATGAAAATGCCCACCAATCAACACTCATCAGTGAGAATGGTAGGATAGCACAATGTGCTCTTCCCAGGTACCAGTAAGGACAGTGTGGATTATCTCTCACACAACATAGTCTGTCTTTCTCTAAGACTGGTATTGCTTAAAAGTTGTATCAGGCTGATGTTAACTTATTAAAGTAATGAGGGAAGTCCTGAGTGTCGAGTGACAACTTGAGGAATACTCTACTGTATTTCATATCTGGTAATTAATGAAAACCAAGGCAAAAGCAGAATGAATTAAAATTTAATTGGACCCCCTCATGGATTAAGTTTCATAAGAAACCTTGAGAACCTGCCCCTAAACAAAAGTAGTTTTACCCCACTTCCCAAGATAAGGAGTTATTAGTAATGCTCATATTACACCTGTAAATATTTTTAAATGAAATTGCCCCCCATAGGGCTTTTAGAATCATATAGACAATGTCTATAGGTGGAAGTGTATGTTCCTAGCTAAAGTGCCAAATAAGTCTTTCTCTGAAGCAACCTTGTCCTTCATGTAATCCATAAACCATATTTATTGAATAGGGACTAAACTCCTAAATAAGTCATAGCTTGGCTCAGACATCTCATACAAGCCACACCATTGAATGTCTTGGGCTCTACACTGCTTTCCAGACCAGTCCCCATATTATTTTTTTAAATAGTAAACATTCTCTGCCTCCATTCATTTCCTACCCTTTCTTACACCTACCCAGAGTCCCCTGCCAGTGACTGCCTTATCTGTGGGTGAACATTTCCCTTTTCTCTTAGTTGTATCTTTTTATAGACCTGACTTTGAGTCTTCTCTCTTGTCCATGACTTACTTCTTTACCTCCTGCCACACCTACCTCAATAACCTTGTCCTAACTCTTGGTTCTCTTCAGTTCCAACACTACTCCATCCCAGAAACAATGTGACTGTGCTGCTTTCTACCCCTGCAGTCCCCCTGGGCTAACAGTAGGGTGCTGAAGGAGCTAATTAGTATTTGATGGCTCTAGGGGAGATTCTGTTTTCTTGCCTTTCCCAGCTTATAGCGACCACTTGTATTCCTATATAGTTCATCACACTTTTCCTGTCTTAAGGTCAACTGATTTAAACCTTTGTTTTATCTTCCCAGATAATCTCCATTTGCCATGGAAGTAATGGTGTATTCATGGGCACTAGGGCTTAAGATTTTGGGGTTCGGGGCAATGTAATTCTGTTTCTCACAATGGATTCCAGGCCTTCAATATCAAATTTCTGTTCCTTCTCTAACCTTAGCCCTCATAGGTTTTTCATAGCCTTAGCCCTCTTGTTACCTCAGGGCCTTAACCCTCATGTTGCCTCATATCCTTAACCCATTTGTTGTTGTTTCAAAGACTTTGCTCTCCTGTTATCTCTTAGCCTTAGACCTCTTGTTGTCTCATAGTGTTAGCCCACTTGTTGCCTCATAACCTTAGACCTCTTGTTGTCTCATGTCCTTAACTCTGTTTTCTTGTATTGCCCCCCCACACACACACACACACCTTGCCTCACAGGCCTCTTTGTTGCTGCTCACCAATGCTTCATTCATTACCCTTTGGCTTTGTCACAGCCCCACATAACTAACTATCTCACCCGCCATTCAACCTGCTCCTCAAAACACAGCTTCTCTGTGAGCTCTCACCCACCGCATATAAAGCTGTCCTCTAGACTCTGTCTTTATACTCTTGTCTTCTATACAAATTCAAGAGAGCTCTGCTTTCCATTTTGCTTTGCTTTTGTGGCATCCCCAATACCATGAATATTTTTTTTGGCACATAGCATACTAGTCATAAACATTTGTGGATGGGGTAACAATTTTGAGAGAGTTATAAATTGTCGTTTAATAAATAAAATCAGTTGTGTCCATCAAATCTTTCCCAAGCCCTTCATCATGTGAACGTGTTGTATGCTGTGACTTGTTTACTGGGGTCTTTTAAAGTAGCTAGTTTGTGAAATAATTTCTAGCCGACCATCAATATACATTAAAGGAATATCCAGACTAGAGCGCTAGGAGGAAGGCATGAGACTTTCTCCTTTTATCATCAATACTGGACTTCAGAAACAGTGTTAAGGAGAATCTTAGGCAATTTCATAGTGAGGCCAGCTTAGGGGTTGGGCACCAAAAGAGCTATATCCTTATTAAGGCCTAGGATACCACTGTTTTTCCTCTTGGAGTTGCCCCCATTAGGGATTCAGCCCTGGGGGCTCTTTTGTTCATCTCATGCAGAAAGCTGGGGCAGAGAATATTTAATCCCATCCATATTGTCAGTCGGAATGATGAGCTATAGCCAGCATGTTCTACTCTGGGCTCGAGCTTCTATAGTAGCTCTCCCTCTGAGCGGGTAAATTGAAGAGCGAGGATTTGGGAGGCTGGATGTTATTATTTTTTTAAAGGTTGTGTTATAAAAGTAAATGAAATCTATATTTTATCATTTCAATTCAGGCCCTAAGCATGCACAGTAGTTACCTTTCATGAAATGTTCTCTCAGTAATGCAGTTTCAGTGGACTCTGTAATGAAGCTCTGATTTGCATCGCTATTCTGAGAACTTTCTGACAATGCCAAGGGAATATGAAGGCAGAAGGAAATGAAGTGATGGGGATTCGTGTCCATTGTGAGAAACGGTGAGGTGCCAAGGCAATGGCACAGCCATAATAGTTTCATAGATTATATTAAGTTACAGGTGGCAAATAGAGATCACATTTCTCTTTATTATCCCTCCAAATTTGTGAGGGCAACTATTAGGATTAAAAACAGCAATTGGATAGTGCGTTCCTCAGCCAAAATGAGATGTGCTGTTCTTGGCTTCCACCAGATGTGCCCTTGACATTTCTGGCACATTGACTTCAGCATTTGGTCTCTGCTTCATAAACTCAGGAGTTTTGGTGCTGTTCTCTTCTGTCCTTCCTGAAGTAGGATTTCTGTTGAGAGCTAGTTCAGGTCGCTGTCTCACTGCATAGTTGATCCTTGGTTTTTAAGTTCAGTTCTTTTACAATCAAAATTTGGTTGGTTTATCTCTCTGCCTCATCCAGCTCCTCTCTTTAGTCTTTGTTTCTTTCCTTCTTACCTTTTAGTTTTTCTTTTCTTTCTTTCTTTTTCTTTTTTGTACTTGTTGTCAGACTATTAAGAATATTATTTGTGAAATTTCTCAAAGTAGGGGAAGCCATCATATGGTCTCGCTAACATTAGGCAGTCTTCTTTCTCCTTGCATGCTTTCATTTGTTTATTGTTGTTTGATTGTTTGAGCCAGGTATTATTTTATAGCCTAGGCTAGCCTCAAACACATGACCATCATATTTAATCACCTTTTCCCTAGTGCTTAGATTATAGAAATATTTCATCATGGCAAACGTAAGCTTTTCAGAATGAGAGAGAACACCTCTCTTTTTTTCCTGTAAAATGGGGCCAAATAATACATCCCAGGTGATGAGGTAAGCAGTGAGATGTGGCACAGATGCCAACAGAATGAAGGAAGAGTATCATTGGCTTGTTCTAAGGGCACCAAGCTGCAAATGCTGTCTCCTCTTTCACACCTTTAAAAAAAAAAATCAGTAGATAGTATAAGGTAATCTATGCTTAATATGGAAGAATTTCAAGTAAAATCAACAACCAAAAGAAGAGAATAGCTGTTATCATAATCTGTGTTCACAACCAGAAGCCTAAGCACACTGTTTTGATTTTCTTTTCAGTGTTGTTGGAGGTCAGGTACAGGGTGTTGTGTGTACCAGGCAACTGCTCTGCCATCAGCTTGTAGCCATTTCACTATGTTAAATATTTAAAGGTCACAAATGTTAATGTTGCCTTAATGCCTCTGAATATGCCACATGCCTCTGATTCCTCAAAGAAGAAAGCTCTATCAAAGTGGAATTGAGTATAAAAGTCTCTATCATTGAAGGATGTGATAGGCATCTTTTTAACCTGCTTTACATAAAAACCTTTTGCAACTATCATACTGCATTACAGGCACTGTCTTATATTTAACTTATTGTCTTAGAAGTTTACTTTTTCCTACTTTATCTCTGTTATTACAACTAGTCATTATGTCGCTTGGACAATTACTTTGATTTCTGAAATGTGTGTCATGTACTTTATCCTTGATTGTCACAGTAGCTATGCAGGCTGCTTTGAAGCCACAGTTATCTCTATCATCCTCTCTGACACAGAATTGTTATCTCTTACTCTGGGATTAATTGCTACATGAATCACATGAAGTAGCATAGCTAGAGTATTATCACTAGATTGTAATTTCTCATCTTCCTATCTTTCTTGTCCAGTGATGTCTGTCCTTTCCCCCACATTGTTAATATATTAGGCATTCTGTCCTGTGCTGGGAGAGTGTTGGATTTTCTCTGTCTCTTTTATTTTTGTATATCTAGTGTAGGGATGTATCAAGTTGATTTACAATTATCATTTAGCTTTACTAAGTTTAATAGAGAAGTTAAGTATAAAACATGAAAACTAACAATGGGCTTTTCAAAAAATACCTTTCTACAATATTAGTAATAGTGTAAAAGGCCTGTGGACTGAAGGCAGAGAAAGGGACAGTCAATAATTTGTAATGACCAAAATAACAAGTTTGATCTGGAGGCATGGCTACCAGAAGCCTGGAACTTTCTGACTGGAACTGATAATTCTCATGGGTAATGTCTCCTCTTTTCTACCAAAAAAAAAGAAAAAAGGGTGTGTGGGTCGAGTAGCTATAGCAATCCTTCTCTGAGCTGACATACTGTAAGTGTTTGTTTCTTAGACAAACATGGAGGAAGTTGGACAGATTTTCTCAATAATAACATTTGTCCCCAGGTTGGCTGTGGCTTGGGAGGCAGGCACCACCTGTCTTCTGTTTTCATTTATGTGTTGTTAAAGGACTGGTCACATGTTTTAAAGGCACCATGGTTTTGCTTTGATTTTGCTATGTGCAAATTCAAAATCATAGTGCCTGTATGGCGTTTTTATTTTGTTTTATGAAGGGGATAAATCTGTGTTCAGATCTTTCAGCCCTGTAATTACCTCCATACATATGAAGGACATTGTTATTTTCTTCTCTCTGTTTGCCTTGTGTCTTTTCCAACATATTTTTATCTACAAATTTGAAGTTTAATCAATAGACAATAGACAAAAAACCTAGTTCACAGGTATAATGAAAATATGTGGTACTTCTCCAAACTGCTTGTCAAGAAAGTTCCTCTCTCTCTTTTGTTGTGCTGGCCGATTGCCTTTGGGTGCTTCTTTTCTCCAATTCAAACACTATCCTTTGCTTTCTTAAAAATGGAGGAAGAGTATTTACAATCTCTGAGGGTAAGTGCCCTGCGCTTATACTCAGTAAAGTATGATGAAAGTAGATTCGATCTCTGCTGTGTGTGCAATGCAATGTGTACATTAGACATCCTATAGCACACTGGCATCCATTCCCTTCCTTTACCACCATCTTGTACAGTTTGACAATCCACACAAATCAAGAAATCATTTTAGTTTGAAATTTCCAACAGGAATATAAACAAGCTCAAAGGACAGTGAGGCTATTCTTGAACAGGTCTGTTCTCTCCCCATCTTCGAGGCCCCTCCTCATGTCCTTCTCCAAGTTGCATTGTTTGTCCCCACATCAGTGTCCAGCCCAGTACTGAGAATTTCTTTGACTTTTCTCCATCGTTCAGCCCTCCTTTACTGGATACTCATAGATTCTCATTTCTGGTTTTATTCCTTCAGTTTTGTGAAGCAAACTTTTCAGTAGCTTTAGTAAAATTCGGTTATGTGAGAGAAAAAAGACTGCCATTCTGCCTTCCCACTTCCGTTTACCATGTGGCTGCTTTACCTAATTCTAGGCTGGAGATCTTTGCTCCTGATCAAAGAGTTATGGCTTTCCTTCCAGCCCTCATGGATGCTCTCTTCCCCTGTCTCATTCCATATGCTGCCAATAGGATTTTGTCATATATTCTTTTCATATCATCTATATAACTTGTAAATTTCCTCTTCAAAATCTTTTCTTCTTTTATTTTTGAGGTTTTCCTCAGTTGCCCGCTATCTTTACCAGTCTATTCGTATCTGAGAAAAAGTCCTAATGATTTCAGGTGTCTCAAGTATGAGGTTTGGTGTGGTGTGGAAGTGGCATCCCCTTGATCTCTATTTCAGTGAAACCACACAAATTTGTTTTCTGTAAACTGTATGTAGTTATCTACAAATTACTTGAAGATTTAAAAGAAAATCCTTTGTTTAATTTTTCTTTTTGGCTTTGTTTTGTTGTTGTTGCTGCTGCTGCTTTGGTATTAGCAATGCAAGGCAGTGCATGGCTTGATGAATAGCTCAAGATTTCTTTCAAGAGTCCTGTGAGGCAATGGGCTAGATGTATCTCAAGGCTGGGCCAGGGATTCAAACTCAGAACCTAAGAAAATGGTGTGGCTCTTTAGTTCCTCATCACTAGCTTATACCTATGGAGCTGCTATACCTGTGGGAGTCTGTCAGCTGAGTTTCCCCAGAGCAAGATACTAAGCATGCTGTAAAAACAGCAGTGCAGCCCATAGCTTAATAACCAAAGAGACATACCAGGATGTTCTGTCATAGGTTATTTATCACACATATCATCCCTGGTCCTATGTAGAAAATAACCCCAAACTCCCTGGAGGTGGGAATCTGAAGAACACAGTGTTAAAAGCAGGCTCTGATGAATTGTTTGTGTGTTTATGATTAGCTTCCATAAAATAAAATGTTTTTGACTATCTGTGTCTCAAGTATTAAAAATATATATTAAAATCCAGGGAGTCCAGCTTGAGAGAGCAGAAGTTGTATTCCTCAGCATTCAGACATTGACTTAGTTCTTCAGTTTCCTCCTTCAGTGCTTCCTGCCTACCCTTTCCATTATGCATGCTCTCTTTCTCCCCTCTTAGAGTCATTGGGCCACAAAGATTCTACGTTGAGTTGTGATTTCAGCCATGAGAGAAGGGTTGATTGACTATGTCAGGAACACACAGACTGCTAGAAAAAAGAAATGTGATAACTTCCACCTGAGCATACTCCAGGTTTTCTATCAATCCTCCAGGCAGGAATACCACATGACCAGTTTTTCTGACTCATAGGCTTGGTGGTATCTCCAGAGCCTGGGTGGCTGCCAAAACCTTGCCTAGCATTAGGCTTCATCTTTGTGGTTAAAAAAAAAAATTACAGTGGACCCTTCTACTTCACCTCTCCAGCATTTTGTCCTTATCACTTTCTTCTGTGGTCTTCCCACTAGTTTTTATCTTTTGGAAGGTTTCACCTCACTCTGAGTGACAGGACTAGATTCCTGTATTAGCCTACTACTTAGTGTGTTTCCATTTCCCTCTGCTTGTACAATCTCAATATATACCTTGATAGTGCTTCTCCCAAAGTATATTTGGGAGGAAGAATGGAGAATATTAACATAGCAGTCAGCTTATCCTGCCCAAAGCTTTGAGAAGATCATAGAATGGATTGTGCTTACTGCAACTCCTTTGGTATCTGACTGCTTTGGGATGTGCATTTAGAAGAAAAGAAAGGGCGGGTTCAGGAGTATAGTGTCTAGAGTTGGCTCTAGGGATTTGGGTTTTATCTTGGACTATTCTTTAAAATACCACTCACAGCAAACACTGTCTTAAGCAACCATGTTAACAAATAGCATTTTAACTGCACCAGTGGCTTAAGTATATCTGTATTTGCTTTTAGTTTTTAGTGTTTAAACTTGTATAAGCATTACAGTGTTGGGATCTTGAGAAGAAAGTCATACACGAGTTGGAAATTTTTACCACCATTCTTCAAGGTTAAGCCCCTGAAGCACTTCCATAGATGATCCATTACACTGCTGGATCTCAGTCACCAAAGAACTGTTCCTGAACCATCCATGTGATAGCCCTTCCAAATACAGCTAGCTCTTTGAAAGCTAGTACACCCTTGCCTTACAGCAGAAACAAGATATTAATCAGATAGTGAATTTCCAGTTGTTTTGCTGATGGACATACAATGAAAATTGGTGTTTGTTCACATATGGCTCCTACCCACCCAGACCAAGGCCCTGCCTTTCCTCTCTTGATTTCAGCATGAGTTTCCAACCCAGTGGTATCCACATAGGTAGGTGGTAGTTCTTCTTCTGGGGTTTCCTTAGACGGTACAATGCACCCTGGATTTCAGTTACTTCATTCTTTTTCTTAGAATTCCACTGTAAGTTTGTCTTTTCATTCTCTGACTCCTTCTGTTCATATTTCCTTTTATAGAATTCACAATTGACAGTGGTATCTTAATTGTTCAAGTAAGCATCTCTAGAGCTGTAAAGTCATTTCCTCCTCAGACTCTCTTGAATATAAATGCCTGTTGGGGCTGCCCGGTTTTCAGCAGGAGAAAGGAACTTCTCTTTGTCCTTATGTGTCCTTGCTTAATCTCAGCATCTCTGACATTTGTGCTGAAGACCACTATTGTGGTGAGGCACTCCTGTATAACTAGCAATAAAAAATACAGGGCAGGAGACTCAACGGGCTGTGTTACTTACATTCAGTTTTGTTGTGACAGAACATCTGACAGAAGCAATTTAAGGCAAGGGAGGAGTGTTCAGTTCTGGATCAGAACTCAGAAGGTGCAGTCTGTCATGACAGGGAAGTGGCACAGTTGTGATGGCTGATCACACAGTGGTCAGTAACCAGAAAGCAGAAATATAGACCAGACCTGGAAGTGGATATTAACCCCCAATACCTTGCCTCTAGTGACTGAGGTCCTTTCAGCAAAGTGGGTAGTAACCCCCAAAGGCTTGCTTCCAGTAAATGAGATCCTTCAGCAAGGTCCTACCTCTTGAGAGTCACTCAACATCCTAGGCAGTACCACTGGCTAGGTACCAAAGGTTCCAGTTTATTGGCCTATGCAGAGACGTGTCTTATTTAAACTGTAACTATTTCCATCCACTAGATACTAGTAATGCCCACACAAAAGCTACAACCAAAACACATTGGCCATTATCATATGTCCTAGAAGTTGGGATGCAGGTAGGGAATCCCCCTGATATAGTCGAACTCACCTTAAGACATGATCTGAGCTTGCCTGCCAATCACTGTGGGTGGGAGTGGGACAGAGTGAGAAGAATAATGAATCTAACGCAATCTTGCTGAAAGATACAGAAGAGAGAAAGAGAGAGAGAGAGAGAGAGAGAGAGAAAGACTTCTTCTTGAGAGGTGATTGACAGCTCTGTGACGCAGTAGCCGACAGTCTGTGGTCAGCATCAAAGGTTTAAAAATATTTTAAATGAGCAACCAAAGAGGCACCATGGGCTATGGGGCAGAGCTCCTGTGGGGCAGTGGGCAGAGCCATGACCTGGACTGTCAGAGTCATGGACCCACAGTCGACAGAAGTAAGCACTGAACAATTTAGACACTTTGAGAACCGTGTCACCCTACTGTGAAACCTGCAGGCCGAGGAGCATTTCATCTGTCACTTTATCTCTTGGTCCTGTCTGTGCCTCTAAATTACCCTTCCTGACAGTCTGGCTGCAGACACGTTGATTTCAAGTGTCTTTCTAATCAACTTCCATCCTGGACTTTGGGAAGGGCTCAGGACAGCCTTTGGATATTCTCACCAGCACGCTGGGGGCTTTAAATAAACTCAAAGTACGATCAAACAGTATCATAAAATAAAAATAAAATTAGTTCTGTTTTCATTCCACTGCTAATACCTGATGTCCTTTTCAAATAATGCTGTACCATCAGAAATTCCCCAACTTTCGACTTACAACATAGCCACTTTACCATCTCTGCAGGTGCAAGTCAATTTCTGTCATTCTGCATTTGTGATTCTGATGTCTGACTGTCACACGTGCAGTTATTAAAGTCCACAGGGTGGAAGTTTCTCCTTATCTGTAGGGCTCAGGTACAGAGCATGAGGGGGTGGCTGTAGCAAAGAAACTGAGATCTGTTCCAACCAGGTGCCCCCAGTGTGCAGGCTGAGGAGATGGCCTTGAGTAACACCACGTGTTAGCATATAGTTTAAGGCTTTAATAAGGCCATTTACCATCCTACCCATGCATACACACGATTAGAATGATATGGCATGTTTTGTTTTATTTTGTTGGTCTTTTTTAAGTCACCCTATTCATCAGATTTGCATTGAATGATATTTCTGAGGTAGGAACATGCTGGGCTACACATACAGGTTACATCAGGGAGATGCAGGCCCTATGCTACTTTTGCTCATAGCTTGATGGAGACATAGAATTTAACATGCATAGCTGCAAGGTTAGTAAAGTACTGGAGAGGCAGAAATATTGCATATATCAAACAATGCTGGGGAAGATCTCTCTCAAAGGAACAATAACCCTTCAAACAGAAGCATTGTCACTGTCGTGGGCTGTCCTGTAAGCTGAGATGATTCCTGTCTGTGTATCATGAACAGTTAACTGTGTATACTATACTGTCATATAGCACGTTATACTATTTACTTGTAAAGTTCCTTGGCTAAATAGAGGCTGAGATTGTAGAACGTAAGTATTGTTTCTTACCCATCTTAGCGTAATCTAGTTGAGCTTCATAACAAGTAGGTGTTGATGAATATTGGAGGATGCAAGTGGATGGTTAAAGTGAATAAATCAGTGCATGAACTGGAAGATGTCCTAATGATTTTGGTGTCTCCTTTGTTCTTTGTATCCAGAATTTTGTACCCCACAATGAGAACCTTTTTCATCTGCTTGACTTCTTGGTCCAAGGGAGATATTGTTTTCTCTTGAATGACTCTTCCTATTGGGCCACACATGCCCAGGGTCAAGAATGCTGTCTGCCAGAGAGCTGTCAAGAAATGATGAAAGATACAAAATGACAGAGAGGAGAGAGATAGAGCAAGAGGGAGAGAGAGCGAGAGAGAGAGAGAGAGAGAGAGAGAGAGAGAGAGAGAGAGAGAGAGAACACTATTCCTGAAGGTGACCCTTTCTATCTAAACCTGCTTGCTAATCTTTACATGTTTGCCTATCTACTGAGAGTATTACTCCAGTCCACCCAACTTCCTGGCTCTAAACAATCAACTCTAACTTCCATTTCCTGGAAATGAAAAACAATAATTGTAGTGTCTAAAATAAAGTTGTCTCTACTTAAGCCAAGCCAATATTATTTCATTAGCAATAAGATAATATTTTTTCTTTCATTTCTCAATATGCTATCCTCCACTACAGAATTTTTCCCTTAAAGTGAACAGTCATTGTAGACACCATAGCTATGAGTTATCTATAAATATCAATGTGAGGTGGCTTCTTACCAAAGAAATTTTGTGTAATCATTCAACATTTAAATCAAATGAAAATGTTGTAATTCTGGTTTTCATGGGAACAAGAATCTCAGCAAACCATAAAGGACTCCAGGGCTCCTAGAATGTTCTCCAAGGTGCTGCTGGGACCAAACAGTGCCTGCCTGACTTCTCATCTTACTCTTCTGGTTTCTTTGCGCATATACCACCATACATATTGGTGTGTAGAATGTGCATCTTGGGTTGCTGACCTTCAGACTGTCCCTGTAGCCTACTTCCTTTCTTGCATGACTAAATTGTGTTCTTGAATGGCCCAAATCATATAGGTAAGTAAATGAGATATATGAACAATAGAACAAATCATGTATTATTAACTTCCAGGTCATTTCCTGTAGCCACTGTAGGGATCTGGAGAAACAAGTACTTACTAGAGACAGAAGAGGCACTAGACTAATTTATGGAGATTTTGGGAATTATGATGAGTTACAGATAGTAGTAAAGAAAGAAAAATGGTTCAATTAATTCTATATTAAGATTTAACCAAAAGCTTATGGTGTATGAGAAAGCTCTGGTTCATAGGGAACCCATATGAACCTAGCTTGAATTATAAAGCCAACCTGAAAATGTCATGTCACCCTTGTAGATTCCACAGGATGGAGACTATACCCAGTGTTAATGATTGGGGGGCCATAAAAGTATGTAAGGTTGTTTTAACATAATTAACTTATAGCTAAATATATTATAGCCAGTTTTAGAAACACTTTTTTGTTATTGTGTGAAGATGTTTGAGTGAATTTATCTCTGTAGCTCTTAACTCACAATTATAATTAATAATACTTACTATTTAATGGGGAGACAAAAGTGTAGCAATGTTAACCTATTTGCTAAGAGTTGTATATATTCTCCTAAATGTGGCACAGAAGATTTGATTTCAGATCTCTCTTAACACTCTGCTCTAAGAATGCAGATTGGAAAATCCAATTAGACGCTGGTTTGTGTGATTACTGTCGGTAGTATGGAGAGGATGTGAAGCAGTGCTTATTACTCCGGACTTCTCTCAAATCATTCACTGACTAGAATGCCTCACTTCAAGATCGCTGATCCTGGAGTGCTGCTTGTAGAAACACATGGGGGTCCTTCTAAGAGATGTGAACCTTATTGTGACTCGGGATGAGTCTGAAAATCCTTTGATCATTTGATATTATAAGTATAAGAAGGCTGGCTTACTTTCAGAGACAAAACATACAATTGTATTAATTTCCTCAAGCTGAATAGGCTCCAAGGTCAAACTTTATGAAAAGCAGTTGTGGGGGAAATATCGGCTACAGGAAGTGGGCTCAGAGACAGCCTGCTTGGGAAGTCTACTCAGGAGACCAAATCCTGGGGTCCAAGGTTACTTATTGCAAAGAGAATTAAACAAAAGCAATTGATTATTCATAAGGGATATTTTCATTAAGCTTGGGCAGCCTGATGAATTGTTCTACCCACTGAAGTTTTTTTTCCTATCTAAATATCCTTGATTAGGTGTTTAGGAGCAAGGTTCCCCCCATCCCCAGAAGTCCTGTGCAAATAATCTGTGAATTCTTCCTCTCCTGCTTCCCACCTCCCTCCCCTGCTCTCTGCTCTCCAGTGAGGCTGCATCTAGAAGCCCCTATGATGAGAAAGAAGGAAGGGAATAGGTAGGTAATGGAGTTAAGCAGACCTGGCTACTCTCATACCTTCTGGTCCCTGTGACCCTTGAATGTTTGCCAAATTTCATCCCTTCCTGTGTCTCCTCCTTTGTGAAGCTAACAGTCACATCTACATTTGCAGTGGTCTGGGGATTGGCAGTATGTCTACAAAGTATATAAAGGTGTGTCTAGCGATAGCTATGCCAATGACAAGTTGCAAATGCTTATGGGTGCAGGGACCACTCCATGACAGACAGCACCATGTTCACTCATAGATGGATGCCAGGCTGATCATTGTTGCTGGACATATCATAGTCTGCCAGGAAAAATGTGTATATAATTCAGTGAAGAAAAATATTTCTTAAAGCTCAAGTTCAATCCCAAGCCTTGCTAGGGAAGATCCCTCCAGACAGTTTTGGCAAGCTGGCTTGCTCATCTGCTACTTTTCTGGTCAAGGCTCTTTGAGAAGACAGATGAATCCATCTGTTATAGTTGTTTTCTTTCTTCTTTCTTCCTTTTTTCCTTATAGAGTAGCATTTATTGATTTTTAATTGTGAGTTCCATCTGCTTTAGCCTTATATGTGTGAAGTGTTTTCAGCTTCCAAAAGCCTCTGCCCTCATCTGGATTGTTGTCTTTTGAATGACACCAGTATTTTGCCTGGCTTTGCTCAGTGGACATAACACGGTGTCTTTAATTTACTGAGTCTTTCTTTCCTGTTTCATCCAAGCCAGTGATTTGGTAAACTCTTAAATTCTTGATAGCCTAAATGAAGCAGTCTCAGCCACTGGCCTGCTATCCTAATCCAGGCTTTCTCATGGGGGGGACTTGCAGGCCGACAGGACCATTGACATAAACAGTGAGGTCAGAAGGAGACCTGACAAGAGACACAGATAAGTGTAATTTACTACATAGATAGCATATAGGCAGGAGTGATATTTCCTCATTAGAGATAGGCAGCCAGTTTTGTTCTTTGGAAATCAAAGATTACAAAGACTAAGTTTACCTTACCACAAGCTTAAGTTTACTTCTCAGGTGTACCTTCTTCCTGTGTTTACTGAATGGATGCTGTTGCCAGGCACTGCCGTCAGCTCCTAGTGTAAACAGAGGTATCTGGGACCTTTTAAAGCATCCCCAGCTGGTGTTATAAACAGGTGTGATGTGTCTAGGCACACAGAGTCTACCAATTTACCTGCAGCCCCCTTCTTTCTAATGACCATCCAGTATGCAATGTGATCCCTACATTCAGGAGGAAGGATAGAAGGGCGGGACCTACTCACTGTTTGAATATGGCAGAATCTCATCGCCTTGGTTGAAAGTAAGACATTGTACTTGGTGTGTATGTGCACTTGCTAATGCATGTGCTGGTTAATCAAACATCAATAAAGCGTGACTATGTTCTGTTTCATTTATATGTAGTGGTTTGCCTGGCCATTGAGTTGTCCTGGTCAAGCCATTTCTATTACAAACTCTCACCTACAACAGCTGCAGCCTAAGGGAGCCAGGCACTCAGTATTCATACAATAAAGGTGATACGTACTACAAAATCACTAGAATGCATGGTTCTATTTTACTAAACAACTTAATGAGATATACTTCCTACCATATAATTTACTATTTGAAATATGCAGTTCAGTGGGTTTTAATATATTTTGAGAGTAATGAAATGACCATTACAATAATCTCTAAAACATTGTAACAAAAATTCTAAAGAAATGGTGTTTCTCTTAGCTTGTCCCCCATCAAGTACTTTTAGGTGCTAGGCATCTGCATGTTCAGTGCATGTCATACAGTTAAACTCATATAATGTAAGACCCTGTCTGACTACCCTTGTTCACTTAACAAAAGCATTGGCCCATTTGTTGTTTCTTCTTACTGATAAATCATATTTGTAGGCATAACCATCTCTTTTATCCATATATAAGTTAAGGGACATCAGCCCATTTGACCACTGTTTATCTATTATAAATAGTGATGTTGCAAAGATTTATACACAGATTTTTATAGACCCCTGTTCTCTCTCTCTCTCTCTCTCTCTCTCACACACACACACACACACACCACACACCACACACACACATACCCATACATACCACACACACACACACACACACACGAGAATGGAATTGCCATTTCACAAGGCAACTCTGCATTCAGTCATTTGAGGAACTGGCATGCTGTTTCCTAAGGCTTGGCACCAATCTACCTTCAGTGAACTAACTTGTCCTTTTTGTATCTCTACTAGCAATTGTTGCCATCTGCCATTCTAGCAGAAAGGAAGATTTTAATTTTTTTAACCCAAAGTAGCATGAATGGTTCTCGAAGGAAAAAGTATTCAAGCAACACAAACAGAAACTGAGGGAAAGTCACAAAAGAGAGTGAGAAGGACAGCAGACAGATCTGTCAGAGTCTGAATTAGGAACCATTCAAGAGACTAGGTCTTAGCAGTCAGGCTGAGTCTGCAGAGGTGCCCAGTGTCTTCATGAGAGCCAAGACACAGCGTCTTGTGTCTTATTCAACTCAGTAGTCTTCAAGGGAGAGTCTGGGTGCGATTGCAGATTATTCTTTGCTTGCACCCAGTTCTAGGAGTCAGCTGCCTCTTCAGTCTACTGAGAGTGGTTGGAGTAACCTTACTGTTAGTTATACCATTCCTACACTGTTACTGCTGTTGTTTCCCATTACCAACCATATTTTCCTGCATCTTCCATTGGTTTTATAGTTCACTTTATATCAGTGGCTTCTAATTTCCAGTTATCTAGATTCTGCTCTCAAGGATAGGTGGCATCAGGTCCTTGGGGCTACAGACAGAGTCAACAGAATCCTCTTTACTCTTGCATAGCACTTAGGAGATCCACATCACTCAGACTGTTAGTGGGCCATAGGATTATCACAGATTGCTTGCATTATTTTATGCGTGGTTTCAAGTATCCCAGTGTGTTTCTTGAGGAGAAGGAGTGGGTTTGTCTTACTTAATGTTACCTATAAAACCAGAAATAGAACCAGTGCACAATACACAGTACACAGTTGTTGAGTTAGATTAAAGAGTTCTTCTGTTTCTAAATTCCTCTTAGAATTTCACAAATGAAGACAGGTTCTCACTGGCATTTAGGGAAAACCCCGCCATTCTCGAGAATTCACTAGTTACAAAAAGGGAAGTAATTAATTTCATATAGAATTTCATAAATGAGGACAGATTCTCACTGGCATTTTGGGAAAAAAAAACCACCACCATTCTCATGAATTCACTAGTACAAAAAAAATAATTTTATATTTTAAATTAAAATTAAGTTTGTTTCTAGATCAGGGTATATTGAAAAATTGTAGTAGTTTATGTTTCTTGTAATCTATGCATGGAAATTTGTTTCATAAGAGACTTATCTTGGAAATCTTTTCTTTGTGCTGTCAAAATTAGCTGACTATATTGGCTTCAGTTGCCACTCTCCTTCCAGAGTTAAAGGCAAAGGTTCACTGGGTGAGATGCCTCACTTAGGAACTTCATGGTGGGGCTGCCCCTGGGTTAGCCTTCTGCACCATTGTATTCCACTTCTGTCCCTAAACTCTCAACCTGAAATCAGAGCTGGGCAAAGTCAAGCAAACAAGGCAAAGGTTAATATGGACAGCCTAATGGTAAACAGGTGGGAACCATCAGCCCGGAGCAGGGTCCCCTGGAGGCCATCCCTTCAGAGATCCATAACCACTTGAACTGGAAATTTGACCAGGAAGAAATCCCCCAGCGGCCTTGCCTTGGAGCACCTCAGCTGAAAGGGTAGTGGAGTTCAGAGGGAGGTGATAGGAGACACGGGACAGTAGGGCAGAGAAAGCACCATTTACTTCTGCATTGCCTCCAGTTGCTAAACCTCGTATCACAAAGGAGGCAAATGTGAGCAGTGTCAAGTTCCTGTCTACAATGGGGAAGTAGTCCAGAGAAGCAGAGTTGCCTATAGTTGGGAAGAGAGTCACACCAGCTGAACTTCAGGTTTCTATCTCTCTTGCATGAGCAGCTGAAATGGAGAATAAATTATCCAGGTAGATCTGTGGGTGGTTTAGTTTATTGTAGGCAGTAAGCAAGTTATTTATGATGGTGTTTCCCTGCATCTGCTCATGCTCTGAGTCACATAGATCCTTGCAACTCACATCCCTAATCTTCACATCTTCGCAGCTGCTCAGACTACTACTGGGAGGGGTCACTTAGGGAACTGACCACACCCTGGAAGCAGAGTGGGTTTGCGTTTTGCAAAGTAGGAGAGGGCATTGATTCCTGAGCAGGTATTATATTGAAGGTATTGTCCTGGATACTTTGGGTACAATTTCTTGCTGACTTTTCAGTGACCCTGTCCTTCCCCGCCTCCCCACCCTTAGGGTTTTATAATAAGAAGAAACTGGAGCTCTAGAAAGTTAAAAGACTGCCCTAGTTATACATCAAATAAATACCAAAAGCCAAAGGACCATAGTCCCTTGATTCTACAGCACATATTTTCATTTATTTTTTCTCATATTTAGTGTAGTGTGTTCCTCCTTTGTAAGAACACCATACCTAGTCAATTGCCTTTCACGATCTCACAAAACTAAAACAGAAAAGGATATCCAACCCATCAAAAATTATTTTTTCAAACAAATAATTTATAATTTTCTTATTTGCAAAGTGTATTCCTTTTAGTCATTTGCTTTTTTTCATAGCTTTGGCTTAATAAGTAAAAATGATATAACTAGTTATTTAACTATGGGTGAAATATTCTGTTTAAATACATTATATTTTAAATGTAAAATAATGTACAGGTTATATATATATAACATACTAATGTTTTCTCAAACCAACTATATACAGCTTCTATGACTGGATTCTAATAGAACTTAGAATTTTCCAGATAGCATTAAATTAGAAATTGCCTTCATTCAAAATTTCCTGAAAATGATCTTTAGAAATGTATTTCAAATTTATTATAGCTAAACCAATTTAAAGTGAATTTTAGTAGGCTAGCAAAAAATATATTTTGAATTGATTTTTTTCAATAAAATATGCAATGTCCCTTTAAATACATTTTTCTGCAGTATTGCTCCTTTTCTCTGTTTAGCAATGAACTTCTCTAAATTATTTCTTTTCTAGGTTTTAATTAGGTTACAATAGAATTAGCATCATACAGCTTCCAAGGTGGATGGAGACTGTAAAATGAGGATTCCACAATGGGCTGACTTCAAGTCAGCATTGTGCCTGAAGCCGCTCAGTAGAATCAAATGCATGTTTTAGTCAATAACCTGTTTCCAAGCTGCCTTCTTCTGTATGATCATTTGTTAAGCAATATAACATGCGCAGCTGTAATAAGCCAGAATAGTATTTGTTTGTGCCCTTCCCCCACACATAAGGCAACTAGGCAGGCTGTGTACCAGACAACATTTATGCAAGGCATTTTTCAACATCTTTCTCTTTTGCTTGCTTCTTGTTAGCTACAAAGATACATACTGTGCCAGGCTCTAAGCTGGTTGCAACAGCTATTTATTTAGATTGTGTGAACTGGAGCTGAACTTGAACCCAATTAATAGCAACTGAACTTGAACAAACTGATATGAAATCATTACAGGCTCAGTTCCCTGGTCCATTATCCCTGAAGAGATCATCCGACAGCACTCCAGGTGCCTTTTCTATGCCAAATCTTGGTGCAATGCCCAATCAGAAGGTGTCGGGGGATTAGAAGTTCGGTTGCATTGGAGTTAGCTCATTACCACTTTTGCGATCGCTTTCACAGAGAGGAGAGGTGGTGATCCCACTGGGCGGGACTGCAGGGAAGGCTTTGTTTTCAACACCATCTGGCACATGGTTGGCACTCATTAACACAGCACAATGTCGATTAAAATAATAATTGTACACGGCAGCAATGCCGCTTCCATAGGTCCCCACCTTTGGCCTCCCAGCAAAGGAAGTGGAAGAAAGGCTGGCCGAGGAGGAGCTGCCTTTGATAATGGTGGTCTCTCTTTTGGAGCATCCTCGGTGTACATACTTTTCTTAGCTCAGTTCCTGTAGTTTTTGCTTTGGTGCTTTTATCTTTGCTTTGGAAGAGAGGTAATGGAGCATGGACTGGGAACACCCTGTTCTCAGTTCTCAAGGAATCTAGGGATGGAGCTCCAGCTATGGCTTGAAGCCCTCTTCCATACAGCAGTCACGAAATGTTTGCTTAAAAGGGATTGTATGCAGTATGTCTGCTGCACGTTGACTTAAATACAATGAAAGCTTTTAGGCTGTGGCCTTGCTAAAAGATGCATTAATAGACCGGAGCATACAAGTGATGAGTTATGATGCCACTGCCCATTCAATTAAAAAAATGAAGATTGAATGAGCATCTCCAGGACTTTTGTTTGATCTCAAGGTTCTTACATTAGGACTCTTTAGTATGTAGGGTTAGGAGCTTAGGTTTTTGAAAGTATGTACTTGAATTTGAGTCTTATTTCCCACCATATAATAGGCCACGACAAACACATAAGCTTCCTTTAAGCTTCCTTTCTTTAGCCACACAAAAATGAAGTTCCATCTTCATTTTTAGGATAGCTGTGAAGACTAACAAACACAGAGCCTATTTTGGATAAGATTTGTGCGTGTTGAGCTTCTGATACATGTTGGCACTGACCATGTAGACATCAACATGGTTTTCCCTGTGGGTTAATTCTCCCTCAAGAACTTGTCTCAAATTTGTTTAATTCTCATGCTTGGATGATGAATTTATAGCTCCAGTAATAAAAGTGAGTGTTAAGCATAAGTTTGTCCAATATGCTTGTCAATTTGTTCTTGCAAGATATTAGCATTTAATCCTTTGCCCTAAACCAGAAGAAACCAGACTGAATAGATGGCTCAGGGTCTGCAAGATGGTCCAGCTGGTAAACTTGACACATGGCAACCTGAGCTCTATCTCTGAGTCCTACATGGTAGAAGAAGAGAACAGACTCTACCAAGTGTTCTCTGACCTTCACATATAGACCATGACATATTCACCCCTCCACACATACACACAATAATTAAATAAGTGTAATAAGTTCATTAAGGACCATTTGATGTGGAAATTTTCCATATATTATATGTATATGTATACATATATGTATGTTTATATATCTATAAAACATTCATGACATATGTTTCCAGAAAAGACTGTTCATATTATAAACAAGAAAAATAGTTATGTATATCAACCCCATCAGTATATGCTATATTCAATTATCATGGGGCTTTAGCTGGTTATGTAACTGTAAATAACATGCCCTCTGGCAGCCTGGTGATATGTGCCTGTGATACTGAATGTAACCAAGTTTTGCTTTGTTTTGCCTTTTTATTGTTTCCCATTTGAATTTTGGAACACACCTTCTAGAAACTGGCTTTCGGCAACAGTGCTCAAGTATATTTCATCCCACCAAGAGATAATCACAGACATTTTAGATGCTGAAGGAAGATTAAACGCATCGTTTTAACTAGCAGCACTAAAAAGCCTGCATCTTTGTATTGTTGCTGTTTATCTTCTTTCTAGCAGTGGAATATTGAGCTCCCTCAGGCTGTGATTCAGGTATTAATGCCGAGTCGAGGTCAGGCAAGAGTGTGTTCGGTCTGCAACACTTAGATAGCAAAGGCAAACTGCTCATGGCTATTAGTCAGGAGGCTCTGTGTGCCAGTGATTGCATGCTGGTGCCTCATAATCACAGTGATTCACAGCTACCTGAAATGGGCCAGTGCGCTTGTGTGTTACTGTTGGGCTTCTGTCATTGCCAAAAACGCTAGCCTTTCTTCTACAGATCTGCCCAAATGACAAGCGGATGGTGCCCTTTGGCATGCTGGGTGACTCGCTACTAACACAGTAGACAGCTGTTATTATCTTAGAGGAATTGTATCTCAAAGTGAATCCTTTGAAGAGTAATTAACACACACACACACACACACACACTGATCCAGGATATGATTCTCTGTCTAAATTCTGGACAGAATTTGCACTACAGGTTTCTCCTTAGCAGTTTAGTTCACAGATCTTCTGTCTTGTTTTGACCATGCAGACATTTGAAAATAAGAAGGTATAGGCTATTTTCTTATCTTTTCTGTGTTCAATGTTCTGTTACTGCTAAGTGGGCATATAAAAGCCACAGTCCTGTAGGTTAATATCAGCCAGATGCCAAAGTACACACCCTACCTTGACCATGGGCTCCTATCCTTCAGTACACTGACCTGTGAATTGGGCCAGCAGCCTACATTTCTCTTTCTTGGTTATGGCTCTATACACTGATTCAGATGCCTGAGGATTTGTGCCTGCTTCTTCAGCCTATACTTATCTCAACTCTCATGGTCAGCTGGGATTAGAAAAAACAACAGAGAAGATTGACAGGCTCTCTGCTCTCAAGCAGCTTCCTTCCGGCTGATAGAAATTACATATGTGAGCAGACACACAGAAAGAACTCCAGTGGTGGCACTGGAGCAATAAAAACAATAAAACAGGACAATGGGGGAGGGGAACTAGCAGAAGCCCACTTTGAGCAGATGAAGAACTGTAGAGGAACATTGTAGACAGGATCAACTAGTTCTTCCACACAAAAAGCTGTCTGGATGAATTTGAAAAGATTCAGGGCTCCAAACGAGGTGAGGGAACCTGGAATAGAATGAAGAAAGGCAGCCATAGGAGAGAACAAAGCCAGACCCTAAGGATGAAGTTTTAGATATGATTTTAAGACATTTAATCAATTCACAAACACAAACTTTGTGTAGTCCGGGTAAAAAGGAGGTGGTGCAATATTTTGTACTGGTTACTCAGTTGTCATCACTCTTAGCTGATGTTCTGAGGCATGTATGTCCATCTGTAGTAATGATATTATTTTATCTTACCTATCTCCAAGTAGAGTGTACAGTATTTTATCTTCATCATACCAATCACTCAGTCTTCCAAACCTATTCATACTATAACTGAACACTGGCACTCTGATTAACCTTTAGTCATTTCTCCCACTGCTCACCCCAGACATTGCTGTCCTACTTTATCCCCCGTGATTGGACTTATGTAGACTATACACACAAGGGATGTGCCATGATGTCATCTTTGCCTTTCTCTGTGTAGCTTCTTTCACTTAGCGCATTTCCCTAAGATTGATTTATCCATGTGGTTATGGATGGCAGGATTTCCTTCTCTTGTGGCTCAATATCTGTACATGATATTTTCTCCATTCATTCAATCCACCAAACCTAGACTATGTCCATCCTAGTTACTGTAATAATCCTGGAAGGAGAAATAGAGTGCAAACATTTCTTTGAGGTATGGATTCAGGTTTCCTTGCATATATGATAAAATTGAGTTGCTAGATTGATTGCATAGTAATTACTAATTTTTGTATTTTAAATTTGGGGTAATATCCGTACTACTCTCCATAATGTATATAATCAGTCATCTCCATCTCAACTCTTTACAAGAATTTCTATTTCTCCATGTCCTCCCCACAGCCACCATATTGTAGCCATTATTCTTTTGGTAACAGCCATTCTAACATGTATGAAATGACATTACATTGTAATTATTGTTTGTATTTCCCAGTTAGTTAATAGGATAACATGTTAGTCAATATGTTTTTATGTACTTCTTAGCTATTTGTATACCTTCATAGGAAAACGAAATAGTCTCTCCTCTGCTCTTTTCCAATCATGTTATATATTTCTATCATGTTCCTTGTTTTTGTTTTGCTTTGTTTTATTATGTTTGTTTGTTTGTTTGTTGAGATATGGGGGAACAAATCCCGAGCCTGTGCATGCTAGACTCTACCACTGTGTTTTTTTTTGTTTTTTTTTGTTTTTTTTTTTTTTTTATGAATTATATTCAACTGTACTTAAATTATTTGGCATATATTACCTAATAATTAACACTGGAAATACAATATCAAATATCCAATCACATTTCTAGCTGAGGCTGAATTTACTTTTTTTTTTTTTAATTTATTTTTTTTATTACATATTTTCCTCAATTACATTTCCAATACTATCCCAAAAGTCCCCCATAGCGCCCCCCACTTCCCTACCCACCCATTCCCATTCTTTTGGCCCTGGCATTCCCCTATATTGGGGCATATAAAGTTTGCAAGTCCAATGGGCCTCTCTTTCCATTGATGGCCGACTAGGCCATCTTTCAATACATATGCAGCTAGAGACAAGAGCTCCAGGGTTCTGGTTAGTACATTATGTTGTTCCAACAATAGGGTTGCAGATCCCTTTAGCTCCTTGGGTACTTTCTCTAGCTTCTCCATTGGGAGCCCTGTGATACATCCAATAGCTGACTGTGAACATCCACTCCTGTGTTTGCTGGGCCCCGGCATCATCTCACAAGAGACAGCTATATTTGGGTCCTTTCAGCAAAATCTTGCTAGTGTATGCAATGGTGTCAGCGTTTAGAAGCTGATTATGGGACGGATCCCTGGATACAGCAGTCTCTAAATGGTCCATCCTTTCATCACAGCTACGAACTTTGTCTCTGTAACTCCTTCCCTGGGTGTTTTGTTCCCAATTCTAAGAAGGTGCACAGTGTCCACACTTTGGTCTTCATTCTTCTTGAGTTTCATGCGTTTATCAAATTGTATCTTATATCTTGGGTATCCTAAGTTTTGGGCTAATATCCACTTATCAATGAATACATATTGTATGAGTTCTTTTGTGATTGTGTTACTTCACTCAAGATGATGCCCTCCAGGTCCATCCATTTGGCTAGGAATTTCATAAATTCATTCTTTTTAATAGCTGAGTAGTACTCCATTGTGTAAATGTACCATAATTTCTGTATCCATTCCTCTGTTGAGGGACATCTGGGTTCTTTCCAGCTTCTGGCTATTATAAATAGGGCTGCTATGAACATAGTGGAGCATGTGTCCTTTTTACCGGTTGGGACATCTTCTGGATATATGCCCAGGAGAGGTATTCTACCACTGTGTTAAACCTACACCTTTATTTTTTATATTGAGTTACGTGTATCTTAAACATTTTGACCATTAATTCCTTATCAAATATTTAGTTGCAAATTCTTTCTCATCCTATAGGTGACCCCTCCATGTTCTGGTTTGCTTTGTCATGGAGAAGGTTTAAGTCTGATCCTATACCTCTTTTGTTCCTGTTCTTTGTTTTGATGTGTCAGTTCTTAAAATCATAAATGCATTTTTACCCATATTCCCATTGACAAGTTTAGCCTTTCCATGCTACACAGTCAGCTAATTTTTGTATATTATTAATTATTTCATTACTTTGTTCCTTTTGACGTTTGTTATCTGGTTGGTTTTTGCTTACTTATTTTGTTATAAGTAAACCAATGACATGGAACTCATTATGTACCAGATAAGGCCATAAAAAGTATGAATCATGTTCAAGAGAGAAAATCCTGAAATATTTTTGTTGAGAGAGGCTCTTGTTTATCCCAGGCTGTCCTCAACTTCTCTGGGTATATGAAGGTATTCTTTCATTCCTGATGGCCCTGCCTCTGTCCACTGAGTTGAGTGCTAGCATTACATATATGTATCAGCATACCCTGTTCATGTGGTACTGAGAACAGAAACCAGCCCCTATTATGTGTTAGGACAATACCCTACCAAGTAGTCTATATCCCCATCCGGAAATTCTGTATCCCCATTATCAGTAACTAAACAAGCATAGTCACTATTAATACTTATATATGATATAATAGCACTAAGCCAAAGCAATTGAGTAAGAAAAACAAATAAATAGTTTCCAAATAATAAATCTCGTGACTGGGCGTGGTAGCGCACACCTTTAATCCCAGCACTCAGGAGACAGAGGCAGGTGAATTTCTGAGTTAGAGGCCAGCCTGGTCTACAAAGTGAGTTCCAGGACAGCCAGGGCTATACAGAGAAATCCTGTCTCGAAAAAAACAAATAATAATAATAATACATCTCTGTTCATAGAGAACATACCTTTTTATGTAGAAAACCTTAAGTAGTCTACCAATAAACTCGTGAGAATGATAAACTCAATAACGTTTCAAGACATAAAATCACTTCTGTTTATGTGCATTAAAATGAAAAGTTAATCAAGAAAACGTATCTACTTTCAGTGGTTCCAGAAAGAATAAAATATCAATAAAGCACATAGAACTTTGGGATATAAGAAAGAGAGTTGATTCTGCTTTATGAGAGATATTCAAAATAAAAGATTTGAAGCAGGAACCTCTTAAAATCAGATTTATATATCTGTTTCCACCTGTGTGGTTGATGTACTCACTTTGTTGATATAGTTCACTCATTGTCTTGTTCCCTTAGTATAATACATTCACAAATATTTATGTACATGGTTGTCTTGTTTTTGCTGTGATAAAGCCTGCACCAATTTTGTTTGTGATATCAGAACCTTTTTCTGCTGTCCATCAATCATCACCAACCATACTTTCTTTAACTTCAACATATAAATAACCTCTCCATCTCTGGGGCATATTGTTACCTGGTACCTATCACCATATTTTTCTTGACTTGTCTTGTAAACCTCTTTTTATCCTACAGATGAAGGTTTTCTAATGTATTCTTACATCTTATTCAGGTAAACTTCTTTTGACTCCTATGTCAGTCCCTTGAACATAGTGGATAGATAGATGGATGGGAGGATTAATGGATGGATGGATGGATGGATGGATGGATGGATGGATGGATGGATGGATGGATACATGTAAATACTTACAATGATCAATTGTCCTGTAGAGTCACCTCCAACTTTTTTAGCTATAGTTTTTCTTGCACTTACAGAATTTTCAGTTACTTCATAGATATCTCTAGTGACATCATCTTACATAATATCTCTCTCCTTGGAAACTTTGAAGGTCAAATACTGTCACAGTAATCTTTGTTTTCCCAGTAATTAACAAATTTCTTAGCACTTAGCAGATTTCCAGTAAATGCCTAGGGAAAATAAATGTTAATCAGGACATAAATCTCCAAACTCAGAAAGGCTGTGGAGGGTTATTGGACTGAATCTTGGACTATATATTTCCTTAAGGAGTTGATGATCCCTAGAGACTTTCAACCCAGTTTCCTGTTGCAAATCGGCTGTAGAGAATTCTCCAGGGAAGCAGCATCAGAACTTCTCTTTTCTTTCTGTTCTGTCACCTTTTCTGTGTCCTACATACATTAGAATGCTAACCCTCTTAGTTTATGTTCAAGACTCACAAATGGGTTGTGACTCAATTTTGAGAAACCTGCTATTAGGAGGAAGAGATTTCACTGCAGTAAATTGCAAAGAAAACAGTCTAGATGCTCCCTTGGACTCTGGGACAGCAGTTATGTGTTATATGCACAATAAAAAAGTCACAGTGACTAGGTGGTATCTAAATGTAAAAAACTATCAGACAGATGCAGTCATCAGATTGCTTAGCAAGGTTGTTTTGCAATGTAGAATTGAGTTCTCTGCTGTAAAGATGCTGGAGGAAAGTCCACTAGTCTTCCACCTTATTGATATATAACACTGCAAATATTTTAAGCAGTTGTGTTGTGTTTCTTCTAAAATGAAACTGTGGACCCAGTGAGATACAAGGATCCTTACATTTTCTTTGCCAATATGTTGACATAAATATTGCTGTTAAGCATGCACAAATAGCAGAACTATTTCAGTCTTTTTATCTCTTTAAAACTAATTTAAATCTGAGCATTAAAAAGACTGCTTGATACCATATGTTTGTTTTAGATAGGAAATGAAATCTATTCTAAACATAAGGGCTTATGAAATCTGTATTCTAAACATAAGAGCTTATAAAATTAGAATATAGGAGTACAAGCCATAGCAAATTGTTTCATGGTCATTAATTCCTCACATCGTAGTATACCCCTTTCTCATGTGACTTTGTCAGTCCCTTCTGTCCTCCTGGGGGGTCTTTTATGCCCACCCTGGATAAAGTGTGTTGCTCATATGCTTTGCTGTGTAGTAAATATTTTTGTAGTATGTAAATCTAGTTTGGAATTGGAGTTTTCTCTTTGAAGACTGTTTAAAGGCTTCTTCTGAGTGTGACCAGTAGCTATGGAAGAGGGGCATCGGAAGACTTGGTAAAAATATGAAACTTTAAGAACACATAGATTTCCACAAGCTAAAACAATACCCTCTATATGACCCACTTCATTGTTTACATGAAAATAAACTGTAGAGCATTGTTACTGGCAGGGCTGCTCATCTGCTTTTTTTATTTGGAGAGCTGTGTGCCATCCCTGTGGTGTGTGTGTGTGTGTGTGTGTGTGTGTGTGTGTGTCTGTGTGTGTGTCTGTGTGTGTGTACTTCCACGTGCACATATGCACCTTGATATCTAGAATGGGGCAAGTACCATGGGAAGACAATTCCAGTAGCATCCAGTGTTTCCTATAGAGCTCATAAGGACACCTCCTTTCCTCTTATGGTCTTTTTTGAAAGCAGAACTGCATGTTGGGTTTTTCTGTGCCAACACGACTTGAAGGATGTGATTGTGCTCCTTTGTTTCAAATTAAAGGACATCTCAGAAACCATTTGACAAGTACAAAAGCTGTCTGATGTAGATACTGGCCTCTTGTCAGCACCTTCAATTTGATGTTTGTCATAGGTGGTGAGCTGGTGCTGTTAAGGTTTGTCATCAGACTCCCTTTCATCTCCGTAGACCTGCTATAATTTGTAACTTCATGACTTAGTAATAATATGGGCTCCTCCATGTTCTTGTGTTGTAATAAGCACTGATCTAGCACCATGCACTTCTCAGCCTATGACATAGAGGGATAATGGACTGATGACATTAACTAGATAAGAGAGGTGTTGCTACAACCTCAATAGACATCTTCTGATATACTTTGGTTTTCCTAAGACCAGGGGAAAAACAGTAATAAAAAATATTATTCTTATAAGAATGGAATTCTTTAAAATACCTTTAATTGTTCCAGTCATTTAGTTACTTACTTAAAATGTTTATATTTGAAATCCAACTATTCTCCTGGCTCTAAAAGTTCATTGACGGATAATACTTTGATTTCTAACTGAATTGTTTTCCCATAATTCAGCATTAGTAGGCATTCTTATGTCTAAATCTCTTCCCCTTAAAATTTAGACCTCTAATGATGCTAATATCAGTAGTTTCTTCCTGATAAGTTGTATAAGTGGAACCAGGTTTTGTACCTGTGGCCTTTGCACTTGGGTGCACATTGAATTTCAGGTGCTGTTACACAGAAAGGCCAATAATGATCTGTGTGCATCATTGCCTCGATCTGCCACTTGGTGAATTAGTCAGTTGGGGTAATGTTCTGCAGCCTGGATAATGGAGGTATTTAGTAGCAAACAGCAGTTATATAAAACACCTGGGTGGTCTTGCAGAATTCTTTAAAGTGTATTAGATTTCATTTGTCTAATGTGAGGTCACAAAGGCTTGGACAGCTGGATCATTTTGACATCATGGACAGAATATGACCTCTTCCTACAGGCCATATGTATTCAGTAAAAGGTACCTGATGTTAAAACTGAGATGTAGACTCCAGGAACAGATATGGGTCAACAAATAAAGTCTCAAACCATGACCACAAATGTTGGAAATCCCTCCAAGAAGCAAAGAACCTGACTTTTCCTCTAGTCATTAGGCATGTTCCCTGCTGAAGAAGCCTGGGATATGCGTTTTCTGCATTGAGCCACAGTTGATAAGCCTTACTTAGAATTTTAAGTGGCGTTAACCAGAAACTATGCCATCCACATTAGCAGAAGAGAGTCTCTGAGGGGCCTTCGCTTTGCCACCACACAGTAGACAACATGTAGACACACAGGCAGGAGAATAAAACCAGAATTTGAGTGTCTCTTAGAGATAACAGTGGCTCCATATCTCACTACTTCCTCCAGTTCTGTCATGGAACCAGATGACCCAGTAAAATGTAATGCTCAAACATTTCAAATGCAGCTTGTAAATCTTATAGACTTGTGCCCAGGACGCCTAGAATTGACTCATGGATGTTTCTCATTTATGAAGGACTTGATGATTTGAACTTTGTGCTCGATGTAGCCAGTAATTGTTAGCAGGTCCAGGTCAATGGTCTGAGAGCAGGGCTTGCTTCTCTCTTATCGTCCCATGAAAATTCAGTGACATTATCTTTAGAAGGGTGTTGTTAACTTACAGGGTACTCTAGCCTGAAGTTTAAGATATAGAAATTGTTCCAAAAGATCTGGGGATGGGCCAGCATCATTGTGTTAAGAAGTCATTCCAAATATGCTCTACCTGAGTCAAGAAGTCACCCCAAGACCATCTGCCCCTCCTAGAACATGGATCCATGTTCACTTCAGGGTGTTTGCAAAGGAATTATTAAATAAAACATAAAGAGACAACTCCTCCATGACTTTCTCAGCTGAAATGTTCATAAGGTACCAATGCCTTTCCAAAAGTTATTTTAATCAGTGCCCAAATCTATGCTAGGCAATATCTCCTGCTAGAACATCACTGTTGTTTCAACAGGAAAAACTAAAACTTTTACATTTATGTATTTTCTGGTATTATTCATCTAATCACTCCTCAGACTTCCCAGTTAGTTAGTTAGCTCCTACTCATTTAGTCCATGTCTGTTTCCTGGCTGAGCAAATTGAAATCGATGCCAGGATACCTGCTGCTACCCTCTAAAGTACCATTCTGCTTATTACAAATATACTTCGTACTATTGTTCTGTGTTTTGTTTAATCTACTTGACATAAGCTAAATATGGAACAAAGGACTCTCAATTCTACCAATTAACACAATGTCCCCACCACATTGGCCTATAGGCGACACTGTGAGGAATATTCTTGATTAATAATTGAAGGGTGAGGGCCCATTCCAACATGGGTGGTCCCACCCTTGACAAGTGGTTCTGAGATATATAAGAATGTGGGCTGAATGCTGCTGTATTTAAAACATCCTTACAGTTCTTAGCATTATGTTGGTCTTTGGTGCCCAGTGTTTACCAAGGTCTCTTATTCTTTATCCTCTAGACATCCCAAACTGAGAATCATACATGGCAAATGAAAGGCACTCAAAACACATGTGCCTCAAGTGAACAAGTTGCTAATGTCATGTCAATTTATATTCATGTTTATAAAAATCAGCCATTTCCTCTGGGGAGGGGAAGGAATGTGGGCTGCGCAAGCCACGGGGAGCAAAGTAGTAAGCAGCAGTCTCTCCATGGCCCCTGCTTCAGTTCCTGCCTCCAGGGCCCTGCCTTGAGCTCCTGCCCTGACTTCTATCAGTGACAGAGCAGGAACTGAGAGCTGTAAGCTGAACTAAACCCTTTGTTCTCCCCAAGTTTCCTTTTCTCATGGTGTTTTATCACAGCAGTAGAAACCCTAACTCAAACCACCACTGTATCATTTTTATGTATCTTCTGCATTTCAAATACCATTTAAAATTCAGTTGTTCCAAAGAATCTTTGCAAGTAAACTCAAGTATTATCTCTCTAGCTTTTCCATGGGTTACCATAAATCTTATGAATATAAATTTACCTCATAAATATCTAGCATCTGAGACTATAAATTATAGGAGCCTGAAAGACCTAACAACAGTGCAACGGCTTCTGTCATAAAGCACAGTAATCGGCAAGACCTTCGTCAGTACCCGAGAGCCTCCACCTGAGCTGTTTAACATGGGTGTTGATGTCACATTCCTGTTCATTTGCCATTAAGTCACACGGGTGATAGCACATGCAGTACTGGTGTGAACAGTGTTTGTTTTAAAATAAACATTGACACTAAAGAAAAAAGTGTTGGGTGAAGGGAAACAAAACTGACAGTAGCAATTTGTTTATGTATGGGGGCTCGGATACTTTCTGTTCTTAAAAATAATCCCTCTTTAGAGACATTTTCCAGTCCAGGCATTTCGGATTGAAAGCTTCATCGTTGGGCCTGTATCTCGGTTCGGCAGGCATCCTGTTAGGTGTCCATTTGGCTAGGCGCTTCAGAGTTTGCTGAGTCGATTGCCAGGAAGGAGTGGTCAATAGACTCTTGCCTCCTCTCCTCTGCTGCCCCCCCCCAGCCCCTTTTGTATTCTTGACTTAAATTTTTATAATTACTCTTAAGAGTTTGTATCAATTCACTTGGTTTTGTTGTTGTTGTTGTTGCTGTTTTCCTCTTTCATGTATTGTGTGTCTTTGTTATTTTTTCATTTGCTATGAAGAAACACAGTGAGTAGAGCAACACACAGAAAAATTCATGAAACTTCTAGAGACTTTTATCCTAGTAGCATGGGGACTTTAATTCTATGCTTCATTTCCAAATATGTCCCTGTTTAGATAACTTTCCATATCTGCTTATAATTTTGTACAGTTAATGACTGAATAAATCTCCCATCAACTAGTTTGTGTGTATGCCATTTTTTTAATTAGATATTTTCTTTATTTACATTTCAGATGTTATTCCCTTTTCTAGTTTTCCCTCTGAAAATCCCCTATCCCCTCCCCCATCCCCTGCTCCTCAACCCACCCACTCCCATTCCTGGCCCTGGCATTCCCCTATACTGGGGCATAGAACTTTCACAGGACCTAGGACCTCTCCTCCCATTGGTGACTGACTAGTCCATCCTCTGCTACATATATAGCTAGAGCCACAAGTTCCATCATGTGTTTTCTTTGATTGGTGGTATAGTCCCAGGGAGCTCTGGGGGTACTGGCTAGTTCATATTGATGTTCCTCCTATGGGGTGTATGCCATTTTAAATTGTGTTGCTCTCTCTGCATCCACACACTTCCATTGATAGATACAAATAGAGCACATTCCTGAAGCTGTAGCCTGCATCACAAAACTAGGGGAACATGCATACCAGATGATAGAAACTTGCCTATATTACTCAAGTCGATGATCGGCAATAACTAATGTTTTATGGTATGAAAATTTACACACACACACACACACACACACTAGCTTCCTTTAAGTATTCCAAAAATTCTGGATGTCTTAAGTTTCTTTTTGCTATGAAGAGACACCACAACATAGGGAACTCTTTTTTGTTATTGTTGCTGTTGTTTTTTTATGTAGAACATTTTATTTATTTTTAATTTTACTTAATTTTTTTCAGTCCAGATTTTATTCCACCTCTGATGGTTCCATATCCCATACCTCCTCCCCACCCCACCCCTGTCTCCACAAGGATGTTACCCCCACCCCCACCCCACCAGACCTCCCCACTCCCTGGAGCCTCTAGTCTCTTGAGGGTTAGGTGCATCTTCTCTGACTGAGTCCAGTCCGGCAGTCCTCTTCTGTTTATGTGTTAGGGGTCTCATATCAGCTGGTGTATGCTGCTTGGTTGGTAGCCCAGTGTCTGAGAGGTCCAGGTGAGTTGAGACTACTTGTCCTCTTATAGGGTCACCCTCCTCCTCAGCTTCTTCCAGCTTTTCCCTAATTCAACCACAGAGGTCAACAGCTTCTGTCAATTGATTGGGTGTAAATATCTGCATCTGGTTCTTTCAGCTGCTTGTTGGGTCTTTTGGAGGGCAGTCAAAATAGGCCCCTTTTTGTGAGCCCACCATAGCCTCAGTAATTGTCAGGCCTTGGGGCCTCCCAAGGGAACTCATATAAAGGACAACATTTAGTTGGAGCTGGCTTACAGGTTCACAGGTCTAATCCATTATCAACATGGAAGGGAACATGGCAGCATCCAAGCTAGCAAGGTGCTGGAGGAGCTGAGAGTTCTACATCTTCATCCAAAGGAAGCCAGGAGCAGACTCTCTTCCAAGAAGCTAGAAGGAGGATCTCTCAAAGCCTACCTCTACATTTATACACCTACTCCAAAAGTCCATACTTCCTAATAGTGCCACTTCCTGGGACAAGCATATTCAAACCACCACATTCCACTCCCTGGTCCCCATAGGCTTGTTCAAATACATACCTAGTCATAGCATATACAAAATACATTTAATCCAATAGTCTATAACAGTCTTGACAATGTTAAAGCTCAAAGTTCAAAGTCTCTTCTGAGATTCATCCAATCACTTGTCAAAAAGCAGATTACATACCTTTTCCTTCATCACAGGAACATAGTACCATTCCAAAACAACTTAGTGAGTAAATACTGGGCCAAAGCAAGACCAAAAACCAACTGCTCAAATTCCATGACTCTATGTCTGGTGTCGAAATGCTCTTTAGATCTTTAGCTCATTTCATTCTGATTGGCAGATCTTGTTGGCATTCAACAGTAACAAACTTCATTTTGTGGGGCTGTTTTCCACTCCCTGTTAGCAGCTTTCCTCAGCAGTATCTCATGGGTCTGACACCTCTAACAACTTGGGGTATCCAAGGCAACTTCAACTTTACAAATTCTTGTTCTAATATATGGGATTTACACATGATCTGGGCGCCTACCAAGGGCTTAGGTCCCATCCCCAGCTCTACCCTCTGTAGCACTCTAGGCTCTAGTTGACCCCACTCCACTGCTGCTGCTGTTCTTGGTGATCATCTTATGGACCTGGCATCTCCAATTCTCAAAAATCATCTACTGCAACTAGGCTTCACAAATAGCCTCTCATAGCTTGCCCTCATGGTGCCAAGTTTCAACCTCTTTGCATAACCCCTTTAGTCCTGGATTGTCACTGAGTTCAGACCGGCAGCCCTCTTCTGTATATATGTTGGGGACCTTATATCAGCTGGTGTATGGTGCCTGGTTGGTGGCCCAAATGAGGCTGCACCTTCACCAATAGCCTTCCCTGGCCTCTCCCAGTGCCAAGTCTTGGCTGCTCTCAGGACCCCTTCATGCTTTCAAAACTAATAGCAACTGGGTGATTCTTACACATTGCCAAGTCCAGCTGCTGCATGAAGTACAACCTTGGCTATCTCTAGAACACAGATTAGATTCTTTGTGCTCTCAGAAAACACTTCCCAGAAGACCTCAGTGATGCTGGTCTCTTCTTAATCACCACTAATTTCCTAGCTTCATCTAACCACCATCAATTGTCCCAGTGATCTCTTCTATTCTTGACTCTAAAGTCAGACCTATATGGTCACATCTCCTGAGTTCTCATGCTTGCCGGGGCTGGAATATGTCCCCCTTGATCTATTAAATCACCAGCTTTCTGTTTTCCAACTCCACTGCCTATACTTGGCTGCCCTGAAACGTCCTCTGTGACTGACCTTGAACTCAGAGATCTGTAAGGCTCTGTCTCCTGAATGCTGGGATTAAAGGTGTGTACCACCATGCCTGGACTTAAGCTTTTCTTCAACTAGAATTTGCTTTGTCCCAGACTGGCCTTGAAACCAGAGATCTGCTGGCTTTTGTCTTCTGAAATTAAAGGAGTATACCAGCATGCCAGGGCCTAAGCTTTGCATGGCCACTATTCCTCAATATCTGGATCAAAAACCTGTGTCTTCCAGCCTCAAGATTTGTATCACAGGTGTGCTCTCAATTTCTGGATTATAGTTCATTCCAAATTAAAAGTCCAAATGAAAACAAAAAACAGGTAATAATACCTAACATGACATAACTATTGCTTGTTTAACTGCAAAGACAAACAATAAGCTAAGCTGGGTGGGATCTTGCCTTGGGATCACCACTCCCCTAATTTGTTTATCTCCTTGAACACAGGATTCAGCTCCATTTCCCTTCCTAATACCCCTTTATTACTTGGACCAAATATTTTGTATTTTTCTTTTCTGAGCTTGCTGCACTTGATCAGAACACTCTTCATGGGAATAAGCCAGCAGACAAAGTCTATGCTGGGCTTTTTTGAGACTTCCCTTGTCAGTGTAATTAATCTGATATTCTTTACCTTAGAGTTAGCCTCAGGCAAACTCTTCAGACAAGGGCACATTTTTCACCAAAATACCACAAAATACCAAAATACCACAAAAGCAATGTCTAGGCCACACACTAACATCCTTCTCCTCTGAAACTTCTTGGGCTAGGTTAGCACAATTTAAATCCCACTTAAAGCTTTCCACTGCTTCCCAAACCCCAAGTCCCAAAAGTCCATATTCTTCTAAACAAAACCTATGGTCAGACCTATCACCAAAATACCCCAATCCCTGGTACAAACTTCTATCTTGGTTATGGTTTCCAATACTGTGAAGAAACACTGCAACCAAGGTGACTCTTATAAAGACAATATTATTATCACAGTAGGAAGCATAATAGGGTCTAGGCACCCATGGCTCTGGAGAAGGAGCTGAGAATACTACATTTTGTTCTGAAGGCAAACAGGCAGCTACAGGGGGTGGGGGGTTTCTATCAAAGCCCACCCCCATAGTAACACACTTTCTCTAACAAGGCTACACCTCCTAACACTGCCATTCCGTGGGACAAACATATTTAAACCACTACACTTGGCCACTCCAGTGTCAACCAGTAGAAGGAAATATACAAGGAAACGTTGAAAATTAAAATCTCACACAGATGAATTAGACAAAATCATATAATCACATGGTTCTGTTATGAATATTTCTCCTTGACCTTTTAAGGGCCTCATGAACATAAGGCCCTGGAGTTCTGGCATTTGAATATTGCAGAGAGAAGAAATGGTTTATTACTGTTGGGAATAGACCTGGAAATGGTTGCAGGATTACATCAGATGATATAATATATATATAATATATATATATATATAATATAATGATCATTTAGCATAAGAGGACATGGAACACTTATAGGCAGTTATGGGTGGTCCTATTCAGCCCTTAGCACATGACAGAGAACTCAGCATGCAATGTAACTGGAGAGGAATGTTGGGTAAGCCCCTGCAGTCCTTGAAAACCAGAACAAAGAATTGAAGGTCAACCACCAAAGTTAGGTTTCTCCTGTCAGCCTTGATGATTTAGCAGATTTTATTTGAATTTATTCATTTATGTATCTTTATTTATGGTTTTGGTTTATGTCTTTTTTAAAATGTTTACCTTTCAAACACCAGGGCTTTTGTTTGCCTTGAAAATACTCTGGTTGATACTTTTGATCTAACCTATGATGGGAACTTGGAATTAACTTTTCTTATATAGAGTAAGCAGATAAATACCATAAAGTACTTTAAATAATTTTAAGATATAAATTTGTATATGTCCAGCAGATGAAATGTGAAAACTTCTATAGTTGAAAGAGCTCAGACAGTCAGGAATGTTGACAGTACCTATGATATTGAAGGCACCGCCATCTTTAGATAAAAGTGTTAGTCCCAATAAAAGTCTTAAAAACTCTTCATGTGTTTTAACAGCATCAGCACTCCAACTGAAGCAGCTTTCCCATCTCTCAAAGAGGCTTGATCTTGGAGTCCATTCTTATCCACTGTGGGGTCAGGAGGATTTCTGTGAATTACTTGTGTTTGTTCCATCATGTATTGAACAAGCATAGTCTTTGTAGTCAGAAATGAAAGATAAATGGCCCTAAATGTTAGTCATATTACACTCCTCCTCCCCTTTATAGTGGTACTGGGAGTCTCTTTCCTAATGGAGTGATAGTTAAGACTGAAGTTTCTGTCCTACTTCAAATCAGCCTTCATTTCTCTCGTGTGGTTTTTCCATCACAGTGTCTGTCTGAAAGCATGTCACAGCTGCTACATTCATCACAGGCCAGGCCCCAAGGCAGGTCACTCACTCCTGTGGAGAAAGGGATCTCGGCTCAGTACTCAGCCATAAATTGTGCAGCTATTGATATCATTACCAATTTTTTTATGGGTCTCCAGGTATCAGTGCAAATGGAGTTTGTTAGACATCAGTTGAACAGCCCTTTCTGTGGCTCATAAAAGCACACACACCAAGATACCTAGTTGTCGCCAAAAATAAATGATGTGCTGCTTACACTGGGCTTCTTTCATTCAAGGGTTGACAGGACAGGGAGGAATACTGGCAAGGCATGTGAATTACCTGCCAATAGATGCCCGCAGTACAGCAATGTACAAGAATCTGCGGGGGCACATGTTGGCCTTGTCTGTACTGTATCTGCCTCCTTCCTTTTATCTGCACCTTTCAAACTCTTTCTTTCTGCCTTCTCCTGAGACTAAAATAATTAATAATATTTTGAAGCTATCTCATTCCCTGACTTCTATCTTCCTACCTACCAAGGGGATATGCCCCATACTCACAAAGTAGCAAATGATTTAAAACTATCATAGAAATAAAGCTAGAAATTTAACTTCTTTGTACTTCAGTTTCTCCATTGGCTATGCAAATCATAGCACTGTGTCCTTGTAAGCTAGCACGGGACTTTGGGGAAGCTACCCAAATGCCAACCTGTTCATTTAATGCTGATGGGACTGTAGAGAGGGAGTGGATTCCAGGGCCTATACAAGGCTACAGTAACCATTCAGGGGCGAGTTTCCTGAGCTTTAACCCTTTTGAACCAAACTTCTGAAGGACAACTCATATTTTAATAGCAGACACATTCAGCACATTTAGAAGCCCTAGAAAATGTCGAAGTAACGTTCTCAGTAGAGTACCTGCAGTGTCAGCTGAGGAAATGCTATGTACAGACACCAAGATACAGCCCATGTTGACTGACTGGCAATCCTGACTCCCTGTAATTTTTCCCATTTATTTTACTATTTTATTTATTTATTTATTTATTTATTTATTTATTTATTTATTTATTTATTTATTTATTTTCAAGACAGGGTTTCTCTGTGTAGCCCTGGCTGTCCTGGAACTCACTTTGTAGACCAGGCTGGCCCTGAACTCAGGAATCTGCCTGCCTCTGCCTCCCAAGTGCTGGGATTAAAGGCGTGAGCCACCACACTAGCTATTTTACTATTTTTAAGGTTACAAACTTTTCTATCTTTTGCAATTCCAATTATGGCTAATGTGAGAGGCATACCAATTTAAAGGTATTTCTATTTAGGATTTTTCCCCCTATTTATTTTATCATTTCATGGCAGGAATATTAGAAACATTTTTTTTTCCTTTTCTGTAAACTGTAAATGTTTCTTTGGGCAATTTCCATGGAAGCGGAGGAACTAATTTTTCAGAGTGGAGGTAACTGAAGTCTCTGAATGGCAGGGCTGACTGCCTGCTGCACACTCGTGGGCTGTCAGGGCAGCCTTTTTCCTCTCTCCCACCACACCTTCTTCTCCAAACTCCTCTGAAGTTTCACTAACAGCTCATGGTTCTGCTTGCCTTTCATTCAAGGACTCTAGAGTAGGGAGTGGTGGCTGCTTGTTCCTTAGCTTGTGAGAGGGACTCACTCAGGCCCTGGCCTTTTGCTCAAGTCTCATTGCATCTGCCCTTTATTCTGTGCCCCAACAGGATTTCCAATGACAATCTCATTCTCATTCTTGTAGATTGGCTGGGTTGATGATTCTAGTCTTTTCCTTTTGAAGAACACAGAAGCATCTCTGATTAAAAGCAAATCATTAGGAACAAATGTCCATTGCTCTTCCCCATGTGAGACACAGAAAGATCACAATTGTCCACTGTGCTCACACTCATTAGAATGTAGTTATAATTAGTTGCCAGAAATCCTCCCCCCATTTTCTCCTCCAGCTTCTCTCCATTCCTGCCTCTGACTGAAGACATTCTATTCAGCATCTTAGCATTGCCCTCCCTGCCTCCCAAGCAGGCAACCATCTTGTTCTTACAGAATGTCATGTCTTCACGTTCACTGGAGCTGCCTTGGCATGAAACAGCACAAGTACTGACAAGCTGCCCTTCTGGCTTTGCTCTGGAGGATCATTAACCATCTTTAAATAAATAAATTGCTGTTGCTACTCCCTGCACAATTTAGAACATGTGTCCTTGTGACTTGATGTGAGGCTCATGTTTAAAACTCCTGTTTGTTTTCTCCTCTGCCAAGAGCTTCCTGTTACGATGCCTCTGATTCTTGCTTTCCTTCTGTAATGGCCTGTCCTTCTAAGCCTCCAGCTTCAGTAGTAAATGGCATGACTTATTATTTAAGCAACTCCATCCAAACATCAGGTGTAAAACCTCTCTCTCTCTCTCTCTCTCTCTCTCTCTCTCTCTCTCTCTCTCTCTCTCTCTCTCTCTCTCTCTGTGTGTGTGTGTGTGTGTGTGTGTGTCTATGTGTGTGTTTTGTGCATGTGTGTGTGTATCATTTAAGCAACTCCATCCAAACACAACCTTCAGATGTAGAAACTATGTCTACCTGTCTTCCTCTCTCCCTTTCCATCTCCCTCTCCCATGCTTCTCCCACTCCACCTCCTCCTCCTCCTCTCTCTATTTCTCTCCCTCTCTGCATTCTTACATATCAAAAATTAAAAAAAAACTTTGTAATGTATAGAAAATATTTCCCACCTTCCATTCAAGTTGGCCTTTCATTTCATGCATGGCCCCTTAGTATAACAATTTGAGCTTTTAATTAATTGTTGCTTCTTTTAAAATTCTTTTTACAAAAATGACTTAGGGATTTAATTTAATGGGACTGTTGGATGTTTAACTGCACCTCCTTTGTACACTAGTTTCACCATCATTAAACTGGTAATTGTTTAATAACTAGAAAATGTAACATCATTCATAGATGCATAAAAACTAATTCCACATTTTTCCTCTCACAAGCCTGGCATTTCTTTCAGGGTCCTCCAAATTCAGTATTAAATGACATCACTTGTAATGAAAATAGCTCCATCTAAACACAGCCTGTGCTAACTGGATCAACCATCTTATATCTTAAAGATAGATGTCTTTTGTGAATATTTATGTTTTCTTTAGAGTGAGTCTCTGAGTACTTATTGGTGGTAACCCGGTGGGAACTGAGCTTAATATAACAAGATCCTCTTTCATAGAAACATAACCACAAATCAGCTATGTACCACATCAGAGCTTCTTCTTTTGTTCCATGTAGCATAGTTGGTTCCCATGGCCCCAGGGTATCTAGCTACACAAAATGGAGATTTACATATTCCATGGTATGTATGTACATTGGCATGGATTCTCCTGTTATCTGTTCATTGCCCACCTGTTATGTTTATCTACCTTTATATATACTGATGTCTGATGGCATCTTCCTTATGCCCTGAGTTTTCTTCTATGAAAAGTAAGCCAGAGTGCTGTGGTTGTTCAGCTCACTGTCAATGCCTCCACACCCCCACTGCACTGTTCCCTTTGCACAGCGAGCCTCAGATATTTAACTGAGAGATAAACGTCATGCAGGATTCCTTATTTCACTTCACTTTTGCCTCTACTGGCTTTTAAACTCTGACTGCAAGGAGTCATGCTGTCCATGAATTCTTGAGCTGAATTGAATACTTTTAATTCTAAAATCTAAAAGCCTCCTCAATTAGATAGAAAACCATGGTTAGAAGTTTTTCCCCTCTTCTGAGGGCACTTCCTTCTCCATCTTTAAAAAAAAATTCTTTCAACTCTAATTTTAAGGCTATGCGTGATTACCATAGAATTAGATTTTGCTAGTTTTCATTTATATAATATTCCCTAAAAATGACTTTGATCTTCTGATCTTCTGGATAAGCTAACATCACTAGCAGCAAACATCAAGGGACTTCTCTTTCTTTGAGGGGGAAACTGAGGAGAATGGGGTAATCTTCCTGTGTGAAGAAGACACAATGGTCAGCCATGACCATTACATGAGCATCCCCCTTTCCTATCAGCTTCTTCAAGTTTTTATCACCAGGTTTTTTGAGGTAGAGATTGTCACAGAACAGTCTACTTTTAATGTCCCAGAGCCAGCAGGCACAGTTCAGTCATGTGACTGTCAGCCTGTTATCTCATCCAGTACCTGGCAGTTAGCAGAATTAACATCTGCAAGCTTTAGTTAGGTTACAAGCTCCTTCATCACACATGCATGTTGATTTCCTCCCCTCCCCCACAAGGAAAATAAAACCTAGCCAGAGTCCCCTCCCTCTTGTTTAGTGAGCTTGAGTTGTGAAGAGCGACTTTAGCTCTACCATGTTCATAGATTGGCTTAAGTATTGACCCCTCCCCTTCTTTGCCTTGGCTGAACACAAGCATGCTCTCTCTGGCTTTGAGTGGCAGGTCAGACCCTCCTTGACAGAAGTCTGCTAATAGGGGTTGGCAGTTTGAAAAATAATATGAGGAGGGTTAGTTTAAAACTGAGATAACAGTTCATATTTTGAGATGCTCATTATTAATTCCAGTATGAAATGATTTGCACTTGTTATTAACACATTAAGACAGCCAAGGAAAAATTAGAAGGTGACTCAACAGGAGACATTCAAATGTGGAAGGAAAAAAATAACCACAGAGGGAAACTTTTTCCTAATGAGCTGAGTCCACGTTTAAGAAAGATCCATCCATTTTAAAGGTTGTTTTGGCGGGGGGGGGGGTATATTTATTAATTAGATTTGTTTTTAACTGATACATAAAAATGTGAAAGGCATACATAATAATGGAGTACCATGCATGAATTGTTTTAGTGTTCTAAACAGTCGATATAGTGGAATAAACTGAATTGTCATCTCCTGAGAAATGCGTTACAATGTTATGGCATATCAAAGGCATAAAGCTGAGTATGTGTTATTTCCAAAGCATTGCAAGTAATTTAACATTTTATCATAAAGGAGGAGATAAACTGCAATGAGGCAGAGGTTCATATCCTTAAGGTTGAAGAGAAGCTATCCTCTATAGCTTGAGAAAAAAAAATTTATAATCTAAGAAAAAAAGCATGTGTCACAATTCTGACCCATGTGTGTGTGTGTATATACATATGTATGTATATATACAGTATATTTTCATGAATGTATCTGTATGTTTTTATGTGTATATGTATGTACATGTATTTATGTGTATATGTATGTACATGTGTGTATGGTATATATATGTGTGACTATATATATGTATCTATATATGTGTGTATATGTCTGTGTATATATGTGTATATATGTGTGTGCATGTGTACATATTTATATATGAGGTGTTGATGTGTTTGTATTTGTATGTGTGTGCACATATGTATGTATATATATGTATATGACTCAGCTGAAAAATAATATCTAAAAATTAAAAATTTCTGAGATTATTGGTCACTGTTTCTTTTCTCTGTTATATCATCATCTTGTTTTGGACGGTGAGGAAATAGCATGGTTAACCAAAACTCCTTGATTTCTATTTACTTTTCATCCTGTGAGATTGTTAAATTGTAGTGCATTCACCTTATTAAATACTAGAAAATAATTGAGAGTTTCAAGGTGTCTCCCTTCCTGTTCTCCCAATTTCTTGGGGACTTGAAATATCATGAGCTGTTTCTGAGAAGACTGCATCTAGACCAACTCTTCTCTTGGTACTACTGACCTTTTAAGGGATTACCTGAGAGAAGTTCAGCCCAAGGTCAACTGAAGAATGAGAAAGTTGATATGAGTCTGAGTTTTAAGGACATTTTTCCTTCTAGTCTAGTTTATTTTTCGAGTTTCATTGGAGAAGAAATTGCCAGCTGTACAATGGAACCATTGTTTATAACACTGTGGAGATGGAGGAAGTGAAGAGCAATGAGGTGATGTTTCTATTAAGTAAAGGGAAAGAAGGAAAGTAAGAGGGCCTGCTAGTACATTTGGCCTCAGCGAGTTTCTCTCTTGAACAGCACATCAACATACTGTGGAAAGTTTTGCCTTCAAGAAAGCAGGTTATGTGAAGAAAAAGGTTAAAAAGTGTTAGTGATTCTGTGTTGTGTAATGAAAAAAAAATGCTGTACCACATGTGCAATCTATTTGGTAAATAACTTAAGGCAGCACTGAAAACGTTCCTTCACGCTGAAACAGCAATCGCAGTTTGGGGATTATTTTCAGAATGTTGATAAATGAGAAACTGCATTCAACTCCTTCTCACCCTTTCCCCCAAAGTATGCAAATAAAAAGCTTAATTTTTTTCTGTGAGAGAGATTTTTAAGCCACAGGCAGGTTTTTTTTCTTTACATTTTTTTTTTCTCTATAGCAGTCAATTTTGTATGAAGCAAATGATTCCGGGCCTAATTGCACTGAGTGCGTGTGGTTGGTTTGCTAGCTCTGCTGAGGCTGAATTGCATTTGAAATTTCTAACAGTATGATTTTTTTTCCAGAATTTAATAACTGACTAAAATATTTAATAATGGGAGCTTTTATTAAATTAAAAAAGAATTCAGGATATATTTTTAGAACTAACTTATTTTCTTTATCAGTTTGTCTACTTTAAGGGAAAGAGACAGAATGGAAGCAACCCCTTGTATACTTGAATAGACATTAATGCCATAAGCACAGAGTGTAATCTCATTCAGTGTGGATCATCGTTCAGAAGGTTTGGGAAGCATCCCGTGGCAGTAATAACTATGCTTCTAGGTCTACGGAATAACAAATTACATCGAATGTTTGAACTTCTTCATTAGTCTTAGGCATAATTAGTCTTTACACTTCCACATGATTCTTAGAACCGCTCTTAGATTGCCCACTGCTCAATCTTGCATCACCTAACACATCTGTTAAATGCAATGTCTGGTTTTCAAATGCAGGGAGGGAAAGATGAGGGTTAAAAGACTGAGTGTATGCATGCTGCCCTACCTAGAGAAGCCCAGAGAACATCGGGTGGGTTCATTTACAAGCATCCTTAGAAATGGAATGGGGAAACATGAAAGCCCGTCATAAACCTTTTAATTAAACCACATTGTGCCATATATTCTCCTCTCCATGGGGTTCGTCCAACCTCTCACCTCTTCTTTTGTCCTGCAGGCACTCCACTGCTGGTTAGGAGAAGCAGTGACCCAGCACCAGGGCCCCATGCTGATGCCCAGCCAAGCACTGCAAGCCTGAGTGGCCAGAGTTTGAAACCTGTTGTTCTGGTAGGTATCTTACCACCCTCATCTCTGGGAGGGATCAAAGGGCCTTGCCCATCCTCTCCAAAGAGCTGATAATTAGATGCAGGCCTTTTGATGAAATGCAAAGTAGTGATTATAAAAATAGATAGCACGGTCTAATTGTAGGATATAGTTGTAGTGACAGCCATTACTTACATAGTGCTGATTGTATGTCAAACCCTCATTTAAACTTCTACATGGAAGTAAGGACAAGTCTCTGTTCTCCAATTTTCTGATAAAATGTGAGGCAGGGAGAGATTCGGGACATGTCAATGTTCAATGATGTAGGAGACTCAGAACTGAACCAAATGGTCTGGTTCCAAAGGCCCTGTTTCCAGCTAGCATATGACCTTGCTGCACGCCTTCTGCCATTCTCCTTCAAAATGTCACAGGGTAGACTGGTGTATTTTCAGTGATTCAATGCAGTGCTTTGTATGGCAGAATAACAGTGGATGTTGATACAGTTTGAGCTCTCAATACCATGAATATTTGAGGCCAGCACTGACTTTCTAGAATTCAGCAGTGAAACTGAAGAAAAATAAACTAATAACAAAAAATGTCTATGAGACAACATATTTGTAACTGATATATTTATAGCTGATCAGTAAGAAATGACTTCCAGGGCACAGGAAGGTATCTTCCATCCATCCACATAGACTGGGATCCTATTTACATTCTCAGCTGCTTTGAAGAACTGTAATGGTGGTTCATCCCTCCAAATAGTCTGCAGGCTAAACGCTGGTTAATGGCCATACATGTCATCACATAGCATGACACTCAATAATGTGACCATATTTAAACTCTCCTAAAAGCCCATCCCTGTCTCATTACGAGCCTCACTATTTAGAGCACTTTATGAAAAATGTATATCAGGGTGACGAATTACCTAAAGTAATTCTCACGATTTGGTATAATTTTGTTTTCAAGAACCAATGCCAAAGATTATAAAGTAGAAGCTGCTATGCTGTATTATTGAGTATTTACCAGTTGATGGGTATTTTCCCAATTGGTGTATTTTTTTCCTTAAAGTAGTGCCTTTAAAACAGTTTAGATATACTGTTCTCTCATTATCCTACTTAAAGCTCTAGGTGCTGGAGAGATGACTTAGTCCTTGGGAAAGCCTTCTCTTTTAAATGTTTTATTATTTCTTCTAATTTTTTATATTGTAATAGCATCTTTTTCTTTTCCTTTCCTCCCTCCAAACCTCTCATATGCCTTTCTTAATTCTCCTCCAAATTCATCTTCACCTTTTAAAAATTAATTGTTTTTAAAAATTAATTGTTGTTATATGCATGTATATACATATACATGTATATTTACACACACACACACTATGTGTGTGTGTGCTTCCAAATATAGCCTATTCAGTTTATATAATGTTACTCCTATATATGTGTATGTTTCCAGAGCTGAGCATTCAGTATTAAATAGCCAATCATTGTTCTCTTCACTGGGAAAGACTGTTTCTGCTGCTTTCAGCATTCTTTGGTTGACTAGAGTTCTTTCTGTAGGGTTGAGGCCTCATGCTTCCCCCTCATACTCTTCCCACATGCATGGCTCTTGGTGTATTCTTTCTTTAGCTCAAGATTAGGCATCGTGTTGAAGAGCACCTATTTTCTTGCAGAGGACTCTCATTGGGAACTCCAGCTCCTGGGAATTCAGTGCCCTCTTTTGGCTTCTATAGGCACTTCACTCATGTGCATGGATCAACACACATAGCAACCACATAACTGAAAATAAAATAAAAACCTTTAAAGACTTGCCTCTTTGGGGATGTCAATTTACTATAACATAATAAAAACTGGGTATATCTGAGCTACTTGATTGATGGATACAGAGAAACCCAGTGTTTGATGTTTTACAGAGTTTTTGTTTGTTTGTCTTCATTTCATTCTAAATATGCAGTGATTGAGACCAGGTTAAGTCTAAATATATTGAATTGAGAAAAGGAATGATATAAATATGAGGAAATTTACATAAACAAGAATAAGTACAATTTAATGCATATTTTATGCTATCTATGTACCCTAAAATGAGTCTATCTGATTGATGTTGTTGTCCCTATTTGCAGGCAGAAAGATTCTCCAACATCTCATCTAGTTCAGTTTGTATCACATAGACTTAGTGAGTAAAACAACAGAAATAACATAAACATTTCTTTCTTTTAGAGAAAATTAGGTCTCCCATCTTTCTAATACCTTTATCCAAAATATGACCTTAGGGAATTCTGAGGCAGGGTATGAGGTTGGATGATATGGAATTACTAGCAGAGATTTGTATTCTAATTTGGGGGAAAAGAGTACTGCCACTCAAAATGCTTGTACCTTGCCCTTATATAAGTGATGTGGCTTAAGTGCTGGTATTTCAGAAGTAGTAAGGAAAGCCCACGTTTTTTTTCTTCCTCACAGTGGGCTATGTGCATGATGATGAGTGTACCTAAGGCTTGAAGGATGTGGTCCTTGCCTTGGCAGAGGACAGAAGTGCTCAGGCTTCTCTTGCTTTGATTATACAATAATCTCTGCTAATTGTGTGATTCCTCATGCACCAGGAACACACACTGTGCCATGCTTTTCTTCATCTATATCCAAGTACATGGAAAACGCTCAGTGTGTGCATGCTTTGGGTCTAGAAATGAAAGATACATACAAACCTAGTGGGAATTCTTAGAGTTTCTGAGCACTACAGCAGCTTTAATTAATAATTAACCCAACCCAGCCATTCTAGCCATTACTCAGTACCACCCTCCAAAATTCTTTCCTTTTTTATAATATTTATATAGTCTCCCTAAGTCAAGAAACAAATACATTAACTGTCCTGCCATGAGAACTGTAGACAGGGTTATTGAATAAAGATTTTAGAGAGGATATCAATTTTCATATAGGAGAAAGGCATTGTTTGTGTGTGTCAGAGTCTCATTAATTTTTTTTGAATTTGCATTCAAATACATTTGCAATCGTGAGTTAAATAAACTATATGTTAAATTATTTTAATTACTTTTATTTCTAACTGTGGTTAGTAGAAAACTATAAATTACATTTATGGTTCTCAACACATTTATATTGAATAGTGTTCCTCAAGACAGAAGTAAAATCAGGTGTAAATTAGTAAAATGATTTGAAACCCTAGGAGGAAGGGTCTCTGAGTCCTCTGTTGTCTTTTGTGTGTCAGTATGATTCCTTGTTACCCTGGCTCCTTTCTGTGGTACAATACAGTGCATTCACTAACTCTACAGACATCCAGGTATACATAAAAACCATGGTGTCCTATACATGTCCATGCAGTTGCTGTCACTACTTGCTCAGTGATGAGAGGGGGCCTCTTGGTGAAGCATGGGGAAAACAGCACCATAGAGCTTACCTGGGAGCACACAGTTGTTTCTTCGTGACAATGACCTTAGGTGTCGAGGAAGTCTGGCTTGCTGACTCAAAGCTCTTGTCCATGCCGCAGATAGCATAGATATACTGAAAGTATAACTTAGAAAAACTTGATTCCTTTGGTTGGTTAAGAGCTGGTATGGATAGGGAATGTATGATAATATACCCCTTGCAGTAAGCCATGTGAAAAACAATTGCTTTATAGATACATGTTGCATTAGTTGGGTGCAAATATCTGCATCTGTCTCTTTCAGCTGCTTGGTGGGTCTTTCAGAGGGCAGTTATGATGGGTCCCTTAGTGCTCCATAACCTCTTTGTCAGGCCTTGAGATCTCCCCTTGAGCTGTATCCCACTTTGGGTCTGTCACTGGAACTTGTTTTCCTTAGGCTCCTCTCTATTCCCATCCCTGTAATCCTTTCAGACAGGGACAATTATGGGTCAGAGATGTGACTATGGGATAGCAACCCCATCCCTCACTTGATGTCTTGTCTTCCTGCTGGAGGTGGGATCTATAAGTTCCCTCTCCCTACTGTCCAGCGTTTCATCTAAAGTCCCTCCCTTTGAGTCCTGGGAGTCTCTCACCTCTCAGGTCTCTGGTGCATTCTGGGGGTTCCCCCCAAACTCCTATTTCCAGAGGTTGCTTGTTTATATTCTTTCTGCTGGCTTCAGTCCTTTTCCCTCACCCAATACCAGATCAGGTTCCCCTCTCCCTACTACCCCCTCCCTGACCCTGTCCACTTTCCCTCCCAGGTCCCTCCCTCCCTCCCCATTTGTGATTGCTTTCTTCTCTCTCCCAAGTGGGACTGAGGAGTTCTCTCTTGGGCGCTTCAGCTTGTTGAGCTTTTTGAGTTCTGTGGACTGAAAGAATCAGATGCAGATATTTGCACTCAACCAATGGACAGAAGCAGCTGACCCCTGCCATTGAATTAGGGAAGGCTGAAAGAAGCTAAGGAGAAGGGTGATCCTGTAGGAGAACCAGCAGTCTCAATTAATCTGGAACCCTGAGATCTCTCAAGCACTGGATCACCAAACAGACAGCATACACCAGCTAATATGAGGCCCCCAACACACATACAGTAGAGGACTGCTGGGTCTGTGTTCATTCAGAGATGATGCACCTAACCCTCAAGAGACTGGAGGCCCCAGGGAGTTTAGAGGTCAGGTGGGGTGGGGGTGGGGGCATTCACTTGGAGGCAGGTAGGGGAGAGGTGTGGGATGTGGAGCAGATGGGATGGGAAGTGGATGGCGGGGGCGGGGGGAGGGACAGGGAATGGAATATGGAGTGGAAAAAATAATAAACAAATAAAAGAAAGATATGTGTTCCATTGCTTCTCCTTCAGAAATCCAGCCGGGGAGAACAATTGGAATTTTCACTTCCTAAAAAGTGTTCTCATGTAAGTAATTCACAGACAGCAGGGCCCTAAGTGGTTTATTCCCAGGAAAGTTAGTCATAATCCACACCTTAAGAATCTAAGGAATAAATACTTGACATATTTGACTGTGTTTAAGTACTGCCTTTAAAACCACTGTCGATGCTAGTTATTTCTAACTGTACTTTATTAAACCCACTGTAGTTAAAACTGCTTCACGGATGCCCAGAGATGTACGCTTTGGAAAGGTTAGAAAATCTACATCTTTCTTCTGATTGAATTAGTTCAAATTGGTTATTTCAGATGTACACTCACAGGCATGTTGGACTTCCAAGGCCGCACCAAATTAGAAAATTTGAATTTGCTGCAAGCTTCAAATTCTGACTGCTGAAAACCCTCCAAATTTCAGAGTTTGTTACTTAAAGTGCCATCAGATAAACAGCATGGAAATTTGTTTCCCTGCCTTCTCTTCATAACAGGATAGTATAGCTATTAATGTTCAAGCAGCAATAGCTATTCATCTTCCAAGACAGTAGCAAACCTCATTTTTCTGACACTTTTGTACTAAAGAAAGAGAACCCTGGGGACAGGATATTAGAGTAGGAGGTTTCTTGCAAGAAGCCTTACCTTCCTTCCCTTGATTGCAACCTGGTGTTCTCCTTTGGCTTAAGGGCATGCCATAAATCTGAGAGCCTTGAAATCAACGTTCCTGAATTTACAAATGGAACTCCAAACACATGTGATATTCCCCCCTTAATATCCGGTTAACTAATATAGGTGTTTGTGCTTTAATGACTGTTTGCATCTTGCATTTAATCCTTAAGGCACATGGATCCTGCAGGGTGAGTAAATTAAAAAGTAGATTCCTGGGCTGTATGTGGTTGTTCTCTGGGAGTAAAGGTGGTGCTCTAGACCTGTTACAAAAAGTGTGTGTGTGTGTGTGTGTGTGTGTGTGTGTGTGTGTGTGTGTGTGTTCACTTGTGGCCTTTAGAAGTTGATAGCAATTATTATATAAATTTTACTTTTTTAAATGATGCAGTCAGTTTGGGTGGTTGTTAAAGTGGAAGGCAATGCCTGGATATGAGGGGGTATCAGGGGTGTGATATCTCTCTGGAGTTTTAGTATGGGCAAGGGACTCATCACTCTCTACAGTTTAGAAGGAGAGAAAAAGAAGATGAGAAGCCCCATTTTTGAGAGATAAGTAGTACAGGGAACCAATTCCTTGACTCTGAAGACCATCTCTGACTAAGAGAGGTTCATCTTCTGCCTGGAAATGTCCAGTAACTAAAGCTATTTTGTTCTATTTATCATCTTTCCTACCTAGCACAGACATAATCCAGGAGATTAGGATGATTTTTCTTTTTCATTTTGCTCCTACAGCCACATATACCTGTTTATTCCATAGCAATACAATTGTTCACCACTCTGCAGTTAAGATTAGGGGAGAAGAACACAGGCTGCCTCTGGAGGATGCGCTCAGAAATATTTCCACTTGTCAGGAATGTTCTAGTGGAGGATAGGGAGAAACCCGATCAGTCTTTAGAGATATGGGTGTTTCATCTGCAAAGATCTGCAGGTGGTACTGGTGGGGAGAAATATTTCCAGTGAGTAGCAGTACTTTTCTTGCCTGGGGATGGAGAAATGTCTTATTGGATGATATATCTCTTTCCAAGCATGCCATGTATATCAAAACTATTATAGATGTTTCCCCCAGATTAAACTTTCTCAAAACTATGAGCAAAATCATTGAGATATTACAATTACAAGTTTAATAGCTTATCTGCTAGGTTAAAAATCAGAAGGTATTTGGTTGTGGGCTGCTGACCATATAGGCAAACCAGCTAACCATGATCTGCCTTTCTTGGTGATTATTCTAAGTCTGTACTTAATAAGGAAAATACAAGTAAATTTATGCCAAAATTCAACTTAAGATTTAGTAAACAAAGCCAGGCGTGGTGGCGCACGCCTTTAATCCCAGCACTTGGGAGGCAGAGACAGGCAGATTTCTGAGTTCCAGGACAGCCTGGTCTACAAAGTGAGTTCCAGGACAGCCAGTGCTATACAGAGAAACCCTGTCTCAGGGGGAAAAAAAAAAGGTTTAGTAAACGGTTTGGATGAAAAAATGTTAATTTCTCTCCAGTAGATATTACATCTTTATAGCTATAAAATTTAAGACTGGACAACTGCTGAGGGATATCTGAAGGAAGGTGATAGCTATTGTATTTCAGCCAGGAGTGTTGGATGCTCTTCAATGAAAGGGAATAGCTTGTAACATACAATTGTATTATTTAGAGATACTGAATCCTACAAAAGGGTTTTCTCTCATTCTTTCCTTTTTTTTTTTTCTGACAGTGATTTAATAATAGTCCTGTTGTTTGTAACTCCAGCTGTTCACGCTGTGTGCTGATAAGACCAGAGCTTGAAGACACATTGCAGCGATGGTTTTCATATGGCTTTGTTTTAAGAGATAAAGCTGCCATCCAGCATTTCATGAAGCCAGATGTTTACTAAGTTTGGCAAGTTTAGGCAGCTTAATTTCTAAAACATTGTGCTTAGAGACTAATGTTCAGGTTGGGGAGGATGACAAGCCTGGTTTATTCTGTAGCAGAGTTTTTCACTGCACTTTTGCAGAAGTTGATTTAAACAAACAAACAAACAAATGGCGGAGTTGAATGTCTGCACCCTGACAAGCCTGGAACCATGGGAAATGTGACCCCTGTTCAGGACCATGCTTTTGCATTACTTATCCCGAGTCTAGTTTAGAACTGGAAAACAAAAAGAAAGTTCACGATTCCAAGGCTTTTTCAGAAGAGAAAGAACTAACCATCGTTTTTGTTTTCAGTCAGGCTCTAAGCATAATACAAACTAAATGTGCTTTGTTTTCATATCAAAATATATTGATTGACATTTTAGATATCCAACCTTGTGCTGCAAGCCATTAGGAAACCTTCAGACATTACTCTTTTCCTCCATAAACATAGAGCCTGGTTAAGAAGACCAAATCCAAAGCAACTAAACACCGCTATCAACCTGAGCATCTATCAGATTATCAGATGCTATCTCTTAACTATCAATATGTCTGTTCTTTGCCTATACTCTGCACCATGTTTGGTGTCTCTGTTAGCTTTTATATTCCAGCAATGTAACTACCAGTTGGCATGCTGCTAAGGCTGCAAGGACTTCAGTGGCCAGAGCTGGTGTCCTCTTACTTGTGTTCAAGTCCCCAGGTATCAGTCCTTGCACTTGGTACATCATCATGGATGTATGAGGCTTAAAGCAAAGTCATTTCAACAACCTTCAAGCAGCTTTAGCCTGTTTTAAGTATGTATATTGTATATGTGCACATATCTGTATGCGCGCACACACACACATATGAATGAATTGGATTATGAAAGTGCTGCCTTTCTTTATGAAAGAGAACACTGTTCTTTACCTGAAATAGCTTCAGCTGAGTTATGAGTCAGAGAGATGTCCGAGCATGACTTCTCTGCTCCACATTTAACTGAGAGCTGGCGGCTGAGGTCAGCACTTTGGATTCCCAGACATTTCATTTTAGAATTTAAACAATGAGCTGGTTCAGAGAATTAGTAAAAATTACAGGGTGAGAACAAGCCATTGTTATTCTGCTCATGAATTGTTATAGAGGCTAATTTTACAAGTAAACCGTGAAGAAAAACAGAATAGAAATTAATTCCAACGTAGTAGATTCACTTATTTGGACTTCTTTTTCTGTCAACCAAATTGTGAGTTCTATAATATAAACTTAGCAAGCCCATCAGTCATAATGTTATACTTGTCTAATAGCTGTGCTCAAAGACTTCAACAATACTTGGGATTTTAATTTAAGATACCACTGCATCTGAAGATGTTCCATCCCAGCCTCTTCTCTCATTCCATCTTTTCTTAATAGGCTTTTCTAGTTTTGACTAATGTAGGAGAGGACAAAAATACTTCTAGTACTTGGGTTAATTAGAATATGGGTGACAGAGTATGGTAAAATGTGACTTTAGTACTCTGCTCAAATCCAGCTTTGACACCGTTGAAGTTTATTTTGATATAGCTTATTGTGAAGATCAGCATCCCATTCCCTGAATGGCTAACACTGTAACCGATGAAGAATGTATAAATTGTGAATGATCCTTTCCTAAAATGTGTATAACTAAAAAAATAAAATAAACAAGGAAGTTATATAAACTGCAATTGCTATTATCCACTTAAACTCCATACTAATGACTTGTATGTTCCTGGTATGAGTTTTTAACCTTGGTGAGAATGGATTCAACTTTAAATTTTATTCTAATGTCCTATGAATGTCTATGCATTCATAGAACAGCAATGAAGTTTTCCCTCTAAGATACCAGTAGTCTGTGTGTATTTGCCAAGGAAATAATAAAGACAAACATTTAAAGTAAAAGCCTGAATATCCATACAGAGACAGTATCATAAAATGGTGTCTACACAAACATACATCAATCCATTCAATGAAATAGGTACCTTTAAAAATCTCCTGTCTAAACCCAAGTAGCCAGGTATGTCCAAGGTCAGAGTCAAGGTTGAGAACCGTGGGTTTTGTTGTTGCTTGTTGTTATTGCTGTCCTCTTCCATGATGGCCTTCTGGGCGTCAGACCATTGAGAAACATCTGTGGTGCAGACTGAAAGGGTTAATGAACATTCTCCCAGCTTCTGAAAGGAATACAACTTTCTCTTCAGATGAGGATTTTTTTCTCTCTCTCTCAAAACACACACCCTCCTGAAGTGTGTGTTTCATTCTGGCTTCTGCTTACAAAGCAGAGTTAGTCATAGAATGACATCGTACAGACATTAAACAAGACTTTTCTTTCTCAGGAGGGGGCCCCTTTCCTAATGGCCCTGTACCATAAAGTTGAATTCTGAAGTAGATGAATCACATTTTAAAAGTCGCTACTGTGTGTGTTTTACGCTTGTGGAAACACGTAGCATCCTCCTAAGCAGCGTGTGGCTTGTGACAGAGTTGCTTTTGATGTCTGATTAGATGATCATGGAGACATCTGGAGTGAGTTATGTTTAAAGTGACTGTTGTGAGCCAATGGAGGCTCCAAACCCTTCAGATAGAGTCAGGCTTTATTTTGTTTTCCCTTAAATCACAAGCGTTTGCGATATTTAACTGATTTTTTTTTTTTGAGCCTTCTCTCCAGACAGATCTCCATACTTTTACAAAGTAAAAATGGATGAATGGCATTTGTTGGAAAAAAAAATCATCACGGGTTATTGCTGTGGAAGAAACTGGTAGCGAATGCATCTGAAGTCAGAACTGACTGACTTACTACAGAGAACGATGGCTGTGTTACCTCGGCCTTTAATTTCAGTCACTGCCAATCAAACCAACCTTCTCTATGTTAACATATAGATAAAATGTATTTGGTTTTAGCTCCATTCTTACAATGATCTTAAAGAAAAGCAAGCAGATCAGGACGCAGCTGACACTGTTTAGACTGCAATGCTGCTGTGTGTGGAGAGCACTCATTGAGAGATTACGCATTAATAATACAGCAAATTGTATTTGAGTGGTTGCAAAATATGAGCATTGCATAGAGGCTGTGTAATTTCCAGAGAAATCCTTTACCCAAAATATTTGGGATTAGAAGTGTTTGGAATTTGCAATAATTCTGGATGCCAAAAATAATTTCATATATATAATCTTAAGAACTAGGCCTGATACTAAGCATTAAATTTATTTGTTTTCTAAGCACCTTAGATATACAACCTATGGCAGTTGTATACAACATTTAAATAATCTGATTTTTTGCTGTAGCCTACTCACAGGAATTGAGGGGCAAGCTTTTCCACTTGGGTTATCAGGTTAGTGGTGCTCAGTCAATAAAACAATGTTCTCTATGTATTCATGAGTAAGACTATTATTTATCTATAATAGATTGGTAGACACATACACACACACCCCATATGATTTTTTTGCCTTAAAATCCCTTTTTCAGAGCTCCCAAAATGTCTACTACATTTCTTCTTATGACAGTCTATGAAAACTCCTTTCCTTCTAAGGTCGTGGAAAGACGCACATGGTCTTTGTCATCTGAAGCATTTAAGTGTCCAGGTCAACGTTTTCGGTATATTCATTCACAGCCGTGCCTCTATCATCACTGCCTCAAGAGTTCTGCAGTTTACAAAGCTGAATTCTGTAGCCATTAAAAATGATCTCTGCTGTACAGAAACCCTGACAACTACAATTTACCTTTTTCTCTTCCTAATTTTGAAAGCCTTGGAAGCTCGCGGCAGCGGACTCATGCAGTCACTGTCTTTGTGTGACCAGCTAATTTGATTAAGCGTGTCATCCTCAAGCTGCATGCATCCTGTACCACAGTCTACACTGATTTCCTGTTTGAAGCGCAAAAGAATCCTATTGTTCATGTTGTATACTCTATTTGGAGGATTTTGTTGATGGAGATTAGATTATCTCTCATTTCGCCTTGGGTCCAGTGCTGCTATGACATGTGTGTATCATATTTAAGTCCTTGTTTGCAGGAGCATATGATAGCACACACCTGCACACTGCTCAAACTTTGGGAGCTGAGAGTCTCAAATGAAAATTTAAGAAGCAACCTAACAGATGCATATACTTAGACCCAACCAATGGACAGAAGCCAGGGACCCCTGTGGTTGAATTAGGGAAAGGTTTGTAGAAGCTGAGGAGGAGGGCGACCCCATAGAAAGACCAGCAGTTCAACTAACCTGGATCTCTCAGACACTGACCCACCAACCAGGCAGTATACACCAGCTGGTGTCAGGCCCCCAACACATATACAGCAGAGGACTGCAGGGTCTGGCCTCAGTGAGAGAAGATGAACCTAATCCTCAAGAGACTTGAGACCCGAGGGAGTGGGGAGGCCTGGCAGGGTGGAGTAGTAGGGGACATGCTCTTGGAGACAAGGAGTAAAGGAATGGGATGAGGAACTGTGGAGGTGGACCGGGAAGGGGATAATGACTGGACTGTAACAAAAAGGTTAAAGATAATTTAAAAAAAGAAGCAACCTATGAATATATATATATATATATATGTATATATATATATTCACAGATATAATGCAAATATGAGGTCCAGTTTTTCATCTGCTCTCCTTCTAAACAGAAGTATAATTTCTGAATCATATGTTTGCTTTTATTTTTACTTTTACATTATATTATTGTCCTAATTTTCACTTTTTAATGGAACTATTTTCCTCAGACAGACTATTTTACTTCCAAACGTTTTTTTATAAGTAGCCATCCTGGTGACTAAGATATTATCATGGCTTTCGATTTACATTTCTTTCATGATTAATGATTTTGAACATCTGCTGAAATACTTACTGGTCATTTACATATCTTTGGTCTTTATAACTCTTTTGCCTAAATTTAAGTTGGGTTGCTTATTTTTTATTGTTGAGTTTTAAGTGTACCCTATAGATTCTGAATATTAATTTGTTATCAATTATATAATTTGAAAATATTTTCTCCCTTTTCACTTTATTGGTTGCATTTTAAGGGGGAAATATTCTATTGTTGTGAAATTCAGGTTTTATATTTTTTCTTTTGTTCCCTATGTCTTTAATATTGGAGTAGTCATTACTAATTATTTAATACTTCTAGTAAGAGTTTTCATCTAACAATGTTATAGTAGTACCTCATTTAGGACATTGATCAACTTTAGCCAGACCTCATAGTCTTAAACCCAGATACCCTAGAAGCTCAGTCCCATGTGTGCTGCAGAGAGAGATCAAGACCAGGCTGAGGATATAGCTTAGTGGGAGGAAGCTTTCCTACTATGCACAAAGCCCTAGGTTCACTCTTCAGTACTGAAAGATAGGCAGATAAAAACAGACTGGTATGCTCTAGGTAGCACACTTGTCTGGCATGAACAGTACTCCAAGTTTAATTCCAAGTATTACCAAAAATAATATCCTAGATTTCCATCAAATGAATGGAAAAAGGAACTGGTGTCTGCAAATGATGGAAAGCTGTGTAAACACAAAAGGATAGAATCCTCTTTTCTGTGACAACACAGATAGGCGTGAAGTCATTAGGTTAAGTTAAAGAAGCAAAGTTTAACCAGAGCTCACTATAGGAGTCTAAAATAGATGAGAGTAGGTACCCAAAAGCCAGAGCAGGGGGAAGGAGGGAGGCAGAGCTGGGAAAATGTTGGTCAAAGGTACTAAGTTATAGCTACACTCGAGTTTGAATGTTCTTTTGCATAAGATGACTATAGATAATGATGACTTCATTAAGTATTTCCAAAGATTTGGAATACAGTATTTTGGGTGTTTAACTATCAACAAAAAGTCAATGCTTTAGAAAACATGCCTTATGCTGGTATGAGCATTGCACCATTTACACAAACATGTATCACTACCATGTAGAATACCATAGAGAACTCATGTATGTCAATTAAAAGACCACCCTTCCCTACTGAAGGATCTTGGCAGCCTTTTTGAAGATGACCTCATGTGCAAAAGTTTACTTTAAGTTTCTTGATATAGCTTTTTGTAGTCTTACTTTGGGTTTTCTACTAAGCATCAACTCTAGAAAAAGAACATGAAGAATCCTGTGTGTACCATCCTCTATTTTCCATACACACTTCTTTCTCAATACCTTGGCTCAACTATTGGCTGAATGGCCCATATTGATTTCCCTTTTCTCCTCACATGTACTTCTAGATTCACTTCTCTGTCTAGACCAGTTCTTGCCCACCCCTCTGTCTCTCATTATCCCCTCCAACCCATGTTACTTGTCTTGCTCATTATTTCCACTGAGGATCTTCCTTGCTATGCCCTGAGCTCCCTCTGATTTAGTGAATTATTTACACATTTAGAACACAATCCTGTAGCTAAAGAACAATGCTACTTAGAAACGGTTTGCAAAAGCACTGAAATATATTTTGAGGATGAATCTATTTAAATTCCACTTTAGTTGCATTGAAATGACCTGCATTCTATTTCTGCCAACAAGAGACCATGTATTATCATCCCCAGGTATTATGGAGAGGGTTTCTCTTACTTAATACCAAGGTCATAACCTGGTGTAGAAACTATGATATACAGGACCTCCTTGATATACAATGGTATTAAAATTTAATTAACCCATAATGAATTGAAGATATTTGAGGGTAAAATTCACGTAATATTCACTTCAGAATTTGATAGTTTAGTCCAGTCTGCCTTAAACATGCTCAGCGATTTACATGAGGACACTGTTAGAGTTATGTAACACTAATTCAATAACAAATTGTTGAGTATTCCAAGTATTTCATTGGATGGCTATAATCGCAAAAAGTGTTTACAACACAGTGGAACAGAAAGTATTGGTTGTTTCCCTCCAGATGTGCAGTTGATGGAGCTAGAGCTTGCCATGCCCGCCCAAGAAACAACCACGACATGTGTCACCAAGAACCAAGTGCAAAGCTTTCTGTCAAATACTTTTCTCTTTCCCGATGTCAGATATAAAAATTCTAATTGGACAATTCATAAGTTGGGAGCATCTGTACTCCCTAGGGTACTATTCCACTCCATAAGGAGTTAGCTTTGATTGCCTTGATCTTACAGATGAAGCATCTCAGGCTGAGACGGGGTAGCACATTTGACTTGGGCAGCACCAGGGACAACAAGCAACAGTAGGATTTGCCTTCAAATTGTCTTCATCTGTGCTGCAAGCTTTTTACAAAACTTCTGCCTGCCAACAAGTAGCCATGTCTTACCATCTCCAGGTCTTGGGGAGGGTTTAATAAATAGATCATATGTTACCTTAGAAGCACCACTTGCCTCCACATGAGGCAGCCATGGGTCAGATGTTTTGGGAAATCTTCATTTGAAGCTGCCTCCAAAGCCAGTTATCAGCCCCCCCCAAAAAAAAAAAAACGGTATTTTTATTATTCTATAGTTACACTTCATTTTTCTACCAAAAATGGTATTGTTCTAGCTGAGACCAGAGCTTGTACTGTAGAGCTAGTCTCAAGTGATTTGACTGTTTACACAGTTCTGATACCCCTGAGAAGTTCTAACCACCACAAAAGCATGCGATACAGACGTTAAACACATTTGTGGAAAAGCGACTCAGATGTACTTTAAGCAGCAGCGTTTTATTACCATTCTTTGTTTATGGAATTGTCTGGTGGTTAGGACAAGTAGGTTTGATCCCTGACTCATCCATAGCTCATTGTCAGGCGAAGCAAGTATAATTTTGTACTCTATCTGGAAGGAAAAAGATTGTCTTCCATCTTGGTCACAGTGGAATCGCGAGGTTAATGCCTTTTATCTTGAGTGCAGCATTTAACAGACTGTGGGTGTTTAATATATGTTAATAATAGTGATAATAATGAATGTTGATAATTAAAGGTCTTTTATAATTACTAAATTTCTAATGTGTGTTAAATATAATTAAAGGGAAATTATTTAAATTAATATGCATGCCTACAAAAACTGAAGCTAGCCACAGCTTTTATTTTTAGCATCTTAAATAGCATCATGAATGCGAATCCAGGATTAAGAAATCCAGTGATAATGGGAATTCCACTAGGGTCATGTATAGAGGGAGAACCCATGTCTGGTTTGGGTCTAGAAATGAAAAAAACATCTTTCTGAGCTGAGAAGCACAGTGAATGGGAAGCCACAAGGGACATTTGCAGTTGGAATTTCGCCACATAAAGCTGGGCATCCAACATCATTGCTAGGTTTTTCTCTCTGAAATTTCTATTCATGTATTCTGCACAAGGAGGGGAAAGGCTTTTATGGGAATAGGGTTCCATCTCCCATCCCTACAAAAAAAAAAAAAAAGACTCAAAGGCATTGGAAAAAGTAGTTGAGATACAGTAATAATAAATAATGACCCTGGGATTTAGTGTAGAGAATGATTCCCCAAATTCTGATGAGCTCCATAATATGTTGGTGTGACAGGGAAGACATCCTGAAAGGAGCAGCATTAATGTGCTTAAGAGCCTGTATGCTCAGGGTGAGGGCCTAATGAAAATGGAGTCAAGGAGCTTCTAGCAGACTGATCTTTATGGCGCCTTCCCTTTATTTTGGTTTTACTTTTCTCATCCGCAAACTTCATATTGTAATTACAGTTACATCAGGGCATTGGCTTAGGAAACAAATAAAGTGTCATCTGTAAAATTGTTAGAATAGTGAGACACATCCTCTATGTGTGTTTGTGTGGAAGTGTACTGAGGCTACAGGATATTTTTATCACTCTGCAGCCCAACACTTAGTATGTGGCAGGTATTTACTAAGTAATGACTGTCTGGATTCCTGAATGGATGACGAAAACAACCAGCTGATCAGGACAAGGAAGGAGTAGGAAACAGAACAAGTTGTCAGAGTCTGACATGATGATGGATTTGTAGAGAAAAGCCTTTAAAGACAGTATTTAAATAAAAAAAAAAAAAGAAGGGTTTCTGAAGGCAATGTAAATGTTGCTTTTGGTCTGGCTTCTGTATCTTTAATTTTAATTAGAATACATAAATAAAAGGTTTCACTGGGATGTATTCACTCCTGAATAACACATATTGTTCATATTTATTACCCTCCCTAGTTCCACACTTCTCACTTCTAACTTTAGCAGCCTCTGTGTAAACTGTTCCTCTACCGAAATAGTTCATCTTCCTACTTCTTTTTGATACACATTCCAGAGTCCTCATAAGAGAGAACATGAAATATTTGTCTTTCTGGAATTGGCATATTTAGATAGTACCCATTTCTATTCATTTTAATTAATTGACATAATTTCATTTTAAGATGTTTAAAGAAAGCTCCATTAGTCATATATATCCATATTTCTTTTTTCTTTTTTTTTCATCTACTGACCAACACCTAGACTGATTCCATGCCTTGGATAGCCTTAATATTGCCATCATAAACACGGACTCTGGGATGTTCTGCCTTACATTTCTTCAGGTATATGCCCAGCAGTCATATAACTGAAACATAAGGTAGATCTATTTTTAATTTTTGCATAAATGTCCATCAGACCTTCTTATTTAAGCTTCTTCCTTTGGTTCAGGAAGTGATTTCCACTGCTCTTTGTCTGCAATAACTTAATGTCTTGATATATTTGCTGGTTAGGGCTTATGCAGAATTCTTATCATTTGTTTTCTCAATGATAGCCATTCTTACAGGGGTAATATAGAATCTCAATATACTCTTGGTCTTCATTTCTCTGATGTGTAATGATTTTTAGCATATATTTATTGGATGTTTGGATTTCTTTTGAGAACCGGCCATTCAGTTTATTTGCCCATTTATCGATTGGATAATTTGCTTATTTGTTCAGCTTTTGTACTTTTTCATAGTTTTTACGATTCACATTTAAATTATGACAAATGTACTCTAAGAACACTAGTATGAATTTATTTATTTCTATCCAATATCTGTAATTTAAAATGGTCTTGGCTCCCTAAGACTATTAGGTTACTTCTTCATTCAGACTCCACCTGCACAGGACATTTTCTTGCTTCTTTCATTTAGAATGTGTGGGAATGGGATAAGGGAGGGAGTTGTTTGGCGGTTATTACAGAATTTAATTTTTGTTTGTGATCAATGTTTTCTTATTGATCTGCAAGTATATAATACAATTTCACTGTCAGTGGATTTTGAGAAGAATAATTATAAAGCTTACCACTATGACCGGGGTAAGAATCTGAGCTTTACTGAACTTGAGCCTCTTTTGAAGGCTAGGTAAACTAAGGCTCGAATTTTTTACCAGCATACTGTATACAACATAGGAATAGGAAAATAATTTGAATCAGGGATCAAAAATATGTAGTATGTCATATATAAGCTGTTTTATAAAATAACAAGAACAGTTGACATCTTTCCAGGGGCTTCCGCTTCTGTCTTTTCCTGGTTTGTTGCTAATGGTTTCAAGTATAAGCAGACATCACACTATGTTGTCCTCTCCTGTGGTTGAGTCCTATGTGATGGGTACCAGTGTGTAACTTTCACTATCAAGGATACCTTCATTCACTGTATTATGTAGACTGAAGCAGAGATTACCAAGCAGAGATTTTATTTAAAATACAACTTTTCAAAACAATGGGCCAACAAGAACAGATGAAATTAAACATACTAAAGTCATGAATTAAGCCATTGTTTCCAACGTAAAAGTCCAATAACCTAATTTGAAGAAAAAAAATGGCATAGTTATATTTTCTTGTTAGCGGGTTTTCCCATCGAAGACCATGACATACAGTTGAGTCTTTCTTAGTCTCAGATACTATCTTCCTGGCTTTGACTGAAGGATTTTTAAGGCCTTCTCTCCATAGGCTTGTGCTGAGTTTGTAGCCTGGTTCAAGATGACTTTCTTCATATAACAAATAGTTATTGGAAGTCCACTTTGTGCCCAAAACCATGGCTTTTTCTAGGCATTAGAAGATGTCTAGTTCTGCCCCAGGGAACTGTCTTTTATAGGTCTCCCATCCATTTCCTATAAAAGTCATTTATGAGAGCAGTGCCAGGGGTTTCTTTGCTCGAGGAAAATCTATGAAAAACTAAAAGGATTTGAACTAACTCTTGAGGGAAAATTTTTCTTTTCAGAGATGCTAAGACTTCAAGGATGACAGGAAAGACAGGAGGCCAATACATTTTAGCTAAAAGATAGAGAGTGATACATAATAAAGACAGCAATGTGAGGAGATAGTGTGGTTTTCCAGATAATCATAAGTCCTTAAGTCTTGTTCACAGAATAAGAGATGGGAAGCCGAACCATGGACAGGCATCTGCAGCACATGTCCTGTTGAACAGGGGCTCAACTTAGAGCTACATGCAGATAGAAGAATTTAAATGAAGAGGCTGCATCCTCAATTCAGCAAGGACCAAAAGGACAGGTAGAAAGATTGGAGTCTGTTATGATGACAAGAATTCCTTTGTCCATATAAACTGGGGCATTGATTAATAATTCCAAATCATCGATCTCCATATATACTATGCCTTGGTTACTATCCTAAGTAACTTCAGTGTTTTCTACCTAGTCCTAGAGCAACTTTGCAGAGTGGTTAGAATTTAACTTTGTTTTATTTTTGTTTTTGTTTTTGTTTTTATTGATAAGGAAGTGAGGTGTGGGGGATGAAGAAATGAGGCCTTAAGGAACTGAGGCCCATAGCTAGTAAGTGGCAGTACTATACTTAGAAAATAGAGTACACAGATCTTTGGACTGAGATGTTGCTTGCTGGTAGGGAACTTGCTGAGCATATTGGAGACATTGTGTTCAGTCCCGGTCAAACACACACAAATACACAACATCACAGGCACACACACACACACACACACACACACACACACATCACAGGCACACACACAGAAGAGCACAGGGGTAAGTAGGACAAGTCCCTGTTCTACACATAGGTAGTCAAGACTGTTCTACCATCTGACATACACATCCATTTTTAGACAAAGGTGCTTAGAAATCAAAGAAACTGCTCTGCATTTTCATTTTTAAAACTCCTCTTCAGTTAAGAACTCTTTGATGTTGAAGTCATTGATAACCTTGTAAAAGCAAATTTCAGTAGATAAGAATAAAGCACATCAGAAAGTAAAGCATTGCAGACAAGCCTGATGGAGCTCGAGTCACAGGAACACACATTGGAACAAAGAACATGAGTAGCATTTGCAGAGCTCTCTTATTTTCATAATACAAAAGCACAATTTAGAATAACGCAGTAAAAAAATGGAGGCCTTTTTAAAAAAAGTGTTTCATGTAATTGAGCCTAGTTTTGAGCATCCCATTATAGGAAATAAGAGATGGAGGTGGACAGAAGAGATCTGGGTGTTTGCCTCTGCCTCATTCTTTCACAGATTTTTAGCATGTTTACATACAGACCAGTTTCCCTAGTCTAGGGAACAAGTGAATTGCTAAGGGCCCTGGTTTTCTCATCTACCAAGAATAACTAATATGTGTTTCACTTTGGTTGTTTGTCTTATTGGCTCATATATGGCTACTTTCCTTCAGCTATAGCAAGGGCAAGAAGGGACGTTGTCTGGAGACCCCTGACCTGTGGTGCTTGTGGCAGAAGAGTAGCTCCCAGATGGGTAAGGCTGGGCAGCCATCCATGTGCAGATGCACCCAGAGCCAGAGGCAGGCGTGAGTAGTCAGCAGTGGCAGTGGGTGAACACTGCAAATGCAGAAAAGATTTCGGTAATGGCCAGGTGAAGAGAGTTTCAAGCTGAAACATGGCTTCTCGTGGGCCTTCAAGGAAGGCTGAGCAGTTGATAGGCATGGAGAATCAGTGAGCAAATTCTTGGCCACAAGGATGCTAAGCATAATTATGTCTTTCTGGCAGAGTAGAATTGTAAAATTACTGTTTTTCAAAGAGGCATGGAAAGACCTCTTCCTACAAAACAAAGGGAACTGAAGAGAACACAAGTCTGTACTAAAGCCCAGTCTGCTGAATCACAGTTTTTAAGAAGAGGGTCCAAAAAAGTCTGCATCTTGAAACACGTTCTCCTTGTGGGAAATTTATAAGACATAAGAGCATGGTGCAACATCGAGTTATAAAGAATGACTGAGCCCAACTGTGAACAAGCTGCTTAGAAACAGGGCAGGCTCAGTTAACTTTGTGTTGGTTTATCTCTAACCCCAGGATTAGCAGTTCCATGCTTACATTTGCAAATGTTGCAGATAGAGTGAAAAGACCATGATATATTTAACAAATTAATAAATAACCCCGGAGTTACAGAAAACGAGTTATCAGTATCATTTTGTGTGAAATTACACAGCTGTAAAAATCAGGCACCAAACCCAACCCCTCCAAATAGAGAAATGCAAAGAAGACAGGGAAATTCTGTTTAAGATGAAAGGAATGAAACACTAATGATTTTTATATCAATATGATAATTTCCCTGATAGTAAAGAAGTCTTGACATGATGTATGGCTTAAACCACAAGCATGTATCTTGATTTACACCCATTCAATAAATCATATTCATCATCAGCCACATTTTGGGGATGAACAAACTCTCAACAACAGCAAAGCAAACAAACCATCGCCCTGAGAAAAGGACTATTCCTCAGGCTGCAGAGGCAGCACTGCAGGACAGACTCCCTCAGGCTTGGAAGAGTTCATCTCTCTCACGTTACTGGCATTGTCCAAACGCAGGCAGAGATTAAGTCCCAGTACCCTGCCATGCAGAGTCCCTTCATGTCAGTCTTCTCTCACTCGGCCGAGGCACTAATCTTAATCAGATTGTGTTGAGCTGAACCAACAGCCCTTTCAGCATTTCACTGTCTGGCAGGAGTCCAGCGTTTGGTAGTAAGGTTAATATCCAGCATGAAGAGAATTTTTTTCTAGTACTGGTCTTAAGGTACTTGGTTTTTCCAAGAAAGCCTGCAATATTCCAGCTCTCCTGAAAGACTATGCTGATGGAGGAGTCGGTGACGGGCCTAGCCCTTCAGTAGAGATAACTCCGGTAATTGTCCCTGCATTTATACAGTGGGTTCAACACCAGTGGCTATGTCCCTGTCAGTTCACACACGAGAGTAAATCACCTTCCCATCTAAGTTGAGAAATGGCCTTGGAGAAGCTATTTCAATACCAGGCAGAGTGTCTGCATCTGTGAGATAGGGAGGCTGTACATAGGATAAGCCTGCTCATAGGCTAGCTGCAGAATTACAAATGGGGACAAAATATTGAGGGTCATCAGTGATCTTTATTCTGTCTACAACAGGTCTCTACTTACCTTGTCACTTTTAAGTGTCCCTTCTAGTTCCAAATCTCATTTAAATAACATATTTTTAGTCTTGTTTCTTGTTTGTTTTCTGAAATAGAGTTTATCTGTTGAGGTCTTGGCTGTCCTAGAGCTAGCTCTGTAGGCCAGTCTAGGTTCTCACTCACAGAGGGACACCTAGCTTTGCCTCCCTAGTACAGGATTAAAGGTATGCACCCCCACTGCCAGGATTTATTTCAGTTTTTTATTGACTTTCTTATAGTGTCTATATCTACTGGGGTTTGAACCTAGGGCACCCCACATGCCAGGTAAGCAATCTACCACCCAACTGTTTTGACAGCCTTCTCGCTCCATGTCTGAGACATGGTTGTACGGGCAATCCTTGAATCCTCAGGCTCCAGAGTGCTGAACTTACAGGCTTGCAGGAGCCGTGTTAGCTCATTATGTCTTTCAAGTGGCAAAAATATAGAAGAAAGGTTAAAAGTGGCTAGCAGTGGTTTTCAGTAAGTGAAATGTAGTTTACAAACCCAGACCTCTAACAGGAAGAAAAAGAAAACAAAGTAGGGTCAAGGGAGAAGCAACACACAGCCACAACACATAACAGTTCCCATACTACTGCTCAAGAGGCTGAGGCAGGGGATTGTGAGTTGTAGGTCCATGTTGGCTACAAGATGAGCTAATACATCCAAATTGGGTGGGGAGGGGGAAGAAGAAGGCAGGCAGGCAGGCAGGCAGGCAGGCAGGCTGGCTGGCAGGCAGGCAGGCAGCAGGCTGGCAGGCAGGCAGGCAGGCAGGCAGGCAGGCAGGCAGGCAGGCAGCAGGCAGGCAGGCAGGCTGGCTGGCAGGCAGGAGGGCAGGCAGGCAGGCAGGCAGGCAGGCTGGCAGGCAGGCAGGCTGGAAGGAAGGAAGTAGGAAGGTAGGTTGGTTGTCTTGCTTCACTGTTGCATTTTCTTGATCTTATTTTGAATTCTAGGCTTTTTTTGTTGTCAGTCTCCTAAACCTTAGCAATGCCAATCCTAATCTGTTGTCTTTTATTTTTCTATTTTTATTTTATTCATATTTTATTTTAGTATATATAGATTTTAAGTTGTGAGCTTCTCTGATCATGCTTTATGTACTTGAAGAAATTATTTCTTCCTAAGTCATAATATTTCTCAGTGTTATTTTTTTTTTTACTTTTACTACTCCTTTCTTTTTTTTTTTTCACTGTTTTTTTTATTACATATTTTCCTCAATTTCATTTCCAATGCTATCCCAAAAGTCCCCCATACCGCCCCCCACTTCCCTACCCTCCCATTCCCATTCTTTTGGCCCTGGCATTCCCCTATATTGGGGCATATAAAGTTTGCAAGTCCAATGGACCTCTCTTTCCAGTGATGGCCAACTAGGCCATCTTTCGATACATATGCAGCTAGAGACAAGAGCTCCAGGGTTCCGGTTAGTACATCATGTTGTTCCAACTATAGGGTTGCAGATCCCTTTAGCTCCTTGGGTACTTTCTCTAGCTTCTCCATTGGGAGCCCTGTGATCCATCCAATAGCTGACTGTGAGCATCCACTCCTGTGTTTGCTAGGCCCCTGCATAGTCTCACAAGAGACAGCTATCTTTGGGTCCTTTCAGCAAAATCTTGCTAGTGTATGCAATGGTGTCAGCGTTTAGAAGCTGATTATGGGATGGATCCCTGGATACGGCAGTCTCTAGATGGTCCATCCTTTCATCACAGCTCCGAACTTTGTCTCTGTAACTCCTTCCCTGGGTGTTTTGTTCCCAATTCTAAGAAGGGGCACAGTGTCCACATTTTGGTCTTCATTCTTCTTGAGTTTCATGCGTTTAGCAACTTGTATCTTATATCTTGGGTATCCTAAGTTTTGGGTTAATATCCACTTATCAGTGAATACATATTGTGTGAGTTCCTTTGTGATTGTGTTACCTCACTCAAGATGATGCCCTCCAGGTCCATCCATTTGGCCAGGAATTTCATAAATTCATTCTTTTTAATAGCTGAGTAGTACTCCATTGTGTAAATGTACCATAATTTCTGTATCCATTCCTCTGTTGAGGGACATCTGGGTTCTTTCCAGCTTCTGGCTATTATAAATAGGGCTGCTATGAACATAGTGGAGCATGTGTCCTTCTTACCGGTTGGGACATCTTCTGGATATATGCCCAGAAGAGGTATTGCTGGATCCTCCGGTAGTACTATGTCCAATTTTCTGAGGAACCGCCAGACTGATTTCCAGAGTGGTTGTACAAGCTTGCAATCCCACCAACAATGGAGGAGTGTTCCTCTTTCTCCACATCCCCGCCAGCATCTGCTGTCACCTGAATTTTTGATCTTAGCCATTCTGACTGGTGTGAGGTGGAATCTCAAGGTTGTTTTGATTTGCATTTCCCTGATGATTAAGGATGTTGAACATTTTTTCAGGTGCTTCTCTGCCATTTGGTATTCTTCAGGTGAGAATTCTTTGTTCAATTCTGAGCCCAATTTTTTAATGGGGTTATTTGACTTTCTGGAGTCCACCTTCTTGAGTTCCTTATATATATTGGATATTAGACCCTTATCTGATTTAGGATAGGTAAAGATCCTTTCCCAATCTGTTGGTGGTTTTTTTGTCTTATTGATGGTGTCTTTTGCCTTGCAGAAGCTTTGCAGTTTCATGAGGTCCCACTTGTCAATTCTCGATCTTACATCACAAGCCATTGCTGTTCTATTCAAGAATTTTTCCCCTGTGCCCATATCTTCAAGGCTTTTCCCCACTTTCTCCTCTATAAGTTTCAGTGTCTCTGGTTTTACGTGAAGTTCCTTGATCCACTTAGACTTGACCTTAGTACAAGGAGATAGGAATGGATCGATTCGCATTCTTCTACATGTTAACAACCAGTTGTGCCAGCACCATTTGTTGAAAATGCTGTCTTTCTTCCACTGGATGTTTTTAGCTCCCTTGTCGAAGATCAAGTGACCGTAGGTGTGTGGGTTCATTTCTGGGTCTTCAATTCTATTCCATTGGTCTATTTGTCTGTCACTATACCAGTACCATGCGGTTTTTATCACAATTGCTCTGTAGTAAAGCTTTAGGTGTGGCATGGTGATTCCACCAGAGGTTCTTTTATCCTTGAGAAGAGTTTTTGCTATCCTAGGTTTTTTGTTATTCCAGATGAATTTGCAGATTGCACTTTCTAATTCGTTGAAGAATTGAGTTGGAATTTTGATGGGGATTGCATTGAATCTGTAGATTGCTTTTGGCAAGATAGCCATTTTTAAAATGTTGATCCTGCCAATCCATGAGCATGGAAGATCTTTCCATCTTCTGAGATCTTATAGAATTTCTTTCTTCAGAGACTTGAAGTTCTTATTATACAGATCTTTCACTTCCTTAGTTAGAGTCACGCCAAGATATTTTATATTATTTGTGACTATTGAGAAGGGTGTTATTTCCCTAATTTCTTTCTCAGCCTGTTTATTCTTTGTGTAGAGAAAGGCCATTGATTTGTTTGAGTTAATTTTATATCCAGCTACTTCACCGAAGCTGTTTATCAGGTTTAGGAGTTCTCTGGTGGAATTTTTAGGGTCACTTATATATACTATCATATCATCTGCAAAAAGTGATATTTTGACATCATCTTTTCCAATTTGTATCCCTTTGATCTCCTTTTGTTGTCGAATTGCTCTGGCTAGGACTTCAAGTACTATGTTGAATAGGTATGGAGAAAGTGGACAGCCTTGTCTAGTCCCTGATTTTAGAGGGATTGCTTCAAGCTTCTCACCATTTACTTTGATGTTGGCTACTGGTTTGCTGTATATTGCTTTTATCATGTTTAGGTATGGGCCTTGAATTCCTGATCTTTCCAAGACTTTTATCATGAATGGGTGTTGGATCTTGTCAAATGCTTTTTCTGCATCTAATGAGATGACCATGTGGTTTTTGTCTTTGAGTTTGTTTATATACTGGATTACGTTGATGGATTTCCGTATATTGAACCATCCCTGCATCCCTGGGATGAAACCTACTTGGTCAGGATGGATGATTGTTTTGATGTGTTCTTGGATTCGGTTAGCAAGAACTTTATTGAGGATTTTTGCATCAATATTCATAAGGGATATTGGTCTGAAGTTTTCTATCTTTGTTGGGTCTTTTTGTGGTTTAGGTATCAGAGTAATTGTGGCTTCATAGAATGAGTTGGGTAGAGTACCTTCTGTTTCTATTTTGTGGAATAGTTTGTGAAGAACTGGGATTAGATCTTCTTTGAAGGTCTGATAGAACTCTGCACTAAACCCATCTGGTCCTGGGCTTTTTTTGGTTGGGAGACTATTAATGACTGCTTCTATTTCTTTGGGGGATATAGGGTTGTTTAGATCATTAACCTGATCTTGGTTCAACTTTTGTACCTGGTATCTGTCTAGGAACTTGTCCATTTCATCCAGGTTCTCCAGTTTTGTTGAGTATAGCCTTTGGTAGAAGGATCTGATGGTGTTTTGGATGTCTTCAGGATCTGTTGTTATGTCTCCTTTTTCATTTCTGATTTTGTTAATTAGAATACTTTCCCTGTGCCCTCTAGTTAGTCTGGCTAAGGGTTTATCTATCTTGTTGATTTTCTCAAAGAACCAGCTCCTTGATTGGTTGATTCTTTGAATAGTTCTTCTTGTTTCCACGTGATTGATTTCGCCCCTGAGTTTGATTATTTCCTGCCATCTACTCCTCTTGGGTGAATTTGCTTCCTTTTGTTCTAGTGCTTTTAGGTGTGTTGTCAAGCTGCTAATGTGTGCTCTTTCTAGTTTCTTTTTGGAGGCACTCAGAGCTATGAGTTTTCCTCTAAGAAATGCTTTCATTGCGTCCCATAAGTTTGGGAATGTTGTGGCTTCATTTTCATTGAACTCTAAAAAGTCCTTGATTTCTTTCTTTATTCCTTCCTTGACCAAGGTATCATTGAGAAGAGTGTTGTTCAGTTTCCACATGAATGTTGGCTTTCTATTATTTATTTTGTTATTGATGATCAGCCTTAGTCCATGGTGATCTGATAGGATGCATGGGACAATTTCAATGTTTTTGTATCTGTTGAGTCCTGTTTTGTGCCCAATTACGTGGTCAATTTTGGAGAAGGTACCATGAGGTGCTGAGAAGAAGGTGTATCCTTTTGTTTTAGGGTAAAATGTTATGTAGATATCTGCCAGATCCATTTGATCCATAACTTCTGTTAGTTTCACTGTGTCCCTGTTTAGTTTCTGTTTCCATGAGTCTGTCCACTGGTGAAAGTGGTGTGTTGAAGTCTCCCACTATTATTGTATGAGGTGCAATGTGTGCTTTGAGATTTACTAAAGTTTCTTTAATGAATGAGGCTGCCTTTGTATTTGGAGCATAGATATTCAGGATTGATAGTTCCTCTTGGAGGATTTTACCTTTGATGAGTATGAAGTGCCCCTCCCTGTCTTTTTTGATGACTTTGGGTTGGAAGTCAATCTTATCTGATATTAGAATGGCTACTCCAGCTTGTTTCTTCAGACCATTTGCTTGGAAAATTGTTTTCCAGCCTTTCATTCTGAGGTAGTGTCTATCTTTTTCTCTGAGATGAGTTTCTTGTAAGCAGCACAATGTTGGGTCTTGTTTGTGTAGCCAGTTTGTTAGTCTATGTCTTTTTATCGGGGAGTTGAGTCCATTGATATTAAGAGATATTAAGGAAAAGTAATCGTTGTTTCCTGTTATTTTTGTTGTTAAAGTTGGCATTCTGTTCTTGTGGCTGTCTTCTTTTAGGTTTGTTGAGGGATTACCTTCTTGTTGTTTCTAGGGCGTGGTTCCTGTCCTTGTATTGGTTTTTTTCTGTTATTATCCTTTGAAGGGCTGGATTCGTGGAGAGATAATGTGTGAATTTGGTTTTGTCGTGGAATACTTTGGTTTCTCCATCTATGTTAATTGAGAGTTTGGCTGGGTATAGTAGCCTGGGCTGGAATTTGTGTTCTTTTAGTGTCTGTATAACATCTGTCCAGGATCTTCTGGCTTTCATAGTCTCTGGTGAAAAATCTGGTGTAATTCTGATAGGCTTGCCTTTATATGTTACTTGGCCTTTTTCTCTTACTGCTTTTAGTATTCTATCTTTATTTAGTGCATTTGTTGTTCTGATTATTATGTGTCGGGAGGTATTTCTTTTCTGGTCCAGTCTCTTTGGAGTTCTGTAGGCTTCTTGTATGTTCATGGGCATCTCTTTCTTTAGATTTGGGAAGTTTTCTTCTATAATTTTGTTGAAGATGTTTGCTGGTCCTTTGAGTTGAAAATCTTCATTCTCATCCACTCCTATGATCCGTAGGTTTGGTCTTCTCATTGTGTCCTGTATTTCCTGGATGTTTTGAGTTAGGATCTTTTTGCATTTTCCATTTTCCTTGATTGTTGTGCCCATGTTCTCTATGGAATCTTCTGCACCTGAGATTCTCTCTTCCATCTCTTGTATTCTGTTGCTGATGCTTGCATCTATGGTTCCAGATTTCTTTCCTAGGGTTTCTATCTCCAGTGTTGCCTCATTTTGGGTTTTCTTTATTGTGTCTACTTCCCTTTTTAGGTCTAGTATGGTTTTGTTCATTTCCATCATCTGATTGGATGTGTTTTCCTGTTTCTCTTTAAGGACTTCTACCAGTTTGGTTGTGTTTTCCTGTTTTTCTTTAAGGACTTGTAACTCTTTAGCCATGTTCTCCTGTAGTTCTTTAAAGTCCTTCTTGATGTCCTCTACCATCATCATGAGATATGCTTTTAAATCCAGGTCTAGTTTTTCAGGTGTGTTGGGGTGCCCTGGACTGGGCGAAGTGGGAGTGCTGGGTCCTGATGATGGTGAGTGGTCTTGGTTTCTGTTAGTAAGATTCTTACCTTTACCTCTCGCCATCTGGTAATCTCTGGAGTTGTTATAGTTGTCTCTGTTCAGAGGTTGTTCTTCTGGTGATTCTGAGTATCCTCTGTCAGCAGAGCTGGGAGACAGGCTCTCTCCTCTGATTTTCAGTGGTTAGAGCACTCCCTGCTGACAAGCTTTCCTCTTAAAGGGAAGGTGTACAGATATCTGGCGTTTGGACCTCCTCCTGGCCGAAGAAGAAGGCCGAAAACAGGACCTTTCCCAGATGCTGTGTTGCTTTGGCAGGTCACAGAAGCTGTAGGCTTCTGTGGTACACACTCTCAGCTGTGCAGACTAAGTTCCTAAGTTCAGTGGAGTCCTGGATCCAAGATGTGCTCCCTGCTCCTGAGGCAGAGGGCTCCTGTGCAGGGCAGACCACTGTCTTCCAGATAGGAGGGTGCCGGATGTCTGTGGCCCCAAAAGGGTGCTGCCTCAGCGGCTCTGTGGCTCCCGCCTGTCCCAGAAGCTGTCTGCCTCTGTGGTCCTCAGTCTTACCTGTACAGACTAAGTTCAGCGGAGTCCCGGAGCCAAGATGGCGCTCCCTGCAGGGCAGGTCACTGTCCTCCGGCTGGGAGGGTGTCGGATGTCTGCGGCCCCAAAAGGGTGCTGCCTCAGCGGCTCTGTGGCTCCCGCCTGTCCCAGAAGCTGTCTGCCTCTGTGGTCCTCAGTCTTACCTGTACAGACTAAGTTCAGCGGAGTCCCGGAGCCAAGATGGCGCTCCCTGCAGGGCAGGTCACTGTCCTCCGGCTGGGAGGGTGTCGGATGTCTGCGGCCCCAAAAGGGTGCTGCCTCAGCGGCTCTGTGGCTCCCGCCTGTCCCAGAAGCTGTCTGCCTCTGTGGTCCTCACTCTGACCTGTACAGACTAAGTTCGGCGGAGTCCCGGAGCCAAGATGGCGCTCCCTGCAGGGCAGGTCACTGTCCTCTGGCTGGGAGGGTGCCGGAAGTCTGCGGCCCCAAAAGGGTGCTGCCTCAGCGGCTCTGTGGCTCCCGCCTGTCCCAGAAGCTGTCTGCCTCTGTGGTCCTCACTCTAACCTGTACAGACTAAGTTCGGCGGAGTCCCGGAGCCAAGATGGCGCTCCCTGCAGGGCAGGTCACTGTCCTCCGACTGGGAGGGTGCCGGATGTCTGCGGCCCCAAAAGGGTGCTGCCTCAGCGGCTCTGTGGCTCCCGCCTGTCCCAGAAGCTGTCTGCCTCTGTGGTCCTCACTCTAACCTGTACAGACTAAGTTCGGCGGAGTCCCGGAGCCAAGATGGCGCTCTCTGCAGGGCAGGTCACTGTCCTCCGGCTGGCCTCAGTGTTATTTTTAATGTTAATGTTTTCAACTCTAGGCTTTACCTGTTTATTTTTTTCTTGTGTTTATAGGGTTTTTATTTTTATTTCACTGTGAGTTTTGGATTTGAACAATTACTTGCTCTAGTGCTGTTTAAAATATTTAATATATGTTTGTTATATGTTGTCCCTGCTTAATTCTCAGGTAAATACCCTTGCCACTGCATTGTGGCCTCTCAGTGTGTTTTGTGTTTCTATTGCAAAGTCATTCTTGCCCTTCTTGTACCTGAATTTAATTTGCCAATACTAACCTTGAAATGTTGTCATGTATGCCACTGAACTAACTTTATATAGTTTTGATTATAATATCTTTACTTATTCTTCAAGAATTTTATGCATGTATACACTTTATTTTAAGCACACTCATCTCTTTATTACCTCACTCCATTCTTACTAGATCACCTCTGCATCCCTCCCAACTTCATGTCCTCTTATTTGTTTAACAATCCATTCAGTCTTATCAGTTCTGTCCATATGTATCCACTGGAGTATGAACAACCTACCATTGACCACATCCCAATTGAAAACTTACTCTCCCTCCCTGCCATATTGCCCTGTAACTGTTGGTAGCTTCTCAGCTAGGGGTGGGAGGTTGTGTGACCCTCTCTCATCCATGATGGAGAGTTTGCTAGTTTGACCTAATTGACAGGTCTTGTGCTGGAACCACAGCTGCTGTGAGTTCCTGAATCTAATCATCCTCTCATCTCCAGAAGGCATTATTTCACCCCAGTTCTTCCCACACCCCAGCTCTAAAACCATTGTGACACCTCCTCCAACACATTCCTTGAGCTCTGGGCCAGGGTATATGATATAGGAGGGGTCTCATTTATGGTTGAGCACTCCTTAGACACTAGTTCTCTCTGAGCGGGTTTGATTTCTCTAGTTGCCCTTGTTTGAACTTAGTATTAAAGACATTGTCTTCTAGGCTATAGATAGACACAGAATTGGACAATAAGCCATCTGTGTTTCTTCCACTCTCTGAAACAACCCAAGTTCAAGCCAGGGTTCCCTGCTCTACAAACACTCCTGGAACTGTGGGGATGTCAGTTGTTTGTTTATATGGAAGGAACGGGGACATATGAAAGTTAATTGTTTTGACTAGATACAATTTGATCCGTTCCCAGTTTTTTAAAATGTCTACTGTCTGTATTAAATATTCTAATTGATCAGTATACTCTTACATTATTAAAATAATCTCTGCTTTATTGTAACCCTGTTATCCCTCAGGTCCTCCATATGGCTAATTGGTACATCTGTTTTGAGTTTCCCCTTCTCAATCAATCTTAATGAAGATTTGTGTATATGATTAGATCTTACAATTTGTTTTCAATGACACTCATTTTATTGGTACCCTCCTTTCTTACCTTTAGTTTATTTCTTTCTCTAAATAAAAATGCAAGTCTTAGTTTTCCTTCTGACCATTTTTTTAGCTTATGTACAGAACCCATTTGAAGCTTCTTTTTATATTTAAAATCTCAAACAAATTAACAACTACTACTGTAGACATGCCCTATTATTTCTGATATATGTTTCATTCACTAGTCTCTCATTTCAAAATGGGCACCTGCCTGAAAAATATACTGGCTAGAACCAGAAGACCTCATTCTAGAAGAAAGAGGCTACGCTTGAACTTAGCTGCCAAAGGAGCAAGTGGCTTCCTCCCATGTTCCAGAAGACCTCAGAAAATCTGGGTATAAGAGTGACTGCAGAGTACCTCAGTACACAAAGTATCTGAGTAGACTCTACACTGCCTGGCTCAAAGCTTCTTGTTTATCCCTCACTAACACAGAGAAAGCAATAGTTCACCCTATGTCACATGATTCCCAATTATATGCATGAGAATACACACATCTCTCAGCCAGCTTTCTCTGAGTCATCCAACTGACTAAAGAAGCTTGTGGGCTCTCCTTTCTTCCAGCCTCTGAATTGAGTCACTCCCAGTCCCAGTCAGTAACTAATTTCCTGTGAAATACTGAAGGCATCTTTGATTGTGGTGTTAGTTAGCAGGAGTCAAGAAAGACCACAAGAACAACATAGAAATCAGCATGCATCCTGTCAGTACCTGAGCATGGATCTCAGTTGAAATCTCTTCTATGTCTATGACGTGAGCATGCCTAATGGAACTAACAATACATTTAGTCAATTTATTCTTAATCCGCATTAGAATCCCCCCAGTTGTGTTCTCACTCTTGTTTTAAATGGGGCTTATGCCAAGGTTATATTTTGCATCTGGTTGCTGTGACTTTTATACCTCTATGATCTTGAGGCAGCTTAAGGACAATCAGATGAACAGGTGTACTTTAGCACGTCATTTTTGTGGGTTTGATTGCTCTTTTGTAGAATCATTTCAATTGTTTCTCTAATCTCTGTATATTCAGTTAACTGGAGTTGATGGCTTAATTAAATTTAGCATGTTTATCACAGTTACATCACAGGTGACATCTAGTTCTTATGTATTGGACCGGAAAACATATAGTTTGTTTGTTTGTTTGTTTCTTTCTTTCTTTCTTCCTTTCTTTCCTTCTGTCTTTCTTTCCTTCCTTCCTTCTTTCTTTCTGTATTCATTTATTTATTTTTACTCTGGATTTCATTAATGGGTTAAGGTAGTGATGATATCATCCCTCCATCTTAACTCTGAACATGTTCTACTTGAAATCAATATATATGAACTAAGTTTGACATCATATCTAGTTATACACAATGATAACAAGAGCTAGTTATTTAATTTGAAATAACTATTAGTAATTATTTAACAGCAATATGATTTTTCAGTCTTCTGTTTCTTTTATACTTGCTCAAATTCTTTTACAATATACCACATTGTATAATATTCTATAATGGGTGTATATATGTACCTTGCTATAATATATATGTGGGGTGGGGTGGGAAGATGCCTAATGTTTAAATTTTTTTCTTTTTTTGATTGACCTGGCTAATTTCAAAGCTAATAAACTGCTGGCCCTGGTCTACTTCTGCCCTCTGCCTATCCTGGCACCAGGCTGGACTAGAAGGAATGAAGCTTAGCAGGCAGGTGGCACAGACAGGAATCCAATCAGTCTGAGTGTGGGAGAAGTAGCTTTCTCTGGAGATGGTTTTCAGAAAAATAGCTCCCTTTATTGGGGACACACAAGCACTATAAAAACCTTGAGGAATCTATAGGATTTTGGGGGTTGAGTGTACATCATTGGCTGGTGCTTAGTTAATGGGAATGTTTCATTTGCATGAAGAAGAATTCCAGGTGCTTGCTGAACATGTCCTTATAGGGAAAAAGAAGTTTAACCTGGAATTCAGCCACCGGGCTACATGGTTAACTCGAGGGGTGGTAGAGATGGGTGTCATGTGCTTACCTTTGCTAGGACACACAGAGACAGAGAAAGGAGGAAACAGTCCTACTCCTGCCAATCTCAGAATGAGATTTTGGGGGTTCAGAAATGTCTAGACTGCACTCTTGCTCCAGACTAGCCTCCAGTCACATAGCTTTGTGGCCCCTACAAGCTGCATCATGGAGATGTGAAATCCGGTGTGTTTCCTCTGGTCCTTTCTTGAGCAGACTTGAACTGTCAGAAATGTAGTGGCTTTGCTCCTAACTGCTCACACACCTGGGGTTTGCTAAGTGCAACAGCCCTCTTAAGTCTCTGGATTCTTGCTGTGACACTTTGTACAAAGGTCCCTTGCTTTCTGGACTAGAAAGATATCCCCAAGTTACTTTACAGCTTTCATTCTTTAAACACGACATCTGTCTTCTAATATTTAAGTAAAAGGATACCAGAGAGTGAAACACCACCACATGAGTACTATTTTCTGAGAACACTTCATGTCGCCATCATTTTCTCTCTAGACATAGAATACACATGAATATATGTATTTAGAATCTTGAGTTCAAATCAATATCTGTAATTCAGCTTTTAGTGTTCAGAATTAAATGTATTTGATTTTTTTAATTGCTTTACTTCAACCCTGAAAGTCTTGATTTCTATTAACTCTATCATGATTACTTATTTGATTTATTCTGCAATTCTTAAAGTTTTGAAATAGCAATATTGCCACCAGCAACAAAAGACACACAATAGCAGTATTTGAATAATTTTTTTTGCTTGGTAACTGAGTGATTTATTGCATAGGTAAACGGACACACACACACATACACACACACACACACACACAGACAGTCTTATGAATTTTTAAATAAATTTTTGCTATCCAGAATCTCTCTTGCCAGACTGTCAACACTTAACATCCTGCTTATTTGTTAGAACTCTCATACGTGTCTCTAGCTTAAGTTTTATCTTATTTTTAAAAAGTTTTTAAAAATTGTCATTAACATTTTATATCTAGTTCGGCAGCTAGGTTAAAAAAATGTGTTCACGTCATTTTGCATAAACTTACTTTCTTTTATGAGAATTATACTCCTAGCTATTTCTGTGAACATATATTACACATGCATAGCTATAAAGTTTGAGTTTCTGCATATTTCAATGTTCTCCAATTCCTAGGCAACAGCCTAATTTGGCATTGAATGTTAGGTGACCATCTATTTTTTTCTAAAGCCTTGAAGGGATTGTTTCTATTATCTGGGATGCCTGTCATTGACAACAGCCTCATTCCATCCCATGGCGGATGAGATGTAGTTTTTTCTTACTCTTGGTGTTTTTTCTTTACAATGTGTTTATTGGGCATTTTAGATATCATTTTACATGGTAGCCTGAATACAGATATCCAATGGACATTATATTATAAATGTAAAGCAACGTGTTTTTAATTGTATAAAACATCTGTATTTCTGTATTTATTTCTTTTAAAAGTAAGTTATGATTGATGTTTCCCTTTCTTGTAAATTTAATTAATTAATCTTGTTATGAAGAAATTATATAGCTTAAAATTATATTTGTGACCCAAATACTCATTAGTATAAAATAGGAATCTACATTAAAAGAGTACTCACATTATTATCATATTATCAAGGTTGTACTTGGATTTAATAATTTATACAGGACACTGATTAATGTATAGGTGGAAATCAATCTTTACTTCAAATCAATAGATTATAACCATAATATAATTTAGCTAATATTGTCTAAAGTTTAAGTATTATGTCATGTTTTATAGAAATAAATAAGACAGTGTGAAGGGAGTGAATGATTCCTGAGTAAATACATGTTGTTGATATCTGTAGAGCCACGTCAGGGCTACCAGTGATTCAGTCCCATGAGAGTGGCCAAGCCATGGGTGAGGTTTAGAGGGATGGCAAAGTCATCTTGGGTCTGCATATAAATGCTAGGCATAGTGTGAGAAAGCATCCACCAGAGCTTTCTACCCCTGAATGTTTTTGGCTTGAAGACTTCTCCCCTAAAGAGACTGCTCCTACCAAGATTAGCTAAACCCACAGCCTTGTACAGCTGCATATGTGACAATCCTGCCTCCTGGTTATCTGTATTCATTAATCCCACTTCCCTGTTCAAGTGTATACAAGAAACATGCTGAGAGCCTGTGGAGCTGCAGCCTCAGAGAGTCCTGTCTGCCTGGTTCCAGCTTCTTGTGTATCGGTATTTGTCTTTTCTTCATTCCTTCATTATTACCTTAGTCAGACCACTACCTGGAACTGTTCTGGGCATGGCAAGTATTGGACAGAATAAGGAAGAAAATAATGTCTTATAATTAGTATTTAAAAGCTATGCATGTAAGACAAAAGGATGGACTACCCAGAGACTGCCCCACCCAGGCATCCATCCCATAATCAGCCACCAAACTCAGACACAATTGCATACGCCAGCAAGATTTTGCTGAAATCCTGATATAGCTGTCTCCTGTGAGCCTTTGCCAGTGCCTGGCAAATACAGAAGTGGATGCTCACAGTTATCTATAGGATGGAACACAGGTCCACCAATGGAGGAGCTAGAGAAAGTACTCAAGGAGCTGAGGGGTCTGCAACCCTATAGGTGGAACAACAATATGAACTAACCAGTACCCCCAAAACAAGTGTCTCTAGCTGCATATGTAGCAGAAGATGGCCTAGTCGGCCATCATTGGGAAGAGAGGACCCTTGGTCTAGCAAACTTTATATGCCCCAGTACAGGGGAACGCCAGGGCCAAGAAGTGGAAGTGAGTGCATAGGGGAGCAGGGCAAGGGGGGGCAGGGTATAGGAGACTTTTGGGATAGCATTTGAAATGTAAATGAAGAAAATATCTAATAAAAAAGAAATATAAATGAAAAAATATCTAATAAAAATGCCAAATAAATAAATGAAAACAAAAGTTATGCATGACATTTGCATTGACTGTGTTTTAAACTAAGTTATTCTATTTGATAACAGTGATGAGAAAGGCTTTTGAAAAGTCACATATGCTTAGTGTATCGGATATATTACTGACAGAAATTAATTTCAGGGAGGTGTAGTGATTTTCCCAATTCCTTTTTAAAACTTTGAGATATATCATTAAATGTCGTAAACTCTGTCCATGACTTTAATGCAAATAGTATCAGCAAGAACAAAAGTAATAGAAAATAAAGGTTATGAGTTATTTTGTTGTTATTGTTGTTCTTCCCATTACCAGTCTAAGGTCCGGAGCTGAGTAAGTAGTATTTTTATAAACAAAAGTCTGCCATTTAAAAAGTTAAGTATAAAACGAGCCACTCTTTCATTCCCTTCCAGAGTATGCTTTCTTCCAGTAAATCAGAACATGTTCTCTTAAAACACCACCATCTTTTTACTTACGTCTGTGTTATTCTTTACGAAGAAGATTGTTTCTAGTGATACCCAGGTGTGCTAAATTTTGAAAAGATGTCAAAAATCTTGTCTTACTTGCTTTGAAGTAAGAAATAAAGATAAGACTAAAATAAAATAAAAGGAGCTTAGGGAACATTTCATCTCATGCTATTTTTTGGAAGAAAAAAATCTAAATGTATAGAGTAACCTTGTGTCTTGGTAGTAAGTCTGTAGACATTATCAAATCAATCTAAATTGAGTTAGTCTATATGTGGTAGGCAGAAACTGGTGGAAATTAGTTTATCTTCCCCAGACTCGGTCTGTTTTCTTTGTACAAAGCAGGATAAGCTGCTTTTTAGACCTGATTAGGTTTCTTTGTTGCTTTTCCTCCCTTTCCATACAAGGGCACAGATTGTCCATATTCTGTTTAATTCACACCAAGTATTAGAGCAGGAAATCATTAAAGAACCCTAAGCACATGTGTAACATCTGTAGCTATTATTAAGGAGATACACTGAATAGGAAACCTGGACCACCTCCAAGTAAGGAATTTGATCAACTATCCCTAGTGCTTTTGAGTTTCAGTGACTATAAACAATGATTTGATCCTCATACTGTACATACATGTCAACCATGTGACCTACTGCCATCCCTCTTTAGTTTAACAAGGTCTGTGGAAAATGCATTTCAATGCTCTCATGGAAACAGTTGCATGGCTAATCTTTGTGAACAGTTCAAGAGATGTTTGTTTTAAAGTATCCATTGTTTCTTACTGGGCTGAAAGTTATAGATTTGTTGGTTTGTTAGTGTCTCATTTCCAAGATGCATTCAGATTATGTGTATCAAAACATTAGTAACTTAGGACTTTGCAAAAATAATACTGTCCATATGCAAATTTTCTGAATTAAATCAACACATGGATTGAAACAGGTTTCTTAAAGGACATTCAGTCTTCTGGCGTTTCAACTAAGATGTACATATATTATATAAGTACAAATATCAAAGATTTCTAAACTCTTTGGGCCTTTACAGCTACTAATTTGTGTGAGAATTGTCTAAGTCTGTGTGGACTGGAAAGCTGCACTTACAATAGTTTCCTTATGTGCCTGAGCTGTGCTAGTGTCCCTTTGCTGTGTGTCCCACTCAGGATGAAGGGCAGCTTAACTTTATGGAACTGCTGCTGACTTCAGAGTTCCCTCCTCTGAATCATTCCTTGTGACAGTATGCCAGTCAGATGAGCTCCTAGTAATGGATCTCTGATGAGTCAAAGACTCTCATGAAAATTCAATAGTTCTTGGTCCAGCAAGACCACATCCCTTATAAGCCTGACAAGCTGAATTGGAGAAAAGAGTCCCCAAAGTTACTTTTTAAAACTGTGCATGCCCTGGTGCACATGTACCAGCATAGCCATCACACTCACACACAAAGGGTTTAATAAAAACAAAAACAAACAAACAAAAAACTAAACTTCCATGGTTTCAGTGACTATCACCAAACCTACAAATGTTCAGAGCATGGTTTTCCTTCAAGCAGTAAAAGGAAATACTAAAAGAACTAGACTGCCCAGTGTTACACACACACACACACACACACACACACACTGGGGGTTGGGGGGTGTGGAGAGAGAAAGAGAGAGAGAGAGAAAGAGATTTCTACTTAACATCCTTAATAATAAGTCTTCCGCAGTGATATGTTTTCCTAGGTCATTTAGACAAATGTTACTCTACATCAAAATATAATTAAATGATACATTATCAGTTTAAATTGCATTTTTGGTTCATTGTATGAGAATAATTATGATTTATGTAATGCTAGCTGCTTTATAATTGTTAAGTGTTCTGTGCTCATTGAATGTTTTCAACGTTGTTCTAGTGCCTAAAGGCAAAAATTACAGTGGATATCATTTTTATGTCAAACTCATTAATAAATAATTTTTTCATTTTGACTCCTGAAGAAAAGCATCCAGCTAGGGTAGCCTCAGTGTACTGTGATGGTTTACACTTCACTGTGGCTTACAAGGAATATTGTTCATAATCTCTTACAGTATGGCCACTCTGATAGCCCTGTTCATATTTTACATAAATTTCACAGTCAAGATGTATAAGAGCGTTTAGAAAGGTGAAGATTTTAATAATCTTAACAATAGAAACATTTAAAACTAGAACACTAGAAAATTTGCTACTAGCATTCTTTTGTTACATATTTTAACATAGAGGTAGACATACATAATGCCTTAATGTGACTAGATAAAAGGAAAATGCTTACAATTTATGTAAAAATATTTCACTCAATGTGGTTAATTTGAACCCAAAAAGAAGGAAAACCCTAAGCCATGTATTAAGTAAGGTCAAATAGATGTGAAAATCAAAGTGCAAAGTTTAAAATCGCCCTTAAAGAAGAAGAAATCGAACCTTTTGTAGGGGAGAAGGATTGCAGAATTTTGTCTTGTTTTGTTTTCCTATATTTACTAATCCTGTGTAAAAAAATTAATTTTAATAGACTTCTTTCTGTATAATATTGAAAATACCCAAGACAATATGAGTAGCATTGTAACATTTATCCAGATCTCTAAAGTTAATATTTTCATAAATGTATATTTTGGACTCTTTTGTTTGTTTTTTGTTTATTTGAGACAAGTTTTCTTTGTGTAGCCCTAGCTTTCCTGAAACTGACTGTAGACCAGGCTGGCTTCAAACTAACAGAGATCCACCTGCCTCTGCCTCTGCCTCTGCCTCTGGAGTGCTAGGACTAAAGACGTGCACCATCACCACCAGGCAATATTTCAAATTTTACTGTGATATTTGAACTATGGGTCAGATTTTAATCCTGGTTCAGTTTTCATATATGAAAAAACCAGAAATAAATATTTATAAAATACACTATGATAATGAACAACTGCCTATAATTTTTCAGGCCATGAAATTATCTGAGTATTTTCATATGAAAAGCTTTATTTATTCAGATAATGATCTTTGAGTATCATAGAGATTCAGTTTCAAAGGTGCCCTGCATCTTTGCGATGCGAGGATTGTGTATGACAGTCGGTGTCATGTGACTTCGTGCCCTGAATGATTCCATTAATAATTGACTTGTAAAGTTTTGAAAAGGGAGAATTGAGGAAGTTAATTAAAAAAGTCAACACCAAGCAATATAAATAACTAAAGTTGCTTGAAGATTTTAATAGCCCAGTCTACAGTTCTAGCTTAAAGCTGTCTGGTTAAATACAATCTCAGCTGATGAATCTTATCATATATAATCAGATCCATGCAACTAACAAAATAACTGAACATAGTCAAAAGCTCTGGTCACCAGTGCATGAAACAGCCCCATTAATTGGCTGTTGACTTCAAGAATGTCTAAAACTTCTGGCTAATAAAATTTATCTTGCAATGCTAATTACCCTTGCCTTACATAGGAACCTATCTTTCATGGAATACAGACTGAATCCCATACCATTATGGGTTCAATTAATATTATAAATGTTAACATACTTCAGCCACATGTTTTGGGACTTCTCAAACCAAATGCTGTGATTTGTAGTTCTTTAGACAAAATCTTAAATATCTCTATTCTGCCTATGTCCCTACAAGAAATTGAGATAGGACCCCAGAAATACAGGTATATGATAGTTATAAAATCAAAACTATACTGATAAAAATTATTAAAGTAATTCTTTAATATGCATATAATTTTAGCATTTTCTGGCATGTCAGCAATTTTGCATGCTGTGTGAAATAGACAACTCATTTATTTTTATTTAATTAATGACATCTTTGTTGAACATCTTACACTGCAGGACATAGAATATGTTCAGTGTTTTTCAGAGTTGAATTTTTTATTTTTTAAAAGATTTATTTATTTATTTATTATATGTATATCAGTGTCTTCAGACACACCAGAAGAGAGCATCAGACCCCATTACAGATGGTTGTGAGCCACCATGAGGCTGATGGGAATTGAACTCAGGACCTCTGGAAAAGCAGCCAGTGTTCTTGACTGCTGAGCCATCTCTCCAGTCCTTATTTTTACTTTTTTTAATCATGTTTAATGTGCTATTTTATATAAATATATAATGTAAGGTGGAAGAATTATGTTTAGAGCCATAAACATAGAAGGTACTGGAAATTCTAATCTAATTCCAAGATAAAAATTCACCCAACAAATTTTTATAAAATTCTAAAAAGTAACTCAAATTCTAATTTTAAATACCAAACATTCTAACACACTATAATCAGAAACTATTCTCAATTAAATCCTGCTAAGAAAGATAGTAGGAAAATATTAAGCTTCTGTTCTGAGTTTAAAATGTTATTTATCTATCAGAGCAGAAAACGTCATACAGACAGTAAGGTGCTGTGACCTTCATAGCAGATGATAGGTTTTTACCTGAGCTAAGTGTTTCAGGCAGTGGGGACAGACACTGCATGGTCAAGGGAATGGACATTGTGCATATTTTATCTTCGAAAACCAGGCTATAGTGACATACCGCAGCACAACACAGGCCAGCTATGCCAGAAACAACTCTAAGTTGAATCTGCCAAGCTTGAAATCTAAACACCAAATGCCTGAGAAGGGTAGAAATAATATTGTTATGTCTGGAAAATAATCTAAAACTGTTGTGCCTGAAAGAGAACCCAAAACTTAGCTTCTTTGAGTATTTAACAGAACAACTTATCTTGATCTAGATTGAGCTTTCAGTTGAGGGTAGTAGATAGCTTCCTTCTTAGCTCTCAAGGTCTTTATCTTGACAATAAATTTCTGCATCTTTTATTTCCCATCTTAAAGAATGGGGGTATAGAAATAAAATATAGATAATGCTCTAGCCAGCCCCATTTTGCATGACACTGTCTCAGTATTTAGCTACTACCTAGATTGAAGTTCACAGACTTGACTTGTGCAGCCGGGGATTATTTAGCATCATCCAGCTCTGCCAATGATTCCTTTTATCCTAAGAAGCCAGAAATGAAAAGTCGTCGTCTCTTCCTCCTAAGTCTCATTCTTAATGAAACATTCTGTGCTTTCTATTTAAAGGGAAACCAGGTCCATGATCTCATAGAGAATGGGTAGAGAAATGTCTAAGGAATTGCAACAATAAGGACTCCTTGGGTACTATATGATTATAGAAAAATATACGATGGAATAACACTCATCCCGTAGGCTGCCCACTTGAAGACCAACACCACTAAACATTGAGCATCTTTAGTCTGTAAATCCAAATTCCAAAATGTTGTGAAACCTGGAATAGCCTTGGGAACTCAAAAGATATCACATATAAGAAAGTTCCACACTGTGACTTCATTTCAAACACAACTTACTTGAATTGGTGCATAAAGTAATTCCAGGCTATGGATATAGGTTATGATGAAACATGAATGAATACATTTAAACACTGGTCCCCTGTCTTAAGATACAACAGTACATATGTGCTAATAAGTATTCAATATCTCAGATTTCAAAGTCAGAAATGTCTCTACTCCAAGCATTTTAGATAAAGGATATTCAACCTATAATTACTGTCATGGCTTCTATTTTCCATGTAAAAATATAAAAGACAGTTGGTTCTACAAATTTCTGTGTTAGGATTGAAAATATACATAAAGGAATGAGATACAAGTCAACTTGCTGTAATGTCACATGTAATAGAAAGCAGTTATTTGCATTTGTCACAAGTTAAACTCAAATCATCATTAAAATTCTTGCCACAGATCCTTGGCTTGATAATCAGAAATGACTTTGTTGTGATTTTAATACCAAGAAATCAGTGTGGGTGTCACACTCAAGACTTTCCCACAAGACAATAAAAGTAATTAAAAGTGAAGTGTTGTTTACTTATTAAAAGGTCCTTTTGCATGGTTAAATGTTTAACCAAAGCTAATTAGGTGCTGGGAGCATCTCGGTTGACCTGGGATGTTCATCATCTAAATTACCTCGTCCTGGTTGTGATGATGAACTCAGTGCTGTCAGTTCACTCGTCACGATTCCTTTATCGTATGCTGTAGCATTTTTGGTCTAATGTTTAGTAGCATGTATTCTACATTATGGTGACTGTCATTATATAACAGTTCCATACAGGTACATAACCTATTTCCAGCGTCTTTACCACCCAGCCATTACCCTCTCTGTCTCCTCCCTCACTCCAGTTAAATTCCTTTTCTTTTCATCTAGCCTTCTACCTTTTTGTCTTTTATTTTCATTCGTCATATTTTGTTTTACTGATTTACAACTTTATTCTGAGTTTGTGAGGGAAGAATATTTATTCTTTCATTATGAAGATGAGTCAAAGGACTCCTTTTATTCCCTTATAAATCCCAGCCTCCTACCATACCAATAATAATATTTAATTATAGTTCATGTAATGATTCTAACCAAGGTAGAAATTAATTTATAATTAGATTATTTTGCTGAAGTCTACATTATTTTATCCATAAAATGAGTATGTCAACAATAAAACATAGTCTTTTTCCTTGGATCTAGATTGGCCTAAGGGACTCATGCGCAGCAATGACATTTATGTAGCCAACTTGTGCAACCTCTGAGACTGAATCAGAAAAGGTCACCCATGGTTCTACCTGATGCCCTGTGGCGCTTGCTCTGGCAGAAGCCAGTTGCCATGTAAGAAACCCAATAGTGTGAATCCACTAAATCTTGAAGGCCATGTAGACAGTCAGACAGCCAGAGCATCCTTCCCTGCTACCAGCATCCGTAGCTGCCAGCCACTGTGCAAATGTCTTCACTGCAGTGGGTAAAGGCTTCACAACTGAGCCCGGAGCTTATTCCACCCTTATCTGAGACTCCACGTAAGAGCTGCCCACACAGTCCTGAAAATTTCCAATTCTTTCTGAATTAGAAGATCACAGGCCTTAGAGTATACTTTCTAGGTTTTCTAAGGTTTTCTAGTTCTGATTATACTACCTAAAAATCAACAATTTGCTAGCTCAGTGATCTGAGGAACTCTGCAAAGTTCATTTCAGAGCCTTTAAACCACCATAGGTACATTTTTTTAATAATTAGGTATTTTCTTCATTTATATTTCAAATACTATCCCAAAAGTCCCCCATACCCACCCCCTCTACCCTACCTACCCACCCCCACTTCTTGGCTCTGGCTATAGCCTTTGTTCTGCCTGAAACCTCAAAAGATTTTAAGAATAATCCTAAAGTCGCCCCCCCCACACACACACACCTAACCAGTGCTAATTTATTGTGTGCCACCATTCCTCAGAAGACATGAATAAAACTCTACTCACTCCAGATAGGAAACTGATAGCAGACCAAAGTACAGACAGTTCCAAAGAATAACTAGGTGAACCAATAAGTTTTATTGGGATTACTTAGAATAGTAGTTTTCAACCTTCCCACTGTTGTGACTCTATAATACATTTCCTCATGTTGTAGTGACCCCAATCATAAAATTATTTTTTGATACTTCATAACTGTAGTTTTGCTGGTCTTATATAAATCATAAGATAAATATCTGTTATGTAGAATATGTGACCCCACCCCAAGGGGTTGCAGCCCACAGGTTAACAACCACTGACTTAGAGGAATGTGTGTGAGAGATTATCTATAGAGCAGAAATAATTCAAAGACAGTAGCATCACTAAAGCCAGCCCCAGAACAGGTGACAGCTCATAGAACCTGGACATCTGATGCACACTCCGCAACAGGCAAGAAGCTTAACACATCGGAGAATGAGTTTAACTGATAGCTCAGTTTGTCTGAGCCTCTTTCAGGCAGCATGGCTGGTGCAGTTCTTGGGGGCACTTTTGGCTGGTCTTTGCTCCTTTCCCGCTGTTTGGTGAGTCTGCACTCATCCCAGGTTGCTTCGTGGTCTATGTGTCTTCCAAGCTGCTTGGTTGATCCATTTCTTCTAGGCAGTTTGGTCTGACTCTCCTAAGCAGCTCAAGTTTAATTGGCAATCTTTACTTTTTTGTATACTGTTTACATGTCATTTGTTAAATGGATACACAGAACATCTAAATCGTTTTTTAAAATACAGTTTCTTTCATTTTGAATATGGCAATGGGTATATAATGACTCAAATTAGGTTTTGTTTTGTAGCTAAACACCTTTCCATATACTTCCTGGCCATTCGAGTGCTTATCTGGTTCCCTTTCCCATGTTTCTGATGAATGTGTTCTAGCTACTTCCTCTTTCATTGAGTTTTAGATATTCCTCATATCCATTTAACAAAATCCTGTGTTATATAAGTCTATTTGTACCTTGCTTTGTTATTTTTGTTTGTTTTTCTGTTTACTTTCTTCATAATAGCTTTGATAAATAGTTTTTACTAATGTAGTCCAAATTATCAACATTTTCCCTATGGATATTAATTTTGTATCTTATTTAATATCTTTTCTATGCCCAAATTATGATCATCATCTTGTTACTTTTGAGAACATGATTCATTTTAAGCATGTGATCTACCTATAAGGCTTTTGTGGCATAAAATAGGGGTTCTCTCTCATGTATTCATCTACCCAGTGCCTCTTACCTCATTAAAACAGAAATCTTACTTGTAAACCTCATTTCTAGTCTTCAAGCCTGATCTTTTCTCCCCTCCTGTTTTGTTTTGTTTGCCTTAAAGTCTTGGTTACGACCTAATGTATCATGTGAGAGAGAAGTGTTGAGAGCAGATACCTGTCGTTTTTCCTTCATAGTAAAATGCGTTCAGTTTTCATGTTAGTGGTAGATGCTCTCATAGAACAATTCCTTCTGGTGTTTTGAAGATCGTTCTTTCTGTACCTAATAGTCTAAGTTTTAATCAGAAATAATGTTACATTTTATCAAATGCCCTTTTGTTTGGCTGTCTCTTTGCCATTCTAACAAAGTAAATTGCAATGGTAGATGTCTTGATGCCAAATCTGTCTTACATTCAAGACATATGTTCATTTGATTAAGATATATTATCCCATGTACATATTGCTACATTTATCTAATGATATTTTTTTATATACGGCTCATGAGGGATGTTGGGTTATGATTTCCTTTCTGAGGTAGTATCTGTATATGACATTGGTGACATTCCAATGCTGGTCTCATTAAGGAGTTGGACTATGTTCTCTATTTCTGAAATAGCTTTTGTAGCCCTAGTTTAATTGATTTCTAAATGTTTAAGGTACTGTAATCTGGGCCTGGTATTCTTTTTGTAGCGAGATTGATAATTATAAATTCAATTTCTTTGGATAATATGGAGCCCATTAGTACCTCCATTTTTATTGGATCATTATTAGTAATTACTGTCATTCAAGAAATTGAAGCATTTCATCTAGCTGGTCAAATATACTCCTGGCATATATAATATCTCTCCTTAATTATCTGTGGGGTTTCTACTGATGTGTGCTGCTGTATCTGACACTGGTAATCTATGTCTTTCCTCTTGTTTCCTAAAATTATGTGGTTAAGAAAATAAGCTATTGATTCCATTACTGTTTCTTTAGTGTATATCCATTTCCCAACAAGTTGGCTTCAATTTTTATTTATCTACTTTCTTTTTGCTTGCTTTTAATTTTTCAAAAGTTGTAGCTTAGTTATTTCATTGAAGAGAAATTAGTATAGATACCTTAAGACAAATAAATTTGCCACATTTGCTTGAATGGAAAATTTATTACTGGAGTACTTTAAGAGAACTTAAAAGTCATCAATTAGATATATAATTATAGGGTAAATTTAACCAAAATTAAAATGTGCCCATTAATGAAAAAAGGGAGGAAAAAGCCTACAGACTTATGAAATAGTGTTCTCTGATGTTCAGAGGACTCATATCCCCATCAGCAAAACAACATTGGCTCAATGAGTGATGCCTGGCCCTGCCAATGTGACCGCCTGATTCCAAATCCCTGGAATCCACATAAAGCTTTTGTGGTACCCCAGTGCTCCTACATTAAGGCTAAAGTCAAACAAAGACAGAACAGGCAGAAACTTGAGACCCAGTGAGCTTGGCATCTGTAATCAGTAGCCAAAAAGGGGTAAAGGGTGAAGAGTAACAGCACAGGTCTCTGACCTCCATAAACACACTGAACATCCACAGCATGTGTGGGCATGGACACACACAGGCACACACACACACACACAGGCACACACACACACAAATACACATTCCATCATACACATACATATCAAAAACATGTCACACATCACACACACATACACAAACACCATGGTCACAGTCTCATAAAAAGAAAAGGAAGTGGAAAAGAAGACCCTGAAAGTGACCATGCTGAATTCTGTAATTCCCAAATGAGATGGATGAAATGAAGAAAGTACTTTCTGTGTGAGATTATTTCATTATAGAAGTCAATGTCATGATTTCAACAATGGCTGTATCTTCTATTTCATTATTTTTTTTTATTTTATATTTGTCTTCCTCCCCATTTTTATATTTATGCTTTGATTTCCAGGGTTTGTTTGACACTGTGCACAGTTATTGAAGTTTTTAAACATATGAAAAAGTAGATTAGCAAAAGATACAGCAGGCAGTGGGGAGCAAGCTTCTGCCCCCAGTGCAAGTCACTCAACCTGCTCTCCCTCACTTTAATTTGCCTTCATATTGCAAACTCCTTCCTTGCTTCATGACATTTACATGTAAATCCCTCAGTGTGCGCCCTGAAGAATAGGAGCTCAAGCAGAATCACCATGCAGACATCACAAGCCGCAATTAATCAAGCATTAAATACCAACTAATACCCTCCCTGTTACACCTTACTCAGATATCAAAGTTCGCTTTCAGCCAGATCTAAACTGTTGAGCTGCCTGGTGTAATGTTTAGTATTCTTTCTTTATAACTCCCTTTGCTCGACTTTCCACCCTACTTTAAGCCCTTGAATTTGGGGAAAACCAGCCCGTTTTTCTCCTGGCGTTGTCTAAGGCCAGCCTTGTGGAGTCATTAGTTTACTTCTTCATTTTCTGTAGGATATCTAGAACTGGAGATTAGATTTAGCATTTTATATATTTAAGAGAAATTTCATTTTTTTCTTTTTTGGCTTTTTTGACTCACGCCTGAGAGGTCCTTGTGTCTTAGTCCTCAGCGGGTTCAGCTGAGAACACTGGATGTTCCTTTGTCATAAAAGCCTCATCTCTCTCCCCTTGGTGTCTTTATATAACAGAAGCTACCAATTATCGAGAAGTATTAGTTTTTTTTTTTTTTTTTTTTTTTTTTGGTTCTTTTTTTTTTTTTTTTTTTTTATTTTATTTTTTTTTTTAATATTTTTATTACATAATTTCCTCAATTACATTTCCAATACTATCCCAAAAGTCCCCCATAGCGCCCCCCACTTCCCTACCCACCCATTCCCATTCTTTTGGCCCTGGCATTCCCCTATATTGGGGCATATAAAGTTTGCAAGTCCAATGGGCCTCTCTTTCCATTGATGGCCGACTAGGCCATCTTTCGATACATATGCAGCTAGAGACAAGAGCTCCAGGGTTCCGGTTAGTACATCATGTTGTTCCAACAATAGGGTTGCAGATCCCTTTAGCTCCTTGGGTACTTTCTCTAGCTTCTCCATTGGGAGCCCTGTGATACATCCAATAGCTGACTGTGAACATCCACTCCTGTGTTTGCTAGGCCCCGGCATCGTCTCACAAGAGACAGCTATATTTGGGTCCTTTCAGCAAGATCTTGCTAGTGTATGCAATGGTGTCAGCGTTTAGAAGCTGATTATGGGACGGATCCCTGGATACAGCAGTCTCTAAATGGTCCATCCTTTCATCACAGCTACGAACTTTGTCTCTGTAGCTCCTTCCCTGGGTGTTTTGTTCCCAATTCTAAGAAGGTGCACAGTGTCCACACTTTGGTCTTCATTCTTCTTGAGTTTCATGCGTTTAGCAAATTGTATCTTATATCTTGGGTATCCTAAGTTTTGGGCTAATATCCACTTATCAATGAATACATATTGTGTGAGTTCTTTTGTGATTGTGTTACTTCACTCAAGATGATGCCCTCCAGGTCCATCCATTTGGCTAGGAATTTCATAAATTCATTCTTTTTAATAGCTGAGTAGTACTCCATTGTGTAAATGTACCATAATTTCTGTATCCATTCCTCTGTTGAGGGACATCTGGGTTCTTTCCAGCTTCTGGCTATTATAAATAGGGCTGCTATGAACATAGTGGAGCATGTGTCCTTTTTACCGGTTGGGACATCTTCTGGATATATGCCCAGGAGAGGTATTGCTGGATCCTCCGGTAGTACTATGTCCAATTTTCTGAGGAACCGCCAGACTGATTTCCAGAGTGGTTGTACAAGCTTGCAATCCCACCAACAATGGAGGAGTGTTCCTCTTTCTCCACATCCTCGCCAGCATCTGCTGTCACCTGAATTTTTGATCTTAGCCATTCTGACTGGTGTGAGGTGGAATCTCAGGGTTGTTTTGATTTGCATTTCCCTGATGATTAAGGATGTTGAACATTTTTTCAGGTGCTTCTCTGCCATTCGGTATTCCTCAGGTGAGAATTCTTTGTTCAGTTCTGAGCCCCATTTTTTAATGGGGTTATTTGACTTTCTGGAGTCCACCTTCTTGAGTTCTTTATATATATTGGATATTAGTCCCTTATCTGATTTAGGATAGGTGAAGATCCTTTCCCAATCTGTTGGTGGTTTTTTTGTCTTATTGATGGGAGAAGTATTAGTTAAACTATCCATTATGATGCTAGATTTGCAGATCTCCTCCTAGTCTTCTCCTCCCTCCCCAGTGCTGTCCCAGGCTGTGCTGTTAGGCTCAGTGGTCCATAATTTTATCTTCTCTCTAGTGTACATTTGCCATTACACAATTGATTTCCATCTAGCTAACGCATTACATATTATTTATTATTTTATCTGATAGTAATATAGATATACATTTTTTTCTTTTTAGTTTTGTATCTTTTGGGGGGATAAGGTTTTTGTTTGTTTTGTTTTGTTTTGTTTTGTTTGGGTTTTGTTTTGTTCTGTTTTTAACTTTATGTTATTGATCTATCTTGTGGCCCTTTGACTTCAAACCTCTATTGTCATGATTTTATGGAAAATGTCATTATTCTTCCATTAAAAAAGAAATCTCTTTGTTTCTTTGAAAAGATTATTGTTGGATTTTACATTTTTAGTTTGAGAAAAGGCTTCTAATTCTTTCATTTTAAACAATGGAAAAATCTGTGGCATTTTTTTTTCTAAAAAAAGAACATGTTCTTATTCAAACAAGATCCATTTAAACACAAGATAAGTAGAATTATTTTTAGATAAAAGTAGCTTTTTGTCATTACAAAGCATCATTGCATACTACATTATAAATTATTTATGGTGTTACTGTTTTATGTATAATTCACTGTTTTGTTCTTGTTGTATGTGGGATCAAATCTTGGCAGTGCTAGGCAAAAATACTCTAGCTCTTGCGCCACATCAGCCCCAGAACCAAGTTTATTATTTTAAATAAAAGTCTACATTTATTTTTTATTTTGTCCTCTTGACAGTTGTGTATTTTAAACTATAACTGCTGGCTTTCAAATCCTTTATACATTTTCCTTAAGGCTGTCATCATTTAAAATAGTTTATATTTTCCTATTAAATTATTGATCCTGCAAACTCTATTCTTATCTTTATATTTAGTATATATTTATGTATACATTTGATTTATCCTTCAAAATGGCACACTTTCCATAGTCAATCTAGGGATAAAATATAACTGGATCTCTTTAGGAATATCCCATTATATAAGTTACTTTTTTGAAATGATAGGAATTTTTATCATATTGGTCCTTTATATGAGAGGATGTATTATAGAGTAAGCTTTAAAATGTGGTCAGAAATGTCCAGTGCAGAAGAAAGAAACTAACAGCACTGAGAGAGTGAAAAGTCAACCCTCTTGCTTTTGAGAACTTGAAGGGCTGCTGATGTTGACACAGGCATATTGCTGTTTTAGTCACCGGCTTCATTACTCTCTGAGCAGATGACTGTCCCTCGGCGTAGATTCCGGCCCTTCATGTGATGGAGAGCCAGCCTAATTAATTATGGCATTTCTAATCTCACTTAATTTGCTGTTTTAGTGAAGACTTCAATATGCCCTACTGTTTTTCCCCCAGGTGACAGTAAATATTACAGAAATAATACACTTCAGAAAATAGGTATTGAAGTACAGCTCTTTGGAAAGCTCTGTGATGCAGGAATATGCACACAGAGGTACGCTCTGTGTGGGGGCTCTTGGAGCCTCTCTAAGATGCCTGTAGAGTATGAGAGATGAGGACCAAATGAACATCTACCTGGAGCGGACACAGGGGCCTCTCTATATTTCCTGAGAGGCCAGGTATCCGGTGCACATAGCTCTGGATGGTACAAGTTACTTTCCTTCCAGACCTGTCCATCGGCTGTTGCTTGGCATCTGTAGTTAAGGATGATGTTTAAGTTATATCTTAAGTATATCTTTCTTTTAAAATAATTTACTTCTTACTAAAATTTACTTTGTAAATTTTTCTAAGTGAAAATGAAGAAGGGGACGGGAGTCCTAAAATATGAAAGGAAGAATTAGTCTGCATACAGCAGAGAATGTGTTAAACTTATAAAAGATGGTTGAGGAGACAGCCATCACTACCTGGATGAATGAGGTATAAAAGTCCCTGAATGAATGGCTCACCAATGACTTTGTACCTCTTCTGTTTATCCATGACCAGTAAGAACTAGGGGATGAATTACAGTGTGCAATTTAGGGAATGAAGCAATTCAAAACCACATGCTAAAGCTACTAAGCCATCCCTTCTGGCACATTGTAGAGTTTGGTGTTGCAAATACAGCAGATAATTGAAATTTAGATCTTAGATATGGGCATTGTTGGCAACTCTCCTCCAGCTTCCCTGCCTAGAGTCTTACAAGGGAATTTAATGGTTCATCGTAATACAATTGCTGTCAAAATTAATTAAGCATTTTAATTTTTCCTTTTTTGCTCATGTTTTTAAAACTCTTCTTTGATGAGAAAATTAATAATAATAAAAACAAAAGAAAATGTCTAGCTTAAAATCACATGCGAGCTGAAGCTGGAAGATAGTCTGTATTTTGGGGAAATAGATCTGGAGTCCCCTTTCCATTTCTTCAATATCAGCTTTAAAAAATCTCGTTCTGTTAAATAAAACTGTCACCCTTTTTTGATCAGTATGTGAGATACAAAGTATAAATTTGCTGCTTGATTTCTTCATTTTATATCAGTTGTCCTAAAGATGAAGGGCCATGAACTTGGCTTTTTATACTGCTTCTAGCCCTTTAGCTTCTGGGGTTTTGTTGTTGTTTGTTTGTTTGTTTTTTTTAAAGTTGCCAAGCATGCCGTTTCATATTAATTTATTTATTCATTTGTTTGTTTGTTTTTGCTCTCTTCAGTATTACAGACATAAGTAGTAAAACTTAAAAAGGCCTCTACCTGTCATAAAACCTACTTTGATGACTAGAGCTAGAAATGTAGAAGATCCAGCTTGGAATAATATATTAAGATGTTGCATTATTGAATGTAGGCTTTGAAGAGGAGTGATTTGTATGGGATAGCAACCTGGAATAGATATTCTACTCATCAGCGTTCATAGCAGACCTTTCAAATAGCCAAATATGCTCAATAACATCATTCAGAAAACAACTCTCTCAGGTTTGCCACAACTCTGATTACCAGAGCTACTCAGGGTAGAATGAAACAGACATGAGACAGAAATGAGACAACTCCATTATCATTCCACACAGATGTCATTTACTGACCAGAATTAATACACAGAAACTTCTGAAAATGTGACTTCAAATATGACACCAGAAAATATGGGAGAAAGCAGGGTTAAGCTAATTATTCCAGTCCAGAGCAGCACTAAAGTTGAAGCTATTTTTATGCGAAGGCATTCATATGAATGTGATTCAGAACCTGGCATTGGGTCCTGAAGAGATTCAGCTGCAAACTAAGTTACTACTGAGTCTGAGCCTTCACAAAGGTATGGCTTGGGCTGTTTGCCAATCTTTAAAGTAAGACGTGCACACTGGGAAGCTATTATTAATACCTTATTGGAGACCAAAGATAATTAGTCCGTGATGCATTTGACAATTGTACAGTAAGAGCCTTTTGAAGGAAAAATTAAAATGTGACAGGTTTGGGCTTAAATGAAGAAATCAATTAAGATAAGACAAGAACTCTAGATGCAAGGGTACATGGGAGATTGAATTATTCAGGTGGGTGAAATGGAAATAAATAGTTCGGTATATTGCTTTGTAAAATAATGAGTGAAATGTGATAAACTGGTTTTGGAAAAAGACTGAAATGCTTTGATAAATATGAGTAAAACAGTCTTGCTTACAGCTCAATTTCCTGTGAATTTGGGCCAGAAGCATGCAAATGCAGAGGAAGAGACTGAGGGTACAGGACAGTGGAACAGCACTTGTGCCGGTCTAGCTCGTGAGAGACCTCGGGCCCAGTCCATGAGACTGCAAACTCTGGGTGGAGGGGGGTGACACAGCATGAAAGATGTATGCTGATTGCAAAGGAAATCTCTCAAATTTTATTACTTTTTAATGCAAAGTCTAAGAACACAGTAAAATAAAGTCATATCAATAAAAGACTAACTCTCTTTTTGTTGTAAATTTTTTGTCTGTTTTCTCAGCCTTTTTATGTCAATACTGACTTCCTGGAATCACTACTAACTTCATGAAGGAAAATCACTCAGAATAGTGCAAAAGCCACAGCCCTGCTTAACCTCGGTGCTGAATCTTCATGCTCAGAGACAAACTCACAGCACAAAGCTGACCATGGCTGTGCCTACCTAGAGTCTCAGTTCTGGGAGACAGAGAGGTGCTTCATTGGGGCTTGGTGTCCAGCTGTCCTAGTAGCTTCCTTGGTGAACTCCTCACCAGCAAGAGACCACACCTCAAACAAACAAACAAACAACAGCAGAAACAACAACAATAAAACGATGTGGATGGTCTGTGACGATTAACAGCTGCAGCTGGTCTCTGATGTGCAGGCATGCACATGTGTAGACACATCTGCACCTGCAGACACACACATATGCACATGAGCAAAAATGAGTGTGCTTTATAATTATACCAGTGATTTGATAGTGACTTTTTCTTTAGAAAAAGTGTCCCAGAAAACAACAACAACAACAGCAATCCATTCAGTTATATAAATTGACAATTCTTGTATCTTGGTATCATTCCCTGCTGCTGCCAAATACTGAAATGTCAGTGTGCTCAGGTTGCCCTTATAAGTGATGAAGTCACCAGTGGTTTTTTTTAGATAGCTGAGTGTGCTCAACTCCAATGAAACATAAAGAGAGGATTTTTCTTTCACCATGTGCTTTAAAATTCCTCAACTGCCCAAAGTGTATACTTCCTTGTGTAACCTTGAAGGGTCAAAAAAGCTGGGAGGTCACAGTCCAGACTAGACATGGCCATGACTGGGACATGCTGCTGTGGTAGGGACCTTAACACTACTGGAATAAAATGGAATTTAATTTCATTCAGATCAAAGGAAATATGGGTTAGAATTACTTTTTTTTTTAATTTGAGGGCCTATTTTGTTGTGTCATGTGCCATTATGTAAGTGATCTCTTGCTGATTTGAAAATTATTTTCAACATTTAAGCCATTTCTTGCTATTATTGCTTTTCATTAAAATATGTTTTAGGAACTATTCAAGTACTTAGAACTATATCGAACTGACATTTAACCAAGTGATTAATTATTCTTTCTCTCTGGTTTGGTTGGTTTCCATTAAGTTAAGAAAAAAGCATAACCTGTGTTTCTCTGATAGGAAATTATGTTGGTATGTTTGGCTACATAATCAGATGGCAGGTTGGGTGGGTTAGTTTGTTTATTCATTTGTTCAATAGCAATTACATGAGTATTCACTGGGTGGTTGAGAGCATGCCCTGCTCTTGCACAAAAACCCAATTTAGTTCACAGCTCTCATGTCTGAGAAGCTGACAGCTGACTGTGTGTCCAGCTCCCGGCGACCCAATACCTCTGGTCTCAGACATTACCTCTCCTCACGTGAAGGCACACACACTCACTCGCACACTTAGAATATTTTATAAAGATAAATATGAACTATGAACTAAGCTGATAAAACTCGGGTATTTTCAGGTGACTTCCTATTGTCAGAATTCATGAGCTGGAAGCCACACCCATCTTTGTTAGGGAGATTTGTTGAGCGCTGACAGTGGTCAAGAGAGGCAGAAAGAGGTTAGTATGGAGGCATTCTACTTGATATATTTTGATTATAATTTCATTTCACTACCCACTTTTCATTGCTTAAATTTCTTAACCTACAGAATTGCCTACTAATGATGCCCATTTAGAAACTCTAGACGAGTCTCAAGGATTCGTCTAGAAATGACATGTAAATTAAGTCGTCATTGTCTGATAGAAGCAATTCAAAAAATGTGAATTAAGGAATCTAATTACAGTATGCTTTTACTACACATTTCTACCAATTGCCCAGGCCTGGATGCAGAGAAAGATTTAAGTACTAGAGGCCAAAGTTTTCCTCTCTAACGAATAAAAGTAGTGAAGAATGGGTAACCATGAATCCTGATGGATTGCCTCAAGGTTGGTGTATACTGGATGTAAACACTGGTCATCGCTCAACAAATCTCCCTAAAGATGGGTGTAGCTTTCAGGTCATGAATTCTGACAATAGGAAGTCACCTGAAAATACCCGAGTTTTATCAGCTTAGTTCATAGTTCATATTTATCTTTATAAAATATTCTAAGGGTGCAAGTGAATGTGTATGCCTTCATGTGAAGAGAGGTATTGTCTGAGGCCAGAGGTACTGGTTCCCCCAGGAGCTGGACACACAGTCAGCTGTCAGCTTCTCAGACATGAGTGCTGGGAACAAGAGCATAGGATTTTACCATCATGTAACCTAACTGACACTGGGAAGTGCCTAGGCAGGAGTCATGTAAGATGTGGGATTGTCAAACAGATTTTAAAACAGTATTCATACTGTGCCTCTCTCCTTCATACTGTGCCTTTCTCCTGTGTGGCAGTTCTAACAAGCAGATGAACATCAGAGTCAGGGGAATTCCTGCTCATGTCCACTCAGGCCATTTGTTTGTCAGATCTACTGCTTGGCCTGTTCACATATCATTGCTGTCACTCTGCAAGGATGCATGTGCAATATGTATTATTATTTCAGTTCTACCAGGTTGTTACGATCCTGCCAAAGACATGCAATTAGACTAGCAGTTAAGTTCCCTGCTTAGTTTACAGGGTCATCATAGATGTATATGTTGGGATAGCCCTGTACTTACTTATAGAAACCTGACTGTGCCTATGTACATCTTCATTGCAAGAACCACTACTGTCACATTGAGGGCATCTTCAGGAACACATGATTTTGTGGCCTCTGACAGAGTTTATCTCTGATGTTTATGACATGGAGGGCTCCTAGAGAAAGAAGCCCCTGAGGTCAGTCGTTGAGATCTCTGAGGAAGTAAAAATAACTGGTATGATGTGAAGTGAGGTACTGGTAAAGTTGAAGTTAAAATAGGGGTGCAAGACTGATCTAGAGGGGAAAGGGCCGATAATGGGAATGTGGAGGGGATGGGAAGGTGGGTTAACCAGGTCCCATTCAAGGAATGCACTGTAATTAGCAGTTGGAAAAAAGAGTGTGTCCACCACACGCTGCTGCTGGTGGTGTGGGCCTGCTGGAGAGTCCATTTTCACTTGACTCTGGAGACCAGAGAATCCTTGAAAGAATTCTTGTGAGAATTTCTGAGTATTCATGAGAAAAGTCTTGAGGTAGGATGTGGAGGCCTGTGGAAGCTGGGGAGACCCTGAAAGGTGGCAGCTTGTTGGGGGGAAAAACAAGTAAAAGGAAGCATGCTGGTGTTTCCCTCTGACCACAATGGACTATTTTGATCACACCGCATCGGAAGCCAGAAACAGTCATGAAAAGAGATTTGAAATCAGCTTAGCTACAACACTGAAGCTACATACTGTAGGCTGCTTCCAGTCTCATGTTTCCGAACCAATCCAGAAGCTCCCACAGGGTCTGGATCAGGAGGTTGCTGTATAGTGACTTCCTTTCCCGGTTAGCAGCAGCCTGCTGGACTAGGCATCTGGCCACTGTGGGACTTAGGTGGTTTTAAATATTACTTTAACTACATTTATAAATAATGAAAGTCATTTTAAAATACATTACAATAAATAAAATATAAGAGCATATATAAAGAGCCATAACTAGCCAGGTACAAATCAGTGCATTCTCTTTTACTTCAATTATTTCAATCCATAAATAAAGATCAGATTTCAATTGTACTTTAAATCTCTTGCCAGCCATGCCTCTGGCAATGGTGCCAGCTCACTCATAGCTGTGAATGCAAAGACAGTGACATCTTCCTTACTGAATCCTCCCCATAGATTCATAGTGTTTATATTCTGAACACTGAGGTTCTTAGGACTATGCACATCATAAATATTTTCTTCTATTGAAAGCTACCTGCGAGTCTTTAAGGAAACAAATATTTCTACCAAGTCAGTGCACCTCTCAACTGGAATATTTACTGCACTTCAGGCCTCTGCCAAGTGACAGGGTCACAAAGACAGATGTGGCACATTCTGTACCTCAAGGATTTCAGAACTAAGCAAGGTAGGTGGGCTTGTGAGGATATTAGTGACTTCCCCAGGTCAGTGCCAGATAGAATTTTCCCAGGGCTGGGCAGGTGGGGGATGAGGAGGTTGGTGATGGAGATGGGGCCTGTGCAGTGTGTTCAGAGAGAGAATGGCCCAAACAACAGGAGATATGAGAAAGTATGGAAGAACATTTGTCAAGTTGGCCAGGCAGTTCTGTATAGCAGGTGTATCTAGATATGAGTGTAGACTCCATGCCAGGAACTGTTCTAAAGTCTTCATACTGTCGATGAATGAGACAGACTTCAGAGGAAGCACTGCCCTTTGTGAGCTGATACTTCAGCTCTGTATAACTAAAGTGTGAGATATCAGTAGATCAGTGTGGTTCCCTCAAAATGGAAATAATTAAAGTAGCCTAACTCTGGGGCTGTAATTCATGGCTGAGCACTTAGTACCCTAGGCTTCATCCTCAGTACTGCTACAAAATATAAATGCAAATGCATGCTGACTGCTTCCTGGGGTCACTGCATCTTTTGGTCTTGTTTACAGTTACTTTTACAGGATGCCTCTCAACTCTCCATTGGATTTTTGTTTGCTTTAGGTGGGAAAACAACCCCATCTTCTTTCTGCCTGCTAGAGTTCAGAGATCTGCACCTTATCTCAAGCTATAGGAATATGATGTGGGATGCCAAGGGGGTGAAGGCTCTGGCCCACCCACTTCTTCCCTCCTTACCTTTCCCGTTGTTTCTCACTCAGCCAATGCAGTTCTGGAGATTGTCTCAAGATCATCTCTTGTTGTCTTAGAAAATCCTTCTTAAATCATTGTCTTGTTTTGTTGTTGTTGTTGTTTTCAGTAGATCTTAAAAACTGGCAACTCATTTTGAAACCAGGAACTCCCTTCCAATAAAGGTGGCTGGAAAAAAACTGCAAGAATCACAGATTGAAAGGCAAAATGATTGTGTGGCAGGACACACGAGGTCATGGGAAGGAACAAGTGTGTGAGGCAGGAGAGGGGAACTCGGAGCTTCATGAAAACAGATTAAAAGGCTTACAGATTGTAGGCACCCGGAATATACTTCAAATATCCTTATTCATGAACTATGATGACTTATAAATCTAATTATATATAAAATAAGAAGAGCTTTGTAACATAAACTTGGTTCTTTATGTTTGAGATTTTTGAAAAATATATTGCTGGCTAGGAGGGATACAAATCTGGATGATGTTACTGCTGTTCCTCCTCCTCCTCCCCTTCCTCTTCCTCTCTGCCCTGCCTCCTTTGGGTGCTGAAAGAAGTATAGAACATATCTTTAGTTTGGAAGCTGGGACAGGACATTTTCATGGTGCAGGCTATTGTGTGGAGGCCAGCAGGAAAGCCAGTTTGGCTGTGTGGATGAAGAATGTGTGGAACAGAAAGTTTTTTAGTGATGTGTTGCTCTTTGATCTTGGGCTACTCCCAAGCAACCCTTGAATTTGTGTAACTTTGCCTCTACATAGAAAGTGCATTTACTATATCAAGATTTGACTAAAATACATTTTGCTCAGCAAAATGACAGTGGTTAGGGTAGAGCTTTATTTTTTTCATTTGCTGAATGTATCTTGCTTCTCCACGCCTTTTAACACCCACCAGTTTTAGGTGATGTTGGGTAATTGCAACTGAGGTGTTAGGATCATGGAATAATCCATTTAGCCATGCCTAGACTTGAAATATTTGAAAATAAAGTGCAACTTAAAGGGACAGAGTAAGTGAAAGAAAAGCTAATATTTACAACCTGGTAGCAGAGAGGGGGCACTTCACATGACTACAGGTATTTTATGAGCTGAGGCAGAGCCTCAATAGTAAAACATCTTGGTTCATCTGAGCATTGGGTATAAGCAGTTTTCATAAATATAATGATATGGAAAAACCAGCAGAAACTTTACTGAAACCAGATGGAGAAAAAGAATCCTATTATAAATTGAAATGAACAGGAGTGTGTCTGTCTTTGTCTTACATTTAAATATATATGTTGTTTCTCCTTCTGTGTTTGGCACTTTTGAAAGTGCTATTTGACTGTGGGAAAGGAGTGAGCATTAAAGGAGGTTGAGGAATTGCCTAGCTGAACTTCTGAACTTTGACAGCTCTACAGGATGCAAAGCAGGCAGTACTTAAACATCTGTAAGTGAGCATCACAGGAGCAGTGGTGCTGGCTCTCACTGAAACTTGTTGGAGCAGATGAGACACTTTGAAATCAATGGAGGTTTTAACTTTGGATACCTAGACCAAGTAGTCTAACTTACCCAAATCTTCCAAAGCGGAATTCAGGTGTCTCCCTAGCCTCACTTTGAGCTGACAGCAGTGTTTTGACAAATGGCATTATATTTATCTAGGACAATTTATAAATATTTACCTATGCAAATAACAGAAACCAACCCTAGCTAAACTGACCCAAAACCTCACCAGCTAATATAATGTAAAGAATATTCATATTTAAGGATTTCACTTTTTACGTTTCTTTTGTCTTCTCAAACATAATTTAGATTCCTGGGAAATATTAATTGTGCTTATTATTAGCAGTGCGAGAAAAGATGAGGTCAATAAAACAATTTAAAAAAGAAAGAAAGGGAACAAACTGTGGTAAAGACTGAGAGTTTTAGTTTACATTCAAGTATTCTTCCTACTATAGACTTGTTCCTAAAATTTCATATAGATACGAATATGGGAAGAGAATAGAGAAACATAGCCGAAGGAGAGTTTGGGGTACACGATAGCATCCAGAAACCATTTATTTGAATTACTCTTGTATGTGTGTTTGCTCAGTCGAGGCTTCCCTTTCTGCATCACGCAGCTTCCCCAAGTACTCCACAGAGACATGTTATACTCAAAATGAATCAGAGAAGTCTCCCAGCCCTTTCACAGATGAAGTAAATGAAGGCTTCTCTGTTCTGTCTGCTCCCTAGGTAAATCAGCTATGGCACGTAAGCAAGAACTCTAGACTGTCTGAGACCAGCATCACATCCCACCACTGTACACTGGACTTGCTGTTGGGATGACTACTCTTTAGTGTCAACTAGATTAAATTTAGAGTTTCCTGGGAGGTACACCTCCAGAAACACCACAAAAGCCTCATCAGAGGGGTGTGTCTCCTAGGTGATTCTAAACTCTGTCAAGAAGGCAAGGAAGGGGAGTAGTAATCAAAATAGGTTGGCTAACATACTTACGTCGAGATTCAATCACAAATCTAAATTTTAGAAGTCTTAATTAATTGAGATGTTTGCCCCATGACTTCATCTTGGACAAGTCATGATCCTTTTCTCTTTCAATGGGTTCATGTATAAAACCAAAATAAGAATGCCAAGAAATTTGCCAGGTGCGGTGGCTCACACCTTGAATTTCAGCACTTGAGAGGCAGAGGTGCAGAGGCAGAGGCAGAGGCAGAGGCAGAGGCAGAGGCAGAGGCAGAGGCAGAGGCAGAGGCAGAGGCAGAGGCAGAGGCAGAGGCAGCAGGCAGACCTCTGTGATTTGGAGGCCAGCTGGGTCTACAAAGACAGTTCTAGGACATCCAGAGCTACACAGAGAAACTATGTAACAAAAAACAACAAAACAAGCCAAGAAGTCACACAAGGATGTAGTGAATATACATCTAGTTACTTGTGAAATACCTTGAGGTCAAGAAAAGCACCCAGAACACATTTACTTAAATGTCTGTCTATCTATCTATCTATCTATCTATCTATCTATCTATCTATCTACCTATTCATCCATTCATCATCCATCCATCCATCCATCCATCTATGTGTTTGCTCAACCACTGTTTCTAATACATGGCTGCATATCTTTGTTAGTGACTTTGAAAGGTAGTAGAATCCACAGTGGGAGCTCCAGCTTGGTTGGTCAGCATGGTCTAGCTGGGTCAGCATTCCTTAAGTATTCACCATTATACCCAAAGAGCCTGGGATGGAGACTCAAGAACCTTGAAACATGGCTTTGCCATAGCATATAAGAGGGGAGAGTCATTCTGCTATTCTGGGTCTCTGTTTCCTTAAGTATAAAGTGACTGGACCAAGCTAGCACTGTTCTTCCATGGCTTGATGAACATTGTTCCCTGGCAATATCAAATACTTTCAATAAAGCCTCTCAGGCCTTGGCTATACCTGTGTCTCCAACTTTAGGGTAGGGTCCAGAAATATATGTTTCTTTAAGGCCTTGAATGGTTCTGGTCCGTGGTAAAGTTTACATGTTACAATAAAATAAAGGAGAAAAAATATAACTGAGTTGACTAATAATTTAGCATTTAAAAAATGTTTTATTAATGTCTAGATACATGGATATAAAGTAAAATCATGTGAGTTCAGGTAGGAAAAGCTTTGCCTGTTGAGTTGCTGAGACTGAAGCACTTAGAAATGTGTTCATGGGGTCAACAGAGACTTCCACAGCCGGGCACTGTCTACAGCAGGAAGAACATATATTAGATAGAGTTTGTGGAACAATGCCTGACTACTGAAATGCATGTTAATTCCAAGTGTGTGCATAGCAAATGCAGTTTGTTTTTACTTTAGCAAGATATTTTTGTTCTAAAAAGTAAAAACAAATATTCTGAAATTATGCCCAGAATTTTAATCTGAAAATTTACATTATGTTTATGTATGAGCACCAGGCACATAGCCTCCCGTTCAAATCTTTACTGGATAAATGTTGCTCTTACTCTCATTCTAAAACTCATGCGTGATTTCAGAAGAAACTTGTGACTGGCTTTTCAGAATGCAAATCTTCTTTTTAAATGCACTGGAGGTTTTGAAACACAACTCAGTTGTAGTTCAAGTTTTATGGGCAAATGGTTAAAAATGTGGGGAGGGGGGAGGACAAGACCATGTATCCCCCTCCATCTAAGAAGTGACTGTTGATAAGGAAGCTTGCTATAGCTTTCATCTTAGAAATGAGAAACCACACTATAAAACTGTTTTGCAGTTACGGCCAACCAGGCGAGCACAGTGAAAATTTAGGTAGCCTTTATTCCGACTTTTTTTTTTTCCTCACCAAGAGAGAGATGCCTATCATAGCAGCACTTCATAGTGAATAATGTACTCTCTCCTGCATGGAATCAGCGACTTGTACAAACTGTGAACCACCGAGCAGTAGCCTGGTGCCTGACACTGTGATGACCCCTGAAGAGAAGGTTGCCCTCCAGGTGCCCGGGCCCTCTCTGGCAGCCTGTGAGCACTCGCTGTAGTTAGCACCAGTGGTAACAAAATGTAAACACCTTTCCTCTCCAGCTGCTGCTAATTGGTTTGGGAATATTTGTGTAAGTGTTGATTTTTTAAAGCTAAAAATAGTGCAGTGCTGTTTAAATCCGACACATTCTGGCTGTCATTAATGCTCCCACGATCCTGAAAGTGTGGCTAAAAATGTTCACTCTTTTTAAAATGGGGTAATTAAGCCTGTCTTTTTGTGAAGGCCACATACACCGTGCCATAGTGGGATAGAAGGATAAAGGATACACTTAAGAGTAGCCAGGAGTGGTCGCTGGGAAGGAAAGGGTTGTAATGTGGGGAAACCAGGCAGGCTTCACAGTAGCACCCCACTTTACCTCCCCTGAAGCTCATCTTTACCCCAGCTTTAATATAGCAGTAAAAATAGAAGTTGCAGTGATTTTATTTTAAAAATTAAATATACACCCTCCAAAGCATTCTCCTTCTTTTTCTAGAGGCAAGTTTCAGGATTTTTAAATCACATAATTAATATTTCTCCACTATAGTTAAGACCTAAGGAGGCTGTTTAGCAAGCATTATGCTGAGCCTTTAGTTCTGCACAATCAAGAGTTATTTTTGTCTCTCTCCTCCCAAATTTAAAAGTCAAGATTTTACAGATTTTTTTTCTCCAAGTTATTTAAGTAAGCTATAGGAGGAAAAGTCTCATTTTCATTTTTAGATAGGTGTGAGTTCGTGACTCTTCATTTCATCATGTAATGTACTGAAGGAAAAGCTGAAGTGTGCCTTAATCATTTGTGCCAATAATTTTGAGGGTAAAATGGTTTTGTATAACCCAATAAGAGACAGCTGTCGTTGCCCTAAGTTTTGAGGCACTGCGATGCCAGAGTCAATTTGGAGTTGGCTTTATGTCTTCATGGACTGCCTCCAGCATCTGCCTTCCTGCCTCATCCCCAGAGAATACTAAAGGGGTTTGTTATTGCAATATACAGAAGTGATTTTGGCAAGTGACAAACACTGCCTGTTAGCTGCGAGGATATACTATAGTTTCTTCCTCTTTATGATAGTTGTAGCAAGGAAAAGGGCTTTGGATGCTCCTTTTCAAACAGTGGGACGACTGTCTAAGACATAAAGCCTGTGGATGTGCATTTATCTCTTGCAAATGACACCATCATTTGAGCGAAGAGGTCGCTTACAGAATGGAGAAAAAAAAACTGTTTCTATTATATATCAGACATAAGATTAGTATCTGTAACATTCAAAAAAGTAGAAAAACCTGAAAATCATAAAAAACAAATAACCCAACTTAAAAGGAGTGTCTAGAACTAAGCAGAGAATTCTCACTGAAACAGAAATGTTTGAGAAACACTTAAAAATCATTCAACAACCTTAGCTGTCAGGAAAATGCAAGATTGAAAACACTTGGAGATTTCATCTTACCCCAGTCACAATAGCTAAGACTAATAAGATAAATCACAGCTAATGATAGGGAAAATATGGAGAAAGGAGGATATTTATTCATTATTAATGGGAGTGTGAACTGGTATAGCCACTATGAGATTCGGTATCAGAGTTCCTCAAAAAATCTAAAAATATTCTACCAGAAGATCCTGCTATATATAATCAAGTCTTGAACATGTACCAGAAGGACCCCACATGATACTTTAGAGATATTTGTTCATCCATACTCATTGTTCTATTCATAATAACCAGAGATTAGAACCACCCTAGATGCATATAAGCTGATAAATAGATAATGAAAATGAGGTACATTCATATCCAGGAATATCATTCAGGTGTTAAGAGAAATAAAAATTACAGGTTAAATGGATGCTGCTAAATAACAATCATTCTGGAAGAAGTAACCCAGCGCCAAAAAGACAAACACTGCATGTTTTCTCTTGGATGTGAATATTACCTTGTAAGGATTAGGTATGTGTTTCGTTGGAATTTCTTTTATGTCTAATGATTTTTGAGTATGGATGTGGGAATGTGTGTGCACGAATACAAGTGTACATAATTCTACAAGAGAGTATTGGATCCCAGGAGATCAGCTTACAGGCAGTGGTGAGACATCAGACACTAGTGCTGGGAGTTTACCTTGGGTCCTCTACAAAAGCAGCAGGCCCTTAAAACTGCCACACGTGTCTCCAGCACGATGTGTGTTCTCTTTAAGTGTATAGTTGTTGGCATAGATTATGCTCAAAATATAGCCAGCTCTGAATTTCCCTTGATCAGATTATCACACTCCAACTCTCTCTGTACTAATTTCAAATTTTAATTGACATTTCCATACATATATAGTGTTGACATAAATAAAACCTTTACTTATCATTAACTGAAACTAGGTGGAAAACTCCTTAACCTCTAGTAAGGCAGTTAGAGCCGGAAAGCTTATTCTTTTCCCGCCGTTGTTAGAGATCAATAACAAACTTCCACATGGAAGAGGGAGATCCAACAATATAGAACTAAACCCTTAAACTAAATACTCCTTTTTGTTGGCATTAGGATGTATAGATCAAGTGTGTTCTCTGTCAAATACTCAGTGTAGGTGGAAGTTGCCAGACATGCTGGATCTGAAATTGTTGTAGACACGTAAGAGACTCAGAATATTGAGCCCATATAGAAAAAGAAAATAATTCTGGAAGAACCTCACATCATGATTTCAAAACTTAGTGCAAATGTAAGGTGGGCAGCACTGTATATGGCTGGCATGAGACAGTAGTAGCCAAATGAACAGAATTGGAAAATCAGACTAGTAATGAATGATATGGTCCTTCATATCTGCAGATGCTCCAGTCAGGCTGCAGCGTCAGGGGAATGGGCACCTACATCATTATAGTGTCAGTCCTGCAGACATCTGATCTCCAATCCGACATCTCAGAAATTAGAAGAAATCATGCAATATTTAATTTTAATTCATAACATTTTGCGGTATTTTAAAAACAATACAGGAGGCTCTGACTGTCTCTGGGAAACACACACAAGGCTCATTGTCTTATAAACAGATAAAAAGTGAATGACTTGGGCATAAATATGCTTGTGAAATATGTTGACATGCATGACCATCACAGGTTCAAGAGTTCGGTTAAATCTTTCTCTCTAGGTATTTTTTTTAACTTGCTCAATTTTGCCTTGTTGGTTCTGTATGATCTGACTTCTTTTAGCATTTCCTAAGGATAATATGAACATTAAAACGTTCAGATATCTTTTCACAGGTGCTCTATGCTCAACTACTAAAGATTCTTAACCTTTTAGATTGTCCTTCCTTTTATTTGTCTGTGTGGAGACCAGAAAATTGAATTAAGGAAAATATCTCTTGCAAAAAACAAAACAAAACAAAACAAAACAAAACAAAAAACAAAACAAAACAAAACAAAAAAACAAAACAAAAAAAGGAGCACCAGCTTGAAATATTGCTATCCATTTAAAATGAAACAGATAGCCTAGCCGGGCATGGTGGCGCACACCTTTAATCCCAGTACTCAGGAGGCAGAGGCAGGTGGATTTCTGAGTTCCAGGCCAGCCTGATCTACAAAGTAAGTTCCAGGACAGCCAGGGCTATACAGAGAAACCCTGTCTCGAAAAACCAAAAAATAAAAATAAAAAATAAATAAAATAAAAAAATAAAAAATAAAATGAAACACATTTTTAAAAGCCAGTTTAGGGAGTGAGAGGTTAAAAGCACTTTTTTTACTTTTTGCTCTTATTGGACATAGGTTTGATTACCAGCATCCACTTGGTGGCTCACAGTCACTCTATCTCAAGTTCCAGGGGTGCCAATGTCTTCTGACATCTCTAAGCACCAGATACAGACACAGAAGCAAAACACTCACACACAAAAAAAAATTAAAATGAATAAATTTAATAAATAAATGCTAAAAGTATACCAGGAGAGCTGGGCATGGTGGCAGTGAATGCCTTTAATTTTCAAATTCAGGAGGCAAAGATGGAACTCTAGTTTTGAGATCAGCCTGGTCTATGGAGCAAGTTCCAGGACAACCAAACATTTTTCTTTTTCTTTTTTCTTTTTCTTTTTTTTTTTTTTTTTTTTTTTTTGTTACATTTCACTGTGTTGTAGAAATACCAGCATGTAGAAATGATTAAAACTCCTTTCTCATTACTTAGCACTGGAGACTTCTTTTAGTATTTTTTCCCCTAAAACAAGTTTAAAACACGATACCCCAACCTAAGGCTGAGTAGCAGCAAGTTAAGCGATGTATCCCCTGCGGTTAACATATCGCCCTGTGCAAATGGCCCATTTGAGCATTTCAGAAACCAAAGAAGAGAGGGGGGCACCTGGAAAACACTGAGGACATTCACAGCTGTTTCCAGTCTCAGAAGAAATGGGAGCCAACTGTCTGTGTCCAGCGCCATGCTGTTTCCTCCCCTCCCTGAAACGTTTCGTTCAAAGCTCCCATTCTGTATGTACAGCACCCACAACCTGTGACTTTTCTTCATTCCAGGATTCCGCCCAGAACGTGGAAAACAAAGAAGTTATGAATGGTGAACAGGCAGGGCTGCTTTCGCTGCACAGAACGAGGGATGAGCTGAGGTACTTTATGAAAATAGGATGTTCTTACTTATTTAAATTTGGCATCATTTTACTTAATGAACTTCAGTTGTTCTAATTTTGTCGGAGATACTGAGAAAAGTAGAACTGTGTAATAAGGTACATTTCAGTTCAAACATGGATTACTTATTCCTTTTTCCCGTTTGTATGCAACATGAGAACTTTCCTGAAAACCTTACATGTACAAATACTAGGGGCTTCTAATACTCTTCTGCTTCAGGATTTTGTTCTTTTTTTTTTTCATTTTTATTTCTTATACATTCTATTATGTCACTGGCCCCCTTCACTCTCCTCCCTCTAGCCTCTCCCAGGTCACCTTGCAACTTCCTATATGCCCTGCCTCAAATTGATAGCTTCCTCCTCTTCTATAATTGTTGCTATGTGCACACGTGGATACACACACATACAATGTATATATCTATATGCACAAATATATGAATACAACAGGCTGAGTCATTTTTTGTTGTCCAGGCTAACTACTCTGATGACTGACCATTGAGGGGTCTCAGCTCTGGGAGAAGCCAATTCTCCCTCTCTCAACAGTCAAAGGCCGCCTGGAGTTCCTTATCTATGGATAATGCCAGGTGTTATTGTACAAGCCATTTCTAGGAGAGATGGTTTTACAATAGACTTCTCCATATTCTAGCCCCATAATTCTCTACCTTCTCTTCCTTATGATCCCTGAGTCATAGATAGAGAACCATCCTGTAGATGTCCGAGCCATAGATACAGAAACCATGCTGTAGATGTCGGACTCATAGATACAGATCTATGCTGTAGATGTATACATTAGGCCTGGCTTCCCACAATTGGTTAATCACTATATTGTGTCTAGTTGTAGCTCTCTACACCAGTCTCCATTAACTGCCCAGAAAAGCTTCTCTGGGGAGGGAGTGGTAGCTACAAATATTTGTGAGCATAAGAATGCAATCTAGAGTGCAGTGGGAATTATGCTGGCATAGCGAAGTGGCTGGTAAATTCTAGTCCAGGGTCCATGATCTCACTACTCCCAAAAAGAGGTTTCTAGTGGGCAACCAGGATTTTTAAATCACTTTTTCTTGTCTTTGCCCTGCAGTTTACAGAGCTCTTCAACGTTCTTTATGTTTGAGTGTTTCATTTGCCTCTAAGCTATGAGTACTTCTGTAGGTTGTATTCATACAATCCTATAGTATTTCACTTGGTGCTTGGAAAATGAATTTGTTTCATCATCCAGAATTGTTTGTATCATTAAGGAAAGTGGCACATTATGTGACGTCAACTATTCCCCTTAGTACTGATCTCTAATGTCACAGCTACCAACACTGCCTGGATACAAGCCATATCTCTACTCGTCCATCTCTCCTTGACTACAAAATGGAAGTAGTAGGGTTGCGCATGAAGCTCTAAGTTCATCCTATCCCCAGAACCATGTAAGGCGAGAGTGGTAGCTCACACCTATAGTTCCAACACTTACATGAGAGATGGAGCCAGGAGGATCAGACACTCAGAATTATCCTCCGATACACAGTTGAGTTCAAGGCCAGCCTTCAGTACATGAAAATGTAGCAAGAAAGCAAGCGAGCGAGTGAGCGAGTGAGAGAAAGAAAGAAAGAAGAAAAGAAAAGAGAGAAAAGGAAAAGAAAAAAGAAAGACAAAGAAAATACCTAAGATCCTACAAAACCCAGATTTCTCAGAGCATTATGTCAGTGTTCAAAAGTTTCATATTTTGGAGCAGTTTGGGTTTGGAAAATTTTAGATTGGATAGGATCACCTTGTATAGTTTCCATTATCATTATTTTCAAAAACTTGTTTGAATTTAGCATAAAAGATAAATTTGCATTTCTGAAGCAATAAATCTAGCAATAGAAAGTGCTGCCCTGGCCGATGCTCATTTGTCCATAGCGTTCTTTCATGAAGTCCGTGTGCTAACATGTGCCAGACAGTTCTAATGGAACCAGCTACTTTCTTCTGAAAGGGTAACCACCATTAATCAAGTGACCATGTAGACTCTCTTCAGCGTTATGCTTTTCAGCCATATGGCTATAATCATTGTTCATTAGGAATTTTTCTTAATAACTTGCATAATATAAAGCATTCATTCAAGAACATTTTTGGGCACACTTTTTAGAAGCTGGTATGCTTATTTTTATAGCTAGCCATAATAGATAGAATGTTTCTGTTCTATTTGAGTTTAATTTTTAATTTAAATTTTTTAATACTATCTTTGGCAAATGTTTCCCACTATGCTGTATGAACACCCATCATAAGGTATACAATTGTTTGCTTTGGGTTATGTTATTTTATTTTATTTTTAGCTTCAGGAGAAAATTCATTCAGCTTTTCCTTGTTATAAGTAACTGAAAGAAATAACTGATAATTGAGAGAAGTATCATGACTAATTTCTTTTTTTTTTAATTTTTAATATTTTTATTACATATTTTCCTCAGTTACATTTCCAATGCTATCGCAAAAGTCCCCCATAGCGCCCCCCACTTCCCTACCCACCCATTCCCATTCTTTTGGCCCTGGCATTCCCCTATATTGGGGCATATAAAGTTTGCAAGTCCAATGGGCCTCTCTTTCCAGTGATGGCCAACTAGGCCATCTTTCGATACATATGCAGCTAGAGACAAGAGCTCCGGAGTTCTGGTTAGTACATCATGTTGTTCCAACGGTTGCAGATCCCTTTAGCTCCTTGGGTACTTTCTCTAGCTTCTCCATTGGGAGCCCTGTGATACATCCAATAGCTGACTGTGAACATCCATTCCTGTGTTTGCTAGGCCCCGGCATCATCTCACAAGAGACAGCTATATTTGGGTCCTTTCAGCAAAATCTTGCTAGTGTATGCAATGGTGTCAGCATTTAGAAGCTGCTTATGGGATGGATCCCTGGATATGGCAGTCTCTAAATGGTCCATCCTTTCATCACAGCTACGAACTTTGTCTCTGTAACTCCTTCCCTGGGTGTTTTGTTCCCAATTCTAAGAAGGTGCACAGTGTCCACACTTTGGTCTTCATTCTTCTTGAGTTTCATGCGTTTAGCAAATTGTATCTTATATCTTGGGTATCCTAAGTTTTGGGCTAATATCCACTTATCAGTGAATACATATTGTGTGAGTTCTTTTGTGATTGTGTTACTTCACTCAAGATGATGCCCTCCAGGTCCATCCATTTGACTAGGAATTTCATAAATTCATTCTTTTTAATAGCTGAGTAGTACTCCATTGTGTAAATGTACCATAATTTCTGTATCCATTCCTCTGTTGAGGGACATCTGGGTTCTTTCCAGCTTCTGGCTATTATAAATAGGGCTACTATGAACATAGTGGTGCATGTGTCCTTTTTACCAGTTGGGACATTTGGATATATGCCCAGGAGAGGTATTGCTGGATCCTCCGGTAGTACTATGTCCAATTTTCTGAGGAACCGCCAGACTGATTTCCAGAGTGGTTGTACAAGCTTGCAATCCCACCAACAATGGAGGAGTGTTCCTCTTTCTCCACATCCTCGCCAGCATCTGCTGTCACCTGAATTTTTGATCTTAGCCATTCTGACTGGTGTGAGGTGGAATCTCAGGGTTGTTTTGATTTGCATTTCCCTGATGATTAAGGATGTTGAACATTTTTTCAAGTGCTTCTCTGCCATTCGGTATTCCTCAGGTGAGAATTCTTTGTTCAGTTCTGAGCCCCATTTTTTAATGGGGTTATTTGACTTTCTGGAGTCCACCTTCTTGAGTTCTTTATATATATTGGATATTAGTCCCTTATCTGATTTAGGATAGGTGAAGATCCTTTCACAATCTGTTGGTGGTTTTTTTGTCTTATTGATGGTGTCTTTAGCCTTGCAGAAGCTTTGCAGTTTCATGAGGTCCCACTTGTCAATTCTCGATCTTACAGCACAAGCCATTACTGTTCTATTCAAGAATTTTTCCCCTGTGCCCATATCTTCAAGGCTTTTCCCCACTTTCTCCTCTATAAGTTTCAGTGTCTCTGGTTTTATGTGAAGTTCCTTGATCCACTTAGACTTGACCTTAGTACAAGGAGATAGGAATGGATCAAGTTGCATTCTTCTACATGTTAAAAACCAGTTGTGCCAGCACCATTTGTTGAAAATGCTGTCTTTCTTCCACTGGATGTTTTTAGCTCCCTTGTCAAAGATCAAGTGACCGTAGGTGTGTGGGTTCATTTCTGGGTCGTCAATTCTATTCCATTGGTCTATTTGTCTGTCACTATACCAGTACCATGCAGTTTTTATCACAATTGCTCTGTAGTAAAGCTTTAGGTCCGGCATGGTGATTCCACCAGAGGTTCTTTTATCCTTGAGAAGAGTTTTTGCTATCCTAGGTTTTTTGTTATTCCAGATGAATTTGCAGATTGCACTTTCTAATTCGTTGAAGAATTGATTTGGAATTTTGATGGGGATTGCATTGAATCTGTAGATTGCTTTTGGCAAGATAGCCATTTTTACAATGTTGATCCTGCCAATCCATGAGCATGGGAGATCTTTCCATCTTCTGAGATCTTCTATAATTTCTTTCTTCAGAGACTTGAAGTTTTTATTATACAGATCTTTCACTTCCTTAGTTAGAGTCACGCCAAGATATTTTATATTATTTGTGACTATTGAGAAGGGTGTTGTTTCCCTAATTTCTTTCTCAGCCTGTTTATTCTTTGTGTAGAGAAAGGCCATTGATTTGTTTGAGTTAATTTTATATCCAGCTACTTCACCGAAGCTGTTTATCAGGCTTAGGAGTTCTCTGGTGGAATTTTTAGGGTCACATATATACTATCATATCATCTGCAAAAAGTGATATTTTGACTTCATCTTTTCCAATTTGTATCCCTTTGATCTCCTTTTGTTGTTGAATTGCTCTGGCTAGGACTTCAAGTACAATGTTGAATAGGTATGGAGAAAGTGGACAGCCTTGTCTAGTCCCTGATTTTAGAGGGATTGCTTCAAGCTTCTCACCATTTCCTTTGATGTTGGCTACTGGTTTGCTGTAGATTGCTTTTATCATGTTTAGGTATGGGCCTTGAATTCCTGATCTTTCCAAGACTTTTATCATGAATGGGTGTTGGATCTTGTCAAATGCTTTTTCCGCATCTAACGAGATGACCATGTGGTTTTTGTCTTTGAGTTTGTTTATATACTGGATTACGTTGATGGATTTCCGTATATTGAACCATCCCTGCATCCCTGGGATGAAACCTACTTGGTCAGGATGGATGATTGTTTTGATGTGTTCTTGGATTCGGTTAGCAAGAACTTTATTGAGGATTTTTGCATCAATATTCATAAGGGATATTGGTCTGAAGTTTTCTATCTTTGTTGGGTCTTTTTGTGGTTTAGGTATCAGAGTAATTGTGGCTTCATAGAATGAGTTGGGTAGAGTACCTTCTGTTTCTATTTTGTGGAAAAGTTTGTGAAGAACTGGGATTAGATCTTCTTTGAAGGTCTGATAGAACTCTGCACTAAACCCATCTGGTCCTGGGCTTTTATTAGTTGGGAGACTATTAATGACTGCTTCTATTTCTTTGGGGGATATAGGGCTGTTTAGATCATTAACCTGATCTTGATTCAACTTTGGTACCTGGTATCTGTCTAGGAACTTCTCCATTTCATCCAGGTTCTCCAGTTTTGTTGAGTATAGCCTTTGGTAGAAGGATCTGATGGTGTTTTGGATGTCTTCATGATCTGTTGTTATGTCTCCTTTTTCATTTCTGATTTTGTTAATTAGGATGCTTTCCCTGTGCCCTCTAGTGAGTCTGGCTAAGGGTTTATCTATCTTGTTGATTTTCTCAAAGAACCAGCTCCTTGATTGGTTGATTCTTTGAATAGTTCTTCTTGTTTCCACTTGGTTGATTTCTCCCCTGAGTTTGATTATTTCCTGGGTCTACTTCTCTTGGGTGAATTTGCTTCCTTTTGTTCTAGTGCTTTTAGGTATGTTGTCAAGCTGCTAATGTGTGCTCTCTCTAGTTTCCTTTTGGAGGCACTCAGAGCTATGAGTTTTCCTCTTAGAAATGCTTTCATTGCATCCCATAAGTTTGGGTATGTTGTGGCTTCATTTTCATTGAACTCTAAAAAGTCCTTAATTTCTTTCTTTATTCCTTCCTTGACCAAGGTATCATTGAGAAGAGTGTTGTTCAGTTTCCACGTGAAGGTTGGCTTTCTATTATTTATTTTGTTATTGAAGATCAGCCTTAGTCCATGGTGATCTGATAGGATGCATGGGACAATTTCAATATTTTTGTATCTGTTGAGGCCTGTTTTGTGACCAATTATGTGGTCAATTTTGGAGAAGGTACCATGAGGTGCTGAGAAGAAGGTATATCCTTTTGTTTTAGGATAGAATGTTCTGTAGATATCTGCCAGATCCATTTGATTCATAATTTCTCTTAGTTTCTCTGTGTCCCTGTTTAGTTTCTGTTTCCATGATCTGTCCATTGGTGAAAGTGGTGTGTTGAAGTCTCCCACTATTATTGTATGAGGTGCAATGTGTGCTTTGAGATTTACTAAAGTTTCTTTAATGAATGTGGCTGCCTTTGTATTTGGAGCATAGATATTCAGGATTGATAGTTCCTCTTGGAGTATTTTACCTTTGATGAGTATGAAGTGTCCCTCCCTGTCTTTTTTAATGACTTTGGGTTGGAAGTCAATCTTATCAGATATTAGAATGGCTACTCCAGCTTGTTTCTTCATACCATTTGCTTGGAAAATTGTTTTCCAGCCTTTCATTCTGAGGTAGTGTCTATCTTTTTCTCTGAGATGAGTTTCCTGTAAGCAGCAAAATGTTGGGTCTTGTTTGTGTAGCCAGTTTATTAGTCTATGTCTTTTTATCGGGGAGATGAGTCCATTGATATTAAGAGATATTAAGGAAAAGTAATTGTTGTTTCCTGTTATTTTTGTTGTTAAAGTTGGCATTCTGTTCTTGTGGCTGTCTTCTTTTAGGTTTGTTGAGGGATTACCTTCTTGTTGTTTTTAGGGCGTGGTTCCTGTCCTTGTATTGGTTTTTTTCTGTTATTATTCTTTGAAGGGCTGGATTCGTGGAGAGATAATGTGTGAATTTGGTTTTGTCGTGGAATACTTTGGTTTCTCCATCTATGTTAATTGAGAGTTTGGCTGGGTATAGTAGCCTGGGCTGGAATTTGTGTTCTTTTAGTGTCTGTATAACATCTGTCCAGGATCTTCTGGCTTTCATAGTCTCTGGTGAAAAATCTGGTGTAATTCTGATAGGCTTGCCTTTATATGTTACTTGGCCTTTTTCTCTTACTGCTTTTAGTATTCTATCTTTATTTAGAGCATCTGTTGTTCTGATTATTATGTGTTGGGAGGTATTTCTTTTCTGGTCCAGTCTATTTGGAGTTCTGTAGGCTTCTTGTATGTTCATGGGCATCTCTTTCTTTAGATTTGGGAAGTTTTCTTCTATAATTTTGTTGAAGATGTTTGCTGGTCCTTTGAGTTGAAAATCTTCATTCTCATCCACTCCTATTATCCGTAGGTTTGGTCTTCTCATTGTGTCCTGTATTTCTTGGATGTTTTGAGTTAGGATCTTTTTGCATTTTACATTTTCCTTGATTGTTGTGCCGATGTTCTCTATGGAATCTTCTGCACCTGAGATTCTCTCTTCCATTTCTTGTATTCTGTTGCTGATGCTCGTATCTATGGTTCCAGATTTCTTTCCTAGGGTTTCTATCTCCAGTGTTGCCTCATTTTGGGTTTTCTTTATTGTGTCTACTTCCCTTTTTAGGTCTAGTATGGTTTTGTTCATTTCCATCATCTGTTTGGATGTGTTTTCCTGTTTTTCTGTAAGGACTTCTACCTGTTTGATTATGTTATCCTGTTTTTCTTTAAGGATTTGTAACTCTTTAGCAGTGTTCTCCTGCAATTCTTTAAGGGATTTTTGTGCTTCCTCTTTACTGTCTTCTACCTGTTTACCAGTGTTCCTTTGTATTTCTTTAAGTGTGTTATTAAAGTCCTTCTTGAAGTCCTCTACCATCATCAGGAGATATGCTTTTAGATCTGTGTCTAGCTTTTCCGGTGTGTTGGGGTGCCCTGGACTGGGCGAAGTGGGAGTGCTGGGTTCTGATGATGGTGAGTGGTCTTGGTTTCTGTTAGTAAGATTATTAAGTTTACCTTTCACCATCTGAATCTCTGGGGTTAGTTGTTTTCGTTTTCACTGTTTAAAGATTGGAGCAGAAGCTGTGTTCCACTCACCAGCAGTCTCCAAATCCTGTGGCGGGGGTTGTGGGTAGCTGGCGGGTGTCAGCCGACCCTGCGCTCTAGCTACCCTGGTGCTGGTCCGGCCGGAAGAGGCCTGTGGCCCTACTCAGGCTGGTTTTCTGCTTCCCTAACTAATGCAGTCTCAGGTCCCGCGCGCAATTGGATTGGAGCAGAAGCTGTGTTCCACTCACCAGAAGTCTTAAGATCCTGTGGCGGGTGTTGTGGGTAGCTGGCGAGTGTCAGCCGACCCTGCGCCCTAGCTACCCCGGCGCTTTTCTGACCGGAATAGGCTTGTGGCCCTTTTCAGGCCGGATTTCTGCCTCCCCAACCAAAGCAGTCTCGGGTCCCGCGTGATTGGACTGGAGCAGAAGCTGTGTTCCACTCACCAGCAGTCTCAAAATCCTGTGGCAGGGGTCGTGGGTAGCTGGCAGGTGTCAGCCGACCCTGCGCTCTAGCTACCCCAGTGCTGGTCCGGCCGGAAGAGCATGACTGATTTCTTAAAATATATATTGATTATATATATTTTTTCAAAACAGTCCTTTTTAATACAGAGTTGTGCTCGTGAGAGGCAGGGTGGAGGATAACACAATGTTTGAGGGGAAACAAAGATTAGAACTTTGGAATTATCGTTTGCTTAGATGTAGGACATCTACAAATATATTTTTCTTTTAGGCAGTGGGATTACAGGTACCCACTAGTCATTAAAAATTTAGTAACTACAGAACAGACTCTGAAGGGAACCAAAAGGGAGCGTTCATGGACCCCAGGAGAGAGTGTGAGGCTTCAGGACAAAAATCTGTTCCCATTGCAAGAACCTCCATGGGATGTAGTACGCATTCTCTGTCGCTGGGACAACTCTGCAGGTCAGTCTTGGCTTAGACACCTGGAATCCATAGTCCCTTTTCTAAATGTTCCATGGCTTCTATTTTGAATAGAACACTCCACACAAGGTGCTGTCCTTAATAAAAAGTTCTCTGTCATAAAAAAAAAAACAAACAAACACCAACAAACAAACAAAAAACAGTCCTTTTTGTGTGTCTCATTGTTGCCAATAGTAGGAGAAGAAACTACTATTCAGAGCAACCAGCAACTAGACACAAAATCCACATCCAGTCTACTGCTCGGGCCTCTAAATCCACTGATCTGAGCATTGCTTATGAGAACCATTTTAGTCCTTGGTTTGTCTTCGTGCCCCAGAACCTGCACAGGGAAACATGTGATGACAGGTGTAGCTTGACTTTGCATTTGAGTTTGCAGACTGTGTCGTCAGAGGACCCGAATGCCTCCGTGAATGGGTGGGGTCTGCAGAGTACCTCCTCATCTGGGCCTCAGTGTTGGCTGCATTGCTCCTTTTTTTATGATTTCTTTTTTTTTTTTTAATTTTAATTAGGTATTTTCTTCATTTACATTTCCAATGCTACCCTAAAAGTCCCCCATACCCTCCCCCCTGCACTCCCACTTCTTGACCCTGGCGTTCCCCTGTACTGAGGCATATAAAGTTTGCAAGATGGCCTAGCAAACACAGAAGTGGATGCTCACAGTCAGCTATTGGATGGATCATAGGGCCCCCAATGGAGGAGCTAGAGAAAGTACCCAAGGAGCTAAAGAGGTCTGCAACCCTATAGGTGGAACAACAATATGAACTAACCAGTACCCCCCAGAGCTTGTGTCTCTAGCTGCATATGTATCAGAAGATGGCCTAGTCCGCCATCAGTGGAAAGAGAGGCTGCATTGCTCCTGTGTGGTCACTGAGCCCTAACCACAGTCGTCATATGTGTGATCTCCATGTCTAGAAGCTAGCATTCCACAGCCCCCCTCTCCATCACCACCTCCAGCACCTTTCTGCTCCCAAACCCAATTCTATAGTATTTCCTGAGGCTGGGTTGAGAAAAGTCCTTGGTGAAGATGTCCAGTCTGGGGCTAACTACTGGTATCTTATTCTTATGTATCTATCCATTGACTGCCTCCCACAGACATGCTTATCTGATGGAGGTTGAGAGCAGCCTTTAATGAGAAGCTATTGGCAAGTGGTAGTTTTAGAGGAGAGAGACTCTATTTTTAAGGTGTGCCACTGGCACCAGTAAATGGGTTCATGCCTATGCACATATAGACAACAGTAATTAGACTTAGAGCATTATCAGAAAAGAATAGACATGAAGTGGGGAGAAGAAAAAGTTGATGAGGAAAGGGGTGGGTATGATCATTATTGCATTATATTAATGAATGATATTCTAGAGAATAATATATTTAAAAAATACCCATATACTCAGAGAAGAAGATAAGTAAGAACAATCTTTATAGGCTGGAATGTTCAGCTCCTGGGGGAAGCTTACAGATTATACTCGTTTAGGTGGTAAAGGTAATTGGAAAGACAGAGATAGAAGAAGCAGCTTACAGTTGGTCAATGTGGTCAGCATCCTCTTGTGGAAGGAAGTCCTGACAGAACATAAAGCTTGGCAGAAGAGTAAGACTTTGGGCTCATTTCCTTACCAGTAGCACAGAAGCTAAGTAAATCTGTAGAGTCCGTGTCAAAATGACTTAACTCTGTTCCATGGCATAGTCATCGCTTCAGGCTTTGTCATCTCTCAGCTAAGCTATTGCAATAACTTACCACCTTTCCTCTCCAATGTGAACCTCTTGTAATTCTCTGATTGAGTCTGTGTATAAGGACTGAGTAAAATGTTCTCAGTGGCACCACTTAGCATTTCTCTCAAAACCCTTTGAATTAGATAAGGGCTAGGTCTGAACACTGGCTTTTCACGGGGCTACCTGTACATTATTGGACTAATTACTGAACATCTTTAAAATATTTCCTTCATATGGAAAATGACTTTTATGATCACATAGATTCTGGGAAGATTAATTAAGGTACATTACAGGCAGCTGACTTAGTACATTGTTAAATGAAAGGCTGAATAATTACTAATTACTATTGCAAGTCTCCTAGTCAGTATTACACATATTATATAGTTCATTGTAACTCTGTATTCTTCCAAACGGAATCAAAAGCATTTCTGGCACCCTGTACCAGTCTTGGCATCTAAGAGGAATATATTCGTTGAGTAAATGACTTACTGGATTAAAAAAATGCTCAGTGAATCATCAGCATAGCTACAAACTTGAGAGCTGGTGAAAGGATTTTTCTCACTCATCTTATAATTTGTGTGTCTTGTGACTAATCAGTCCTCTCATCTTGATCATAAAATACAATGAAGTTGAGGGCTCCGTTTGGGTAGTTTTCCTGAGGCACTTAGAGCACCACTTTAAATAGCAAGCAGTAAGTACAGAAGACCTTCCCTTCTCCCCGATTCCTTTGATATATCTGACCTCGCCTTGTTGCTCAGCTCCTGTCTCCCAAGGTTACCTTTTCTAGGCTTGCCTATTTTTTTCATCATGTTTATCTTTGCTTCTTTGTCCATGACAGTCATCCAAAAGACAAGTAATTTTCAGAGTCCAGCACAAAATGTGTTGACATTGCTCCGATGGTTTCATGCTTTAGTCATAAATAAATGTTGAGGCCTATATTCTCTTGATGCATGAAAGTTGCAACAATTCACTAATATGTCTCAAATACCAGACTCTCCCTCATCTTTTCTCCTTTTAGTTGCCCCCACATATAACTGCCTGGTAATTCCTTCTTAATCACAGCAATTATCACAGGGATCCTAGCTAGTACCAATACCTTGAGTGCCCACTTTCTGTAAAATCAAATATGAGTCTTTTAGTGAGACTTGGACTGAGTAGATACACATGTGATTGGCAACTCTGGCTCTGCTACTCCACCTACCCTGGGTCCTTACCCAAACTGCTACAGACATGAAATGGGTGGTAAGACCCACTCCTCAATACTAGTGTATGTATAAAGCTACCCACAGAGCAATAAAGTCATTACAGTCAGAACACACCTGCTAGAACTTTAAATATTAAACCCTCACCATCATGTCAAAACTCATAGGTTAGCAGTATCCATCTTTTTGTTGTCTGCAAGACACACACATATATCTTCAAGGATAGACTGTATTGGATGAAAGAATGTATTCTAGGCCAATGGAACCAGCAAACAAGCAAGCATGGTATCCTGATACGAAAAATGTAAACCAAACCAAAACTAATAATGAAAGATAAAGTTCATTTCATCATGATCAAGGAAACAACTCACCAAAAGCCCATTATGATTCTAAATATAAATGCACCAAACTCACAAGTACCCAGTTCCATAAAATATATGCTACTACCAGATGTTAAAGCCTAAATTCGTCCTAACACAATAAGAATAAATGATTGCAGTGCCCAATTTTCACCAACCAATAGGCCACCCTTGCAAAAAGTAAACAGAGAAAGACTAGAGTCAAATGACCTAACAGACCAAATGAACCTAATAGATATCTAAAAACATAAACACCCAAACACTGCAAAATACACTTTCTTCTTCTTCTCAATATTTAATCAGAGCTTCTGGATTGATTGATTTTTTTATGGAACTTTCCCATGGCAGTTTATGATTATTGAATTAAAATTATTAGAATTTAGACCGATTAGTTGATAGTATACCTACCATCAAACTAGGAGATTTTCAATCAATCCAATTGTACCCGCAAAATGTTTCTACATGGAGTAGAATTCAGGGTCATCTGCAAAACCTCCTTTGAGGTTTTCCTCTGAGTCCATACTATTTGCGTCAGTATGATGGGTCTGCCGCTCCATCCCTGAAGACACAAGCTCATGTCTTCAGACCATTCAGTAAGGCCTTTAATCTTTCCTCTCTGTATAAGCAATATAGTAAAGGAATATATCCCTTGATCATACAGTTTTACAAAGAAAATTAATGAGATAAAACTATAATAGATTATTCCTTTAAAGCCCATAAATGTATTTATTCTCTTAGAAATGCTAATAATCAAAGTAGGTCCGATGACATGGTACTATAATCCAGAAGCTGAGGCAGGAAGATCACTAGTTCAAGGCCAACCTGGGGTACATAGTGAAAAATCTACCTGAAAAAGAAAGGAAAGTCTTTTTTTTCAATTTTTATTAGATATTTTCTTCATTTACATTTCAAATGCTATCTAGAAAGTCCCCTATATCCTCCCCACCCCGTTCTGCTCCCCGTTCACTCCCACTTCTTAGCCCTGGCATTCCCCTGTACTGGGGCATATAAAGTTTGCAAGACCAAGGGGCCTCTCTTCCCAATGATGGCCGAAGAAAGGAGAGTCTTAAAGTCACAGTAATAGCTAAAACTTATCAATCCCATGTCAGATACATATGTGTGATGTGTGAGTTACTTTTGCTGTTAAAGTAACATCTCTTTGGGGGAGGAGGAGACCCAAATTTCAATGTCCTCATTACAGAAATGAGGAAATCTGAGGCTGAGCATCTTGGTTTAACTAAGACAGACACACTTGTCTCACAGTCACCTTTAGGGAAAAATAGAAAAATATTGTCCCCTGTCTGTAATCCTTTCTCTCCAATTGAGACTGTATTGGATAATATTAATGTTGAAAACTCGGTCCATTTGTCTTGGGAGAAGGAATCAGACCTGCAGACACCTGTAGCACTCATTGCATCATCTGCCTGAAGCTTCAATTCCTTGTCAATAGAAACCAGTTGAAGTCCTTAGTATCTAGCTCTGGCAGAACGGCTATCCATGACAGTCTCATCTTTATCCACTGACCTATAACCTTGTCCATTGTTCTCTCCTGAGCTCTTTGACTAGCAAAGGCAGTTCCCATGATTACTGAGTCAGCACTGTGATATGGACCTTAGGGCACTGTGCTAGCATGGAAATGTTGGACCTGATGATTGCAAGCATCTTCCAGAAGAACTGCCTTGATCTTAGGGACTCTGCTCACTTCTCTGTGCTGTGATCCTTACCTCACCCAGGTCACATGATTGCCTGTTTCTATGGTTTGTTTACCTTCGACTTCTAGAATATCCTTTCCACCTTGTGTTCTATCCTTTTCATTCTTGGTCTTCCTTACCACTCACATGACGTGGCTTCTGTACTGTCCTCCAAACTTGAACAACTGCTCTCTAAATCCAAATTGCACTTGGGTTTATCTAAAAAATAATATTAGTAACATATATGCATTCACATATTTGTAAAAAAAAATCTTACCATTGAGGGTGTATACATACAGACACACATTTCTAGACAACATCATTAAGTACCTATAAAATTGCAGTGCTTCTGCTTTTGCAATCAATAAGGATATGTGAACTTATCTATATGACATCATGTTTCAGATGACTTTCTTTCAAATAATTTATGGACCACATTTTATAAAGTTAGGACATGATCTATGTATATAAACATTTGAATGTTGTTTTTATTAATCAGATCTCACTATCTGTGAATGTTTGCATATTATTTATAATATTGCAAATCTACTTTGAAATTTTGGAATGATAACCTATCTTTTTTTTACTTTATTTATTTATTTATTTATTTATTCACTTTACATAAATCCCAGAACAAGCTCCCCTCTCCTCCCAGTAACACCTCATGCAGGTTCTCCCTTGCATGTCCCCCTCTCCTTCTCCTCTAAGAAAGGGGAGCCCCCCTGATTAAGGTGTCTATTCCACTTGCACCTTGCACAACAAGTCCACAAGCAGGCAATGTGTGTGTGTGCATGCATATATATATATATACACACATATACATACTATGTATAGTATATGTAACATATATATCATATACATATATACATACTATGTATAGCATACATCATATACACATATACATATGTATGTATATATGTTATATATCATATATATCATGTGTGCATATATATAACATATATACACATGATATATATACATATATATATGTAAATATATATATATATTTTTTTTTACTAGTTTTGAATAAGACAGAATAAAGTATAAGATTTACTTAGTTGGAGGGCTTTGCCAGAGCATCTGCGGGAGACATCTTGGTTCCCAGATCCCACCAATACTAGTCTGCACAGGTGAGAGTGTGGACTACAGAAGCTAACAGCTTCTGGAACAGGCAGTGAGCCACAGAGCTTCTGTGGCAGACCCCATTTCAGGCTCCAGACATCCAGGCACCTTCCCTGCCAGAGGAGAGGTGTCCGCCCGGCCCAGGAGGCCATTGCCAGAACATCTGCCAGAGACATCTTGGTTCCCAGAACCTGCCAAGACTAGTCTGCACAGGAGGTGAGAGTGTGGACAACAGAAGCTAACAGCTTCTGGGACAGGCCCTGTTTCAGGCCTTCATCTTCTGCCAGGAGGCAAATCCGAACAACAGATATCAGTGCACCTTCTCTGCAAGAGGAGAGCTTGCCTGCAGAGAGTGCTCTAACCACTGAAACTCAGGAGAGAGCTAGTCTCCCAGGTCTGCTGATAGAGGCTAACAGAATCACAAAAAGAACAAGCTCTAACCAGAGACCACTATAACAACTGACTCCAGAGGTTACCAGATGGCAAAAGGCAGATGTAAGAATCTTACTAACAGAAACCAAGACCACTCACCATCATCAGAACCCAGCACTCCCACCTGAGCCAGTCATGGGTACCCCAACACACCCAAAAACCTAGACCCACATTTAAAGGCATATCTCATGATGATGGTAGAGGACATCAAGAAGGACTTTAATAACTCACTTAAAGTAATACAGGAGAACACAGCTAAAGAGTTACAAGTCCTTAAAGAAAAACAGGAACACACAACCAAACAGGTGATGGAAATGAACAAAACCATACAAGACCTAAAAAGGGAAGGAGACACAATAAAGAAAACACAAAGTGAGGAAACACTGGAGATAGAAACCCTTGGAAGAAATCTGGAACCATAGAAGCGAGCATCAGCAACAGAATACAAGAGATGGAAAGGTGCAGAAGATTCCATAGAGTACATCGGCACAACAATCAAAGAAAATGGAAAATGCAAAAAGGTCCTAACTCAAAACATCCAGAAAATCCAGGACACAATGAGAAGGCAAAACCTACGGATAATAGGAGTAGATGAGATTGAAGATTTTCAACTTAAAGGGCCAGCAAATGTCTTCAACAAAATTATAAAAGAAAATTTCCCAAACCTAAAGAAAGACATGCCCATGAACATACAAGAAGCCTACAGAACTCCAAATAGACTGGACCAGAAAAGAAATTCCTCCCGACACATAATAATCAGAACAACAAATGCACTAAATAAAGATAGAATATTAAAAGCAGTAAGGGGAAAAGGTCAAAGTAACATATAAAAGCAGGCCTATCAGAATTACACCAGATTTTTGACCAGAGACTATGAAATCCAGAGGATTCTGGACAGATGTTATATGGACACTAAGAGAACACAAATGCCCGGCTAGGCTACTATACCCAGCCAAATTTTCAATTACCATAGAGGAGAAACCAAAGTATTCCATGACAAAACCAAATTAGCACATTATCTTTCCATGAATCCAGCCCTTCAAAGGATAATAACAGGAAAAAAAAAAACAAAAAAACAAAAAAACAAAACAATGCAAGGACGCAAACCACGTACTAGAAAAAGCAAGAAAGTAATCCTTCAACAAACCTAAAAAAAAAGACAGCCACAAGAACAGAATGCCAACTCTAACAACAAAAATAATAGGAAGCAACAAATACTTTTGCTTAATATCTCTTAATATCAATGGACTCAACTCCCCAATAAAAAGACATAGACAAACAGACTGGCTACACAAACAGGACCCACATTCTGGTGCTTACAGGAAACCCATCTCAGGGGAAAAGACAGACACTACCTCAGAGTGAAAGGCTGGAAAACAATTTTCCAAGGAAATGGTCTGAAAAAACAAGCTGAAATAGCCATTCTAATATCGAATAAAATCGACTTCCAACCCAAAGTTATCAAAAAAGTCAAGGAGGGACACTTCATACTCATCAAAGGTAAAATCCTCCAAGAGGAACTCTCAATTCTGAATATCTATGTTCCAAATGCAAGGGCAGCCACATTCATTAAAGAAACTTTAGTAAAGCTCAAAGCACACATTGCACCTCACACAATAATAGTGGGAGACTTCAACACACCACTTTCATCAGTGGACAGATCATGAAAACAGAAACTAAACAGGGACACAGTGAAACTAACAGAAGTTATGAAACAAATGGATTAACAGATATCTACAGAACATTTTATCCTAAAACAAAAGGATATACCTTCTTCTCAGCACCTCATGGTACCTTCTCCAAAATTGACCATATTTGGTCACAAAACAGGCCCTAACAGATACAAAAATATTGAAATTGTCCCATGCATCCTATCAGATCACCATGGACTAAGGCTGATCTTCAATAACAACATAAATAATAGAAAGCCAACATTCATGTGGAAACTGAACAACACTCTTCTCAATGATACCTTGGTCAAGGAAGGAATAAAGAAAGAAATTAAAGACTTTTTAGAGTTTAATAAAAATGAAGCCACAACATACCCAAAGTTATGGGACACAATGAAAGCATTTCTAAGAGGAAAACTCATAGCTCTGAGTGCCTCCAAAAAGAAACTAGAGAGAGCACACACTAGCAGCTTGACAACACACCTAAAAGCTCTAGAACAAAAGGAAGCAAATTCACCCAAGAGGAGTAGACAGCAGGAAAAAATCAAAGTCAGAGGTGAAATCAACCAAGTGGAAACAAGAAGAACTATTCAAAGAATCAATCAAAGGAGAAGCTGGTTCTTTGAGAAAATCAACAAGATAGATAAACCCTTTGCCAGATTCACTAGAGGTCACAGGGACAGCATCCTAATTAACAAAATCAGAAATGAAAAGGAGATCCTGAAGCCGGGCGGTGGTGGCGCACACCTTTAATCCCAGCACTTGGGAGGCAGAGGCAGGTGGATTTCTGAGTTCGAGGCCAGCCTGGTCTACAAAGTGAGTTCCAGGACAGCCAGAGCTATACAGAGAAACCCTGTCTCAAAAAAAAAAAAAAAAAGAAAAAAAAAAAACAGATCCTGAAGAAATCCAAAACACCATCAGATCCTTCTACAAAAGGCTATATACTCAACAAAACTGGGGAACCTGGATGAAATGGACAAATTTCTAGACAGATACCAGGTATCAAAGTTAAATCAGGATCAGGTTAATGTTTAAACAGTCCCATATCTCCTAAAGAAATAGAAGCAGTCATTAATAGTCTCCCAATCAAAAAAAAAAAACAAAAAAAAAAACAAAAAACAAAAACAAAACAAAAAAACAAAAAACAAAAAACAAGGACCAGATGGGTTTAGTGCAGAGTTCTATCAGACCTTCAAAGAAGATCTAATTCCAGTTCTTCACAAATTATTCCACAAAATAGAAGCAGAAGGTACTCTAAACAATTCATTCTATGAAGCCACAACTACTCTGATACCTAAACCACAGAAAGACCCAACAAAGATAGAAAACTTCAGACCAATTTCCCTTATGAATATCAATGCAAAAATACTCAATAAAATTCTTGCTTACCAAATCCAAGAACACATCAAAACAATCATCCATCCTGACCAAGTAGGTTTCATTCCAGGGATGCAGGGATGGTTTAATATACGGAAATCCATCAGCATAATCCAGTATATAAACAAACTCAAAGACATAAACCACATGATTATCTCATTAGAAGCTGAGAAAGTATTTGACAAAATCCAACACCCATTCATGATAAAAGTCTTGGAAAAATCAGGAATTCAAGGCCCATACCTGAACATGATAAAAGCAATCTACAGCAAACCAGTAGCCAACATCAAAGTAAATGGTGAGAAGCTGGAAGCAATCCCACTAAAATCAGGGACTAGACAAGACTGCCCACTTTCTCCCTACTTATTCAACATTGTACTTGAAGTCCTAGCCAGAGCAATTCGACAACAAAAGGAGATCAAGGGGATACAAATTGGAAAGGAAGAAGTAAAAATATCACTTTTTGCAGATGATATGATAGTATATATAAGTGACCCTAAAAATTCCACCAGAGAACTCCTAAACCTGATACACAGGTTTAATGAAGTAGCTGGATATAAAATTAACTCCAACAACTCAATGGCCTTTCTCTACACAAAGGATAAACAGGCTGAGAAAGAAATTAGGGAAACAACACCCTTCTCAATAGCCACAAATAATATAAAATATCTTGGCGTGACTCTAACTAAGGAAGTGAAAGATCTGTATGATAAAAACTTCAAGTCTCTGAAGAAAGAAATTAAAGAAGATCTCAGAAGATGGAAAGATCTCCCATGCTCATGGATTGGCAGGATCAATATAGTAAAAATGGCTATCTTGCCAAAAGCAATCTACAGATTCAATGCAATCCCCATCAAAATCCCAACTTAATTCTTCAACGAATTGGAAAGGACAATCTCCAAATTCATCTGGAATAACAAAAAACCTAGGATAGGAAAAACTCTTCTCAAGGATAAAAGAACCTCTGGTGGAATCACCATGCCGGACCTAAAGCTTTACTACAGAGCAATTGTGATAAAAAATTGCATGGTACTGGTATAGCAACAGACAAGTAGACCAGTGGAATAGCAGAAATGAACCAACACACACCTATGGTCACTTGATCTTTGACAAGGGAGCTAAAACCATCCAGTGGAAACAAGACAGCATTTTAAACAAATGGTGCTGGCACAACTGGCAGTCATCATGTAGAAGAATGCGAATTGATCCATTCCTATCTCCTTGTACTAAGGTCAATTCTAAGTGGATTAAGGAACTCCACATAAAACCAGAGACACTCAAACTTATAGAAAAGAAAGTGGGTAAAAGCCTCTAAGATATGGGTACAGTGGAAAAATTCCTGAATAGAACAGCAATGGCTTGTGCTGTAAGATCAAGAATCGACAAATGGGACCTCATAAAGTTGCAAAGCTTCTGTAAGGCAAAAGACACTGTCAATAAGACAAAAAGGCCACCAACAAATTGGGAAAGGATCTTTACCTATCTTAAATATCAGATAGGGCACTAATATCCAATATATATATATATATATATATATATATATATATATATATATATATATATATCTCAAGAAGGTGGACTCCAGAAAATCAAATAACCCCATTAAAAAATCGGGAACAGGGCTGGTGAGATGGCTCAGTGGGTAAGAGCACCCGACTGCTCTTCCAGAGGTCCGAAGTTCAAATCCCAGCAACCACATGGTGGCTCACAACCATCTGTAACGAGATCTGGCGCCCTCTTCTGGAGTGTCTGAAGACAGCTGCAGTGTACTTACATATAATAAATAAATCTTTAAAAAAAAAAAAATCGGGAACAGAGCTAAACAAAGAAATCTTACCTGAGGAATACTGAATGGGTCAGAAGCACCTGAAAAAATGTTCAGCATCCTTAATCATCAGGGAAATGCAAATCAAAACAACCCTGAGATTCCACCTCACACCAGTCAGAATGGCTAAGATCAAAAATTCAGGTGACAGCAGATGCTAGTGTGAATGTGGAGAAAGAGGAACACTCCTCCATTGTTGGTGGGATTGCAAGCTTGTACAACCACTCTGGAAATCAGTCTGGCGTTTCCTCAAAAAATTGGATATAGTACTCCCGGAGGATCCCACAATACCTCTCCTGGGCATATATCCAGAAGATGTTCCATCTGGTACGAAGGACACATGCTCCACTGTGTTCATAGCAGCCTTATTTATAATAGCCAGAATCTGGAAAGAACCCAGATGCCCCTCAACAGAGGAATGGATATAGAAAATGTGGTATATTTACACAATGGAGTACTACTCAGCTATTAAAAAGAATGAATTTATGAAATTCCTAGGCCAATGGATGGACCTGCAGGGTATCATCCTGAGTGAGGTAATTCAATCACAAAAGAACTCACATGATATGTACTCACTGATAAGTGGATATTAGCCCAGAAACTTCGAATACCCAAGATATAAGATACAATTTGTAGAACACATGAAACTCAAGAAGAACGAAGACCAAAGTGTGGATACCTTGTCCCTTCTTAGAATTGGGAACAAAACACCCATGGAAGGAGTTACAGAGACACAGTTTGGAGCTGAGAAGAAAGGATGGACCATATAGAGACTGCCATACCCGGGGATCTATCCCTAATCAGCCTCCAAATGCTGACACCATTGCATACACTAGCAAGATTTTGTTGAAAGGACCCTGATGTAGCTGTCTCTTGTGAGTCTATGCTGGGGCCTAGCAAACACAGAAGTGGATGCTCACAGTCAGCTATTGGATGGATCACAGGGCCCCCAATGGAAGAGCTAGAGAAAGTACCCAAGGAACTAAAGGGGTCTGCAACCCTATAGGTGGAATACAATATGAACTAACCAGTACCCCCGGGAGCTTGTGTCTCTAGCTGCATATGTAGCAGAAGATGGCCTAGTTGGCCATCAGTGGAAAGAGAGACCGATTGGTCATGCAAATTTTATATGCCTCAGTACAGGGGAATGCCAGGGCCAAGAAGTGGGCGTGGGTGGGTGGGAGAGTGGGGACTTTTGGGATAGCATTGGAAATGTAAATGAAATAAATACCTAATTAAAAAAATTTACTTAGTCATATATAAAAACACAAGCTTAATAATTACTGAAATAGTATTATCCGTTGAATTTATTATGTTTTACAAGAAAGGTTTTGAGTAGAGTTAAAGAAAAATTTATAAAATAGAAAAAAGAAAATAATTCCATGGAAGCCAGGATCTATAAAATCCATGTATGAGCTGAAATTTTTAAGTCTTCCCTAGACTAAACACTAATATTTTATAGCTTCTATATTAAGTGTGGGTAATGTCCTGTGGTATGGGGGTACTTGACACGTTTGCCAGAAGACAGTTGTTACCGTGGGCAAAACTTAGAATTATAATGAGAAAGATAATCATCCTTTAGTGGTTAAGAAAGAGTTAAGTCTCAGTTTCTAAAATTTTCACGTCAGTATCATTGGACTTGGTCTTAAATTTAATTGTAAATCCATTCTATGAAAATTACTGTCTGATCATTAAAACCTACACAAGTTTCTGTGCCCAGCAAGTGTTTTTCTTTCAGGACTTACAATGCACATTAGTGTCTCCATATAGATCTAGGTTTATACCCTTACCCAACATTCATAAAGAGACAAGTCCTTATGCTCTGTGTCATAGTGCTCATGTTTGTTTGGTGTGTGATATTATTGCAGATCTCTTCTATAGCCTGCTTGACTGAACAAGTTGAATGCATCAGTAATATCTGAGCGAAGATTATTTGAAACTCATTATCGGTTTTGAAATTGAATCATCTCACTGAAATGCTAGAAACTGTCTTGCCTTTATTTTCTTGTATTTTATTTTAAAATTTTTGTTCTTACTGATAATATGCTTCCAAGGAAAACATGTTAACAAAATCTACTGACTAGCATATATATATTGCTGATAATTTAAAAAATGTTTCACGCAGGGTGAATTCGTCAGACACTTTGTCTCCTTAATGCTGCTCTCAACTTTGCAGCCAGGACCCAGATCTTTGCCATCTTCACTTTGGAGCAGAAGAGTATCTGAGATAGCCATGGCTCTTTATCTGACATCTTGTTGGCATGAATGTTAAACAATAGGAACATGTTTCCATGAAGGTGGTGCTTGCTTCAAGTTCATCATTTCCTCTGGCAATTTGTCTCTCTCTTTGGGATTAAAGGAGCCAATAATTGTTCACGGATATTATTTTCATCTTTACAAACACTTGTTAGCTCCACTGCGTATGACTTGGAGGCTTGTAGTGCATTTGTGCATTTCAGTCATACACACTCCTATTAGTGGTTCTCGCTCATCCTTTCCTTAATCTGCGCTAGGTTAGGAAGGTCAGACTTTCTATTTCTTTCTATAATACATTTTCTCTGGTTTTTGCAAACTCCCTTTCTGCCTTAAAGATAGAAAAAAATAAATAAACTGGAAGGTGAAAACTTGGAATTGTTCCATTGAGTCCAACTGATGCAAGCTCTGATTTATATTGCTTTGAACATGCCCGACTGTGTTACTAACTTTGCCTTCCCTGACATTATAAACTGCAATCCCTGTGCATTTTCTAATAAATATTTTTATTCCATGTTTTCCCTTTTCTGGAGAGAAAGCCCTAACTTCAAGCCTAAGCATAGATAGAGTTATTTCTGTGTGTTTATGGTCTGTACAGTCATTTTCAAGAAAGTCTCATTGGGGAGAGATTTCGTTCTGTGAACCTCGTTTTTATCTCTGTTGATTTCTGCAGATTAAGTGGGAAGTTTGTTTAGCAGTGAGTTCTTTTCTAACTTTTGGTTTTCAAGAAAGATTCAAATTGAAAATTAGGGAACCTTTTAATGTGCTTCTTTTGTGGATCTTCTGCACACACCAGCAAGCCCTATACTCCTGTGCCTTCAATCATAATTACAGCTATTGATAGAGTCAGTGAGGGCATGGTGATGGCTTAATGTACTTCGTCTGGTTTTTACCTAAGACTTACTGTGTTCCTGTTTTGCTCTGCCCAGTGATATGACGAGAGCTGTGGAGATTTCTGGGGAAGGAGACCCCCTGGGGATTCATGTGGTGCCCTTCTTTTCATCTCTGAGTGGACGGTAAGGACTCTTCCCTGTTTCAGACGCTCATGTCAGTGAAAAACCTGATGAATGCCTTTTCCAGGACAATTAAGTGGAAATCTGCATATTCAGATGGACTCCTTAAGGAATACTTTGGTTTAGAAACAAACTAAAATCATTTATTTCTAGGATGCAGGGGAAAAGAAAAGGAAAAAAAATCATCCCAATTTCCCCACTCACAATTAATTATGAAGTACTTTCTTGGAGCATCCTTGAGAGTGACGAATGGTAAACGGGCTTCTTGGGCAAAGATTTTAACATATTGTCAGACAAATGTCATAACTGAGTGTGTTTTAGCATTATAAAATAATCTTCAATGAATGGAAATAGTAATTCCAAATTCATTACATGTATGTGTGTGTGTGTGTGTGTGTGTGTGTGTGTGTGTGTGTGTGTGAATAATAAGCATTTACATTCTAGTAGCATATCAGCCACACACACAGTGATTAAGTTATAGAAAAAAGTGTAGGCTGGGCGGTGGTGGCGCACGCCTTTAATCCCAGCACTCGGGAGGCAGAGGCAGGTGGATTTCTGAGTTCGAGGCCAGCCTGGTCTACAGAGTGAGTTTCAGGACAGCCAGGGCTACACAGAGAAACCCTGTCTCAAAAACCAAAAACAAAACAAAAAAAAAAAAAAAAAGAAAGAAAAAAGTGTACCTTTTTTGTAGATACAATCCAGGCCACTGAAGACTATTCCTTTCAACCTCTTAGAATCTTAAAGACATTTGTTGATAAATCCATAGCAGCAAATGCTAATTTAGATTGTGTTAGTATTTGTGTCTTGAAATCCACATCTGACTGGATATAAAATCTGTTTCACTGCTGAAAATGAAAATCTGTGTGGCACAGAGCTGGTGTAATGAGGCTAATGACCTTACTGAAGTTCTATAGGTGCGGAACCTTCAAGAAGATGCTGTCTATAGCACTCCCTGGATCCTAACAAGGGTTTCCAGAACCCCTGAGGAAAATTGGCTTTTCACTAACAGGGCAGGATTATAACCAATAGCCTAAGTCCATTTTCTTAAGTGATCATTGAAAAGTCAGAGCATTTTATTTTAGTCCAATAGATCAAGGACCAGAAAAGCCTGTTGATTTTTTTTTTTTGCCCTCATAGTCCCTCAAAGCTGTGATCTCTGACTTGTTCTCATTCCAGTGCTCTTTCTAGAACCACAATTTCCCCAAAGGTTATATAGTATTAATTTACTGGCTCTGGATATTTACTCAATCCAGTTGGCCGTATCAAAGGACAAGCAGCCTCAGTCATGATATTTGGGTTGGCACCGACTTTCTCAGGTAGCCATCTGCTACCTGTAATTGCAAAGACATCACCTTATTTTTCTCTCATATAACATCTGATGCCAAGCTCCTGATGGAATGAATGGTCTCTAAAAAGAAATGAACCGAAAAGCCAGTGGCTCTTATTGTCTGGTTTCCTGTGTGTGTTAATAAGCGTGTTTATATATGTTATGGGTTACGGCGAAGGACAGAGCAGGGTTGTTTTTGACAGACAAGGTGAGTATTTATTCAGTTCCCGTGAGAAATCCTAATGGCTTTTGGCAGAAGTGTGCTGATAGAGCTTTGTGAAATACCAGAGTGGTTAAATTACCAGGCCCTTTGGTTTAATGAACCTGGAATAGTACATAGAATCTTTGCAATTCCCCAAAATGAAAAGGAAAAAAAAAAATCCACAGTGACGGTCACCATCCTTCGTTTTCAATAGCTGAGAAAAAATGCTGGCCCTTTAGATGGGAAATCGCCCTCTCTCACTGCAAAGAAGGGGAGCAGACCAGACCGTATTTATTTCCCCTATTTTCTGTGGGGTTCTTATTCCTAGGACACGTGTGGAAGACGGGTGGGAAGAGAATTGGACTTGGCCTCAAAGGAGTTAATCCTAGGGTTCTCTTCACAGAACCTCCAGCTAGTCCCCTAAACTCACTCACAGGTAGTGACAATCTACCTTCCATCAAGGCTATAGGGATTAGATGACATTAAAAATATGGTATCTCCTTGTAAAATCCATAACCCATGAATGCATAAATTGTCAGTATGATGACTATTTTGGATTAAAAAAACCCATCTTGATTCATAAATGAAGTTTCATTATAAGTTCATTGTCAACTGTACAATAACTTGAAGAAGTAGTTCTATTTGATATTTTTAGTATCTACTACTGTTATAGAAAGGAAATTTAATTAAAACATACATTAAAAATCATATGGAAGTGGAGACATGAGCCAGTAAAAGTTAAGAAGTAATGAGTCCAGGCTGAAACAGCACTCCTAACTCAAGCCATGTGTCTTGACAGAGCTGCCTATAGAGCATGTCAGACAAGTGTCTGCCTTCATGCTGCCATCTGGTCTCACTGTGTGAGCACGGGGGCCTGCTTAGGTCATAGTGGTATGCTTAGCTCTTAATTTCCTTCCATTTATTAGTTTGTCTCATTATTTTAAATTAGAATGTATATTTAATTCTTTATTAAGACTACTGTAATTGGTTTTGCTTCCAGTGTTTTGTTTTGTTTTTCATTACAAAAGAAAAAGAGATTGCCACACCTGTTACTGAAAGAGAAACTTACTCTGGCTACTGTATCAGCTGAAGTCCATAGGAATTCATTAGATACCAGAGGAGGGAATTCTGGATACAATTTGTGTAGAGGGCCATTGGCTCTCCCATTTTTGTTGTTGTTGTTTTGGGATTTTTCGGGTTTGCTTTTGTTTTTTAAGGAAAGAAAATAAGCACAAAAACACTAAATCCTTGCAAACAAAAAGACAAACAAAAATGTTAATTTTACTTTATAATATCAATTAAATTTTAAAAATTAAAAATAGATTTTTTTACTAAAAATAATACACTTCTATTTCATAACAAAGATAGTTAAATAGCTAAAGGTTAAAGAGATTCAGAATGTGAGGAGAAGGGAATTTTAGTGATTAGTGGTGAGACAGCAAGACAGTGAAACCTCAGGCTTAGTGGGAGCACAGAGCTGCACAAGGACTGGATACTAGAGTCTTAAGTGATGACTCCATGAACAAGGAACAGTTGTTGCTTCTCTTATCCTGCTGAGAAACTGAATTTTTAGTATCTTTTAACACTGCCAATGAACTGGCTACTCTTATCCTATGAAACTACAGTATTAATTGTTAGGTCCGATAAGTTTTATCTCAAATAAGGCAGCTCTTGTCACCAGTGAGTAAAAGATCAGGGTTTATAAGCTTGCCCACAGTGGTAGAGATGCCATCATACTGCGGGGAATTTACTCCTTCCAGATAATAGGGAGGGCAGGGCTGGATGGGTTTGTTGCTGGGGACCAAACTAATGAAATCAGTCAGTTTTACATTTTACCAAAATTACCTCTGACACACAGGTTTTACAGTTGGGCTTATTCTGTCAATAAATTTTTCATGGAAAGTTAGGTTATTTAGATTGGTGAAGTTCACATAGCATGCTCCAGCTGTAATATGCTGGCTAAATTGCAACCCAGTGGCCCGAAAGAATTAATTCATCTCCCAAAATGTGAAATTAAATCCTAGGGAGTAACATTATATGACTGATGATGTACTGAATTAAATTAAAGGAAGACTTGAATGCTTGTTAAAAAAATATCACTTACATAAACTGGTTTATAACCACACGTGAGCCTCCTAATGGATCATGTTATGGGAGAGCCACCGTAACAAAACTCTAAACTGTGAACCATCAGAGAGCAGTTTAATTTAGGAGAAAGCACAATTTTGATCTAATCCCCCTTTTTCATATCAAAGAGTTTCACTTTAGCACTGTGCTAAGAAAGGAAGGTCCTGCGATGTGTTTGGTTAATTTAGTGAAGTTCCAGAATGCTGGGATAAAACCTGAGACCCTACCCACTCTTGCCCAGATGACCTGAAGCCCTTCCTTACAGTAGCTGCTGTGGCTACCACTAGCTCAGCAGCAGCACACTGTTCAGTTAATGTTTATGAAGGAGGAATCTGAGTACCATTGTAGAGCACCCTGCCCATTGATACCTGGAGGTGGTCTGCGCTCATTAATGAACTGTGGCCGGAGGCAGAGGCTCAATTTTGTGGCCACTCCATAGGAGAACCACTTTCTTTACAGGGAGCCCTTTTTGCATGGTTGACCTTATTATTCACACATAAAATGTGCTCATATTTTATTTAGATTTGAAATTTAACACAAAGGGACTATGTAATATAGCACACGAGGCTTTCTTCAAAAGATAGTGACTGAATAGAATAATTAAGGGGACAGGGAACATGGAAGCAGGAGTTTCTCCACATCCAGCAGATACCTACAGAAGCCAATTGGTCTGTCTCAGTGTGACACCCAGTGAGGCCTATGTCATGCCACAAAGATAAAGGACTTCTCCAAAGTGAGCAATGACTAAAGTATGTAGAGGCATCATTCCTTGTGGTAGATTTAGTTTTGGCTTTATGAGAGTATTAAAGCTTGCATATAGAAACACATAAACACACATGCATATACAGCCTGCATGTGAATACCAGAATCTGTGTCCACAAGATTCTCAGCCACAGCAAGGTCCCACCAACAGTGGGAATACAACAGACTGAATACAACAACAAACTCTTCTATCTCTACTGACTATATACAGGTGTTTGTATGTTATTATCCCCTAAACATTATATTAGCTATTCAAATAGCAATTTCATTACACTAGATTTTGTGAGTGATCTAGAGATAACTAAAACATACAGAAGGATGCACATAGCATGACATTTTTCATAAAGGATTTGAACATCCACAGAGTTTGGTCCCCAAAGGGGAATCCTGGACACCTCCATGGATATAGAAGAATTGTATAGGAAATATAACAATTGTTTGATGTTTCCTTTAGATTTTCTTTCATTTCAGTCCCCTCTCCCTTCTAACGCTGAACAAGTTTCAAAGCTCTGGGAGGCTCTGGGTACCTGTCTGCATCTTAGGTCTGCAGCAGTACTTGCCTGCCCAATCAGATTAGGCTCATCGAC